>NW_026947502.1:69638784-70271909 GCF_034190915.1 Cavia porcellus
TCTCCATCCTACATTGCTACTCACTGCCTATCCTTATTCAGGCCCTCTGATTCACACCACCCCGTTATATTTTTCTCACTCCTACTAGTGAATGGCCTGCTAGAAAGCCTTACAATGCGCACCACCAGGCGATGTTTTGCAGAAACCTATCCTACCTTGCCAATACATGTTTCCTGACCTCCGCATGCTGACCACCCCGTGGTGCTTTTCTCCATCCTACATTGCCACTCACTGCGTTTCCTAATTCAGGGCCTCCGATTCACACCACCGCCTTGATGTTGTTCTCACTCCTACTAGTGAATGGCCTGTTAGAAACCCATACAATGTGCACCACCCAGCGATGATTATCAGAAACCTATTCTACATAGCCACTGCATGTTTCCTTGCCTCCCCATGGTGACAAACCTGTGGTGCTATTCTCCATCCTACATTGCCTCTCACAGCCTATCCTAATTCACACCCTCCAATCACACCACCCTGTGATGTTTTTTTCACTCCTACTTGTGAATGGCTTGTTAGAAAGCCTTACAATGTGCACCACCGTGCGATGTTTTTCAGAAACTTATCCTACATTGCCATTACATGCTTCCTCACCTCCCCAGGTTGACCACCCCGTGGTGCTTTTCTCCCTTCTTCATTGCCACTCACTGCCTTTCCTAATTCAGCCCCTCCGGTTCACACCACCACGTGATGTTTTTCTCACTCCTACTAGTGAATGGCCTGCTACAAACCCTTATAATGCGCACAACCCCGCGATGTTTTTCAGAAACCTTTCGTAAATTGACAATGCATGTTTCCTGACCTCCACATGCTCACCAACCCGTGGGGCTTTTCTCCATCCTACATTGCCACTCACTGTCTAACTTGATTCAGACCCTCCAATTCACACCACACCATGATGTATTTCTCACTCCTACTAGTAAATGTCCTGTTAGAAACCCTTACCATGCGCACTATGCCGCGATGTTTTTCAGAAACCTATCCTACATTGCCACTGCATGTTTCCTGACCTCCCAATCCTGACCACCCCGTGGTGCTTTTCTCCATCCTACATTGCCACTCACGGCCTATACTGATTCAGGCCCTGCGATTCACACCGCCTCGTGATGTTTTTCTCACTCCTACTAGTGGCAGGCCTTTTAGAAACCCTTACAATGAGCACCAACCTGCAATATTTTTAAGAAACCTATCCTTTTGGTGCTTTTCTCCATACTACACTGCCACTCACTGCCTATCCTGATTCAGGCCCTCCTATTCACACCACCCCATGATGATTTTGTCACTCCTTCTAGTGAATGGCCTGGTACAAACACTTACAATGCGCACAACCCCAAATTGTTTTTCAGGAACCTATCCTACATTGCCATTGCATGTTTCCTGACCTCCCCATGTTCACCAACCCATGGTGCTTTTCTCCATCCTACATTGCCACTCACTGTCTAACTTGATTCACGCCCTCCGATTCACACCACACCATGATGTATTTGTCACTCCTACTAGTGAATGGCCTGTTAGATACCTTTGCAATGCGCCCAACCCCGCGATGTTTTTCAGAAACCGATCCTGCATTGCCACTGCATGTTTCCTGACCTCACCATGCTGACCACACTGTGGTGCTTTTCTCCATGTTATGTTGCCACTCACTGCCTATCCTAATTCATGCCCACCGATTCACAGCACCACGTGATGTTTTTCTCACTCCTACTAATGAATGGACTATTAGAAACCCTTACAATGCGCACCACCCAGCGATGATTATCAGAAACCTATTCTACATAGCCACTGCATGTTTCCTTGCCTCCCCATGCTGACAAACCCGTGGTGCTTTTCTCCATCCTACATTGCCACTCACAGCCTATCCTAATTCAGACCCTCCGATTCACACCAACCTGTGATGTTTTTTTCACTCCTACTTGTGAATAGCTTGTTAGAAAGCCTTACAATGTGCACCACCTCACGATGTTTTTCAGAACCTTATCCTATATTGCCATTACATGTTTCCTGACTTCCCCAGGTTGACCACCCCGTGGTGCTTTTCTCCCTTCTTCATTGCCCCTCACTGCCTTCCCTAATTCAGCCCCTCCGATTCACACCCCACGTGATGTTTTTCTCACTCCTACTAGTGAATGGCCTGCTACAAACACTTATAATGCGCACAACCCCGCAACGTTTTTCAGAAACCTTTCGTAAATTGACAATGCATGTTTCCTGACCTCCCAATGCTCACCAACACGTAGGGCTTTTCTCCATCCTACATTGCCACTCACTATCTAACTTGATTCAGACCCTCCAATTCACACCACACCATGATGTATTTCTCACTCCTACTAGTAAATGTCCTGTTAGAAACACTTACCATGCACACTACCCCGCGATATTTTTCAGAAACCTATACTACATTGCCACGGCATGTTTCCTGACCTCCCAATCCTGACCACCCTTTGGTGCTTTTCTCCATCCTACATTGCTACTCACTGCCTATCCTGATTCAGGCCCTCCAATTCACACCGCGCCGTGATGTTTTTCTGACTCCTACTAGTGAATGGCCTGTTTGAAACTTTTACAAAGCGCACCAACCGGTAATGTTTTTCAGAAAGCTATCCCACATTGCCACTGCATGTTTCCTGACCTCCCCATGCTGACCAGCCCGTGGTGCTTTTCTACATGCTACATTGCCACTCACTGCCTATTCTTATTCAGGCCCTCCGATTCACACCACCTCGTTAGGTTTTTCTCACTCCTACTAGTGAATGGCCTGTTAGAAACCCTTACAATGTGCACCACCCCGTGATGTTTTTCAGAAAACTATCCTACATTGCCACTGCATGTTTCCTGACCTCCCCATGCTGACCACCCTGTGGTGCTTTTCCCCATCCTACATTGCCACTCACTGCTTATCCTAATTCAGGCCCTCCGATTCACACCACCCCGTGATGTTTTTCTCAATTCTACAAGTGAATGGCCTGTTAGAAACCCTTACAATATGCACCACCCCGTGATGTTTTTCAGAAAACTATCCTACATGGCCACTGCATGTTTCCTGACCTCCCCATGCTGAGCACCCCGTGGTGCTTTTCTCCATCCTACATTGCCACTCACTACTTATCATAATTCAGGCCCTCGGGTTCACACCACGCCGTCATGTTTTTCTCACTCCTACTAGTGAATGGCTTGTTAGAAACCCTTACAATCCTCACCACCCGCGATGTTTTTTAGAAACCTATAATACATTGCCACTGCATGTGTCCTGACCTCCCCATGATGACCACCCCGTGGTGCTTTTCTCCATCCTACATTGCCACTCACTGCCTATCCTGATTCAGGCCCTCCAATTCACACCATGTCGTGAGGTTTTTCTCACTCCTACTAGTGAATGGCCTGTTAGAAACCCTTACAATGCGCACCACCCCGTGATGTTTTTCAGAAAGCTATCCCACATTGCCACTGCATGTTTCCTGATCTCCCCATGCTGACCACCCCGTGGTGCTTTTCTCCATCCTACATTGCTACTCACTGCCTATCCTTATTCAGGCCCTCTGATTCACACCACCCCGTTATATTTTTCTCACTCCTACTAGTGAATGGCCTGCTAGAAAGCCTTACAATGCGCACCACCAGGCGATGTTTTGCAGAAACCCATCCTACCTTGCCAATACATGTTTCCTGACCTCCGCATGCTGACCACCCCGTGGTGCTTTTCTCCATCCTACATTGCCACTCACTGCGTTTCCTAATTCAGGGCCTCCGATTCACACCACCGCCTTGATGTTGTTCTCACTCCTACTAGTGAATGGCCTGTTAGAAACCCATACAATGTGCACCACCCAGCGATGATTATCAGAAACCTATTCTACATAGCCACTGTGCAGCACCCAGCGATGATTATCAGAAACCTATTCTACATAGCCATTGCATGTTTCCTTGCCTCCCCATGCTGACAAACCCGTGGTGCTTTTCTCCATCCTACATTGCCACTCACAGCCTATCCTAATTTAGACCCTCCGATTCACACCAACCTGTGATGTTTTTTTCACTCCTACTTGTGAATAGCTTGTTAGAAAGCCTTACAATGTGCACCACCGCGCGATGTTTTTCAGAAACTTATCCTACATTGCCATTACATGTTTCCTGACCTCCCCAGGTTGACCACCCCGTGGTGCTTTTCTCCCTTCTTCATTGCCACTCACTGCCTTCTCTAATTCAGCCACTGCGATTCACACCACCACGTGATGTTTTTCTCACTCCTACTAGTGAATGGCCTGCTACAAACCCTTATAATGCGCACAACCCCGCAACGTTTTTCAGAAACCTTTCGTAAATTGACAATGCAAGTTTCCTGACCTCCCCATGCTCACCAACCCGTAGGGCTTTTCTCCATCCTACTTTGCCACTCACTGTCTAACTTGATTCAGACCCTCCAATTCACACCACACCATGATGTATTTCTCACTCCTTCTAGTAAATGTCCTGTTAGAAACCCTTACCATGCGCACTACGCCGCGATATTTTTCAGAAACCTATCCTACATTGCCACGGCATGTTTCCTGACCTCCCAATCCTGACCACCCCGTGGTGCTTTTCTCCATCCTACATTGCCACTCACGGCCTATACTGATTCAGGCCCTGCGATTCACACAGCCTCGTGATGTTTTTCTCCCTCCTACTAGTGGAAGGCCTTTTAGAAACCCTTACAATGAGCACCAACCCCAAAATGTTTTTCAGGAACCTATCCTACATTGCCATTGCATGTTTCCTAACCTCCACATACTCACCAAACCATGGTGCTTTTCTCCATCCTACATTGCCACTCACTGTCTAACTTGATTCACACCCTCCAATTCACACCACACCATGATGTATTTCTCACTCCTACTAGTGAATGTCCTGTTAGATACCTTTGCAATGCACCCAACCCCGCGATGTTTTTCAGAAACCGATCCTGCATTGCCACTGCATCTTTCCTGACCTCACCATGCTGACCACACCATGGTGCTTTTCTCCATGTTAGGTTGCCACTCACTGTCTATCCTAATTCATGCCCACCGATTCACAGCACCACGTGATGTTTTTTTCACTCCTACTAATGAATGGCCTGTTAGAAACCCTTACAATGCGCACTACCCCGATGTTTTTTTTTCAGAAACCTATCATACATTGGCACTGAATGTTTCCTGACCTCCCCATGCTGACCACCCCGTGGTGCATTTCTCCATCCTACATTGCCACTCACTGCCTATCCTAAATCAGGCCCTCCGATTCACCCCACCCCGTGATGTTTTTCTCACTCCTAATAGTTAATGGCCTCTTAGAAACCCTTACAATGCGCACCACCCCGATGTTTTTTTTCAGAAACCTGTCCTACATTGCCACTGCATGTGTCCTGACCTCCCCATGATGACTACCCTTTGGTGCTTTTCTCCATCCTACATTGCCACTCACTGCCTATCCTGATTCAGGCCCTCCAATTCAGACCATGCCGTGATGTTTTTCTCACTCCTACTAGTGAATGGCCTGTTAGAAACACTTACATTGCGCACCTACCCAGAATGTATTTCAGAAAGCTATCCCACATTGCCACTGCATGTTTCCTGACCTCCCCATGCTGACCACCCTGTGGTTCTTTTCTACATCCTACATTGCCACTCACTGCCTATCCTTATTCAGGCCCTCGGATTCACACCACCCCGTTATGTTTTTCTCACTCCTACTAGTGAATGGCCTGTTAGAAACCCTTACAATGCGCACAACCACGCGATGTTTTTCAGAAACCTATACTACATTGCCACTGAATGTTTCCTCACCTCTCCATGCTGACCATGCCGTGGTGCTTTTCTCCATCCTACATTGCTACTCGCTGTCTAACTTGATTCAGGCCCTCCGATTCACACCACACCATGATGTATTTCTCACTCGTACTAGTGAATGGCCTGTTAGATACCTTTACAATGCGCCCAACCCCGCGATGTTTTTCAGAAAGCGATCCTGCTTTGCCACTGCATGTTTCCTGATCTCACCATGCCGACCACACCTAGGTGCTTTTCTCCATTTTATGTTGCCACTCACTGCCTATCCTAATTCAGACCCACGATTCACAGCACCAAATGATTTTCTCACTCCTACTAATGCATGGCCTGTTAGAAACCCTTACAATGCGCACCACCCAGAGATGTTAATCATAAACCTATCATATATTGACATTGAATGTTTCCTGACCTCCCCATGCTGACCACCCCGTGGTGCTTTTCTCCATCCTACATTGCCACTCACTGCCTATCCTGATTCAGGCCCTCCAATTCACACCACGCCGTGATGTTTTTCTGACTCCTACTAGTGAATGGCCAGTTAGAAACTTTTACAATGCGCACCAACCCGTAATGTTTTTCAGAAAACTATCCTACATTGCCAATGCATGTTTCCTGACCTCCCCATGCTGACCACCCTGTGGTACTTTTCTCCATCCTACATTGCCACTCACTGCCTATCCTAATTCAGACCCTCCGATTCACACCACCTCGTGATGTTTTTCTCACTCCTACTAGTGAATGGCCTGTTAGAAACTCTTACAATGCGTACCACCCCGCTTTTTTTTTTTTTTTTCAGAAACCTATCCTACATTTCCTGGGCATGTTTTCTGACCTCCCCATGCTGACCAACCTGTGGTGATTTTCTCCATCCTACATTGCCACTCACTGCCTAACCGAATTCAGGCTCTCCGATTCACACCACCCTTTGATGTTTTTTTCACTCCCACTTGTGAATGGCTTGTTAGAAAACCTTGCAATGCGCACAACCCCGCGATGTTTTTCAGAAACCTATCCTGCATTGCCATTGCATGTTTCCTGACCTCCCCATGTTGACCAACCCATTGTGCATTGCTCCATTCTTCATTGCCACTCACTGCCTATTCTAATTCAGGCACTGCCATTCACACCACCCCGTGATGATTTTCTCACTCCTACTAGTGAATGGCCTGGTTGAAAGCCTTACAATGCACACAATCCCAGGATGTTTTTCAGAAACCTATCCTACATTGCCAATGCATGTTTCCTGACCTCCCCATGCTGACCACCCCGTGGTGCTTTTCTCCATCCTACATTGTCACTCACTGCCTATCCTAATTCAGAACATCTGATTCACACCACCCGGTGATGTTTTTCTCACTACTACTAGTGAATGGCCTGTTAGAAACCCTTACAATGCGCACTACCCCGTGATGTTTTTCAGAAAACTATCCTACATTGCCACTGCATGTTTCCTGACCTTCCCATGCTGAGCACCCCGTGGTGCTTTTCTCCATCCTACATTGCCACTCACTGCCTATCCTGATTCAGGCCCTCCAATTCACACCATGTCGTGAGGTTTTTCTCACTCCTACTAGTGAATGGCCTGTTAGAAACCCTTACAATGCGCACCTACCCGTAATGTTTTTCAGAAAGCTATCCCACATTGCCACTGCATGTTTCCTGATCTCCCCATGCTGACCACCCCGTGGTGCTTTTCTCCATCCTACATTGCTACTCACTGTCTATCCTTATTGAGGCCCTCTGATTCACACCACCCCGTTATATTTTTCTCACTCCTACTAGTGAATGGCCTGCTAGAAAGCCTTACAATGCGCACCACCCGGCGATGTTTTGTAGAAACCTATCCTACATTGCCAATACATGTTTCCTGACCTCCGCATGCTGACCCCCCCTGGTGCTTTTCTCCATCCTACATTTCCACTCACTGCCTATCCTAATTCAGGCCCTCCGATTCACACCACCTCGTGATGTTTTTCTCACTCCTACTAGGGAATGGCCTGTTAGAAACCCTAACAATGCGCACCACCCCGCTTTTTTTTTTCAGAAACCTATCCTACATTACCACTGCATGTTTCCTGACCTCCCAATGCTGACCACCCTGTGGTGTTTTCTCCATCCTACATTGCCACTCACTGCGTTTCCTAATTCAGGGCCTCCTATTCACACCACCGCCTTGATGTTGTTCTCACTCCTACTAGTGAATGGCCTGTTAGAAACCCATACAATGCGCACCACCCAGCGATGATTATCAGAAACCTATTCTACATAGCCACTGCATGTTTCCTTGCCTCCCCATGCTGACAAACCTGTGGTGCTATTCTCCATCCTACATTGCCACTCACAGGGTATCCTAATTCACACCCTCCAATTCACACCACCCTGTGATGTTTTTTTCACTCCTTCTTGTGAATGGCTTGTTAGAAAGCCTTACAATGTGCACCACCGCGCGATGTTTTTCAGAAACTTATCCTACATTGCCATTACATGTTTCCTCACCTCCCCAGGTTGACCACCCCGTGGTGCTTTTCTCCCTTCTTCATTGCCACTCACTGCCTTTCCTAATTCAGCCCCTCCGGTTCACACCACCACGTGATGTTTTACTCACTCCTACTAGTGAATGGCCTGCTACAAACCCTTACAATGCGCACAACCCCGCGACGTTTTTCAGAATCCTTTCGTAAATTGACAATGCATGTTTCCTGACCTCCACATGCTCACCAACCCGTGGGGCTTTTCTCCATCCTACATTGCCACTCACTGTCTAACTTGATTCAGACCCTCCAATTCACACCACACCATGATGTATTTCTCACTCCTACTAGTAAATATCCTGTTAGAAACCCTTACCATGCTCACTACGTCGCAATGTTTTTCAGAAACCTATCCTACATTGCCACTGCATGTTTCCTGACCTCCCAATCCTGACCACCCCGTGGTGCTTTTCTCCATCCTACATTGCCACTCACGGCCTATACTGATTCAGTCCCTGCGATTTACACTGCCTCGTGATGTTTTTCTCACTCCTACTAGTGGCAGGCCTTTTAGAATCCCTTACAATGAGCACCAACCTGCAATATTTTTAAGAAACCTATACTTTTGGTGTTTTTCTCCATACTACACTGCCACTCACTGCCTATCCTGATTCAGGCCCTCCTATTCACACCACCCCATGATGATTTTGTCACTCCTTCTAGTGAATGGCCTGGTACAAACACTTACAATGCGCACAACCCCAAATTGTTTTTCAGGAACCTATCCTACATTGCCATTGCATGTTTCCTGACCTCCCCATGTTCACCAACCCATGGTGCTTTTCTCCATCCTACATTGCCACTCACTGTCTAACTTGATTCACGCCCTCCGATTCACACCACACCATGATGTATTTCTCACTCCTACTAGTGAATGGCCTGTTAGATACCTTTGCAATGCGCCCAACCCCGCGATGTTTTTCAGAAACCAATCCTGCATTGCCACTGCATGTTTCCTGACCTCACCATGCTGACCACACCGTGGTGCCTTTCTCCATGTTATGTTGCCACTCACTGTCTATCCTAATTCATGCCCACCGATTCACAGCACCACGTGATGTTTTTCTCACTCCTACTAGTGAATGGCCTGTTAGAAACCCTAACAATGCGCACCACCCCGCTTTTTTTTTTTTTTCAGAAACCTATCCTACATTACCACTGAATGTTTCCTGACCTCCCGATGCTGACCACCGTGTGGTGTTTTCTCCATCCTACATTGCCACTCACTGCGTATCCTAATACAGGGCCTCCGATTCACACCACCGCCTTGATGTTGTTCTCACTCCTACTAGTGAATGGCCTGTTAGAAACCCATACAATGTGCACCACCCAGCGATGGTTATCAGAAACCTATTCTACATAGCCACTGCATGTTTCCTTGCCTCCCCATGCTGACAAACCCGTGGTGCTTTTCTCCATCCTACATTGCCACTCACAGCCTATCCTAATTGAGACCCTCCGATTCACACCAACCTGTGATGTTTTTTTCACTCCTACTTGTGAATAGCTTGTTAGATAGCCTTACAATGTGCACCACCGCGCGATGTTTTTCAGAAACTTATCCTACATTGCCATTACATGGTTCCTGACCTCCCCAGGTTGACCACCCCGTGGTGCTTTTCTCCCTTCTTCATTGCCACTCACTGCCTTTCCTAACTCAGCCCCTCCGATTCACACCACCACGTGATGTTTTTCTCACTCCTACTAGTGAATGGCCTGCTACAAACCCTTATAATGCGCACAACCCCACAACGTTTTTCAGAAACCTTTCGTAAATTGACAATGCATGTTTCCTGACCTCCCCATGCTCACCAACCCGTAGGGCTTTTCTCCATCCTACATTGCCACTCACTGTCTAACTAGATTCAGACCCTCCAATTCACACCACACCATGATGTATTTCTCACTCCTACTAGTAAATTTCCTGTTAGAAACCCTTACCATGCGCACTACGCCGCGATATTTTTCAGAAACCTATCCTACATTGCCACGGCATGTTTCCTGACATCCCAATCCTGACCACACTTTGGTGCTTTTCTCCATCCTACATTGCCACTCACTGCCTATCCTGATTCAGGCCCTCCAATTCACACCACGCCGTGATGTTTTTCTGACTCCTACTAGTGAATGGCCTGTTTGAAACTTTTACAATGCGCACCAACCCGTAATGTTTTTCAGAAAGCTATCCCACATTGCCACTGCATGTTTCCTGACCTCCCCATGCTGACCACCCCGTGGTGCTTTTCTACATCCTACATTGCCACTTACTGCCTATTCTTATTCAGGCACTCGGATTCACACCACCCCGTTAGGTTTTTCTCTCTCCTACTATTAATGGCCTGTTAGAAACCCTTACAATGCGCACCACCCCATGATGTTTTTCAGAAAACTATCCTACATTGCCACTGCATGTTTCCTGACCTCCCCATGCTGACCACCCTGTGGTGCTTTTCCCCATCCTACATTGCCACTCACTGCCTATCCTAATTCAGGCCCTCCGATTCACACAACCCCATGTTGTTTTTCTCAATCCTACAAGTGAATGGCCTGTTACAAACCCTTACAATGCGCACCACTCCGTGATGTTTTTCAGAAAACTATCCTACATTGCCACTGCATGTTTCCTTACCTCCCCATGCTGACCACCCTGTGGTGCTTTTCTCCATCCTACATTGCCACTCACTGCCTATCCTAATTCAGACCCTCCGATTCACACCATCCCATGATGTTTTTCTCACTCCTACTAGTGAATGGCCTGTAAGAAACTCTTACAATGCGTACCACCCCGCTTTTTTTTTTTTTTTTTTTTTTTTTAGAAACCTATCCTACATTGCCAGGGCATGTTTTCTGGCCTCCCCATGCTGACCAACCTGTGGTGATTGTCTCCATCCTACATTGCCACTCACTGCCTAACCTAATTCAGGCTCTCCGATTCACACCACCCCTTGATGTTTTTTTCACTCCGACTTGTGAATGGCTTGTTAGAAAACCTTGCAATGCGCACCACCTTGCGATGTTTTTTCAGAAACCTATCCTGCATTGCCATTGCATGTTTCCTGACCTCCCCATGTTGACCAACCCATGGTGCTTTTCTCCATTCTTCATTGCCACTCACTGCCTATTCTAATTCAGGCACTCCCATTCACACCACCCCGTGATGATTTTCTCACTCCTACTAGTGAATGGCCTGCTACAAACACTTACATTGCGCACCTCCCCGTGATGTTTTTCAGAAACCTTTCCTACATTGTCACTGCATGTTTCCTGACCTCCCCATGCTGACCACACCGTGGTGATTTCCCCATTTTATGTTGCCACTCACTGCCTATCCTATTTCAGGCCCACCGATTCACACCACCACGTGAGGTTTTTCTCACTCCTACTAGTGAATGGCCTGTTAGAAAGCCTTACAATGCACACCATCCCAGGATGTTTCTCAGAAACCTATCCTACATTGCCAATGCATGTTTCCTGACCTCCCCATGCTGACCACCCCGTGGTGCTTTTCTCCATCCTACATTGCCACTCACTGCCTATCCTAATTCAGAACATCTGATTCACAACACACCGTGATGTTTTTCTCACTACTACTAGTGAATGGCCTGTTAGAAACCCTTACAATGCGCACCACCCCGTGATGTTTTTCAGAAAATTATCCTACATGGCCACTGCATGTTTCCTGACCTCCCCATGCTGAGCACCCCGTGGTGCTTTTCTCCATCCTACATTGCCACTCACTACTTATCATAATTCACGCCCTCGGGTTCACACCACGACGTAATGTTTTTCTCACTCCTACTAGTGAATGGCCTGTTAGAAACCCTTACAATCCTCACCACCCGCGATGTTTTTTAGAAACCTATAATACATTGCAACTGCATGTGTCCTCACCTCCCCACCATGACCACCCCGTGGTGCTTTTCTCCATCCTACATTGCCACTCACTACTTATCCTGATTCAGGCCCTCCACTTCACACCATGTCATGAGGTTTTTCTCACTCCTACTAATGAATGGCCTGTTAGAAACCCTTACAATGCGCACCAACCCGTAATGTTTTTCAGAAAGCTATCACACATTGCCACTGCATGTTTCCTGATCTCCCCATGCTGACCACCCCGTGGTGCTTTTCTCCATCCTACATTGCTACTCACTGCCTATCCTTATTCAGGCCCTCTGATTCACACCACCCCGTTATATTTTTCTCACTCCTACTAGTGAATGGCCTGCTAGAAAGCCTTACAATGCGCACCACCAGGCGATGTTTTTCAGAAACCTATCCTACATTGCCAATACATGTTTCCTGACCTTCGCATGCTGACCACCCCGTGGTGCTTTTCTCCATTCTACATTGCCACTCACTGCCTATCCTAATTCAGGCCCTCCGATTCACACCACCTCGTGATGTTTTTCTCACTCCTACTAGTGAATGGCCTGTTAGAAACCCTAACAATGCGCACCACCCTGCTTTTTTTTTCAGAAACCTATCCTACATTACCACTGCATGTTTCCTGACCTCCCGATGCTGACCACCGTGTGGTGTTTTCTCCATCCTACATTGCCACTCACTGCGTATCCTAATACAGGGCCTCTGATTCACACCACCGCCTTGATGTTGTTCTCACTCCTACTAGTGAATGGCCTGTTAGAAACCCATACAATGTGCACCACCCAGCGATGATTATCAGAAACCTATTCTACATAGCCACTGCATGTTTCCTTGCCTCCCCATGCTGACAAACCCGTGGTGCTTTTCTCCATTCTACATTGCCACTCACAGCCTATCCTAATTCAGACCCTCCGATTCACACCAACCTGTGATGTTTTTTGCACTCCTACTTGTGAATAGCTTGTTAGAAAGCCTTACAATGTGCACCACCGCGCGATGTTTTTCAGAAACTTATCCTACATTGCCATTACATGTTTCCTGACCTCCCCAGGTTGACCACACCGTGGTGCTTTTCTCCCTTCTTCATTGCCACTCACTGCCTTTCCTAATTCAGCCCCTCCGATTCACACCACCACGTGATGTTTTTCTCACTCCTACTAGTGAATGGCCTGCTACAAACCCTTATAATGCGCACAACCCTGCAACGTTTTTCAGAAACCTTTCGTAAATTGACAATGCATGTTTCCTGACCTCCCCATACTCACCAACCCGTAGGGCTTTTCTCCATCCTACATTGCCACTCACTGTCTAACTTGATTCAGACCCTCCAATTCACACCACACCATGATGTATTTCTCACTCCTACAGTAAATGTCCTGTTAGAAACCCTTACCATGCGCACTACGCCGCGATGTTTTTCAGAAACCTATCCTACATTGCCACTGCATGTTTCCTGACTCCCCATGCTGACCACCCTTTGCTGCTTTTCTCCATCCTACATTGCCACTCACTGCCTATCCTGATTCAGGCCCTCCAATTCACACCACGCCGTGATGTTTTTCTGACTCCTACTAGTGAATGGCCTGTTTGAAACTTTTACAAAGCGCACCAACCCGTAATGTTTTTCAGAAAGATATCCCACATTGCCACTGCATGTTTCCTGACCTCCCCATGCTGACCTCCCCGTGGTGCTTTTCTACATGCTACATTGCCACTCACTGCCTATTCTTATGCAGGCCCTCCGATTCACACCACCCCGTTAGGTTTTTCTCACTCCTACTAGTGAATGGCCTGTTAGAAACCCTTACAATGCGCACCACCCCGTGATGTTTTTCAGAAAACTATCCTACATTGCCACTGCATGTTTCCTGACCTCCCCATGCTGACCACCTCGTGGTGCTTTTCCCCATCCTACATTGCCACTCACTGCCTTATCTAATTCAGGCTCTCCGATTCACACCACCCCGTGATGTTTTTCTCAATCCTACAAGTGAATGGCCTGTTAGAAACCCTTACAATGCGCACCACCCCGTGATGTTTTTCAGAAAACTATCCTACATGGCCACTGCATGTTTCCTGACCTCCCCATGCTGAGCACCCCGTGGTGCTTTTCTCCATCCTGCATTGCCACTCACTACTTATCATAATTCAGGCCCTCGGGTTCACACCACGCCGTCATGTTTTTCTCACTCCTACTAGTGAATGGCCTGTTAGAAACCCTTACAATCCTCACCACCCGCGATGTTTTTTAGAAACCTATAATACATTGCCACTGCATGTGTCCTGACCTCCCCATGCTGACCACCCCGTGGTGCTTTTCTCCATCCTACATTGCTACTCACTGCCTATCTTTATTCAGGCCCTCTGATTCACACCACCCCGTTATATTTTTCTCACTCCTACTAGTGAATGGCCTGCTAGAAAGCCTTACATTGCGCACCACCAGGCGATGTTTTGCAGAAACCTATCCTACATTGCCAATACATGTTTCCTGACCTCCACATGCTGACCACCCCGTGGTGCTTTTCTCCATCCTACATTGCCACTCACTGCGTATCTTAATACAGGGCCTCCGATTCACACCACCGCCTTGATGTTGTTCTCACGCCTACTAGTGAATGGCCTGTTAGAAACCCATACAATGTGCACCACCCAGCGATGATTATCAGAAACCTATTCTACATAGCCACTGCATGTTTCCTTGCCTCCCCATGCTGACAAACCCGTGGTGCTTTTCTCCATCCTACATTGCCACTCACAGCCTATCCTAATTCAGACCCTCCGATTCACACCAACCTGTGATGTTTTTTGCACTCCTACTTGTGAATAGCTTGTTAGAAAGCCTTACAATGTGCACCACCGCGCGATGTTTTTCAGAAACTTATCCTACATTGCCATTACATGTTTCCTGACCTCCCCAGGTTGACCACCCCGTGGTGCTTTTCTCCCCTTATTCATTGCCACTCACTGCCTTTCCTAATTCAGCCCCTCCGATTCACACCACCACGTGATGTTTTTCTCACTCCTACTAGTGAATGGCCCGCTACAAACCCTTATAATGTGCACAACCCGCAACGTTTTTCAGAAACCTTTCGTAAATTGACAATGCATGTTTCCTGACCTCCCCATGCTCACCAACCCGTAGGGCTTTTCTCCATCCTACATTGCCACTCACTGTCTAACTTGATTCAGACCCTCCAATTCACACCACACCATGATGTATTTCTCACTCCTACTAGTAAATGTCCTGTTAGAAACCCTTACCATGCGCACTACGCCGCGATATTTTTCAGAAACCTATCCTACATTGCCACGGCATGTTTCCTGACCTCCCAATCCTGACCACCCTTTGGTGCTTTTCTCCATCCTACATTGCCACTCACGGCCTATACTGATTCAGGCCCTGCGATTCACACCGCCTCGTGATGTTTTTCTCACTCCTACTAGTGGCAGGCCTTTTAGAAACCCTTACAATGAGCACCAACCTGCAATATTTTTAAGAAACCTATCCTTTTGGTGCTTTTCTCCATACTACACTGCCACTCACTGCCTATCCTGATTCAGGCCCTCCTATTCACACCACCCCATGATGATTTTGTCACTCCTTCTAGTGAATGGCCTGGTACAAACACTTACAATGCGCACAACCCCAAATTGTTTTTCAGGAACCTATCCTACATTGCCATTGCATGTTTCCTGACCTCCCCATGTTCACCAACCCATGGTGCTTTTCTCCATCCTACATTGCCACTCACTGTCTAACTTGATTCACGCCCTCCGATTCACACCACACCATGATGTATTTGTCACTCCTACTAGTGAATGGCCTGTTAGATACCTTTGCAATGCGCCCAACCCCGCGATGTTTTTCAGAAACCGATCCTGCATTGCCACTGCATGTTTCCTGACCTCACCATGCTGACCACACTGTGGTGCTTTTCTCCATGTTATGTTGCCACTCACTGCCTATCCTAATTCATGCCCACCGATTCACAGCACCACGTGATGTTTTTCTCACTCCTACTAATGAATGGACTATTAGAAACCCTTACAATGCGCACCACCCAGCGATGATTATCAGAAACCTATTCTACATAGCCACTGCATGTTTCCTTGCCTCCCCATGCTGACAAACCCGTGGTGCTTTTCTCCATCCTACATTGCCACTCACAGCCTATCCTAATTCAGACCCTCCGATTCACACCAACCTGTGATGTTTTTTTCACTCCTACTTGTGAATAGCTTGTTAGAAAGCCTTACAATGTGCACCACCTCACGATGTTTTTCAGAACCTTATCCTATATTGCCATTACATGTTTCCTGACTTCCCCAGGTTGACCACCCCGTGGTGCTTTTCTCCCTTCTTCATTGCCCCTCACTGCCTTCCCTAATTCAGCCCCTCCGATTCACACCCCACGTGATGTTTTTCTCACTCCTACTAGTGAATGGCCTGCTACAAACACTTATAATGCGCACAACCCCGCAACGTTTTTCAGAAACCTTTCGTAAATTGACAATGCATGTTTCCTGACCTCCCAATGCTCACCAACACGTAGGGCTTTTCTCCATCCTACATTGCCACTCACTATCTAACTTGATTCAGACCCTCCAATTCACACCACACCATGATGTATTTCTCACTCCTACTAGTAAATGTCCTGTTAGAAACACTTACCATGCGCACTACCCCGCGATATTTTTCAGAAACCTATACTACATTGCCACGGCATGTTTCCTGACCTCCCAATCCTGACCACCCTTTGGTGCTTTTCTCCATCCTACATTGCTACTCACTGCCTATCCTGATTCAGGCCCTCCAATTCACACCGCGCCGTGATGTTTTTCTGACTCCTACTAGTGAATGGCCTGTTTGAAACTTTTACAAAGCGCACCAACCGGTAATGTTTTTCAGAAAGCTATCCCACATTGCCACTGCATGTTTCCTGACCTCCCCATGCTGACCAGCCCGTGGTGCTTTTCTACATGCTACATTGCCACTCACTGCCTATTCTTATTCAGGCCCTCCGATTCACACCACCTCGTTAGGTTTTTCTCACTCCTACTAGTGAATGGCCTGTTAGAAACCCTTACAATGCGCACCACCCCGTGATGTTGTTCAGAAAACTATCCTACATTGCCACTGCATGTTTCCTGACCTCCCCATGCTGACCACCCTGTGGTGCTTTTCCCCATCCTACATTGCCACTCACTGCTTATCCTAATTCAGGCCCTCCGATTCACACCACCCCGTGATGTTTTTCTCAATTCTACAAGTGAATGGCCTGTTAGAAACCCTTACAATATGCACCACCCCGTGATGTTTTTCAGAAAACTATCCTACATGGCCACTGCATGTTTCCTGACCTCCCCATGCTGAGCACCCCGTGGTGCTTTTCTCCATCCTACATTGCCACTCACTACTTATCATAATTCAGGCCCTCGGGTTCACACCACGCCGTCATGTTTTTCTCACTCCTACTAGTGAATGGCTTGTTAGAAACCCTTACAATCCTCACCACCCGCGATGTTTTTTAGAAACCTATAATACATTGCCACTGC
This sequence comes from Cavia porcellus, assembly GCF_034190915.1. NCBI lineage: Eukaryota > Metazoa > Chordata > Mammalia > Rodentia > Caviidae > Cavia > Cavia porcellus. Next base: position 69,656,567 of record NW_026947502.1, read on the forward strand.
ATGTGTCCTGACCTCCCCATGATGACCACCCCGTGGTGCTTTTCTCCATCCTACATTGCCACTCACTGCCTATCCTGATTCAGGCCCTCCAATTCACACCATGTCGTGAGGTTTTTCTCACTCCTACTAGTGAATGGCCTGTTAGAAACCCTTACAATGCGCACCACCCCGTGATGTTTTTCAGAAAGCTATCCCACATTGCCACTGCATGTTTCCTGATCTCCCCATGCTGACCACCCCGTGGTGCTTTTCTCCATCCTACATTGCTACTCACTGCCTATCCTTATTCAGGCCCTCTGATTCACACCACCCCGTTATATTTTTCTCACTCCTACTAGTGAATGGCCTGCTAGAAAGCCTTACAATGCGCACCACCAGGCGATGTTTTGCAGAAACCCATCCTACCTTGCCAATACATGTTTCCTGACCTCCGCATGCTGACCACCCCGTGGTGCTTTTCTCCATCCTACATTGCCACTCACTGCGTTTCCTAATTCAGGGCCTCCGATTCACACCACCGCCTTGATGTTGTTCTCACTCCTACTAGTGAATGGCCTGTTAGAAACCCATACAATGTGCACCACCCAGCGATGATTATCAGAAACCTATTCTACATAGCCACTGTGCAGCACCCAGCGATGATTATCAGAAACCTATTCTACATAGCCATTGCATGTTTCCTTGCCTCCCCATGCTGACAAACCCATGGTGCTTTTCTCCATCCTACATTGCCACTCACAGCCTATCCTAATTTAGACCCTCCGATTCACACCAACCTGTGATGTTTTTTTCACTCCTACTTGTGAATAGCTTGTTAGAAAGCCTTACAATGTGCACCACCGCGCGATGTTTTTCAGAAACTTATCCTACATTGCCATTACATGTTTCCTGACCTCCCCAGGTTGACCACCCCGTGGTGCTTTTCTCCCTTCTTCATTGCCACTCACTGCCTTCTCTAATTCAGCCACTGCGATTCACACCACCACGTGATGTTTTTCTCACTCCTACTAGTGAATGGCCTGCTACAAACCCTTATAATGCGCACAACCCCGCAACGTTTTTCAGAAACCTTTCGTAAATTGACAATGCAAGTTTCCTGACCTCCCCATGCTCACCAACCCGTAGGGCTTTTCTCCATCCTACTTTGCCACTCACTGTCTAACTTGATTCAGACCCTCCAATTCACACCACACCATGATGTATTTCTCACTCCTTCTAGTAAATGTCCTGTTAGAAACCCTTACCATGCGCACTACGCCGCGATATTTTTCAGAAACCTATCCTACATTGCCACGGCATGTTTCCTGACCTCCCAATCCTGACCACCCCGTGGTGCTTTTCTCCATCCTACATTGCCACTCACGGCCTATACTGATTCAGGCCCTGCGATTCACACAGCCTCGTGATGTTTTTCTCCGTCCTACTAGTGGAAGGCCTTTTAGAAACCCTTACAATGAGCACCAACCCCAAAATGTTTTTCAGGAACCTATCCTACATTGCCATTGCATGTTTCCTAACCTCCACATACTCACCAAACCATGGTGCTTTTCTCCATCCTACATTGCCACTCACTGTCTAACTTGATTCACACCCTCCAATTCACACCACACCATGATGTATTTCTCACTCCTACTAGTGAATGTCCTGTTAGATACCTTTGCAATGCACCCAACCCCGCGATGTTTTTCAGAAACCGATCCTGCATTGCCACTGCATCTTTCCTGACCTCACCATGCTGACCACACCATGGTGCTTTTCTCCATGTTAGGTTGCCACTCACTGTCTATCCTAATTCATGCCCACCGATTCACAGCACCACGTGATGTTTTTTTCACTCCTACTAATGAATGGCCTGTTAGAAACCCTTACAATGCGCACTACCCCGATGTTTTTTTTTCAGAAACCTATCATACATTGGCACTGAATGTTTCCTGACCTCCCCATGCTGACCACCCCGTGGTGCATTTCTCCATCCTACATTGCCACTCACTGCCTATCCTAAATCAGGCCCTCCGATTCACCCCACCCCGTGATGTTTTTCTCACTCCTAATAGTTAATGGCCTCTTAGAAACCCTTACAATGCGCACCACCCCGATGTTTTTTTTCAGAAACCTGTCCTACATTGCCACTGCATGTGTCCTGACCTCCCCATGATGACTACCCTTTGGTGCTTTTCTCCATCCTACATTGCCACTCACTGCCTATCCTGATTCAGGCCCTCCAATTCAGACCATGCCGTGATGTTTTTCTCACTCCTACTAGTGAATGGCCTGTTAGAAACACTTACATTGCGCACCTACCCAGAATGTATTTCAGAAAGCTATCCCACATTGCCACTGCATGTTTCCTGACCTCCCCATGCTGACCACCCTGTGGTTCTTTTCTACATCCTACATTGCCACTCACTGCCTATCCTTATTCAGGCCCTCGGATTCACACCACCCCGTTATGTTTTTCTCACTCCTACTAGTGAATGGCCTGTTAGAAACCCTTACAATGCGCACAACCACGCGATGTTTTTCAGAAACCTATACTACATTGCCACTGAATGTTTCCTCACCTCTCCATGCTGACCATGCCGTGGTGCTTTTCTCCATCCTACATTGCTACTCGCTGTCTAACTTGATTCAGGCCCTCCGATTCACACCACACCATGATGTATTTCTCACTCGTACTAGTGAATGGCCTGTTAGATACCTTTACAATGCGCCCAACCCCGCGATGTTTTTCAGAAAGCGATCCTGCTTTGCCACTGCATGTTTCCTGACCTCACCATGCCGACCACACCTAGGTGCTTTTCTCCATTTTATGTTGCCACTCACTGCCTATCCTAATTCAGACCCACGATTCACAGCACCAAATGATTTTCTCACTCCTACTAATGCATGGCCTGTTAGAAACCCTTACAATGCGCACCACCCAGAGATGTTAATCATAAACCTATCATATATTGACATTGAATGTTTCCTGACCTCCCCATGCTGACCACCCCGTGGTGCTTTTCTCCATCCTACATTGCCACTCACTGCCTATCCTGATTCAGGCCCTCCAATTCACACCACGCCGTGATGTTTTTCTGACTCCTACTAGTGAATGGCCAGTTAGAAACTTTTACAATGCGCACCAACCCGTAATGTTTTTCAGAAAACTATCCTACATTGCCAATGCATGTTTCCTGACCTCCCCATGCTGACCACCCTGTGGTACTTTTCTCCATCCTACATTGCCACTCACTGCCTATCCTAATTCAGACCCTCCGATTCACACCACCTCGTGATGTTTTTCTCACTCCTACTAGTGAATGGCCTGTTAGAAACTCTTACAATGCGTACCACCCCGCTTTTTTTTTTTTTTTCAGAAACCTATCCTACATTTCCTGGGCATGTTTTCTGACCTCCCCATGCTGACCAACCTGTGGTGATTTTCTCCATCCTACATTGCCACTCACTGCCTAACCGAATTCAGGCTCTCCGATTCACACCACCCTTTGATGTTTTTTTCACTCCCACTTGTGAATGGCTTGTTAGAAAACCTTGCAATGCGCACAACCCCGCGATGTTTTTCAGAAACCTATCCTGCATTGCCATTGCATGTTTCCTGACCTCCCCATGTTGACCAACCCATTGTGCATTGCTCCATTCTTCATTGCCACTCACTGCCTATTCTAATTCAGGCACTGCCATTCACACCACCCCGTGATGATTTTCTCACTCCTACTAGTGAATGGCCTGGTTGAAAGCCTTACAATGCACACAATCCCAGGATGTTTTTCAGAAACCTATCCTACATTGCCAATGCATGTTTCCTGACCTCCCCATGCTGACCACCCCGTGGTGCTTTTCTCCATCCTACATTGTCACTCACTGCCTATCCTAATTCAGAACATCTGATTCACACCACCCGGTGATGTTTTTCTCACTACTACTAGTGAATGGCCTGTTAGAAACCCTTACAATGCGCACTACCCCGTGATGTTTTTCAGAAAACTATCCTACATTGCCACTGCATGTTTCCTGACCTTCCCATGCTGAGCACCCCGTGGTGCTTTTCTCCATCCTACATTGCCACTCACTGCCTATCCTGATTCAGGCCCTCCAATTCACACCATGTCGTGAGGTTTTTCTCACTCCTACTAGTGAATGGCCTGTTAGAAACCCTTACAATGCGCACCTACCCGTAATGTTTTTCAGAAAGCTATCCCACATTGCCACTGCATGTTTCCTGATCTCCCCATGCTGACCACCCCGTGGTGCTTTTCTCCATCCTACATTGCTACTCACTGTCTATCCTTATTGAGGCCCTCTGATTCACACCACCCCGTTATATTTTTCTCACTCCTACTAGTGAATGGCCTGCTAGAAAGCCTTACAATGCGCACCACCCGGCGATGTTTTGTAGAAACCTATCCTACATTGCCAATACATGTTTCCTGACCTCCGCATGCTGACCCCCCCTGGTGCTTTTCTCCATCCTACATTTCCACTCACTGCCTATCCTAATTCAGGCCCTCCGATTCACACCACCTCGTGATGTTTTTCTCACTCCTACTAGGGAATGGCCTGTTAGAAACCCTAACAATGCGCACCACCCCGCTTTTTTTTTTCAGAAACCTATCCTACATTACCACTGCATGTTTCCTGACCTCCCAATGCTGACCACCTCGTGGTGCTTTTCTCCATCCTACATTGCTACTCACTGCCTATCCTTATTCAGGCCCTCTGATTCACACCACCCCGTTATATTTTTCTCACTCCTACTAGTGAATGGCCTGCTAGAAAGCCTTACAATGCGCACCACCAGGCGATGTTTTGCAGAAACCCATCCTACCTTGCCAATACATGTTTCCTGACCTCCGCATGCTGACCACCCCGTGGTGCTTTTCTCCATCCTACATTGCCACTCACTGCGTTTCCTAATTCAGGGCCTCCGATTCACACCACCGCCTTGATGTTGTTCTCACTCCTACTAGTGAATGGCCTGTTAGAAACCCATACAATGTGCACCACCCAGCGATGATTATCAGAAACCTATTCTACATAGCCACTGTGCAGCACCCAGCGATGATTATCAGAAACCTATTCTACATAGCCATTGCATGTTTCCTTGCCTCCCCATGCTGACAAACCCGTGGTGCTTTTCTCCATCCTACATTGCCACTCACAGCCTATCCTAATTTAGACCCTCCGATTCACACCAACCTGTGATGTTTTTTTCACTCCTACTTGTGAATAGCTTGTTAGAAAGCCTTACAATGTGCACCACCGCGCGATGTTTTTCAGAAACTTATCCTACATTGCCATTACATGTTTCCTGACCTCCCCAGGTTGACCACCCCGTGGTGCTTTTCTCCCTTCTTCATTGCCACTCACTGCCTTCTCTAATTCAGCCACTGCGATTCACACCACCACGTGATGTTTTTCTCACTCCTACTAGTGAATGGCCTGCTACAAACCCTTATAATGCGCACAACCCCGCAACGTTTTTCAGAAACCTTTCGTAAATTGACAATGCAAGTTTCCTGACCTCCCCATGCTCACCAACCCGTAGGGCTTTTCTCCATCCTACTTTGCCACTCACTGTCTAACTTGATTCAGACCCTCCAATTCACACCACACCATGATGTATTTCTCACTCCTTCTAGTAAATGTCCTGTTAGAAACCCTTACCATGCGCACTACGCCGCGATATTTTTCAGAAACCTATCCTACATTGCCACGGCATGTTTCCTGACCTCCCAATCCTGACCACCCCGTGGTGCTTTTCTCCATCCTACATTGCCACTCACGGCCTATACTGATTCAGGCCCTGCGATTCACACAGCCTCGTGATGTTTTTCTCCGTCCTACTAGTGGAAGGCCTTTTAGAAACCCTTACAATGAGCACCAACCCCAAAATGTTTTTCAGGAACCTATCCTACATTGCCATTGCATGTTTCCTAACCTCCACATACTCACCAAACCATGGTGCTTTTCTCCATCCTACATTGCCACTCACTGTCTAACTTGATTCACACCCTCCAATTCACACCACACCATGATGTATTTCTCACTCCTACTAGTGAATGTCCTGTTAGATACCTTTGCAATGCACCCAACCCCGCGATGTTTTTCAGAAACCGATCCTGCATTGCCACTGCATCTTTCCTGACCTCACCATGCTGACCACACCATGGTGCTTTTCTCCATGTTAGGTTGCCACTCACTGTCTATCCTAATTCATGCCCACCGATTCACAGCACCACGTGATGTTTTTTTCACTCCTACTAATGAATGGCCTGTTAGAAACCCTTACAATGCGCACTACCCCGATGTTTTTTTTTCAGAAACCTATCATACATTGGCACTGAATGTTTCCTGACCTCCCCATGCTGACCACCCCGTGGTGCATTTCTCCATCCTACATTGCCACTCACTGCCTATCCTAAATCAGGCCCTCCGATTCACCCCACCCCGTGATGTTTTTCTCACTCCTAATAGTTAATGGCCTCTTAGAAACCCTTACAATGCGCACCACCCCGATGTTTTTTTTCAGAAACCTGTCCTACATTGCCACTGCATGTGTCCTGACCTCCCCATGATGACTACCCTTTGGTGCTTTTCTCCATCCTACATTGCCACTCACTGCCTATCCTGATTCAGGCCCTCCAATTCAGACCATGCCGTGATGTTTTTCTCACTCCTACTAGTGAATGGCCTGTTAGAAACACTTACATTGCGCACCTACCCAGAATGTATTTCAGAAAGCTATCCCACATTGCCACTGCATGTTTCCTGACCTCCCCATGCTGACCACCCTGTGGTTCTTTTCTACATCCTACATTGCCACTCACTGCCTATCCTTATTCAGGCCCTCGGATTCACACCACCCCGTTATGTTTTTCTCACTCCTACTAGTGAATGGCCTGTTAGAAACCCTTACAATGCGCACAACCACGCGATGTTTTTCAGAAACCTATACTACATTGCCACTGAATGTTTCCTCACCTCTCCATGCTGACCATGCCGTGGTGCTTTTCTCCATCCTACATTGCTACTCGCTGTCTAACTTGATTCAGGCCCTCCGATTCACACCACACCATGATGTATTTCTCACTCGTACTAGTGAATGGCCTGTTAGATACCTTTACAATGCGCCCAACCCCGCGATGTTTTTCAGAAAGCGATCCTGCTTTGCCACTGCATGTTTCCTGACCTCACCATGCCGACCACACCTAGGTGCTTTTCTCCATTTTATGTTGCCACTCACTGCCTATCCTAATTCAGACCCACGATTCACAGCACCAAATGATTTTCTCACTCCTACTAATGCATGGCCTGTTAGAAACCCTTACAATGCGCACCACCCAGAGATGTTAATCATAAACCTATCATATATTGACATTGAATGTTTCCTGACCTCCCCATGCTGACCACCCCGTGGTGCTTTTCTCCATCCTACATTGCCACTCACTGCCTATCCTGATTCAGGCCCTCCAATTCACACCACGCCGTGATGTTTTTCTGACTCCTACTAGTGAATGGCCAGTTAGAAACTTTTACAATGCGCACCAACCCGTAATGTTTTTCAGAAAACTATCCTACATTGCCAATGCATGTTTCCTGACCTCCCCATGCTGACCACCCTGTGGTACTTTTCTCCATCCTACATTGCCACTCACTGCCTATCCTAATTCAGACCCTCCGATTCACACCACCTCGTGATGTTTTTCTCACTCCTACTAGTGAATGGCCTGTTAGAAACTCTTACAATGCGTACCACCCCGCTTTTTTTTTTTTTTTCAGAAACCTATCCTACATTTCCTGGGCATGTTTTCTGACCTCCCCATGCTGACCAACCTGTGGTGATTTTCTCCATCCTACATTGCCACTCACTGCCTAACCGAATTCAGGCTCTCCGATTCACACCACCCTTTGATGTTTTTTTCACTCCCACTTGTGAATGGCTTGTTAGAAAACCTTGCAATGCGCACAACCCCGCGATGTTTTTCAGAAACCTATCCTGCATTGCCATTGCATGTTTCCTGACCTCCCCATGTTGACCAACCCATTGTGCATTGCTCCATTCTTCATTGCCACTCACTGCCTATTCTAATTCAGGCACTGCCATTCACACCACCCCGTGATGATTTTCTCACTCCTACTAGTGAATGGCCTGGTTGAAAGCCTTACAATGCACACAATCCCAGGATGTTTTTCAGAAACCTATCCTACATTGCCAATGCATGTTTCCTGACCTCCCCATGCTGACCACCCCGTGGTGCTTTTCTCCATCCTACATTGTCACTCACTGCCTATCCTAATTCAGAACATCTGATTCACACCACCCGGTGATGTTTTTCTCACTACTACTAGTGAATGGCCTGTTAGAAACCCTTACAATGCGCACTACCCCGTGATGTTTTTCAGAAAACTATCCTACATTGCCACTGCATGTTTCCTGACCTTCCCATGCTGAGCACCCCGTGGTGCTTTTCTCCATCCTACATTGCCACTCACTGCCTATCCTGATTCAGGCCCTCCAATTCACACCATGTCGTGAGGTTTTTCTCACTCCTACTAGTGAATGGCCTGTTAGAAACCCTTACAATGCGCACCTACCCGTAATGTTTTTCAGAAAGCTATCCCACATTGCCACTGCATGTTTCCTGATCTCCCCATGCTGACCACCCCGTGGTGCTTTTCTCCATCCTACATTGCTACTCACTGTCTATCCTTATTGAGGCCCTCTGATTCACACCACCCCGTTATATTTTTCTCACTCCTACTAGTGAATGGCCTGCTAGAAAGCCTTACAATGCGCACCACCCGGCGATGTTTTGTAGAAACCTATCCTACATTGCCAATACATGTTTCCTGACCTCCGCATGCTGACCCCCCCTGGTGCTTTTCTCCATCCTACATTTCCACTCACTGCCTATCCTAATTCAGGCCCTCCGATTCACACCACCTCGTGATGTTTTTCTCACTCCTACTAGGGAATGGCCTGTTAGAAACCCTAACAATGCGCACCACCCCGCTTTTTTTTTTCAGAAACCTATCCTACATTACCACTGCATGTTTCCTGACCTCCCAATGCTGACCACCCTGTGGTGTTTTCTCCATCCTACATTGCCACTCACTGCGTTTCCTAATTCAGGGCCTCCTATTCACACCACCGCCTTGATGTTGTTCTCACTCCTACTAGTGAATGGCCTGTTAGAAACCCATACAATGCGCACCACCCAGCGATGATTATCAGAAACCTATTCTACATAGCCACTGCATGTTTCCTTGCCTCCCCATGCTGACAAACCTGTGGTGCTATTCTCCATCCTACATTGCCACTCACAGGGTATCCTAATTCACACCCTCCAATTCACACCACCCTGTGATGTTTTTTTCACTCCTTCTTGTGAATGGCTTGTTAGAAAGCCTTACAATGTGCACCACCGCGCGATGTTTTTCAGAAACTTATCCTACATTGCCATTACATGTTTCCTCACCTCCCCAGGTTGACCACCCCGTGGTGCTTTTCTCCCTTCTTCATTGCCACTCACTGCCTTTCCTAATTCAGCCCCTCCGGTTCACACCACCACGTGATGTTTTACTCACTCCTACTAGTGAATGGCCTGCTACAAACCCTTACAATGCGCACAACCCCGCGACGTTTTTCAGAATCCTTTCGTAAATTGACAATGCATGTTTCCTGACCTCCACATGCTCACCAACCCGTGGGGCTTTTCTCCATCCTACATTGCCACTCACTGTCTAACTTGATTCAGACCCTCCAATTCACACCACACCATGATGTATTTCTCACTCCTACTAGTAAATATCCTGTTAGAAACCCTTACCATGCTCACTACGTCGCAATGTTTTTCAGAAACCTATCCTACATTGCCACTGCATGTTTCCTGACCTCCCAATCCTGACCACCCCGTGGTGCTTTTCTCCATCCTACATTGCCACTCACGGCCTATACTGATTCAGTCCCTGCGATTTACACTGCCTCGTGATGTTTTTCTCACTCCTACTAGTGGCAGGCCTTTTAGAATCCCTTACAATGAGCACCAACCTGCAATATTTTTAAGAAACCTATACTTTTGGTGTTTTTCTCCATACTACACTGCCACTCACTGCCTATCCTGATTCAGGCCCTCCTATTCACACCACCCCATGATGATTTTGTCACTCCTTCTAGTGAATGGCCTGGTACAAACACTTACAATGCGCACAACCCCAAATTGTTTTTCAGGAACCTATCCTACATTGCCATTGCATGTTTCCTGACCTCCCCATGTTCACCAACCCATGGTGCTTTTCTCCATCCTACATTGCCACTCACTGTCTAACTTGATTCACGCCCTCCGATTCACACCACACCATGATGTATTTCTCACTCCTACTAGTGAATGGCCTGTTAGATACCTTTGCAATGCGCCCAACCCCGCGATGTTTTTCAGAAACCAATCCTGCATTGCCACTGCATGTTTCCTGACCTCACCATGCTGACCACACCGTGGTGCCTTTCTCCATGTTATGTTGCCACTCACTGTCTATCCTAATTCATGCCCACCGATTCACAGCACCACGTGATGTTTTTCTCACTCCTACTAATGAATGGCCTGTTAGAAACCGTTACAATGCGCACCACCCAGAGATATTTATCAGAAACCTATCCTACATTGCCACTGAATATTTCCTGACCTCCCCATGCTGATCACCCCGTGGAGCATTTCTCCATCCTACATTGCCACTCACTGCCTATCCTAAATCAGGCCCTCCGATTCAGACCATCCCGTGATGTTTTTCTCACTCGTAATAAATAATGGTCTCTTAGAAACCCTTACAATGCGCACCACCCCGATGTTTTTTTTCAGAAACCTATCCTACATTGCCATTGCGTGTTTCTTGACCTCCCCATGCTGACCACCCCGTGGTGCTTTTCTCCATCCTACATTGCCACTCACTGCTTATCATAATTCAGGCCTTCTCATTCACACCACCCCGTGATGTTTTGCTCACTCCTACTAGTGAATGGCCTATTAGAAAGCCTTACAATTCTCACCACCCACGATGTTTTCAGAAACCTATCCTACATTGCCACTGCATGTGTCCTGACCTCCCCATGCTGACCATGCCGTGGTGGTTTTCTCCATTCTACATTGCCACTCCCTGCCTATCCTAATTCAGGCCTTCCAATTCACACCGTCCCATGAAGTATTTCTCACTCCTACCAGGGAATGGCCGGTTAGAAACCCTTACAATGCGCACCACCCTGTGATGTTATTCAGAAACCTATCTTATATTGCCACTCCTTGCTTCCTGACCTCCCCATGCTGACCAACCCGTGGTGCTCTTCTCCATCCTACATTGCCACTCACTTCCTATCCTAAATCAGGCCCTCCCATTCAAACCACCCCGTGATATTTTTCTCACTCCTACTAGTGAATGGCCTGTTAGAAACCCTTACAATCCTCACCACCCGCGATGTTTTTTAGAAACCTATCCTACATTGCCACTGCATGTGTCCTGACCTCTCCATGATGACCACCCCGTGGTGCTTTTCTCCATACTACATTGCCCATCACTGCCTATTCTGATTCAGGCCGTCCGATTCACACCACGCCGTGGTGTTTTTCTCACTCCTACTAATGAATGGCCTTTTGGAAACCCTTACAATGCCCACCACCCCGTGATTTTTTTCAGAAAACTATCCTACATTGCCACTGCATGTTTCCTGACCTCCCCATGCTGACCACCCTGTGGTGCTTTTTTGCATCCTACATTGCCACTCACTGCCTATTCTAATTCAGTCCCTCGGATTCACACCACCCCGTGATGTTTTTCTCACTCCTACTAGTGAATGGCCTGTTAGAAACCCTTAAAATCCGCACCATCCCGTGATGTTTTTCAAAAAATATCCTACATTGCCACTGCATGTTCCCTGACTTCCCCATGCTGACCACCCCGCGGTGCTTTTCTCCATCCTACATTGCCACTCACTTCCTATCCTAATTCAGAACCTCCGATTCACACCACCCCGTGATGTTTTTCTCACTCCTACTAGTCAATGTAATGTTACACAACCATACAATGTTCACCACCCCGTGATGTTTTTCTCCCTCCTACCAGTGAATGTAATGTTACACAGCCATACAATGCGCACCACCTCGCGATGTTTTTCAGAAACCTATCCTATATTGCCACTGCATGTTCCCTGACCTCCCCATGCTGACCACCCCGCGTTGCTTTTCTCCATCCTACATTGCCACTCACTGCCTATCCTAATTCACACCCTCCGATTCACACCACCCAATGATGTTTTTCTCACTCCTACTAGTGAATGTGATGTTACACACCCATACAATGCGCACCACCCCGCGATGTTTTTCAGAAACATATCCTACATTGCCACTGCATGTTCCCTGACCTCCCCATGCTGACCACCCGGCGGTGCTTTTCTCCATCCTACATTGCCACTCACTGCCTATCCTAATTCAGACACTCCGATTCACACCACCCCGTGATGTTTTTCTCACTCCTACTAGTGAATGTGATGTTACACACCCATACAATGCGCACCACCCCGCGATGTTTTTCAGAAACCTATCCTACATTGCCACTGCATGTTCCCTGACCTCCCCATGCTGACCACCCCGCGGTGCTTTTCTCCATCCTACATTGCCACTCACTTCCTATCCTAATTCAGAACCTCCGATTCACACCACCCCGTGATGTTTTTCTCATTCCTACTAGTGAATGTAAAGTTACAAACCCATACAATGCGCACCACCCCGCGATGTATTTCATAAACCTATGCTACACTGCCACTGCATGTTCCCTGACCTCCCCATGCTGACCACCCCGCGGTGCTTTTCTCCATCCTACGTTGCCACTCACTGCCTATCCTAATTCAGACCCTCCGAATCACACCACCCCATGATGTTTTTCTCACTCCTAGTAGTGAATGTAATGTTACACACCCATACAATGCGCACCACCCCGTGATGTTTTTCTCCCTCCTACTAGTGAATGTAATTTTATACACCCATACAATGCGTACCACCCCGCGATGTTTTTCAGAAACCTGTTCTACATTGCCACTGCATGTTCCCTGACCTCCCCATGCTGACCACCCCGCGGTGCTTTTCTCCATCCTACATTGCCACTCACTGTCTATCCTAATTCAGACCCTCTGATTCACACCACCCCGTGATGTTTTTCTCACTCCTACTAGTGAATGTAATGTTACACACCCATACAATGTGCACCACACCTGGATGTTTTTCAGAAACCTATCCTACATTGCCACTGCATGTTCCCTGACCTCCCCATGCTGACCACCGCTCGGTGCTTTTCTCCATCCTACATTGCCACTCACTGCCTATCCTAATTCAGACCCTCCGATTCACACCACCCCGTGATGTTTTTCTCACTCCTACTAGTGAATGTAATGTTACACACCCATACAATGCGCACCACCCCGCGATGTTTTTTCAGAAACCGATCCTACATTGCCACCTCATGTTCCCTGACCTCCCCATGCTAACCACCCCGCGGTGCTTTTCCCCTCCTACATTGCCACTCACTGCCTATCCTAATTCAGACCCTCCGATTCACACCACCCCGTGATGTTTTTCTCACTCCTACTGGTGAATGTAATGTTAGACACCCATACAGTGGGCACCACCCCGTGATGTTTTTCTCCCTCCTACTAATGAATGTAATGTTACACACCCATACAATGTGCACCACCCCGCGATGTTTTTCAGAAACCTATCTTACATTGCCACTGCATGTTCCCTGACCTCCCCATGCTGACCACCCCGCGGTCGTTTTCTCCATCCTACATTGCCACTCACTGCCTATCCTAATTCAGACCCTCCGATTCACACCACCCTGTGATGTTTTTCTCACTCCTACTAGTGAATGTAATGTTACACACACATACAATGTGCACCACCCCTGGATGTTTTTCAGAAACCTATCCTACATTGCCACTGCATGTTCCCTGACCTCCTCATGCTGACCACCCCTCGGTGCTTTTCTCCATCCTACGTTGCCACTCACTGCCTATCCTAATTCAGACCCTCCGATTCACAACACCCCGTGATATTTTTCTCACGCCTACTAGTTATGTAATGTTACACACCCATAAAATGCGCACCACCCCGCATTGTTTTTGAGAAACATATCCTACATTGCCACTGCATGTTCCCTGACCTCCCCATCCTGACCACCCCGCGGTGCTTTTCTCCATCCTACATTTACACTCACTGCCCATCCTAATTCAGACTCTCTGATTCACCCAACACCGTGATGTTTTTCTCACTCCAAGTAATGAATGTACTGTCACACCCATACAATGCGCACGACCCCGCTATGTTTTTCAGAAACCTATCCTACATTGCCACTGCATGTTCCCTGACCTCCACATGCTGACCACCACGCTGTGCTTTTCTCCATCCTACATTGCCCCTCAATGCCTATCCTAATTCAGACCCTCGGATTCACAGCACCCAGGGATGATTTTCTCACTTCTACTAGTGAATGTAATGTTACACACCCATACAATGCGCACCACCCCGCGATGTTTTTCAGAAACATAACCTACATTGCCACTGCGTGTTCCCTGACCTCCCCATGCTGACCACCCCGCGGGGCTTTTCTCCCTCCTACATTGCCACTCACTTCCTATCCTAATTCAGACACTCTGTATCACACCACCCCGTGATGTTTTTCTCACTCCTACTAGTGAATGTAATGTTACACACCCATACAATGCGCACCCCCTGTGATGTTTTTCAGAAACCTATCCTACATTGCCACTGCATGTTCCCTGACCTCCCCATGCTGACCACCCCGCGGTGCTTTTCTCCATCCTACATTGCCACTCACTTCCTATCCTAATTCAGAACCTCCGATTCACACCACCCCGTGATGTTTTTCTCACGCCTACTAGTGAATGTAATGTTACACTCCCATACAATGCGCACCACCCCGTGATGTTTTTCTCCCTCCTACTAGTGAATGTAATGTTACACACCCATACAATGCGCACCACCCTGCGATGTTTTTCAGAAACCTATCCTACATTGCCACTGCATGTTCCCTGACCTCCCCATGCTGACCACCCCGCGGTGCTTTTCTCCATCCTACATTGCCACTCACTTCCTATCCTAATTCAGACACTCCGTATCAGACCACCCCGTGATGTTTTTCTCACTCCTACTAGTGAATGTAATGTTACACACCCATACAATGCGCACCACCCTGTGATGTTTTTCTCACTCCTACTAGTGAATGTAATGTCACACCCATACAATGCGCACCACCCCGCTATGATTTTCGGAAACCTATCCTACATTGCCACTGCTTGTTCCCTGACCTCCCCATGCTGACCACACCGCGGTGCTTTTCTCCATCCTACATTGCCACTCACTGCCTATCCTATTCAGAGCCTCCGATTCACACCACCCCGTTATGTTTTACTCACTCCTACTAGTGAATGTAATGTTACACTCCCATACAATGCGCACGACACCGCGATGTTTTACAGAAACCTATCCTACATTGTCACTGCATTTTCCCTGACCTCCCCATGCTCACCACCCCACTGTGCTTTTCTCCATCCTACATTGCCCCTCAATGCCTACCCTAATTCAGACCCTCCGATTCACACCACCCCGTGATGTTTTTCTCACTCCTACTAGTGAATGTAATGTTAAACACCCATACAATGCGCACCAGCCCGCGATGTTATTCAGAAACATATCCTACATTGCCACTGCATGTTCCTGACCTCCGAATGCTGACAACCCCTCGGTGCTTTTCTCCATCCTACATTGCCCCTCACTGCCTATCCTAATTCAGACCCTCCGAATAACACCACCCCGTGATGTTTTTCTTAGTCCTATTAGTGAATGTAATGTTACACACCCATACAATGCGCACCACCCCGTGATGTTTTTCTCCCTCATACTAGTGAATGTAATTTTATACACCCATAAAATGCGCACCACCCCGCGATGTTTTCAGAAACCTATTCTACATTGCCACTGCATGTTCCCTGACCTCCCCATGCTGACCACCCCGCGGTGCTTTTCTCCATCCTACATTGCCACTCACTGTCTATCCTAATTCAGACCCTCTGATTTACACAACCCCGTGATGTTTTTCTCACTCCTACTAGTGAATGTAATGTTACACACCCATACAATGTGCACCACACCTGGATGTTTTTCCGAAACCTATCCTTCATTGCCACTGCATGTTCCCTGACCTCACCATGCTGACCACCCCTCGGTTCTTTTCTCCATCCTACATTGCCACTCACTGCCTATCCTAATTCAGACCCTCCGGTTCACACCACCCCGTGATGTTTTTCTCACTCCTACTAGTGAATGTAAAGTTACACACCCATACAATGTGCACCACCCCGCGATGTTTTTCAGAAACCTATCCTACATTGCCACTGCATGTTCCCTTACCTCGCATGCTGAGCACCCGCGGTGCTTTTCTCGATCCTACATTGCCACTCACTCCCTATCCTAATTCAGACCCTCCGATTCACACCACCCCGTGATGTTTTTCTCACTCCTACTAGTGAATGTAATGTTACACACTCATACAATGCGCACCACCCAACGATGTTTTTCAGAAACCTATCCTCCATTGCCACTGCATGTTCCCTGACCTCCCCATGCTGACCATCCCGCGCTGCTTTTCTCCATCCTACATTGCCACTCACTGCCTATCCTAATTTAGACCCTCCGATTCACACCACCCCGTGATGTTTTTCTCACTCCTACTAGTGAATGTATTGTTACACACCCATACAAAGCGCACCATTAGCGATGTTTTTCAGAAACCTATCCTACATTGCCACTGCATGTTCCCTGACCTCCCCATGCTGACCACCACGCGGTGCTTTTCTCCATCCTACATTGGCACTCACTGCCTATCCTAATTCAGACCCTCCGATTTACACCACCCCGTGATGTTTTTCTCACTCCTGCTAGTGAATGTATTGTTACACACCCATACAAAGCGCACCATTAGTGATGTTTTTCAGAAACCTATCCTACATTGCCACTGCATGTTCCCTGACCTCCCCATGCTGACCACCACGCGGTGCTTTTCTCCATCCTACATTGCCACTCACTGCCTATCCTAATTCAAACCCTCCTATTCACACCAACCCGTTATGTTTTTCTAACTCCTACTAGTGAATGTAATGTTACACACCCATATAATGCACACCACCCCGTGATGTTTTTCTCACTCCTACTAGTGAATGTAATGTTACACACCCATACAATGCGCACCACCTCGCGATGTTTTTACAGAAACCGATCCTACATTGCCACTGCATGTTCCCTGACCTCCCCATGCTAACCACCCCGCGGTGCTTTTCCCCTCCTACATTGCCACTCACTGCCTATCCTAATTCAGACCCTCTGATTCACACCACCCCGTGATGTTTTTTTCACTCCTACTGGTGAATGTAATGTTAGACACCCATACAGTGGGCACCACCCCGTGATGTTTTTCTCCCTCCTACTAATGAATGTAATGTTACACACCCATACAATGTGCACCACCCCGCGATGTTTTTCAGAAACCTATCTTACATTGCCACTGCATGTTCCCTGACCTCCCCATGCTGACCACCCCTCGGTTCTTTTCTCCATCCTACATTGCCACTCACTGCCTATCCTAATTCAGACCCTCCGATTCACACCACACCGTGATGTTTTTCTCACTCCTACTAGTGAATGTAATGTTACACACACATACAATGTGCATCACCCCTGGATGTTTTTCAGAAACCTATCCTACATTGCCACTGCATTTTCCCTGACCTCCCCATGCTGACCACCCCTTGGTGCTTTTCTCCATCCTACGTTGCCACTCACTGCCTATCCTAATTCAGACCCTCCGATTCACAACACCCCGTGATGTTTTTCTCACTCCTACTAGTGAATGTAATGTTACACACCCATAAAATGCGCACCACCCCACATTGTTTTTCAGAAACATATCCTACATTGCCACTGCATGTTCCCTGACCTCCCCATGCTGACCACCCCGCGGTGCTTTTCTCCATCCTACATTTACACTCACTGCCCATCCTAATTCAGACTCTCCGATTCACCCAACCCCGTGATGTTTTTCTCACTCCAACTAATGAATGTACTGTCACACCCATACAATGCGCACCACCCCGCTATGTTTTTCAGAAACCTATCCTACATTGCCACTGCATGTTCCCTGACCTCCACATGCTGACCAACACGCTGTGCTTTTCTCCTTCCTACATTGCCCCTCAATGCCTATCCTAATTCAGACCATCGGATTCACAGCACCCAGGGATGATTTTCTCACTTCTACTAGTGAATGTAATGATACACACCAATACAATGCGCACCACCCCGCGATGTTTTTCAGAAACATATCCTACATTGCCATTGCATGTTCCCTGACCTCCCCATGCTGACCACCTCGCGGGACTTTTCTCCATCCTACATTGCCACTCACTGCCTATCCTAATTCAGACACTCCGATTCACACAACCCCGTGATGTTTTTCTCACTCCTACTAGTTAATGTAATGTTACACACCCATACAATGCGCACTACCCCCGGATGTTTTTCAGAAACCTATCCTAAATTGCCACTGCACGTTCCCTGACCTCACCATGCTGACCGCCCCGCGGTGCTTTTCTCCATCCTACATTGCCACTCTCTTCCTATCCTAATTCAGAACCTCCGATTCACACCACCCCGTGATGTTTTTCTCACTCCTACTAGTGAATGTAATGTTACACACCCATACAATGCGCACCACCCCGTTATGTTTTTCTCCCTCCTACAAGTGAATGTAATGTTACACACCCATACAATGCGCACCACCCTGCGATGTTTTCCAGAAACCTATCCTACATTGCCACTGCATGTTCCCTGACCTCCCCATGCTGACCACCCCGCGGTGCTTTCTCCATCCTACATTGCCACTCACTGCCTATCCTAATTCACACCCTCCGATTCACACCACCCAATGATGTTTTTCTCACTCCTACTAGTGAATATAATGTTACACACCCATAAAATGCGCACCACCCTGTGATGTTTTTCTCACTCCTACTAGTGAATGTAATGTCACACCCATACAATGCGCACCACCCCGCTATGTTTTTCGGAAACCTATCCTACATTGCCACTGCTTGTTCCCTGACCTCCCCATGCTGACCACCCCTCGGTGCTTTTCTCCATTATGCGTTGCCACTCACTGCCTATCCTAATTCAGACCCTCCGATTCACAACACCCCGTGATGTTTTTCTCACTCCTACTAGTGAATGTAATGTCACACCCATACAATGTGCACCACCCCGCGATGTTTTTCAGAAACCTATCCTACATTGCCACTGCATGTTCCCTTACCTCGCATGCTGAGCACCCGCGGTGCTTTTCTCGATCCTACATTGCCACTCATTCCCTATCCTAATTCAGACCCTCCAATTCACACCACCCCGTGATGTTTTTCTCACTCCTACTAGTGAATGTAATGTTACACACTCATACAATGCGCACCACCCCACTATGTTTTTCAGAAACCTATCCTCCATTGCCACTGCATGTTCCCTGACCTCCCCATGCTGACCATCCCGCGCTGCTTTTCTCCATCCTACATTGCCACTCACTGCCTATCCTAATTTAGACCCTCCGATTCACACCACCCCGTGATGTTTTTCTCACTCCTACTAGTGAATGTATTGTTACACACCCATACAAAGCGCACCATTAGCGCTGTTTTTCAGAAACCTACATTGCCACTGCATGTTCCCTGACCTCCCCATGCTGACCACCACGCGGTGCTTTTCTCCATCCTACATTGCCACTCACTGCCTATCCTAATTCAAACCCTCCTATTCACACCAACCTGTTATGTTTTTCTAACTCCTACTAGTGAATGTAATGTTACACACCCATATAATGCACACCACCCCGTGATGTTTTTCTCACTCCTACTAGTGAATGTAATGTTACACACCCATACAATGCGCACCACCCCACGATATTTTTCAGAAACATATCCTACATTGCCACTGCATGTTCCCTGACCTCCCCATGCTAACCACCCCGCGGTGCTTTTCCCCTCCTAAATTGCCACTCACTGCCTATCCTAATTCAGACCCTCCGATTCACACCACCCCGTGATATTTTTCTCACTCCTACTGGTGAATGTAATGTTAGACACCCATACAGTGGGCACCACCCCGTGATGTTTTTCTCCCTCCTACTAATGAATGTAATGTTACACACCCATACAATGTGCACCACCCCGCGATGTTTTTCAGAAACCTATCTTACATTGCCACTGCATGTTCCCTGACCTCCCCATGCTGACCAGCCCGCGGTGGTTTTCTCCATCCTACATTGCCACTCACTGCCTATCCTAATTCAGACACTCCGATTCACACCACACCGTGATGTTTTTCTCACTCCTACTAGTGAATGTAATGTTACACACACATACAATGTGCATCACCCCTGGATGTTTTTCAGAAACCTATCCTACATTGCCACTGCATTTTCCCTGACCTCCCCATGCTGACCACCCCTCGGTGCTTTTCTCCATTATGCGTTGCCACTCACTGCCTATCCTAATTCAGACCCTCCGATTCACAACACCCCGTGATGTTTTTCTCACTCCTACTAGTGAATGTAATGTTACACACCCGTAAAATGCGCACCACCCCGCATTGTTTTTCAGAAACATATCCTACATTGCCACTGCATGTTCCCTGACCTCCCCATGCTGACCACCCCGCGGTGCTTTTCTCCATCCTACATTTACACTCACTGCCCATCCTAATTCAGACTCTCCGATTCACCCAACCCCGTGATGTTTTTCTCACTCCAACTAATGAATGTACTGTCATACCCATAGAATACGCACCACCCCGCTATGTTTTTCAGAAACCTATCCTACATTGCCACTGCATGTTCCCTGACCTCCACATGCTGACCACCACGCTGTGCTTCTCTCCTTCCTACATTGCCCCTCAATGCCTATCCTAATTCAGACCCTCGGATTCACAGCACCCAGGGATGATTTTCTCACTTCTACTAGTGAATGTAATGTTACACACCAATACAATGCGCACCACCCCGCGATGTTTTTCAGAAACATATCCTGCATTGCCATTGCATGTTCCCTGAAATCCCCATGCTGACCACCTCGCGGGACTTTTCTCCATCCTACATTGCCACTCACTGCCTATCCTAATTCAGACACTCCGATTCACACCACCCCGTGATGTTTTTCTCACTCCTACTAGTTAATGTAATGTTACACACCCATACAATGCGCACCACCCCGTTATGTTTTTCTCCCTCCTACAAGTGAATGTAATGTTACACACCCATACAATGCGCACCACCCTGCGATGTTTTTCAGAAACCTATCCTACATTGCCACTGCATGTTCCCTGACCTCCCCATGCTGACCACCCCGCGGTGCTTTCTCCATCCTACATTGCCACTCACTGCCTATCCTAATTCACACCCTCCGATTCACACCACCCAATGATGTTTTTCTCACTCCTACTAGTGAATGTAATGTTACACACCCATAAAATGCGCACCACCCTGTGATGTTTTTCTCACTCCTACTAGTGAATGTAATGTCACACCCATACAATGCGCACCACCCCGCTCTGTTTTTCGGAAACCTATCCTACATTGCCATTGCTTGTTCCCTGACCTCCCCATGCTGACCACACCGCGGTGCTTTTCTCCATCCTACATTGCCACTCACTGCCTATCCTATTCAGAGCTTCCGATTCACACCACCCCGTTATGTTTTACTCACTCCTACTAGTGAATGTAATGTTACACTCCCATACAATGCGCACGACACCGCGATGTTTTACAGAAACCTATCCTACATTGTCACTGCATTTTCCCTGACCTCCCCATGCTCACCACCCCACTGTGATTTTCTCCATCCTACATTGCCCCTCAATGCCTATCCTAATTCAGACCCTCCGATTCACACCACCCCGTGATGTTTTTCTCACTCCTACTAGTGAATGTAATGTTAAACACCCATACAATGCGCACCAGCCCGCGATGTTTTTCAGAAACATATCCTACATTGCCACTGCATGTTCCTGACCTCCGAATGCTGACAACCCCTCGGTGCTTTTCTCCATCCTACATTGCCCGTCACTGCCTATCCTAATTCAGACCCTCCGAATAACACCACCCCGTGATGTTTTTCTCAGTCCTATTAGTGAATGTAATGTTACACACCCATACAATGCGCACCACCCCGTGACGTTTTTCTCCCTCCTACTAGTGAATGTAATTTTATACACCCATAAATTGCGCACCACCCCTCGATGTTTTTCAGAAACCTATTCTACATTGCCACTGCATGTTCCCTGACCTCCCCATGCTGACCACCCCGCGGTGCTTTTCTGCATCCTACATTGCTACTCACTGTCTAACCTAATTCAGACCCTCTGATTCACACAACCCCGTGATGTTTTTCTCACTCCTACAAGTGAATGTAATGTTACACACCCATACAATGTGCACCACACCTGGATGTTTTTCAGAAACCTATCCTACATTGCCATTGCATGTTCCCTGACCTCCCCATGCTGACCACCCCTCGGTTCTTTTCTCCATCCTACATTGCCACTCACTGCCTATCCTAATTCAGACCCTCCGATTCACACAACCCCGTGATGTTTTTCTCACTCCTACTAGTGAATGTAAAGTTACACACCCATACAATGTGCACCAACCCGCGATGTTTTTCAGAAACCTATCTTACATTGCCACTGCATGTTCCCTTACCTCGCATGCTGAGCACCCGCGGTGCTTTTCTCGATCCTACATTGCCACTCATTCCCTATCCTAATTCAGACCTCCGATTCACACCACCCCGTGATGTTTTTCTCAATCCTACTAGTGAATGTAATGTTACACACTCATACAATGCGCACCACCCCACTATGTTTTTCAGAAACCTATCCTACATTGCCACTGCATGTTCCCTGACCTCCCCATGCTGACCATCCCGCGCTGCTTTTCTCCATCCTACATTGCCACTCACTGCCTATCCTAATTAAGACCCTCCGATTCACACCACCCCGTGATGTTTTTCTCACTCCTACTAGTGAATGTATTGTTACACACCCATACAAAGCGCACCATTAGCGATGTTTTTCAGAAACCTATCCTACATTGCCACTGCATGTTCCCTGACCTCCCCATGCTGACCACCACGCGGTGCTTTTCTCCATCCTACATTGCCACTCACTGCCTATCCTAATTCAAACCCTCCTATTCACACCAACCCGTTATGTTTTTCTAACTCCTACTAGTGAATGTAATGTTACACACCCATATAATGCACACCACCCCGTGATGTTTTTCTCACTCCTACTAGTGAATGTAATGTTACACACCCATACAATGCGCACCACCCCGCGATGTTTTTACAGAAACCGATCCTACATTGCCACTGCATGTTCCCTGACCTCCCCATGCTAACCACCCCGCGGTGCTTTTCCCCTCCTACATTGCCACTCACTGCCTATCCTAATTCAGACCCTCCGATTCACACCACCCCGTGATGTTTTTCTCACTCCTACTGGTGAATGTAATGTTAGACACCCATACAGTGGGCACCACCCCGTGATGTTTTTCTCCCTCCTACTAATGAATGTAATGTTACAGACCCATACAATGTGCACCACCCCGCGATGTTTTTCAGAAACCTATCTTACATTGCCACTGCATGTTCCCTGACCTCCCCATGCTGACCAGCCCGCGGTGGTTTTCTCCATCCTACATTGCCACTCACTGCCTATCCTAATTCAGACACTCCGATTCACACCACACCGTGATGTTTTTCTCACTACTACTAGTGAATGTAATGTTACACACACATACAATGTGCATCACCCCTGGATGTTTTTCAGAAACCTATCCTACATTGCCACTGCATTTTCCCTGACCTCCCCATGCTGACCACCCCGCGGTGCTTTTCTCCATCCTATGTTGCCACTCACTGCCTATCCTAATTCAGACCCTCCGATTCACAACACCCCGTGATGTTTTTCTCACTCCTACTAGTGAATGTAATGTTACACACCCATAAAATGTGCACCACCCCGCATTGTTTTTCAGAAACATATCCTACATTGCCACTGCATGTTCCCTGACCTCCCCATGCTGACCACCCCGCGGTGCTTTTCTCCATCCTACATTTACACTCACTGCCCATCCTAATTCAGACTCTCCGATTCACCCAACCCCGTGATGTTTTTCTCACTCCAACTAATGAATGTACTGTCACACCCATACAATACGCACCACCCCGCTATGTTTTTCAGAAACCTATCCTACATTGCCACTGCATGTTCCCTGACCTCCACATGCTGACCACCACGCTGTGCTTCTCTCCTTCCTACATTGCCCCTCAATGCCTATCCTAATTCAGACCCTCGGATTCACAGCACCCAGGGATGATTTTCTCACTTCTACTAGTGAATGTAATGTTACACACCAATACAATGCGCACCACCCCGCGATGTTTTTCAGAAACATATCCTACATTGCCATTGCATGTTCCCTGACCACCCCATGCGGACCACCCCGCGGTGGTTTTCTCCGTCCTACATCGCCACTGACTGCCTATCCTAATTCAGACCCTACGAATCACACCACCCCGTGATGTTTTTCTCACTCCTACTAGTGAATGTAATGTTACACACCCATACAATGCGCACCACCCCGCGATGTTTTTCAGAAACCTATCCTACATTGCCACTTCATTTTCCCTGACCTCCCCATGCTGACCATCCCGCGGTGCTTTTCCCCATCCTGCATTGCCACTCACTGCCTATCCTAATTCAGACACTCCGATTCACACCACCCCGTGATTTTTTTCTCACTCCTACTGGTGCATGTAATGTTAGACACCCATACAGTGGGCACCACCCCGTGATGTTTTTCTCCCTCCTACTAATGAATGTAATGTTACACACCCATACAATGTGCACCACCCCGCGATGTTTTTCAGAAACCTATCTTACATTGCCACTGCATGTTCCCTGACCTCCCCATGCTGACCACCCCGCGGTGGTTTTCTCCATCCTACATTGCCACTCACTGCCTATCCTAATTCAGACACTCCGATTCACACCACACCGTGATGTTTTTCTCACTCCTACTAGTGAATGTAATGTTACACACACATACAATGTGCACCACCCCTGGATGTTTTTCAGAAACCTATCCTACATTGCCACTGCATTTTCCCTGACCTCCCCATGCTGACCACCCCTCGGTGCTTTTCTCCATCCTACGTTGCCACTCACTGCCTATCCTAATTCAGACACTCCGATTCACACCACCCCGTGATGTTTTTCTCACTCCTACTGGTGAATGTAATGTTAGACACCCATACAGTGGGCACCACCCCGTGATGTTTTTCTCCCTCCTACTAATGAATGTAATGTAACACACACATACAATGTGCACCACCCCGCGATGTTTTTCAGAAACCTATCTTACATTGCCACTGCATGTTCCCTGACCTCCCCATGCTGACCACCCCGCGGTGGTTTTCTCCATCCTACATTGCCACTCACTGCCTATCCTAATTCAGACCCTCCGATTCACACCACCCTGTGATGTTTTTCTCACTCCTACTAGTGAATGTAATGTTACACACCCATACAATGCGCACCACCCCGTGATGTTTTTCTCCCTCCTACAAGTGAATGTAATGTTACACACCCATACAATGCGCACCACCCTGTGATGTTTTTCAGAAACCTATCCTACATTGCCACTGCATGTTCCCTGACCTCCCCATGCTGACCACCCCGCGGTGCTTTCTCCATCCTACATTGCCACTCACTGCCTATCCTAATTCACACCCTCCGATTCACACCACCCAATGATGTTTTTCTCACTCCTACTAGTGAATGTAATGTTACACACCCATAAAATGCGCACCACCCCGCGATGTTTTTCAGAAACCTATCCTACATTGCCACTGCATGTTCCCTGACCTCCCCATGCTGACCACCCCGCAGTGCTTTTCTCCATCCTACATTGCCACTCACTGCCTATCCTAATTCAGACCCTCCGATTCACACCACCCCGTGATGTTTTTCTCACTCCTACTAGTGAATGTAATGTCACACCCATACAATGCGCACCACCCCGCTATGTTTTTCAGAAGCCTATCCTACATTGCCACTGCCTGTTCCCTGACCTCCCGATGCTGACCACCCCGCGGTGCTTTTCTCCATCCTACATTGCCACTCACTGCCTATCCTATTCAGACCCTCCGATTCACACCACCCCGTTATGTTTTTCTCACTCCTACTAGTGAATGTAATGTTACACACCCATACAATGCGCACCACCCCGCGATGTTTTTCAGAAACCTATCCTACATTGCCACTGCATGTTCCCTGACCTCGCATGCTGACCACCCCGCAGTGCTTTTCTCGATCCTACATTGCCACTCACTCCCTATCCTAATTCAGACCCTCCGATTCACACCACCCCGTGATGTTTTTCTCACTCCTACTAGTGAATGTAATGTTACACACTCATACAATGCGCACCACCCCACGATGTTTTTCAGAAACATATTCTACATTGCCACTGCATGTTCCCAGACCTCCACATGCTGACCACCCCGCGGTGCTTTCCTCCATCCTACATTGCCACTCACTGCCTATCCTAATTCAGACCCTCCGATTCACACCACCTCGTGATGTTTTTCGCAGTACTAATAGTGAATGTAATGTTACACACCCATACAATGCGCACCACCCCGTGATGTTTTTCTCACTCCTACTAGTGAATGTAATGTTACACACCCATACAATGCGCACCACCCCTCGATGTTTTTTAGAAACCTATCCTACATTGCCACTGCATGTTCCCTGACTTCCCATGCTGACCACCCCGCGGTGCTTTTCTTAATACTACATTTCCACTCACTGCCTATCCTAATTCAGACCCTCCGATTCACACCACCCCGTGATGTTTTTCTCACTCCTACTAGTGAATGTATTGTTACACAACCATAAAATGCGCACCATTCCGCGATGTTTTTCAGAAACATATCCTACATTGCCACTGCTTGTTCTCTGACCTCCCCATGCTGACCACACCGCGGTGCTTTTCTCTATCCTATGTTGCCACTCACTTCCTATCCTAATTCAGACCCTCCGATTCACACCACCCCTTGATGTTTTTCTCACTCCTTCTAGTGAATGTAAGGTTACACACCCATACAATGCGCACCACCCCGCGATGTTTTTCAGAAACCTATCCTACATTGCCACTGCTTGTTCCCTGACCTCCCCATGTTGACCACACCGCGGTGCTTTTCTCTATCCTATGTTGCCACTCACTTCCTATCCTAATTCAGACGCTCCAATTCACACCACCCCGTGATGTTTTTCTCACTCCTACTAGTGAATGTAATGTTACACACCCATACAGTGCGCACCACCCCGTGATGTTTTTCTCACTCCCACTAGTGAATGTAATGTTACACACCCATACAATGCGCACCATTAGCGATGTTTTTCAGAAACCTATCCTACATTGCCACTGCATGTTCCCTGACCTCCCCATGCTGACCACCACGCGGTGCTTTTCTCCATCCTACATTGCCACTCACTGCCTATCCTAATTCAAACCCTCCTATTCACACCAACCCTTTATGTTTTTCTAACTCCTACAAGTGAATGTAATGTTACACACCCATACAATGCACACCACCCCGTGATGTTTTTCTCACTCCTACTAGTGAATGTAATGTTACACACCCATACAATGCGCACCACCCCGCGATGTTTTTTCAGAAACCGATCCTACATTGCCACTGCATGTTCCCTGACCTCCCCATGCTAACCACCCCGCGGTGCTTTTCCCCTCCTACATTGCCACTCACTGCCTATCCTAATTCAGACCCTCCGATTCACACCACCCCGTGATGTTTTTCTCACTCCTACTGGTGAATGTAATGTTAGACACCCATACAGTGGGCACCACCCCGTGATGTTTTTCTCCCTCCTACTAATGAATGTAATGTAACACACCCATACAATGTGCACCACCCCGCGATGTTTTTCAGAAACCTATCTTACATTGCCACTGCATGTTCCCTGACCTCCCCATGCTGACCACCCCGCGGTGGTTTTCTCCATCCTACATTGCCACTCACTGCCTATCCTAATTCAGACCCTCCGATTCACACCACCCTGTGATGTTTTTCTCACTCCTACTAGTGAATGTAATGTTACACACACATACAATGTGCACCACCCCTGGATGTTTTTCAGAAACCTATCCTACATTGCCACTGCATGTTCCCTGACCTCCCCATGCTGACCACCCCTCGGTGCTTTTCTCCATCCTACGTTGCCACTCACTGCCTATCCTAATTCAGACACTCCAATTCACACCACCCCGGGATGTTTTTCTCACTCCTACTGGTGAATGTAATGTTAGACACCCATATAGTGGGCACCACCCCGTGATGTTTTTCTCCCTCCTACTAATGAATGTAATGTTACACACCCATACAATGTGCACCACCCCGCGATGTTTTTCAGAAACCTATCTTACATTGCCACTGCATGTTCCCTGACCTCCCCATGCTGACCACCCCTTGGTGCTTTTCTCCATCCTACGTTGCCACTCACTGCCTATCCTAATTCAGACCCTCCGATTCACACCACCATGTGATGTTTTTCTCACTCCTACTAGTGAATGTAATGTTACACCCCCATACAATGCGCACCACCCCGCGATGTTTTTCAGAAACATATCCTACATTGCCACTGCATGTTCCCTGACCTCCCCATGCTGACCACCCTGTGGTACTTTTCTCCATCCTACATTGCCACTCACTGCCTATCCTAATTCAGACCCTCCGATTCACACCACCCCGTGATGTTTTTCTCACTCCTACTAGTGAATGGCCTGTTAGAAACTCTTACAATGCATACCACCCCGCTTTTTTTTTTTTTTTCAGAAACCTATCCTACATTGCCTGGGCATGTTTTCTGACCTCCCCATGCTGACCAACCTGTGGTGATTTTCTCCATCCTACATTGCCACTCACTGCCTAACCGAATTCAGGCTCTCCGATTCACACCACCCTTTGATGTTTTTTTCACTCCCACTTGTGAATAGCTTGTTAGAAAACCTTGCAATGCGCACCACCCCACGATGTTTTTCAGAAACCTATCTTGCATTGCCATTGCATGTTTCCTGACCTCCCCATGTTGACCAACCCATTGTGCATTGCTCCATTCTTCATTGCCACTCACTGTCTATTCTAATTCAGGCACTGCCATTCACACCACCCCGTGATGATTTTCTCACTCCTAGTAGTGAATTGTTGGGAGCCGCAGCCCCGAGCCCGGTCGCCTCACTTGGCGGACGTGAGGCCTGTAGTAAAGAGTAAAGCCTGAGGTAGATTACCCCTCCCATCGAGCACGTTAGTTTCCTGCTCACCGCGTAAGCAACCCGCTCAACAATATAGTCTGCCTGGCAACTGATGATGTTAGCCAATCAGCTTGCGTTGCTTACTTTAACATGATTGGACACTGTATCCGTATATATACTGGTGCCACCCCTGGGGGAGAAGAAGAAGCCCGGAAGTAGAAGCCCAGAAGGAGCCGCGGAGAGCGGACCGGTAGAGGCTTCGGAGCGAAGCCCAGAAGGAGCCGCGGGGAGCGGGCCAGAGGAGGCTTTGGCTGGGAGCGATCCCAGGGCAGGCTGTACGGAGAAGAAAAATAAAAGAAAAGGTTGTCCACTGCCAGGCTTTGTCGTGTGTCCTTCCTGCCGGCCGGGAGCGGACATCGACATTTGGAGGCCCGCACGGGGACTGATCACCCCCGAGACGTGACAGCGGACAACGCTCCAGTACAGAGCTGCGAGACAGGTGAGTTGGGGATAAGCCTGGGCTCTGGGTGGCGCGCACCTACAGGGCTTTTAGACTCCCCTCAGGCTCACGCGTAAGTGGCGGATTCCTTGGGCCTCACGCGGTGAGTAACATATTAAAAAATGGGAAACATGCTAGGTAGTAACATTAAGAGCGAGGGTGGTTGTGGAGAAAGCTCTCAAGAGCTTACAAAAGTACGCAGGGTATTTGAGCAGGCCCATTCGGGGAGCTCCCGAGAGGGGCCCGTCAAGGGGAACAAAGATGCTAAGGAGAAGGACGGGGCTCTAGCCTCGGAGTCGTCTGACTCCGAGGACGAGGGAAAGTTGAATGGCAAGGAGGCCAAAGAGACCAGCTGTCAGGAGCCTAAGTCGCTCGATAAGGAGTCGCAGGGTTCTTTCCCAGTAATTCAGGGTACCACAGAGCCATTTGTTGACTTTGTGGCCCGAATGCAAGATGCTGCCGATAAGATATTTTCTGATCCGGGAGTGGCTCGACCGCTGGTAAGGCAGCTGATTTTTGAGCAATGTACAAAGGAGTGCAAGGCAGCGATAGCTCCTCATAAGAACAAGGACCTCAACACCTGGATTAGGATATGCAGAGAGATAGGGGGGCCGCTCTCCAACTCGGGAGTGGCTGCTCTCCTGGCTGCGGCTGTACAGCAGAGGGGACCTCGCGGGTTAGAAGGGGAATGTAAGGCTAAAGGGTGTTTTGCCTGCGGGGAGCCAGGACACATTAAACGTCATTGCCCAAACAATACAGATGCTAGGCCTCGCCCTAGGAATGAAGAACCATATGTTTGTGGGCGATGCAAAAGGGGATCACACAAAGCTGAGGAGTGTAGGTCGGTCTTTGATGCTCAGGGCAACCGTATTTGTGGACGAGATGCTAGAGGGCCAAAAAACGGCCAGAGGGGGCCCCCTTCACAGGCGGGCCCCCGTCCCAGAGACAGGACAGCTCAGGATGGCAGCCTTCAACAAGGGCCACCCCTGGGTCAGCAGGTGTGGACCTCAGTGTCGCCTCCAGACTTATATTAGTGCCTGATATGGGTGTTCGAGTGGTTGAAACCACCTTTAAGGGACCGTTACCCGAAAATTCCGTGGGTCTGGTGATCGGGAGATCCTCCACGGCCCTTCGGGGTCTCATAGTAGTCCCGGGGGTCATAGACTCAGACTACACAGGACACATTAAAATTATGGTTCAATCTCTTGTGGGTACTATGGTAATCAATAAAGGAGACAAGATAGCGCAGCTCTTGCTGCTCCCCAGTCTCCACAAGAGATTCCCCTCAAAGCAGAAAATTAGAGAAAGTCAAGGTTTCGGTTCCTCAGGGGAAGTCTTCGAGGGACTCCATATAATACTTGATAAAAGGCCCATGCTCTCACTTAAGGTCAATGGCAAGAATATAACAGGGCTCCTAGACACAGGAGCTGACCGTT
The DNA here is from genome assembly GCF_034190915.1 of Cavia porcellus. Classification (NCBI taxonomy): domain Eukaryota; kingdom Metazoa; phylum Chordata; class Mammalia; order Rodentia; family Caviidae; genus Cavia; species Cavia porcellus. The sequence goes on from NW_026947502.1 coordinate 69,687,995, forward strand.
CCATTATCTCTAGAAAGGATTGGCCCTCCAACTGGCCCACCAACACTGCAGATAACACGCTGCAGGGCCTGGGGATGGTGTCAGCTCCTCAGGTTAGTGCTTCAACCCTGCTCTGGTGCGATGAGGAGGGTCATCAGGGCCATTTCCAACCATTTGTGTTGCAGTTGCCAGTGTCTCTATGGGGAAGGGACATCCTCACTCAGATGGATGTCACGCTTACGTCAAACTGCTCCCCCCAGGCTAAGGATATACTCAGGAACCAGGGATATACCCCCGGCAAAGGCTTGGGCAATGCCCTACAGGGTCGGACATGCCCAATACCAGTAGAGAACAAAAAAGGTAGGCAAGGGCTGGGTTTTTCTTAGGGGCCGCTGAAGAAGCTCTCCTACCCACTTCGATCAAAATCACCTGGAGGTCAAATGATCCGGTTTGGGTACCTCAGTGGCCCCTGCCTAAGGAGAAGCTATTAGCCTTGTCAGAAATAGTCAGTACACAACTTAGATTAGGACACATTAAGCCGTCAACCTCCCCATGGAACACCCCCATTTTTATAATTAAGAAAAAGTCTGGCAAATGGAGGCTGCTCCATGATCTAAGGGCGGTCAACGCGCAGATGCAGTCCCTGGGGGCGGTCCAGAGGGGGCTGCCAGCTCTCTCAGCCATCCCTCAGTCCTGGCCAGTTTATGTTATAGATCTTAGAGACTGTTTCTTCTCAATCCCCCTGCATCCAGAGGACACTCATAGGTTCGCCTTTACTTTACCCACCATTAAAGGACCATTACTGTGGATACACCCTAAGGTCTCACCTACAAAAGTCATAGAGCATTACCCGGAGGCAGTCGCTTCATTGGCCCTTGAAGCGCATGATAGAGCTGTCCAACATTTTGGCTCAGGACCACAAGCCATCCGAGTACCCTATACCGCCAGCCAGATCAAGACCCTGGCTGCCTGCATAGATACATGGGCCATTCTGAGATGTGTTTTCCATGGGGATATAAGCAATCAATACCCTAAAGACCCTATCTTGTCATTTGTCACTCAGCACCCTATAATTTTTCCAAAGGTTACTGCCTCTGAGCCATTAGTCCCAACAACTACAATATACACAGATGGCTCCAAGACGGGGATAGGCGCCTATGTGATCCTAGGCAAGCCCCCGGTTACCATACAATTTGAACCTGATCAGCCTCAGGTGGTGGAACTGCAGATCGTTAAAATGATTCTTGAACGGTTCTCAGAAGCCATTAATATTGTCTCCGATTCTAGGTATGTGGTCAATGCTATGCAAGTGCTTGAGACTGCCGGTTTAATTAGATCCACTTCCACAGTGGCTGGGCTGTTCCTGTCTATCCAGACATTGCTTCAGAACAGACACCATAAGGTCTTCACCACCCACATAAGAGCACATACATCCCTGCCAGGGCCCATGGCACAGGGGAATGCGGCTGCTGACACTGCCACTCGCCCGTTATGGATTTTTACCTTACTAACACCAATCGAGTGAGCCCGTGCCTTCCATGATAAGTTTCATGTCAATGCCAGAACACTAGCAAACCATTTCCATGTTTCCAGAGCAGATGCACGAGATATCGTGCGACTATGTGACTCCTGTGCCACATACAAACCTGCCATACCGATGGGAGTAAACCCTCGAGGTTTGATCCCTGGTGATGTTTGGCAGATGGACATCACACATATACAGGAGTTTGGGACTCTTAAATATGTTCATGTTTCCACAGACACCTGTTCTCACGTCATATTTGCAACAGCAGAAACAGGTGAAAAAGTGTCTAATGTGATCAATCATTGCCTGGCGGCTTGGGCCGCATGGGGCAAACCAAAAATATTAAAAACTGATAATGGACCAGCCTATATAGGCAAAGCCTTCAATGAGTTCTGCAAAATGATGGAGGTTCAATTAAAACATGGTATCCCATACAATCCCCAAGGTCAAGGAATCATTGAGAGGGCTCATAGAAGCCTCAAAGAAATTTTACAAAAACAAAAAGGGGGAGTAGGCCAAGGCCTGGCCCCAAAGGCACGATTATCCATGGCACTATTCACACACAATTTTTTAAATTTAAATAATGATAATTGCTCCCCAGCCGTGGAGCACTGCAACCCTTCCCCCAACCACAAAGGGTGGGTGAAGTGGAAAGATGTCCTGACAGGACAATGGATGGGCCCGGATCCAGTGGTCAGCTGGAACCGAGGCGCGGTTTGTGTTTTCCCACAGGAATCGGGACGAGAACCACTGTGGGTACCGGAGAGACTGACACGGGCGACAAAGCCCTCGACTGAAGATCAGACCTGCCCTACCGGAGATCCATCACAGACCAACCAACAAGATGAATAGAAATAGCGGTAGCCCGAAATGGACAAGAAGATCCTCAGGCATATGCATGGCTCGCTCGCCTAGCCTACGACCGAGTCTAGGGGTGGTGAGCTTCCCACACTCCTCCTCTAAAAAATTATGATATAGCAGGGTAGACGAGTCAATGACGGGTAAGAGCGTACTCTCCCGGTGCGACTCAACCTAAGCCAGGCCCTACCCCATCCTGCACGTAAGCGGCTGGACTGTTAGATGCTGCCCAGGTCTAAATTTCTCTCCGAGGGGATTTCTTTACGGAGAGGAAATGAGTGCAAGCTTGTGTGCATCCAGGTTCCGTCCAGTTTGTGCCTGGCCCTAGAAAAAGGACGAGGGCCTCAGGGCCTTGGCAGACCATGGGACGGCCGACCAGGGTCTAAGCCAAGGACCTACGGTGGGCCTACGCATAGGGCATAAGCCTCTGCACCCAGTCCAGAAAGGGTTACGATGCGCACATTCATAAAAAATAAAAAAGTGGGAGATGTTGGGAGCCGCAGCCCCAAGCCCGGTCGCCTCACTTGGCGGACGTGAGGCCTGTAGTAAAAAGTAAAGCCTGAGGTAGATTACCCCTCCCATCGAGCACGTTAGTTTCCTGCTCACCGCGTAAGCAACCCACTCAACAATATAGTCTGCCTGGCAACTGATGATGTTAGCCAATCAGCTTGCCTTGCTTACTTTAACATGATTGGACACTGTATCCGTATATATACTGGTGCCACCCCTGGGGGAGAAGAAAAAGCCCGGAAGTAGAAGCCCAGAAGGAGCCGCGGAGAGCGGACCGGTAGAGGCTTCGGAGCGAAGCCCAGAAGGAGCCGCGGGGAGCGGGCCAGAGGAGGCTTTGGCTGGGAGCGATCCCAGGGCAGGCTGTACGGAGAAGAAAAATAAAAGAAAAGGTTGTCCACTGCCAGGCTTTGTCGTGTGTCCTTCCTGCCGGCCGGGAGCGGATATCGACAGTGAATGGCCTGTTAGAAACCCTTACAATCCTCACCACCCGCTATGTTTTTTAGAATCCTATAATACATTGCCACTGCATGTGTCCTGACCTCCCCATGAGGACCACTCCGTGGTGCTTTTCTCCATCCTACATTGCCACTCACTGCCTATCCTGATTCAGGCCCTCCAATTCACACCATGTCGTGAGGTTTTTCTCACTCCTACTAGTGAATGGCCTGTTAGAAACCCTTACAATGCGCACCTACCCGTAATGTTTTTCAGAAAGCTATCCCACATTGCCACTGCATGTTTCCTGATCTCCCCATGCTGACCACCCCGTGGTGCTTTTCTCCATCCTACATTGCTACTCACTGTCTATCCTTATTCAGGCCCTCTGATTCATACCACCCCGTTATATTTTTCTCACTGCTACTAGTGAATGGCCTGCTAGAAAGCCTTACAATGCGCACCACCCGGCGATGTTTTGTAGAAACCTATCCTACATTGCCAATACATGTTTCCTGACCTCCGCATGCTGACCCCCCCTGGTGCTTTTCTCCATCCTACATTGCCACTCACTGCCTATCCTAATTCAGGCCCTCCGATTCACACAACCTCGTGATGTTTTTCTCACTCCTACTAGTGAATGGCCTGTTAGAAACCCTAACAATGCGCACCACCCCGCTATTTTTTTTCAGAAACCTATCCTACATTACCACTGCATGTTTCCTGACCTCCCGATGCTGACCACCGTGTGGTGTTTTCTCCATCCTACATTGCCACTCACTGCGTTTCCTAATTCAGGGCCTCCGATTCACACCACCGCCTTGATGTTGTTCTCACTCCTACTAGTGAATGGCCTGTTAGAAACCCATACAATGCGCACCACCCAGCGATGATTATCAGAAACCTATTCTACATATCCACTGCATGTTTCCTTGCCTCCCCATGCTGACAAACCTGTGGTGCTATTCTCCATCCTACATTGCCACTCACAGGGTATCCTAATTCACACCCTCCAATTCACACCACCCTGTGATGTTTTTTTCACTCCTTCTTGTGAATGGCTTGTTAGAAAGCCTTACAATGTGCACCACCGCGCGATGTTTTCAGAAACTTATCCTACATTGCCATTACATGTTTCCTCACCTCCCCAGGTTGACCACCCCGTGGTGCTTTTCTCCCTTCTTCATTGCCACTCACTGCCTTTCCTAATTCAGCCCCTCCGTTTCACACCACCACGTGATGTTTTACTCACTCCTACTAGTGAATGGCCTGCTACAAACCCTTATAATGCGCACAACCCCGCGACGTTTTTCAGAAACCTTTCGTAAATTGACAATGCATGTTTCCTGACCTCCACATGCTCACCAACCCGTGGGGCTTTTCTCCATCCTACATTGCCACTCACTGTCTAACTTGATTCAGACCCTCCAATTCACACCACACCATGATGTATTTCTCACTCCTACTAGTAAATGTCCTGTTAGAAACCCTTACCATGCTCACTACGTCGCGATGTTTTTCAGAAACCTATCCTACATTGCCACTGCATGTTTCCTGACCTCCCAATCCTGACCCCCCCGTGGTGCTTTTCTCCATCCTACATTGCCACTCACGGCCTATACTGATTCAGGCCCTGCGATTCACACCGCCTCGTGATGTTTTTCTCACTCCTACTAGTGGCAGGCCTTTTAGAAACCCTTACAATGAGCACCAACCTGCAATATTTTTAAGAAACCTATCCTTTTGGTGCTTTTCTCCATACTACACTGCCACTCACTGCCTATCCTGATTCAGGCCCACCTATTCACACCACCCCATGATGATTTTGTCACTCCTTCTAGTGAATGGCCTGGTACAAACACTTACAATGCGCACAACCCCAAATTGTTTTTCAGGAACCTATCCTACATTGCCATTGCATGTTTCCTGACCTCCCCATGTTCACCAACCCATGGTGCTTTTCTCCATCCTACATTGCCACTCACTGTCTAACTTGATTCACGCCCTCCGATTCACACCACACCATGATGTATTTCTCACTCCTACTAGTGAATGGCCTGTTAGATACCTTTGCAATGCGCCCAACCCCGCGATGTTTTTCAGAAACCGATCCTGCATTGCCACTGCATGTTTCCTGACCTCACCATGCTGACCACACCGTGGTGCTTTTCTCCATGTTATGTTGCCACTCACTGCCTATCCTAATTCATGCCCACCGATTCACAGCACCACGTGATGTTTTTCTCACTCCTACTAATGAATGGCCTGTTAGAAACCCTTACAATGCGCACCACCCAGAGATATTTATCAGAAACCTATCCTACATTGCCACTGAATATTTCCTGACCTCCCCATGCTGATCACCCCGTGGAGCATTTCTCCATCCTACATTGCCACTCAATTCCTATCCTAAATCAGGCCCTCCGATTCAGACCACCCCGTGATGTTTTTCTCACTCGTAATAGATAATGGTCTCTTAGAAACCCTTACAATGCGCACCACCCCGATGTTTTTTTTCAGAAACCTATCCTACATTGCCATTGCGTGTTTCTTGACCTCCCCATGCTGACCACCCCGTGGTGCTTTTCTCCATCCTACATTGCCACTCACTGCTTATCATAATTCAGGCCTTCTCATTCACACCACCCCGTGATGTTTTGCTCACTCCTACTAGTGAATGGCCTATTAGAAAGCCTTACAATTCTCACCACCCACGATGTTTTCAGAAACCTATCCTACATTGCCACTGCATGTGTCCTGACCTCCCCATGCTGACCATGCCGTGGTGGTTTTCTCCATTCTACATTGCCACTCCCTGCCTATCCTAATTCAGGCCTTCCAATTCACACCGTCCCATGAAGTATTTCTCACTCCTACCAGGGAATGGCCGGTTAGAAACCCTTACAATGCGCACCACCCTGTGATGTTATTCAGAAACCTATCTTATATTGCCACTCCTTGCTTCCTGACCTCCCCATGCTGACCAACCCGTGGTGCTCTTCTCCATCCTACATTGCCACTCACTTCCTATCCTAAATCAGGCCCTCCCATTCAAACCACCCCGTGATATTTTTCTCACTCCTACTAGTGAATGGCCTGTTAGAAACCCTTACAATCCTCACCACCCGCGATGTTTTTTAGAAACCTATCCTACATTGCCACTGCATGTGTCCTGACCTCTCCATGATGACCACCCCGTGGTGCTTTTCTCCATACTACATTGCCCATCACTGCCTATTCTGATTCAGACCCTCCGATTCACACCACGCCGTGGTGTTTTTCTCACTTCAACTAATGAATGTAATGTCACACCCATACAATGCGTACCACCCCGCTATGTTTTTCAGAAACCTATCCTACATTGCCACTGCATGTTCCCTGACCTCCCATTGCTGACAACCCCGCGGTGCTCTTCTAAATCCTGCATTGCCACTCACTGCCTATCCTATTCAGACCCTCCGATTCACACCACCCCGTTATGTATTTCTCACTCCTACTAGTTAATGTAATGTTACACACCCATACAATGCGCACAGCACCGAGATGTTTTTCAGAAACCTATCCTACATTGTCACAGCATTTTCCCTGACCTCCACATGCTGACCACCACGCTGTGCTTTTCTCCATCCTACATTGCCCCTCAATGCCTATCCTCATTCAGACCCTCCGATTCACAGCACCCCGGGATGTTTTTCTCTCTTCTACTTGTGAATGTAATGTTACACACCCATACAATGCGCACCACCCCGCAATGTTTTTCAGAAACATATCCTACATTGCCACTGCATGTTCCCTGACCTCCCCATGCTGACCACCCCGCAGTGCTTTTCTCCATCCTACATTGCCACTCACTGCCTATCCTAATTCAGACACTCCTATTCACACCACCCCGTGATGTTTTTCTCACCCCTACTGGTTAATGTAAGGTTACACACCCATACAATGCGCACTACCCCCGGATGTTTTTCAGAAACCTATCCTACATTGCCACTGCATGTTCCCTGACCTCCCCATGCTGACCACCCCGCGGTGATTTTCTCCATCCTACATTGCCACTCACTTCCTATCCTAATTCAGAACCTCCAATTCACACCACACCGTGATGTTTTTCTCACTACTACTAGTGAATGTAATGTTACACACCCATACAATGCGCACCACCCTGTGATGTTTTTCTCCCTCCTACTAGTGAATGTAATGTTACACACTCATACAATGCGCACCACCCCGCGATGTTTTTCAGAAACCTATCCTACATTGCCACTGCATGTTCCCAGACCTTCCCATGCTGACCACCCCGCGGTGCTTTTCTCCATCCTACATTGCCACTAACAGCCTATCCTAATTCACACCCTCCGATTCACACCACCCAATGATGTTTTTCTCACTCCCACTAGTGAATGTAATGTTACACACCCATACAATGCGCACCACCCCGCGATGTTTTTCAGAAACCTATCCTACATTGCCACTGCATGTTCCCTGACCTCCCCATGCTGACCACCCCGCAGTGCTTTTCTCCATCCTACATTGCCACTCACTGCCTATCCTAATTAAGACCCTCCGATTCACACCACCCCGTGATGTTTTTCTCACTCCTACTAGTGAATGTAATGTTACACACCCATACAATGCGCACCACCCCGCGATGTTTTTCAGAAACATATCCTACATTGCCACTGCATGTTCCCTGACCTCCCCATGCTGTCCACCCCGCGGTGCTTTTCTCCATCCTACATTGCCACTCACTTCCTATCCTAATTCAGACACTCTGTATCACACCACCCCGTGATGTTTTTCTCACTCCTACTAGTGAATGTAATGTTACACACCCATACAATGCGCACCACCCTGTGATGTTTTTTTCACTCCTACTAGTGAATGTAATGTCACACCCATACAATGCGCACCACCCCACTATGTTTTTCGGAAACCTATCCTACATTGCCACTGCTTGTTCCCTGACCTCCCCATGCTGACCACACCGCGGTGCTTTTATCCATCCTACATTGCCACTCACTGCCTATCCTATTCAGACCCTCCGATTCACACCACCCCGTTATGTTTTACTCACTCCTACTAGTGAATGTAATGTTACACTCCCATACAATGCGCACCACACCGCGATGTTTTACAGAAACCTATCCTACATTGTCACTGCATTTTCCCTGACCTCCAATTGCTCACCACCCCGCTGTGCTTTTCTCCATCCTACATTGCCCCTCAATGCCTATCCTAATTCAGACCCTCCGATTCACACCACCCCGTGATGTTTTTCTCACTCCTACTAGTGAATGTAATGTTAAACAGCCATACAATGCGCACCAGCCCGCGATGTTTTTCAGAAACATATCCTACATTGCCACTGCATGTTCCTGACCTCCCAATGCTGACAACACCGCGGTGCTTTTCTCCATCCTACATTGCCCCTCACTGCCTATCCTAATTCAGACCCTCCGAATAACACCACCCCGTGATGTTTTTCTCAGTCCTATTAGTGAATGTAATGTTACACACCCATACAATGCGCACCACCCCGTGATGTTTTTCTCCCTCCTACTAGTGAATGTAATTTTATACACCCATACAATGCGCACCACCCCGCGATGTTTTTCAGAAACCTATTCTACATTGCCACTGCATGTTCCCTGACCTCCCCATGCTGACCACCCCGCGGTGCTTTTCTCCATCCTACATTGCCACTCACTCTCTATCCTAATTCAGACCCTCTGATTCACACCACCCCGTGATGTTTTTCTCACTCCTACTAGTGAATGTAATGTTACACACCCATACAATGTGCACCACACCTGGATGTTTTTCAGAAACCTATCCTACATTGCTACTGCATGTTCCCTGACCTCCCCATGCTGACCACCGCTCGGTGCTTTTCTCCATCCTACATTGCCACTCACTGCCTATCCTAATTCAGACCCTCCGATTCACACCACCCCGTGATGTTTTTCTCACTCCTACTAGTGAATGTAAAGTTACACACCCATACAATGTGCACCACCCCGCGATGTTTTTCAGAAACCTATCTGTTGGGAGCCGTGGCACTGTCAAGTCATCAGACGCGGTGATTGCGAGGCCTGTGGGAAAGTACAAAAGCCTGGGCTAGATTACCCCTCTCATCGAGCCCGCCTGTGTGGCACCTGTTTCTTATCACCCCACTAAGTTCCCGCCTCACAGGGTAGTCTGCCTAGCTATTAATCCTATATATAGCCAGTGCCTCCACCCCCGAGAGAGAGAGAGACTGAAGCACAAAAGGAGCCGCGGGGAGCGGACCTGTAGAGGCTTCGGGGAAGACTGAAGCACAAAAGGAGCCGCGGGGAGCGGACCGGTAGAGGCTTCGGGGCAGACTGAAGCACGGAAGGAGCCGCGGAGAGCAGACCGGGAGAGGCTTCGGGGCAGACTGTATAAGGAGAGAATAAAGAAAATCCTGACCACCGCCAGACCTTGTCGTGTGTCTTTCCTGCCGGCCGGGAGCGGACATCGACACCTATCCTACATTGCCACTGCATGTTCTCTTACCTCGTATGCTGAGCACCCGCGGTGCTTTTCTCGATCCTACATTGCCACTCACTCCCTATCCTAATTCAGACCCTCCGATTCACACCACCCCGTGATGTTTTTCTCACTCCTACTAGTGAATGTAATGTTACACACTCATACAATGCGCACCACCCCACGATTTTTTTCAGAAACCTATCCTACATTGCCACTGCATGTTCCCTGACCTCCCCATGCTGACCATCCCGCGCTGCTTTTCTCCATCCTACATTGCCACTCACTGCCTATCCTAATTCAGACCCTCCGATTCACACCACCCCGTGATGTTTTTCTCACTCCTACTAGTGAATGTATTGTTACACACCCATACAAAGCGCACCATTAGCGATGTTTTTCAGAAACCTATCCTATATTGCCACTGCATGTTCCCTGACCTCCCCATGCTGACCACCACGCGGTGCTTTTCTCCATCCTACATTGCCACTCACTGCCTATCCTAATTCAAACCCTCCTATTCACACCAACCCGTTATGTTTTTCTAACTCCTACTAGTGAATGTAATGTTACACACCCATACAATGCACACCACCCCGTGATGTTTTTCTCACTCCTACTAGTGAATGCAATGTTACACACCCATACAATGCGCACCACCCCGCGATGTTTTTCAGAAACATATCCTACATTGCCACTGCATGTTCCCGGACCTCCCCATGCTAACCACCCCGTGGTGCTTTTCCCCTCCTACATTGCCAATCACTGCCTATCCTAATTCAGACCCTCCGATTCACACGACCCCGTGATGTTTTTCTCACTCCTACTGGTGAATGTAATGTTAGACACCCATACAGTGGGCACCACCCCGTGATGTTTTTCTCCCTCCTACTAATGAATGTAATGTTACACACCCATACAATGTGCACCACCCTGCGATGTTTTTCAGAAACCTATCTTACATTGCCACTGCATGTTCCCTGACCTCCCCATGCTGACCACCCCGCGGTGGTTTTCTCCATCCTACATTGCCACTCACTGCCTATCCTAATTCAGACCCTCCGATTCACACCACCCTGTAATGTTTTTCTCACTCCTACTAGTGAATGTAATGTTACACACACATACAAAGTGCACCACCGCTGGATGTTTTTCGGAAACCTATCCTACATTGCCACTGCATGTTCCCTGACCTCCCCATGCTGACCACCCCTCGGTGCTTTTCTCCATCCTACGTTGCCACTCACTGCCTATCCTAATTCAGACCCTCCGATTCACAACACCCCGTGATGTTTTTCTCACTCCTACTAGTGAATGTAATGTTACACACCCATACAATGCGCACCACCCTGTGATGTTTTTCTCACTCCTACTAGTGAATGTAATGTCACACCCATACAATGCGCACCACCCCGCTATGTTTTTCGGAAACCTATCCTACATTGCCACTGCATGTTCCCTGACCTCCCCATGCTGACCACCCCGCGGTGCTTTTCTCCATCCTACATTGCCACTCAATTCCTATCCTAATTCAGACACTCCGTATCACACCACCCCGTGATGTTTTTCTCACTCCTACTAGTTAATGTAATGTTACACACCCATACAATGCGCACTACCCCCGGATGTTTTTCAGAAACCTATCCTAAATTGCCACTGCATGTTCCCTGACCTCCCCATGCTGACCACCCCGCGGTGCTTTTCTCCATCCTACATTGCCACTCACTTCCTATCCTAATTCAGACACTCCGTATCACACCACTCCGTGATGTTTTTCTCACTCCTACTAGTGAATGTAATGTTACACACCCATACAATGCGCACCACCCTGTGATGTTTTTCTCACTCCTACTAGTGAATGTAATGTCACACCCATACAATGCGCACCACCCCGCTATGTTTTTCGGAAACCTATCCTACATTGCCACTGCATGTTCCCTGACCTCCGCATGCTGACCACCCCACGGTGCTTTTCTCCATCCTACATTGCCACTCAATTCCTATCCTAATTCAGACACTCCGTATCACACCACCCCGTGATGTTTTTCTCACTCCTACTAGTGAATGTAATGTTACACACCCATACAATGCGCACCACCCTGTGATGTTTTTCTCACTCCTACTATTGAATGTAATGTCACACCCATACAATGCGCACCACCCTGCTATGTTTTTCGGAAACCTATCCTACATTTCCACTGCTTGTTCCCTGACCTCCCCATGCTGACCACACCGCGGTGCTTTTCTCCATCCTAAATTGCCACTCACTGCCTATCCTATTCAGACCCTCCGATTCACACCACCCCGTTATGTTTTACTCACTCCTACTAGTGAATGTAATGTTACACTCCCATACAATGCGCACCACACCGCGATCTTTTACAGAAACCTATCCTACATTGTCACTGCATTTTCCCTGACCTCCACATGCTCACCACCCCGCTGTGCTTTTCTCCATCCTACATTGGCCCTCAAGCCTATCCTAATTCAGACCCTCCGATTCACACCACCCCGTGATGTTTTACTCACTCCTACTAGTGAATGTAATGTTAAACACCCATACAATGCGCACCAGCCGGCGATGTTTTTCAGAAACATATCCTACATTGCCACTGCATGTTCCTGACCTCCCAATGCTGACAACCCCGCGGTGCTTTTCTCCATCCTACATTGCCCCTCACTGCCTATCCTAATTCAGACCCTCCGAATAACACCACCCCGTGATGTTTTTCTCAGTCCTATTAGTGAATGTAATGTTACACACCATACAATGCGCACCACCCCGTGATGTTTTTCTCCCTCCTACTAGTGAATGTAATTTTATACACCCATACAATGTGAACCACACCTGGATGTTTTTCAGAAACCTATCCTACATTGCCACTGCATGTTCCCTGACCTCCCCATGCTGACCAACCCTCGGTGCTTTTCTCCATCCTACATTGCCACTCACTGGCTATCCTAATTCAGACCCTCCGATTCACACCACCCCATGATGTTTTTCTCACTCCTACTAGTGAATGTAAAGTTAAACACCCATACAATGTGCACCACCCCGCGATGTTTTGCAGAAACCTATACTACATTGCCACTGCATGTTCCCTTACCTCGCATGCTGAGCACCCGCGGTGCTTTTCTCGATCCTAAATTGCCACTCACTCCCTATCCAAATTCAGACCCTCCGATTCACACCACCCCGTGATGTTTTTCTCACTCCTACTAGTGAATGTAATGTTACACACTCATACAATGCGCACCACCCCACGATGTTTTTTAGAAACCTATCCTCCATTGCCACTGCATGTTCCCTGACCTCCCCATGCTGACCATCCCGCGCTGCTTTTCTCCATCCTACATTGCCACTCACTGCCTATCCTAATTCAGACCGTCCGATTCACACCGCCCCGTGATGTTTTTCTCACTCCTACTAGTGAATGTATTGTTACACACCCATACAATGTGCACCACACCTGGATGTTTTTCAGAAACCTATCCTACATTGCCACTGCATGTTCCCTGACCTCCCCATGCTGACCACCCCTCGGTGCTTTTCTCCATCCTACATTGCCACTCACTGGCTATCCTAATTCAGACCCTCCGATTCACACCACCCCGTGATGTTTTTCTCACTCCTACTAGTGAATGTAAACTTACACACCCATACAATGTGCACCACGCTGCGATGTTTTTCAGAAACCTATACTATATTGCCACTGCATGTTCCCTTACCTCGCATGCTGAGCACCCGCGGTGCTTTTCTCCATCCTACATTGCCACTCACTGCCTATCCTAATTCAGACCGTCCGATTCACACCACCCCGTGATGTTTTTCTCACTCCTACTAGTGAATGTATTGTTAAACACCCATACAAAGCGCACCATTAGCGATGTTTTTCAGAAACCTATCCTACATTGCCACTGCATGTTCCCTGACCTCCCCATGCTGACCACCACGCGGTGCTTTTCTCCATCCTACATTGCCACTCACTGCCTATCCTAATTCAAACCCTCCTATTCACACCAACCCGTTATGTTTTTTAAACTCCTACTAGTGAATGTAATGTTACACACCCATACAATGCACACCACCCCGTGATGTTTTTCTCACTCCTACTAGTGAATGTAATGTTACACAGCCATACAATGCGCACCACCCCGCGATGTTTTTTCAGAAACCGATCCTACATTGCCACTGCATGTTCCCTGACCTCCCCATGCTAACCACCCCGCGGTTCTTTTCCCCTCCTACATTGCCACTCACTGCCTATCCTAATTTAGACCCTCCGATTCACACCACCCCGTGATGTTTTTCTCACTACTACTGTTGAATGTAATGTTAGACACCCATACAGTGGGCACCACCCCGTGATGTTTTTCTCCTTCCTACTAATGAATGTAATGTTACACACCCATACAATGTGCACCACCCCGCGATGTTTTTCAGAAACCTATCTTACATTGCCACTGCATGTTCCCTGACCTCCCCATGCTGACCACCCCGCGGTGGTTTTCTCCATCCTACACTGCCATTCACTGCCTATTCTAATTCAGACCCTCCGATTCACACCACCCCGTGATGTTTTTCTCACTCCTACTAGTGAATGTAATGTTACACACACATACAATGTGCATCACCCCTGGATGTTTTTCAGAAACCTATCCAACATTGCCACTACATTTTCCCTTACCTCCCCATGCTGACCATCCCGCGGTGCTTTCTCCATCCTACATTGCCACTCACTGCCTATCCTAATTCACACCCTCCGATTCACACCACCCAATGATGTTTTTCTCACTCCTACTAGTGAATGTAATGTTACACACCCATAAAATGCGCACCACCCCGCGATTTTTTCAGAAACCTATCCTACATTGCCACTGCATGTTCTCTGACCTCCCCATGCTGACCACCCCGCAGTGCTTTTCTCCATCCTACAATGCCACTCACTGCCTATCCTAATTTAGACCCTCCAATTCACACCAGCCCGTGATGTTTTTCTCACTCCTACTAGTGAATGTAATGTCACACCCATACAATGCGCACCACCCCGCTATGTTTTTCAGAAACCTATCCTACATTGCCACTGCATGTTACCTGACCTCCCCATGCTGACCACCCCGCGGTGCTTTTCTCCATCCTACATTGCCACTCACTGCCTATCCTATTCAGACCCTCCGATTCACACCACCCCGTTATGTTTTTCTCACTCCTACTAGTGAATGTAATGTTACACACCCATACAATGCGCACCACCCCGCGATGTTTTTCAGAAACCTATCCTACATTGCCACTGCATGTTCCCTGACCTCGCATGCTGACCACCCCGCGGTGCTTTTCTCGATCTTACATTGCCACTCACTCCCTATCCTTATTCAGACCCACCGATTCACACCACCCCGTGATGTTTTTCTCACTCCTACTAGTGAATGTAATGTTACACACTCATACATTGCGCACCACCCCACGATGTTTTTCAGAAACATATTCTACATTGCCACTGCATGTTCCCAGACCTCCCCATGCTGACCACCCCGCAGTGCTTTTCTCCATCCTACATTGCCACTCACTGCCTATCCTAATTCAGACCCTCCGATTCACACCACCTCGTGATGTTTTTCGCAGTCCTAATAGTGAATGTAATGTTACACACCCATACAATGCGCACCACCCCGCGATGTTTTTCAGAAACCTATCCTACATTGCCACTGCATGTTCCCTGACCTCCCCATGCTGACCACCCCGCGGTGCTTTTCTCCATCCTACATTGCCACTCACTGCCTATCCTAATTCAGACCCTCCGATTCACACCACCCCGTGATGTTTTTCTCACTCCTACTAGTGAATGTATTGTTACACACCCATAAAATGCGCACCACCCCGCGATGTTTTTCAGAAACCTATCCTACATTGCCACTGCATGTTCCCTGACCTCCCCATGCTGACCAACCCGCGGTGCTTTTCTCCATCGTACATTGCCACTCACTGCCTATCCTAATTCAGATCCTCCTATTCACACCACCCCGTGATGTTTTTCTCACTCCTACTAGTGAATGTAATGTTACACACCCATACAATGTGCACCACCCCTCGATGTTTTTCAGAAACCTATCCTACTTTGCCACTGCATGTTCCCTGACTTCCCATGCTGACCACCCCGCGGTGCTTTTCTCCATCCTACATCGCCACTCACTGCCTACCCTAATTCAGACCATCCGATTCACACCACCCCGTGATGTTTTTCTCACTCCTACTAGTGAATGTATTGTTACACACCCATAAAATGCGCACCACCCCGCGATGTTTTTCAGAAACATATCCTACATTGCCACTGCTTGTTCCCTGACCTCCCCATGCTGACCACACCGTGGTGCTTTTCTCTATCCTACGTTGCGACTCACTTCATATCCTAATTCAGACCTTCCGATTCACAACACCCCGTGATGTTTTTCTCAGTCCTACTAGTGAATGTAAGGTTACACACCCATGCAATGCGCACCACCCCGCGATGTTTTTCAGAAACCTATCCTACATTGCCACTGCATGTTCCCTGACCTCCCCATGCTTACCACCCCGCGGTGCTTTTCCCCTCCTACATTGCCACTCACTGCCTATCCTAATTCAGACCCTCCGATTCACACCACCCCGTGATGCTTTTCTCACTCCTACTAGTGAATGTAATGTTACACACCCATACAGTGCGCACCACCCCGTGATGTTATTCTCACTCCTACTAGTGAATGTAAAGTTACACACCCATACAATGCGCACTACCCCGCGATGTTTTTCAGAAACCTATCCTACATTGCCACTGCCTGTTCCCTGACCTCGCATGCTGACCACCCCGCGGTTCTTTTCTCGATACTACATTGCCACTCACTCCCTATCCTAATTCAGACCCTCCGATTCACACCACCCCGTGATGTTTTTCTCACTCCTACTAGTGAATGTAATGTTACACACTCATACAATGCGCACCACCCCACGATGTTTTTCAGAAACATATTCTACATTGCCACTGCATGTTCCCTGACCTTCCCTTGCTGACCACCCCGCGGTGCTTTTCTCCATCCTACATTGCCACTCACTGCCTATCCTAATTCAGACCCTCCAATTCACACCACCCCGTGATGTTTTTCGCACTCCTACTAGTGAATGTAATGTTACACACCCTTACAATGCGCACCACCCCGCGATGTTTTTCAGAAACATATCTTACATTGCCACTGCATGTTCCCTAACCTCCCCATGCTGACCATCCCGCGGTGCTATTCTCCATTCTACATTGCCACTCACTGCCTATCCTATTCAGACCCTCCGATTCACACCACCCCGTTATGTTTTACTCACTCCTACTAGTGAATGAAATGTTACACTCCCATACAATGCGCACCACACCGCGATGTTTTACAGAAACCTATCCTACATTGTCACTGCATTTTCCCTAACCTCCACATGCTCACCACCCCGCTGTGCTTTTCTCCATCCTACATTGCCCCTCTATGCCTATCCTAATTCAGACCCTCCGATTCACACCACCCCGTGATGTTTTTCTCACTCCTACTAGTGAATGTAATGTTAAACACCCATACAATGCGCACCAGACCGCGATGTTTTTCAGAAACGTATCCTACATATCCACTGCATGTTCCTGACCTCCCAATGCTGACAACCCCGCGGTGCTTTTCTCCATCCTACATTGCCCCTCACTGCCTATCCTAATTCAGACCCTCCGAATAACACCACCCCGTGATGTTTTTCTCAGTCCTATTAGTGAATGTAATGTTACACACCCATACAATGCGCACCAACCCGTGATGTTTTTCTCCCTCCTACTAGTGAATGTAATTTTATACACCAATACAATGCGCACCACCCCGCGATGTTTTTCAGAAACCTATTCTACATTGCCACTGCATGTTCCCTGACCTCCCCATGCTGACCACCCCGCGGTGCTTTTCTCCATCCTACATTGCCACTCACTGTCTATCCTAATTCAGACCCTCTGATTCACACAACCCCGTGATGTTTTTCTCACTCCTACTAGTGAATGTAATGTTACACACCCATACAATGTGCACCACACCTGGATGTTTTTCAGAAACCTATCCTACATTGCCACTGCATGTTCCCTGACCTCCCCATGCTGACCAACCCTCGGTGCTTTTCTCCATCCTACATTGCCACTCACTGGCTATCCTAATTCAGACCCTCCGATTCACACCACCCCATGATGTTTTTCTCACTCCTACTAGTGAATGTAAAGTTAAACACCCATACAATGTGCACCACCCCGCGATGTTTTGCAGAAACCTATACTACATTGCCACTGCATGTTCCCTTACCTCGCATGCTGAGCACCCGCGGTGCTTTTCTCGATCCTACATTGCCACTCACTCCCTATCCTAATTCAGACCCTCCGATTCACACCACCCCGTGATGTTTTTCTCACTCCTACTAGTGAATGTAATGTTACACACTCATACAATGCGCACCACCCCACGATGTTTTTTAGAAACCTATCCTCCATTGCCACTGCATGTTCCCTGACCTCCCCATGCTGACCATCCCACGCTGCTTTTCTCCATCCTACATTGCCACTCACTGCCTATCCTAATTCAGACCGTCCGATTCACACCGCCCCGTGATGTTTTTCTCACTCCTACTAGTGAATGTATTGTTACACACCCATACAAAGCGCACCATTAGCGATGTTTTTCAGAAACCTATCCTACATTTCCACTGCATGTTCCCTGACCTCCCCATGCTGACCACCACGCGGTGCTTTTCTCCATCCTACATTGCCACTCACTGCCTATCCTAATTCAAACCGTCCTATTCATACCAACCCGTTATGTTTTTCTAACTCCTACTAGTGAATGTAATGTTACACACCCATACAATGCACACCACCCCGTGATGTTTTTCTCACTCCTACTAGTGAATGTAATGTTTCACACCCATACAATGCGCACCACCCCGCGATGTTTTTTCAGAAACCGATCCTACATTGCCACTGCATGTTCCCTGACCTCCCCATGCTAACCACCCCGCGGTTCTTTTCCCCTCCTACATTGCCACTCACTGCCTATCCTAATTCAGACTCTCCGATTCACCCAACCCCGTGATGTTTTTCTCACTCCAACTAATGAATGTACTGTCACACCCATACAATGCGCACCACCCCGCTATGTTTTTCAGAAACCTATCCTACATTGCCACTGCAGGTTCCCTGACCTCCACATGCTGACCACCACGCTGTGCTTTTCTCCATCCTACATTGCCCCTCAATGCCTATCCTAATTCAGACCCTCGGATTCACAGCACCCAGGGATGATTTTCTCACTTCTACTAGTGAATGTAATGTTACACACCAATACAATGCGCACCACCCCGCGATGTTTTTTCAGAAACCGATCCTACATTGCCATTGCATGTTCCATGACCTCCCCATGCTGACCACCTCGCGGGACTTTTCTCCATCCTACATTGCCACTCACTGCCTATCCTAATTCAGACACTCCGATTCACACCACCCCGTGATATTTTTCCCACTCCTACTGGTGAATGTAATGTTAGACACCCATACAGTGGGCACCACCCCGTGATATTTTTCTCCTTCCTACTAATGAATGTAATGTTACACACCCATACAATGTGCACCACCCCGCGATGTTTTTCAGAAACCTATCTTACATTGCCACTGCATGTTCCCTGACCTCCCCATGCTGACCACCCCGCGGTGGTTTTCTCCATCCTACACTGCCATTCACTGCCTATTCTAATTCAGACCCTCCGATTCACAACACCCCGTGATGTTTTTCTCACTCCTACTAGTGAATGTAATGTTACACACACATACACTGTGCATCACCCCTGGATGTTTTTCAGAAACCTATCCTACATTGCCACTGCATTTTCCCTGACCTTCCCATGCTGACCACCCCTCGGTGCTTTTCTCCATCCTACGTTGCCACTCACTGCCTATCCTAATTCAGACCCTCCGATTCACAACACCCCGTGATGTTTTTCTCACTACTACTAGTGAATGTAATGTTACACACCCATAAAATGCGCACCACCCCGCATTGTTTTTCAGAAACATATCATACATTGCCACTGCATGTTCCCTGACCTCCCCATGCTGACCACCCCGCGGTGCTTTTCTCCATCCTACATTTACACTCACTGCCCATCCTAATTCAGACTCTCCGATTCACCCAACCCCGTGATGTTTTTCTCACTCCAACTAATGAATGTACTGTCACACCCATACAATGCGCACCACCCCGCTATGTTTTTCAGAAACCTATCCTACATTGCCACTGCAGGTTCCCTGACCTCCACATGCTGACCACCACGCTGTGCTTTTCTCCATCCTACATTGCCCCTCAATGCCTATCCTAATTCAGACCCTCGGATTCACAGCACCCAGGGATGATTTTCTCACTTCTACTAGTGAATGTAATGTTACACACCAATACAATGCGCACCACCCCGCGATGTTTTTTCAGAAACCGATCCTACATTGCCATTGCATGTTCCATGACCTCCCCATGCTGACCACCTCGCGGGACTTTTCTCCATCCTACATTGCCACTCACTGCCTATCCTAATTCAGACACTCCGATTCACACCAACCCGTGATGTTTTTCTCACTCCTACTAGTTAATGTAATGTTACACACCCATACAATGCGCACTACCCCCGGATGTTTTTCAGAAACCTATCCTAAATTGCCACTGCACGTTCCCTGACCTCCCCATGCTTATCACCCCGCGGTGCTTTTCTCCATCCTACATTGCCACTCACTTCCTATCCTAATTCAGAACCTCCGATTCACACCACCCCGTGATGTTTTTCTCACTCCTACTAGTGAATGTAATGTTACACACCCATACAATGCGCACCACCCTGCGATGTTTTTCAGAAACCTATCCTACATTGCCACTGCATGTTCCCTGACCTCCCCATGCTGACCAACCCGCGGTGCTTTTCTCCATCGTACATTGCCACTCACTGCCTATCCTAATTCAGACCCTCAGATTCACACCACCCCGTGATGTTTTTCTCACTCCTACTAGTGAATGTATTGTTACACACCCATACAATACGCACCACCCCGCGATGTTTTTCAGAAACATATCCTACATTGCCACTGCTTGTTCCCTGACCTCCCCATGCTGACCACACCGCGGTGCTTTTCTCTATCCTACGTTGCCACTCACTTCCTATCCTAATTCAGACCCTCCGATTCACACCACCCCGTGATGTTTTTCTCACTCCTACTAGTGAATGTAAGGTTACACACCCATACAATGCTCACCACCCCGCGATGTTTTTCAGAAACCTATCCTACATTGCCACTGCATGTTCCCTGACATCCCCATGCTTACCACCCCGCGGTGCTTTTCCCCTCCTACATTGCCACTCACTGCCTATCCTAATTCAGACCCTCCGATTCACACCACCCCGTGATGTTTTTCTCACTCCTACTAGTGAATGTAATGTTACACACCCATACAGTGCGCACCACCCCGTGATGTTTTTCTCCCTCCCACTAGTGAATGTAAGGTTACACACCCATACAATGCGCACCACCCAGCGATGTTTTTCAGAAACCTATCCTACATTGCCACTGCATGTTCCCTGACCTCCCCATGCTGACCACCCCTCGATGCTTTTCTGCATTATACATTGGCACTCACTGCCTATCCTAATTCAGACCCTCCGATTCACACCACCCCGTGATGTTTTTCTCACTCCTACTAGTGAATGTAATGTTACACACCCATACAATGCGCACCACCCTGGGATGTTTTTCAGAAACCTATCCTACATTGCAGCTGCATGTTCCCTGACCTCCCCATGCTGACCACCCCGCGGTGCTTTCTCCATCCTACATTGCCACTCACTGCCTATCCTAATTCACACCCTCCGATTCACACCACCCAATGATGTTTTTCTCACTCCTACTAGTGAATGTAATGTTACACACCCATAAAATGCGCACCACTCCGCGATGTTTTTCAGAAACCTATCCTCCATTGCCACTGCATGTTCCCTGACCTCCCCATGCTGACCACCCCGCAGTGCTTTTCTCCATCCTACAATGCCACTCACTGCCTATCCTAATTCATACCCTCCGATTCACACCACCCCGTGATGTTTTTCTCACTCCTACTAGTGAATGTGATGTCACACCCATACAATGCGCACCACCCCGCTATGTTTTTCAGAAACCTATCCTACATTGCCACTGCATGTTCCCTGACCTCCCCATGCTGACCACCCCGCGGTGCTTTTCTCAATCCTACATTGCCACTCACTGCCTATCCTATTCAGACCCTCCGATTCACACCACCCCGTTATGTTTTTCTCACTCCTACTAGTGAATGTAATGTTACACACCCATACAATGCGCACCACCCCGCGATGTTTTTCAGAAACCTATCCTACATTGCCACTGCATGTTCCCTGACCTCTCATGCTGACCATCCCGCGGTGCTTTTCTCGATCCTACATTGCCACTCACTCCCTATCCTTATTCAGACCCTCCGATTCACACCACCCCGTGATGTTTTTCTCACTCCTACTAGTGAATGTAATGTTACACACTCATACATTGCGCACAACCCCACGATGTTTTTCAGAAACATATTCTACATTGCCACTGCATGTTCTCAGACCTCCCCATGCTGACCACCCCGCAGTGCTTTTCTCCATCCTACATTGCCACTCAATGCCTATCCTAATTCAGACCCTCCGATTCACACCACCCCTTGATGTTTTTCTCACTCCTACTAGTGAATGTAATGTTACACACTCATACATTGCGCACCACCCCACGATGTTTTTCAGAAACATATTCTACATTGCCACTGCATGTTCCCAGACCTCCCCATGCTGACCACCCCGCAGTGCTTTTCTCCATCCTACATTGCCACTCACTGATTATCCTAATTCAGACTCTCCGATTCACACCACCTCGTGATGTTTTTCGCAGTCCTAATAGTGAATGTAATGTTACACACCCATACAATGCGCACCACCCCGCGATGTTTTTCAGAAACCTATCCTACATTGCCACTGCATGTTCCCTGACCTCCCCATGCTGACCAACCCGCGATGCTTTTCTCCATCGTACATTGCCACTCACTGCCTATCCTAATTCAGACCCTCCTATTCACACCACCCTGTGATGTTTTTCTCACTCCTACTAGTGAATGTAATGTTACACACCCATACAATGCGCACCACCCCGTGATGTTTTTCTCCCTCCTACTAGTGAATGTAATGTTACACACCCATACAATGCGCACCACCCTGCGATGTTTTTCAGAAACCTATCCTACATTGCCACTGCATGTTCCCTGACCTCCCCATGCTGACCACCACCCGGTGCTTTCTCCATCCTACATTGCCACTCACTGCCTATCCTAATTCACACCCTCCGATTCACACCACCCCTTGATGTTTTTCTCACTCCTACTAGTGAATGTAATGTTACACACCCATAAAAGGCGCACCACCCCGCGATGTTTTTCAGAAACCTATCCTACATTGCCACTGCATGTTCCCTGACCTCCCCATGCTGACCACACCGCAGTGCTTTTCTCCATCCTACAATGCCACTCACTGCCTATCCTAATTCAGACCCTCCAATTCACACCACCCCGTGATGTTTTTCTCACTCCTACTAGTGAATGTAATGTCACACCCATACAATGCGCACCACCCCGCTATGTTTTTCAGAAACCTATCCTACATTGCCACTGCATGTTCCCTGACCTCGCATGCTGACCACCCCGCGGTGCTTTTCTCGATCCTACATTGTCACTCACTCCCTATCCTTATTCAGACCCTCCAATTCACACCACCCCGTGATGTTTTTCTCACTCCTACTAGTGAATGTAATGTTACAAACTCATACATTGCGCACCACCCCACGATGTTTTTCAGAAACATATTCTACATTGCCACTGCATGTTCCCAGACCTCCCCATGCTGACCACCCCGCAGTGCTTTTCTCCATCCTACATTGCCACTCACTGCCTATCCTAATTCAGACCCTCCGATTCACACCACCCCGTGATGTTTTTCTCACTCCTACTAGTGAATGTAATGTTACACACTCATACATTGCGCACCACCCCACGATGTTTTTCAGAAACATATTCTACATTGCCACTGCATGTTCCCATACCTCCCCATGCTGACCACCCCGCAGTGCTTCTCTCCATCCTACATTGCCACTCACTGCCTATCCTAATTCAGACCCTCCGATTCACACCACCTCGTGATGTTTTTCGCAGTCCTAATAGTGAATGTAATGTTACACACCCATACAATGCGCACCACCCCGCGATGTTTTTCAGAAACCTATCCTACATTGCCACTGCATGTTCCCTGACCTCCCCATGCTGACCACCCCGCGGTGCTTTTCTCCATCCTACATTGCCACTCACTGCCTATCCTAATTCAGACCTTCCGATTCCCAACACCCCGTGATGTTTTTCTCACTCCTACTAGTGAATGTATTGTTACACACCCATAAAATGCGCACCACGCCGTGATGTTTTTCTCACTCCTACTAGTGAATGTAATGTTACACACGCATACAATGCGCACCACCCCTCGATGTTTTTCAGAAACCTATCCTACTTTGCCACTGCATGTTCCCTGACTTCCCATGCTGACCACCCCGCGGTGCTTTTCTTAATACTACATTGCCACTCACTGCCTATCCTAATTCAGACCCTCCTATTCACACCACCCCGTGATGTTTTTCTCACTCCTACTAGTGAATGTATTGTTACACACCCATACAATGCGCACCACCCCGCGATGTTTTTCAGAAACATATCCTACATTGCCACTGCTTGTTCCCTGACCTCCCCATGCTGACCACACCGCGGTGCTTTTCTCTATCCTACGTTGCCACTCACTTCCTATCCTAATTCAGACCCTCCGATTCACACCACCCCGTGATGTTTTTCTCACTCCTACTAGTGAATGTAAGGTTACACACCCATACAATGCTCACCACCCCGCGATGTTTTTCAGAAACCTATCCTACATTGCCACTGCATGTTCCCTGACATCCCCATGCTTACCACCCCGCGGTGCTTTTCCCCTCCTACATTGCCACTCACTGCCTATCCTAATTCAGACCCTCCGATTCACACCACCCCGTGATGTTTTTCTCACTCCTACTAGTGAATGTAATGTTACACACCCATACAGTGCGCACCACCCCGTGATGTTTTTCTCCCTCCCACTAGTGAATGTAATGTTACACACCCATACAATGCGCACCACCCAGCGATGTTTTTCAGAAACCTATCCTACATTGCCACTGCATGTTCCCTGACCTCCCCATGCTGACCACCCCTCGGTGCTTTTCTGCATTATACATTGCCACTTACTGCCTATCCTAATTCAGACCCTACGATTCACACCACCCCGTGATGTTATTCTCACTCCTACTAGTGAATGTAAAGTTACACACCAATACATTGCGCACCACCCCGCGATGTTTTTCAGAAACCTATCCTACATTGCCACTGCCTTTTCCCTGACCTCGCATGCTGACCACCCCTCGGTGCTTTTCTCGATACTACATTGCCACTCACTCCGTATCCTAATTCAGACCCTCCGATTCACACCACCCCGTGATGTTTTTCTCACTCCTACTAGTGAATGTAATGTTACACACTCATACAATGCGCACCACCCCACGATGTTTTTCAGAATCATATTCTACATTGCCACTGCATGTTCCCTGACCTCATCTTGCTGACCACCCCGCGGTGCTTTTCTCCATCCTACATTGCCACTCACTGCCTATCCTAATTCAGGCCCTGCAATTCACACCACCCCGTGATGTTTTTCGCACTCCTACTAGTGAATGTAATGTTACACAACCTTACAATGCGCACCACCCCGCGATATTTTTCAGAAACCTATCTTACATTGCCACTGCATGTTCCCTGACCTCCCCATGCTGGCCATCCCGCGGTGCTTTTCTCCATCCTACATTGCCACTCCCTGCCTATCCTAATTCAGACCCTCCTATTCACACCACCCCGTGATGTTTTTATCACTCCTACTAGTGAATGTAATGTTACAATCCCATACAATGCGCACCACCCCGTGATGTTTTTCTCACTCCTACTAGTGAATGTAATGTTACACACCCATACAATGCGCACCAACCCGTGATGTTTTTCTCACTCCTACTAGTGAATGTAATGTTACACACCCATACAATGCGCACCACCCCTCGATGTTTTTCAGAAATCTATCCTACATTGCCACTGCATGTTCCCTGACCTCCCATGCTGACCACCCCGCGGTGCTTTTCTCCATCCTACATTGCCACTCACTGCCTATCCTAATTCAGACCCTCCGATTCACACCATCTCGTGATGTTTTTCGCACTCCTACTAGTGAATGTAGTGTTACACACCCATACAATGCGCACCACCGAGCGATGTTTTTCAGAAACCTATCCTACATTGCCACTGCATGTTCCCTGACCTCCCATGCTGACCACACCGCGGTGCTTTTCTTAATCCTACATTGCCACTCACAGCCTATCCTAATTCAGACCCTCCGATTCACACCACCCCGTGATGTTTTTCTCACTCCTACTAGTGAATGTAATGTTACAAACCCATACAAAGCGCACCACCCCGCGATGTTTTTCAGAAACATATCCTATATTGCCAGTGCATGTTCCCTGACCTCCCCATGCTGACCACCCCGCGGTGCTTTTCTCCATCCTACGTTGCCACTCACTTCCTATCCTAATTCAGACCCTCCGATTCACACCACCCCGTGATGTTTTTCTCACTCCTACTAGTGAATGTAAGGTTACACACCCATACAATGCGCACCACCCCGCGATGTTTTTAGGAAACCTATCCTACATTGCCACTGCATGTTCCCTGACCTCCCCATGCTTACCACCCCGCGGTGTTTTTCCCCTCCTACATTGCCACTCACTGCCTATCCTAATTCAGACCCTCCTATTCACACCACCCCGTGATGTTTTTCTCACTCCTACTATTGAATGTAATGTTACACACCCATGCAATGCGCACCACCCCGTGATGTTTTTTTACCTCCTACTAGTGAATGTAATGTTACACACCCATACAATGCGCACCACCCCGCGATCTTTTTCAGAATCCTATCCTACATTGCCACTGCATGTTCCCTGACCTCCCCATGCTGACCACCCCGCGGTGCTTTTCTCCATCCTACATTGCCACTCACTGCCTATCCTAATTCAGACCCTCCGATTCACACCACCCCGTGATGCTTTTCTCACTCCTACTAGTGAATGTAATGTTACACACCTATACAATGCGCACCACCCCGCGATGTTTTTCAGAATCATATCCTACATTGCCAATGCATGTTCCCTGACCTCGCATGCTGACCACCCCGCGGTGCTTTTCTCCATCCTACATTGCCACTCACTGCCTATCCAAATTCAGACACTCCGATTCACAGCACCCCGTGATGTTTTTCTCACTCCTACTGGTTAATGTAAGGTTACACACCCATACAATGCGCACTACCCCTGGAATTTTTTCAGAAACCTATCCTACATTGCCACTGCATGTTCCCTGACCTCCCCATGCTGACCACCCCGCGGTGATTTTCTCCATCCTACATTGCCACTCCCTATCCTAATTCAGAACCTCCGATTCACACCACCCCGTGATGTTGTTCTCACTACTACTAGTGAATGTAATGTTACACACCCATACAATGCGCACCACCCCGTGATGTTTTTCTCCCTCCTACTAGTGAATGTAATGTTACACACTCATACAATGCGCACCAGCCCGCAATGTTTTTCAGAAACCTATCCTACATTGCCACTGCATGTTCCCAGTCCTCCCCATGCTGACCACCCCGCGGTGCTTTTCTCCATCCTACATTGCCACTCACTGCCTATCCTATTCAGACCCTCCGATTCACACCACCCCGTTATGTTTTACTCACTCCTACTAGTGAATGAAATGTTACACTCCCATACAATGCGCACCACACTGCGATGTTTTACAGAAACCTATCCTACATTGTCACAGCATGTTCCCTGACTTCCCCATGCTGACCACCCCACGGTGCTTTTCTCCATCCTACATTGACACTCACATTATATCCTAATTCAGACCCTCCGATTCGCACCACCCCATGATGTTTTTCTCACTCCTAACAGTAAATGTAATGTTACACACCCATACAATGCGCACCACCCCGTGATGTTTTTCTCACTCCTACTAGTGAATGTAATGTTACACACCCATAAAATGCGCACCACCCCGCGATGTTTTTCAGAAACCTATCCTACATTGCCACTGCATGTTCCCTGACCTCCCCATGCTGACCACCCCGCAGTGCTTTTCTCCATCCTACAATGCCACTCACTGCCTATCCTAATTCAGACCCTCCGATTCACACCACCCCGGGATGTTTTTCTCACTCCTACTAGTGAATGTAATGTCACACCCATACAATGCGCACCACCCCGCTATGTTTTTCAGAAACCTATCCTACATTGCCACTGCATGTTCCCTGACCTCCCCATGCTGACCACCCCGCGGTGCTTTTCTCCATCCTACATTGCCACTCACTGCCTATCCTATTCAGACCCTCCAATTCACACCACCCCGTTATGTTTTTCTCACTCCTACAAGTGAATGTAATGTTACACACCCATACAATGCGCACCACACCGCGATGTTTTTCAGAAACCTATCCTACATTGCCACTGCATGTTCCCTGACCTCGCATGCTGACCACCCCGCGGTGCTTTTCTCGATCCTACATTGTCACTCACTCCCTATCCTTATTCAGACCCTCCAATTCACACCACCCCGTGATGTTTTTCTCACTCCTACTAGTGAATGTAATGTTACAAACTCATACATTGCGCACCACCCCACAATGTTTTTCAGAAACATATTCTACATTGCCACTGCATGTTCCCAGACCTCCCCATGCTGACCACCCCGCAGTGCTTTTCTCCATCCTACATTGCCACTCACTGCCTATCCTAATTCAGACCCTCCGATTCACACCACCCCGTGATGTTTTTCTCACTCCTACTAGTGAATGTAATGTTACACACTCATACATTGCGCACCACCCCACGATGTTTTTCAGAAACATATTCTACATTGCCACTGCATGTTCCCATACCTCCCCATGCTGACCACCCCGCAGTGCTTTTCTCCATCCTACATTGCCACTCACTGCCTATCCTAATTCAGACCCTCCGATTCACACCACCTCGTGATGTTTTTCGCAGTCCTAATAGTGAATGTAATGTTACACACCCATACAATGCGCACCACCCCGCGATGTTTTTCAGAAACCTATCCTACATTGCCACTGCATGTTCCCTGACCTCCCCATGCTGACCACCCCGCGGTGCTTTTCTCCATCCTACATTGCCACTCACTGCCTATCCTAATTCAGACCCTCCGATTCCCAACACCCCGTGATGTTTTTCTCACTCCTACTAGTGAATGTATTGTTACACACCCATAAAATGCGCACCACCCCGCGATTTTTTCAGAAACCTATCCTACATTGCCACTGCATGTTCCCTGACCTCCCCATGCTGACCAACCCGCGGTGCTTTTCTCCATCGTACATTGCCACTCACTGCCTATCCTAATTCAGACCCTCCTATTCACACCACCCCGTGATGTTTTTCTCACTCCTACTAGTGAATGTAATGTTACACACCCATACAATGCGCACCACCCCGTGATGTTTTTCTCACTCCTACTAGTGAATGTAATGTTACACACGCATACAATGCGCACCACCCCTCGATGTTTTTCAGAAACCTATCCTACTTTGCCACTGCATGTTCCCTGACTTCCCATGCTGACCACCCCGCGGTGCTTTTCTTAATACTACATTGCCACTCACTGCCTATCCTAATTCAGACCCTCAGATTCACACCACCCCGTGATGTTTTTCTCACTCCTACTAGTGAATGTATTGTTACACACCCATACAATGCGCACCACCCCGCGATGTTTTTCAGAAACATATCCTACATTGCCACTGCTTGTTCCCTGACCTCCCCATGCTGACAACACCGCGGTGCTTTTCTCTATCCTACGTTGCCACTCACTTCCTATCCTAATTCAGACCCTCCGATTCACACCACCCCGTGATGTTTTTCTCACTCCTACTAGTGAATGTAAGGTTACACACCCATACAATGCTCACCACCCCGCGATGTTTTTCAGAAACCTATCCTACATTGCCACTGCATGTTCCCTGACATCCCCATGCTTACCACCCCGCGGTGCTTTTCCCCTCCTACATTGCCACTCACTGCCTATCCTAATTCAGACCCTCCGATTCACACCACCCCGTGATGTTTTTCTCACTCCTACTAGTGAATGTAATGTTACACACCCATACAGTGCGCACCACCCCGTGATGTTTTTTCCCTCCCACTAGTGAATGTAATGTTACACACCCATACAATGCGCACCACCCAGCGATGTTTTTCAGAAACCTATCCTACATTGCCACTGCATGTTCCCTGACCTCCCCATGCTGACCACCCCTCGGTGCTTTTCTGCATTATACATTGCCACTTACTGCCTATCCTAATTCAGACCCTACGATTCACACCACCCCGTGATGTTATTCTCACTCCTACTAGTGAATGTAAAGTTACACACCAATACATTGCGCACCACCCCGCGATGTTTTTCAGAAACCTATCCTACATTGCCACTGCCTGTTCCCTGACCTCGCATGCTGACCACCCCTCGGTGCTTTTCTCGATACTACATTGCCACTCACTCCCTATCCTAATTCAGACCCTCCGATTCACACCACCCCGTGATGTTTTTCTCACTCCTACTAGTGAATGTTATGTTACACACTCATACAATGCGCACCACCCCACGATGTTTTTCAGAATCATATTCTACATTGCCACTGCATGTTCCCTGACCTCATCTTGCTGACCACCCCGCGGTGCTTTTCTCCATCCTACATTGCCACTCACTGCCTATCCTAATTCAGACCCTGCAATTCACACCACCCCGTGATGTTTTTCGCACTCCTACTAGTGAATGTAATGTTACACACCCATACAATGCGCACCACCCCGCGATATTTTTCAGAAACCTATCTTACATTGCCACTGCATGTTCCCTGACCTCCCCATGCTGGCCATCCCGCGGTGCTTTTCTCCATCCTACATTGCCACTCCCTGCCTATCCTAATTCAGACCCTCCTATTCACACCACCCCGTGATGTTTTTATCACTCCTACTAGTGAATGCAATGTTACAATCCCATACAATGCGCACCACCCCGTGATGTTTTTCTCACTCCTACTAGTGAATGTAATGTTACACACCCATACAATGCGCACCAACCCGTGATGTTTTTCTCACTCCTACTAGTGAATGTAATGTTACACACCCATACAATGCGCACCACCCCTCGATGTTTTTCAGAAATCTATCCTACATTGCCACTGCATGTTCCCTGACCTCCCATGCTGACCACCCCGCGGTGCTTTTCTCCATCCTACATTGCCACTCACTGCCTATCCTAATTCAGACCCTCCGATTCACACCACCTCGTGATGTTTTTCGCACTCCTACTAGTGAATGTAGTGTTACACACCCATACAATGCGCACCACCGAGCGATGTTTTTCAGAAACCTATCCTACATTGCCACTGCATGTTCCCTGACCTCCCATGCTGACCACACCGCGGTGCTTTTCTTAATCCTACATTGCCACTCACAGCCTATCCTAATTCAGACCCTCCGATTCACACCACCCCGTGATGTTTTTCTCACTCCTACTAGTGAATGTAATGTTACAAACCCATACAAAGCGCACCACCCGGCGATGTTTTTCAGAAACATATCCTATATTGCCAGTGCATGTTCCCTGACCTCCCCATGCTGACCACCCCGCGGTGCTTTTCTCCATCCTACGTTGCCACTCACTTCCTATCCTAATTCAGACCCTCCGATTCACACCACCCCGTGATGTTTTTCTCACTCCTACTAGTGAATGTAAGGTTACACACCCATACAATGCGCACCACCCCGCGATGTTTTTAGGAAACCTATCCTACATTGCCACTGCATGTTCCCTGACCTCCCCATGCTTACCACCCCGCGGTGTTTTTCCCCTCCTACATTGCCACTCACTGGCTATCCTAATTCAGACCCTCCTATTCACACCACCCCGTGATGTTTTTCTCACTCCTACTATTGAATGTAATGTTACACACCCATGCAATGCGCACCACCCCGTGATGTTTTTTTACCTCCTACTAGTGAATGTAATGTTACACACCCATACAATGCGCACCACCCCGCGATCTTTTTCAGAATCCTATCCTACATTGCCACTGCATGTTCCCTGACCTCCCCATGCTGACCACCCCGCGGTGCTTTTCTCCATCCTACATTGCCACTCACTGCCTATCCTAATTCAGACCCTCCGATTCACACCACCCCGTGATGCTTTTCTCACTCCTACTAGTGAATGTAATGTTACACACCTATACAATGCGCACCACCCCGCGATGTTTTTCAGAATCATATCCTACATTGCCAATGCATGTTCCCTGACCTCGCATGCTGACCACCCCGCGGTGCTTTTCTCCATCCTACATTGCCACTCACTGCCTATCCAAATTCAGACACTCCGATTCACAGCACCCCGTGATGTTTTTCTCACTCCTACTGGTTAATGTAAGGTTACACACCCATACAATGCGCACTACCCCCGGAATTTTTTCAGAAACCTATCCTACATTGCCACTGCATGTTCCCTGACCTCCCCATGCTGACCACCCCGCGGTGATTTTCTCCATCCTACATTGCCACTCCCTATCCTAATTCAGAACCTCCGATTCACACCACCCCGTGATGTTTTTCTCACTACTACTAGTGAATGTAATGTTACACACCCATACAATGCGCACCACCCCGTGATGTTTTTCTCCCTCCTACTAGTGAATGTAATGTTACACACTCATACAATGCGCACCAGCCCGCGATGTTTTTCAGAAACCTATCCTACATTGCCACTGCATGTTCCCAGACCTCCCCATGCTGACCACCCCGCGGTGCTTTTCTCCATCCTACATTGCCACTCACTGCCTATCCTATTCAGACCCTCCGATTCACACCACCCCGTTATGTTTTACTCACTCCTACTAGTGAATGAAATGTTACACTCCCATACAATGCGCACCACACTGCGATGTTTTACAGAAACCTATCCTACATTGTCACAGCATGTTCCCTGACTTCCCCATGCTGACCACCCCACGGTGCTTTTCTCCATCCTACATTGACACTCACATTATATCCTAATTCAGACCCTCCGATTCGCACCACCCCATGATGTTTTTCTCACTCCTAACAGTAAATGTAATGTTACACACCCATACAATGCGCACCACCCCGTGATGTTTTTCTCACTCCTACTAGTGAATGTAATGTTACACACCCATACAATGCGCACCACCCAGCGATGTTTTTCAGCAACCTATCCTGCATTGCCACTGCATGTTCCCAGACCTCCCAATGCTGACCACCCCACGGTGCTTTTCTCCATCCTACATTGCCACTCACTGCGTATCCTAATTCAGAGCCTCCAATTCACACCGCCCCGTGATGTTTTTCTCAGTCCTACTAGTGAATGTAATGTTACACACCCATACAATGCGCACCACCCCGTGATGTTTTTCTCACTCCTACTAGTGAATGTAATGTTAAACTCCCATACAATGCGCACCACCCCGCGATGTTTTTCAGAAACCTCTCCTACATTGCCACTGCATGTTCCCTGACTTCCCCATGCTCACCACCCCGCGGTGCTATTCTCCATCCTACATTGCCACTCACTGCCTATCTTATTAAGACCCTCCGATTTACACCACCCCGTTAGTTTTTCTCACTCCTACTAGTGAATGTAATGTTACACACCCATACAATCCGCACCACCCTGCGATGTTGTTCAGAAACATATCCTACATTGTCCCTGCATGTTCCCTGACCTACACATGCTGACCACCCCGCGGTGCTTTTCTCCATCCTACATTGCCACTCGCTGCCTATCCTATTCAGACACTCCGATTCACACCACCCCGTTATGTTTTTCTCACTCCTACTAGTGAATGTAATGTTAAATACCCATACAATGAGAACCACCCCGAGATGTTTTTCAGAAACCTATCCTACATTGTCACTGCATGTTCCCTGACCTCGACATGCTGACCACCCCGCGGTGCTTTTCTCCATCCTGCATTGCCACTCAATGCCTATCCTAATTCATACCCTCCGATTCACACCACCCGGTGATGTTTTTCAAACTCCTACTAGTGAATGTAATGTTACACACCCATACAATGCACACCACCCCGCGATGTTTTTCAGATACCTATCCTACATTGCCACTGCATGTTCCCTGACCTCTCCATGCTGACCACCCCATGGTGCTTTTCTCCATCCTAAATTGCCAGTCACTGCCTATCCTAATTCAGACCCTAAGATTCACACCACCCCGTGATGTTTTTCTCACTCCTACTAGTGAATGTAATGTTACACACCCATACAATGCGCACCACCCCGCGATGTTTTTCAGAAACCTATCCTACATTGCCACTGCATGTTCCCTGACCTCCATATGCTGACCACCCCGCGGTGCTTTTCTCTATCCTACATTGCCACTCACTGCCTATCCTAATTCAGACCCTCCGATTCACACCACCCCGTGATGTGTTTCTCACTCCTACTTGTGAAGGTAACGTTACAAAACCATAGAACGCGCACAACCCCATGATGTTTTTCAGAAACCTGTCCTACATTGCAACTGCATGTTCCCTGACCTCTCCATACTGACCACCACTCGGTGCTTTTCCCCATCCTACATCGCCACTCACTTCCTATCCTAATTCAGACCCTCGGATTCGCACCAGCCCGTGAATCTTTTCTCACTCCTAATAGTGAATGTAATGTTACACACCCATACAATGCGCACCACCCCGTGATGTTTTTCTCACTCCTACTAGTGAATGTAATGTTACAAACCCATACAAAGCGCACCACCCCGCGATGTTTTTCAGAAACATATCCTACATTGCCAATGCATGTTCCCTGACCTCCCCATGCTGACCACCCCGCGGTGCTTTTCTCCATCCTACGTTGCCACTCACTTCCTATCCTAATTCAGACCCTCCGATTCACACCACCCCGTGATGTTTTTCTCACTCCTACTAGTGAATGTATGTTTACACACCCATACAATGCGCACCACCCCGCGATGTTTTTAGGAAACCTATCCTACATTGCCACTGCATGTTCCCTGACCTCCCCATGCTTACCACCCCGCGGTGCTTTTCCCCTCCTACATTGCCACTCACTGCCTATCCTAATTCAGACCCTCCTATTCACACCACCCCGTGATGTTTTTCTTACTCCTACTATTGAATGTAATGTTACACACCCATGCAATGCGCACCACCCCGTGATGTTTTTTTACCTCCTACTAGTGAATGTAATGTTACACACCCATACAATGCGCACCACCCCGCGATCTTTTTCAGAAACCTATCCTACATTGCCACTGCATGTTCCCTGACCTCCCCATGCTGACCACCCCGCGGTGCTTTTCTCCATCCTACATTGCCACTCACTGCCTATCCTAATTCAGACCCTTCGATTCACACCACCCCGTGATGCTTTTCTCACTCCTACTAGTGAATGTAATGTTACACACCTATACAATGCGCACCACCCCGCGATGTTTTTCAGAAACATATCCTACATTGCCAATGCATGTTCCCTGACCTCACATGCTGACCACCCCGCGGTGCTTTTCTCCATCCTACATTGCCACTCACTGCCTATCCAAATTCAGACACTCCGATTCACAGCACCCCGTGATGTTTTTCTCACTCCTACTGGTTAATGTAAGTTACACACCAATACAATGCGCACTACCCCCGGAATTTTTTCAGAAACCTATCCTACATTGCCACTGCATGTTCCCTGACCTCCCCATGCTGACCACCCCGCGGTGATTTTCTCCATCCTACATTGCCACTCACTTCCTATCCTAATTCAGAACCTCCGATTCACACCACCCCGTGATGTTTTTCTCACTACTACTAGTGAATGCAATGTTACACACCCATACAATGCGCACCACCCCGTGATGTTTTTCTCCCTCCTACTAGTGAATGTAATGTTACACACTCATACAATGCGCACCACCCCGCGATGTTTTTCAGAAACCTATCCTACATTGCCACTGCATGTTCCCAGACCTCCCCATGTTGACCACCCCGCGGTGCTTTTCTCCATCCTACATTGCCACTCACTGCCTATCCTATTCAGACCCTCCGATTCACACCACCCCGTTATGTTTTACTCACTCCTACTAGTGAATGAAATGTTACACTCCCATACAATGCGCACCACACTGCGATGTTTTACAGAAACCTATCCTACATTGTCACAGCATGTTCCCTGACTTCCCCATGCTGACCACCCCACGGTGCTTTTCTCCATCCTACATTGACACTCACATTATATCCTAATTCAGACCCTCCGATTCGCACCACCCCATGATGTTTTTCTCACTCCTAACAGTAAATGTAATGTTACACACCCATACAATGCGCACCACCCCGTGATGTTTTTCTCACTCCTACTAGTGAATGTAATGTTACACACCCATACAATGCGCACCACCCAGCGATGTTTTTCAGCAACCTATCCTGCATTGCCACTGCATGTTGCCCGACCTCCCCATGCTGACCACCCCACGGTGCTTTTCTCCATCCTACATTGCCACTCACTGCGTATCCTAATTCAGAGCCTCCAATTCACACCGCCCCGTGATGTTTTTCTCAGTCCTACTAGTGAATGTAATGTTACACACCCATACAATGTGCACCACCCAGTGATGTTTTTCTCACTCTTAGTAGTGAATGTAATGTTAAACTCCCATACAATGCGCACCACCCCGCGATGTTTTTCAGAAACCTATCCTACATTGCCACTGCATGTTCCCTGACTTCCCCATGCTCACCACCCCGCGGAGCTATTCTCCATCCTACATTGCCACTCACTGCCTATCTTATTAAGACCCTCCGATTCACACCACCCCGTTAGTTTTTCTCACTCCTACTAGTGAATGTAATGTTACACACCCATACAATGCGCACCACCCTGCGATGTTGTTCAGAAACATATCCTACATTGTCCCTGCATGTTCCCTGACCTACACATGCTGACCACCCCGCGGTGCTTTTCTCCATCCTACATTGCCACTCGCTGCCTATCCTATTCAGACACTCCGATTCACACCACCCCGTGATGTTTTTCGCACTCCTACTAGTGAATGTAATGTTACACACCCATACAATGCGCACCACCCCGTGATGTTTTGCTCACTCCTACTAGTGAATGTAATGTTACACACCCATACAATGCGCACCACCCCGTGATGTTTTTCTCACTCCTACTAGTGAATGTAATGTTACACACCCATACAATGCGCACCACCCCGTGATGTTTTTCTCACTCCTACTAGTGAATGTAATGTTACACACCCATACAATGCGCACCACCCCGTGATGTTTTTCTCACTCCTACTAGTGAATGTAATGTTACACACCCATACAATGCGCACCACCCCTCGTTGTTTTTCAGAAATCTATCCTACATTGCCACTGCATGTTCCCTGACCTCCCATGCTGACCACCCCGCGGTGCTTTTCTCCATCCTACATTGCCACTCACTGCCTATCCTAATTCAGACCCTCTGATTCACACCACCTCGTGATATTTTTCGCACTCCTACTAGTGAATGTAGTGTTACACACCCATACAATGCGCCCCACCCCGCGATGTTTTTCAGAAACCTATCCTACATTGCCACTGCATGTTCCCTGACCTCCACATGCTGACCACCCCGCGGTGCTTTTCTCCATCCTACTTTGCCACTCACTGCCTATCCTAATTCAGACCCTCCGATTCACACCACCCCGTGATGTTTTTCTCACTCATACTAGTGAATGTAATGTTACACACCCATACAATGCGCACCACCCCTTGATGTTTTTCAGAAACCTATCCTACATTGCCACTGCATGTTCCCTGACCTCCCATGCTGACCACCCCGCGGTGCTTTTCTTAATCCTACATTGCCACTCACTGCCTATCCTAATTCAGACCCTCCGATTCACACCACCCCGTGATGTTTTTCTCACTCCTACTAGTGAATGTAAGGTTACACACCCATACAATGCGCACCACCCCGCGATGTTTTTAAGAAACCTATCCTACATTGCCACTGCATGTTCCCTGACCTCACGATGCTTACCACCCCGCGGTGCTTTTCCCCTCCTACATTGCCACTCACTGCCTATCCTAATTCAGACCCTCCTATTCACACCACCCCGTGATGTTTTTCTCACTCCTACTAGTGAATGTAATGTTACACACTCTTGCAATGCGCACCACCCCGTGATGTTTTTTTACCTCCTACTAGTGAATGTAATGTTACACACCCATACAATGCGCACCACCCCGCGATCTTTTTCAGAAATCTATCCTACATTGCCACTGCATGTTCCCTGACCTCCCCATGCTGTCCACCCCGCGGTGCTTTTCTCCATCCTACATTGCCACTCACTGCCTATCCTAATTCAGACCCTCCGATTCACACCACCCCGTGATGCTTTTCTCACTCCTACTAGTGAATGTAATGTTACACACCTATACAATGCGCACCACCCCGCGATGTTTTTCAGAAACATATCCTACATTGCCAATGCATGTTCCCTGACCTCGCATGCTGACCACCACGCGGTGCTTTTCTCGATCCTACATTGCCACTCACTCCCTATCCTAATTCAGACCATCCGATTCACACCACCCCGTGATGTTTTTCTCACTCCTACTAGTGAATGTAATGTTACACACTCATACAATGCGCACCACCCCACGATGTTTTTCAGAAACATATTCTTCATTGCCACTGCATGTTCCCTGACCTCCCCATGCTGACCACCCCGCGGTGCTTTTCTCCAACCTACATTGCCACTCACTTCCTATGCTAATTCAGACCCTCCGATTCACACCACCCCATGATGTTTTTCGCACTCCTACTAGTGAATGTAATGTTACACACCCATACAATGCGCACCACCCCGCGATGTTGTTCAGAAACCTATCCTACATTGCCACTGCATGTTCCCTGACCTCCCCATGCTGACCACTCCGCGGTGCTTTTCTCCATCCTACATTGCCACTCACTGCCTATCCTATTCAGACCCTCCGATTCACACCACCCCGTGATGTTTTTCTCTCTCCTACTAGTGAATGTAATGTTATACACACATACAGTGCGCACCACCCCACGATGTTTTTCAGAAACCTATCCTACATTGCCACTGCATGTTCCCTGACCTCCACATGCTGACCACCACGCTGTGCTTTTCTCCATCCTACATTGCCCCTCAATGCCTATCCTAATTCAGTCCCTCTGATTCACAGCACCCCGGGATGTTTTTCTCACTTCTACTTTTGAATGTAATGTTACACACCCATACAATGCGCACCACCCCGCGATGTTTTTCAGAAACCTATCCTACATTGCCACTGCATGTTCCCTGACTTCCATATGCTGACCACCCCGCGGTGCTTTTCTCCATCCTACATTGCCACTCACTGCCTATCCTAATTCAGACCCTACGATTCACACAACCGCATGATGTTTTTCTCAGTCCTACTAGTGAATGTAATGTTACGAACCCATACAATGCGCACCAGCCCGTGATGTTTTTCACACTCCTACTAGTGAATGTAATGTTACACACCCGTACAATGCGCTCACCCCAGCGATGTTTTTCAGAAACCTATCCTGCATTGCCACTGCATGTTCCCCGACCTCCCCATGCTGACCACCCCACGGTGCTTTTCTCCATCCTACATTGACACTCACATTATATCCTAATTCAGACCCTCCAATTCGCACCACCCCATGATGTTTTTCTCACTCCTAACAGTAAATGTAATGTTACACACCCATACAATGCGCACCACCCCGTGATGTTTTTCTCACTCCTACTAGTGAATGTAATGTTACACACCCATACAATGCGCACCACCCAGCGATGTTTTTCAGCAACCTATCCTGCATTGCCACTGCATGTTGCCCGACCTCTCCATGCTGACCACCCCGCGGTGCTTTTCTCCATCCTACATTGCCACTCACTGCCTATCCTAATTCAGAGCCTCCAATTCACAACGCCTTGTGATGTTTTTTTCAGTCCTACTAGTGAATGTAATGATACACACCCATACAATGCGCACCACCCCGTGATGTTTTTCTCACTCCTACTAGTGAATGTAATGTTAAACTCCCATACAATGCGCACCACCCCTCGATGTTTTTCAGAAACCTATCCTACATGGCCACTGCATGTTCCCTGACTTCCCCATGCTCACCACCCCACGGTGCTATTCTCCATCCTACATTGCCACTCACTGCCTATCTTATTAAGACACTCCGATTCACACCACCCCGTTAGTTTTTCTCACTTCTACTAGTGAATGTAATGTTACACACCCATACAATGCCCACCACCCCGCGATGTTGTTCAGAAACATATCCTACATTGTCCCTGCATGTTCCCTGACCTACACATGCTGACCACCCCGCGGTGCTTTTCTCCATCCTACATTGCCACTCACTGCCTATCCTATTCAGACACTCCGATTCACACCACCCCGTTATGTTTTTCTCACTCCTACTAGTGAATGTAATGTTACATACCCATACAATGAGAACCACCCCGAGATGTTTTTCAGAAACCTATCCTACATTGTCACTGCATGTTCCCTGACCTCGACATGCTGACTACCCCGCAGTGCTTTTCTCCATCCTACATTGCCACTCAATGCCTATCCTAATTCAGACCCTCCGATTCACACCACCCGGTGATGTTTTTCAAACTCCTACTAGTGAATGTAATGTTACACACCCATACAATGCACACCACCCCGCGATGTTCTTCCGATACCTATCCTACATTGCCACTGCATGTTCCCTGACCTCTCCATGCTGACCACCCCACGGTGCTTTTCTCCATCCTAAATTGCCAGTCACTGCCTATCCTAATTCAGACCCTAAGATTCACACCACCCCGTGATGTTTTTCTCACTCCTACTAGTGAATGTAATGTTACACACCCATACAATGCGCACCACCCCGCGATGTTTTTCAGAAACCTATCCTACATTGCCACTGCATGTTCCCTGACCTCCATATGCTGACCACCCCGCGGTGATTTTCTCCATCCTACATTGCCACTCACTGCCTATCCTAATTCAGACCCTCCGATTCACACCACCCCGTGATGTGTTTCTCACTCCTACTTGTGAAGGTAACGTTACAAACCCATAGAACGCGCACAACCCCATGATGTTTTTCAGAAACCTATTCTACATTGCCACTGCATTTTCCCTGACCTACCCATGCTGACCATCCCTCGGTGCTTTTCCCCATCCTACATTGCCACTCACTGCCTATCCTAATTCAGACCCTCCGATTCACAACACCCCGTGATGTTTTTCTCACTCCTACTAGTGAATGTAATGTTACACTACCATACAATGCGCACCAACCCGAGATGTTTTTCTCACTCCTACTAGTGAATGTAATATTACACACCCATACAATGCGCATCCCCCCCGCGATGTTTTTCAGAAACCTGTCCTACATTGCCACTGCATGTTCCCTGACCTCCCCATACTGACCACCACGCGGTGCTTTTCCCCATCCTACATCGCCACTCACTTCCTATCCTAATTCAGACCCTCGGATTCACACCAGCCCGTGAATCTTTTCTCACTCCTAATAGTGAATGTAATGTTACACACCCATACAATGCGCACCACCCCATGATGTTTTTCTCACTCTTACGAGTGAATGTAATGTTACACACCCATACAATGCGAACCACCCCGCGATGTTTTCCAGAAAACTATCCTACATTGTCCCTGCATGTTCCCTGACCTACACATGCTGACCACCCCGAGGTGCTATTCTCCATCCTACATTGCCACTCACTGCCTATCTTATTAAGACCCTTCGAGACACACCACCCTGTTAGTTTTTCTCACTCCTACTAGTGAATGTAATGTTACACAACCATACAATGCGCACCACCCCGCGATGTTGTTCAGAATCCTATCCTACATTGCCACTGCATGTTCCCTGACCTCCCATGCTGACCACCGCGCGGTGCTTTTCTCCATCCTACATTGCCACTCACTGCCTATCCTAATTCAGACCCTCCGATTCACACCACCTCGTGATATTTTTCGCACTCCTACTAGTGAATGTAGTGTTACACACCCATACAATGCGCACCACACCGCGATGTTTTTCAGAAACCTATCCTACATTGCCACTGCATGTTCCCTGACCTCCACATGCTGACCACCCCGCGGTGCTTTTCTCCATCCTACTTTGCCACTCACTGCCTATCCTAATTCAGACCCTCCGATTCACACCACCCCGTGATGTTTTTCTCACTCCTACTAGTGAATGTAATGTTACACACCCATACAATGCGCACCACCCCTCGATGTTTTTCAGAAACCTATCCTACATGGCCACTGCATGTTCCCTGACCTCCAATGCTGACCACCCCGCGGTGCTTTTCTTAATCCTACATTGCCACTCACTGCCTATACTAATTCAGACCCTCCGATTCACACCACCCCGTGATGTTTTTCTCACTCCTACTAGTGAATGTAAGGTTACACACCCATACAATGCGCACCACCCCGCGATGTTTTTAAGAAACCTATCCTACATTGCCACTGCATGTTCCCTGACCTCCCCATGCTGACCACCCCGCGGTGCTTTTCTCCATCCTACATTGCCACTCACTGCCTATCCTATTCAGACCCTCCGATTCACACCACCCCGTGATGTTTTTCTCTCTCCTACTAGTGAATGTAATGTTATACACACATACAGTGCGCACCACCCCGCGATGTTTTTCAGAAACCTATCCTACATTGCCACTGCATGTTCCCTGACCTCCACATGCTGACCACCACGCTGTGCTTTTCTCCATCCTACATTGCCCCTCAATGCCTATCCTAATTCAGTCCCTCTGATTCACAGCACCCCGGGATGTTTTTCTCACTTCTACTTTTGAATGTAATGTTACACACCCATACAATGCGCACCACCCCGCGATGTTTTTCAGAAACCTATCCTACATTGCCACTGCATGTTCCCTGACTTCCATATGCTGACCACCCCGCGGTGCTTTTCTCCATCCTACATTGCCACTCACTGCCTATCCTAATTCAGACCCTACGATTCACACAACCGCATGATGTTTTTCTCAGTCCTACTAGTGAATGTAATGTTACGAACCCATACAATGCGCACCAGCCCGTGATGTTTTTCTCACTCCTACTAGTGAAAGTAATGTTACACACCCATACAATGCGCACCACCAAGCGATGTTTTTGAGAAACCTATCCTGCATTGCCACTGCATGTTCCCCGACCTCCCCATGCTGACCACCCCGCGGTGCTTTACTCCATCCTACATTGCCAATGACTGCCTATCCTAATTCAGACCCTCCAATTCACACCACCCCGTGATGTTTTTCACACTCCTACTAGTGAATGTAATGTTACACACCCGTACAATGCGCACACCCCAGCAATGTTTTTCAGAAACCTATCCTGCATTGCCACTGCATGTTCCCCGACCTCCCCATGCTGACCACCCCACGGTGCTTTTCTCCATCCTACATTGACACTCACATTATATCCTAATTCAGACCCTCCGATTCGCACCACCCCATGATGTTTTTCTCACTCCTAACAGTAAATGTAATGTTACACACCCATACAATGCGCACCACCCCGTGATGTTTTTCTCACTCCTACTAGTGAATGTAATGTTACACACCCATACAATGCGCACCACCCAGCGATGTTTTTCAGCAACCTATCCTGCATTGCCACTGCATGTTCCCTGACCTCTCCATGCTGACCACCCCGCGGTGCTTTTCTCCATCCTACATTGCCACTCACTGCCTATCCTAATTCAGAGGCTCCAATTCACACCGCCTTGTGATGTTTTTCTCAGTCCTACTAGTGAATGTAATGATACACACCCATACAATGCGCACCACCCCGTGATGTTTTTCTCACTCCTACTAGTGAATGTAATGTTAAACTCCCATACAATGCGCACCACCCCGCGATGTTTTTCAGAAACCTATCCTACATGGCCACTGCATGTTCCCTGACTTCCCCATGCTCACCACCCCACGGTGCTATTCTCCATCCTACATTGCCACTCACTGCCTATCTTATTAAGACACTGCGATTCACACCACCCCGTTAGTTTTTCTCACTTCTACTAGTGAATGTAATGTTACACACCCATACAATGCGCACCACCCCGCGATGTTGTTCAGAAACATATCCTACATTGTCCCTGCATGTTCCCTGACCTACACATGCTGACCACCCCGCGGTGCTTTTCTCCATCCTACATTGCCACTCACTGCCTATCCTATTCAGACACTCCGAATCACACCACCCCGTTATGTTTTTCTCACTCCTACTAGTGAATGTAATGTTACATACCCATACAATGAGAACCACCCCGAGATGTTTTTCAGAAACCTATCCTACATTGTCACTGCATGTTCCCTGACCTCGACATGCTGACCACCCCGCGGTGCTTTTCTGCATCCTACATTGCCACTCAATGCCTATCCTAATTCAGACCCTCCGA
Source organism: Cavia porcellus (assembly GCF_034190915.1). NCBI lineage: Eukaryota > Metazoa > Chordata > Mammalia > Rodentia > Caviidae > Cavia > Cavia porcellus. The sequence goes on from NW_026947502.1 coordinate 69,732,695, forward strand.
TTCACACCACCCGGTGATGTTTTTCAAACTCCTACTAGTGAATGTAATGTTACACACCCATACAATGCACACCACCCCGCGATGTTTTTCCGATACCTATCCTACATTGCCACTGCATGTTCCCTGACCTCTCCATGCTGACCACCCCACGGTGCTTTTCTCCATCCTAAATTGACAGTCAATGCCTATCCTAATTCAGACCCTAAGATTCACACCACCCCGTGATGTTTTTTTCACTCCTACTAGTGAATGTAATGTTACACACCCATACAATGCGCACCACCCCGCGATGTTTTTCAGAAACCTATCCTACATTGCCACTGCATGTTCCCTGACCTCCATATGCTGACCACCCCGCGGTGCTTTTCTCCATCCTACATTGCCACTCACTGCCTATCCTAATTCAGACCCTCCGATTCACACCACCCCGTGATGTGTTTCTCACTCCTACTTGTGAAGGTAACGTTACAGAACCCATAGAACGCGCACAACCCCATGATATTTTTCAGAAACCTATTCTACATTGCCACTGCATTTTCCCACACCTACCCATGCTGACCATCCCTCGGTGCTTTTCCCCATCCTACATTGCCACTCACTGCCTATCCTAATTCAGACCCTCCGATTCACACCACCTCGTGATGTTTTTCTCACTCCTACTAGTGAATGTAATGTTACACTACCATACAATGCGCACCAACCCGAGATGTTTTTCTCACTCCTACTAGTGAATGTAATATTACACACCCATACAATGCGCATCCCCCCCGCGATGTTTTTCAGAAACCTGTCCTACATTGCCACTGCATGTTCCCTGACCTCCCCATACTGACCACCACGCGGTGCTTTTCCCCATCCTACATCGCCACTCACTTCCTATCCTAATTCAGACCCTCGGATTCACACCAGCCCGTGAATCTTTTCTCACTCCTAATAGTGAATGTAATGTTACACACCCATAAAATGCGCACCACCCCATGATGTTTTTCTCACTCTTACTAGTGAATGTAATGTTACACACCCATACAATGCGAACCACCCCGCGATGTTTTCCAGAAACCTATCCTACATTGTCCCTGCATGTTCCCTGACCTACACATGCTGACCACCCCGCGGTGCTATTCTCCATCCTACATTGCCACTCAATGCCTATCTTATTAAGACCCTTCGAGACACACCACCCTGTTAGTTTTTCTCACTCGTACTAGTGAATGTAATGTTACACAACCATACAATGCGCACCACCCCGTGATGTTGTTCAGAATCCTATCCTACATTGTCCCTGCATGTTCCCTGACCTACACATGCTGACCACCCCGCAGTGCTTTTCTCCATCCTACATTGCCACTCAGTGTCTATCCTAATTCAGACCCTCCGATTCACACCACCAGCTGATGTTTTTCTCACTCCTACTAGTGAATGCAATGTTACACACCCATACAATGCACACCACCCCGTGATGTTTTTCAGATACCTATCCTACATTGCCACTGCATGTTCCCTGACCTCTCCATGCTGACCACCCCACGGTGCTTTTCTCCATCCTAAATTGCCAGTCACTGCCTATCCTAATTCAGACCCTAAGATTCACACCACCCCGAGATGTTTTTCTCACTCCTACTAGTGAATGTAATGTTACACACCCATACAATGCGCACCACCCTGCGATGTTTTTCAGAAACCTATCCTACATTGCCACTGCATGTTCCCTGACCTCCATATGCTAACCACCCCGCGGTGCTTTTCTCCATCCTACATTGCCACTCACTGCCTATCCTAATTCAGACCCTCCGATTCACACCACCCCGTGATGTGTTTCTCACTCCTACTGGTGAAGGTAACGTTACAAACCCATAGAACGCGCACCACCCCACGATGTTTTTCAGAAACCTATTCTACATTGCCACTGCATTTTCCCTGACCTACCCATGCTGACCATCCCTCGGTGCTTTTCCCCATCCTACATTGCCACTCACTGCCTATCCTAATTCAGACCCTCCGATTCACACCACCCCGTGATGTTTTTCTCACTCCTACTAGTGAATGTAATGTTACACTACCATACAATGCGCACCAACCCGAGATGTTTTTCTCACTCCTACTAGTGAATGTATTGTTACACACCCATACAATGCGCACCACCCCGCGATGTTTTTCAGAAACATATCCTACATTGCCACTGCTTGTTCCCTGACCTCCCCATGCTGACCACACCGCGGTGCTTTTCTCTATCCTACGTTGCCACTCACTTCCTATCCTAATTCAGACCCTCCGATTCACACCACCCCGTGATGTTTTTCTCACTCCTTCTAGTGAATGTAAGGTTACACACCCATACAATGCGCACCACCCCGCGATGTTTTTCTCACTCCTACTAGTGAATGTAATGTTACACACGCATACAATGCGCACCACCCCTCGATGTTTTTCAGAAACCTATCCTACATTGCCACTGCATGTTCCCTGACCTCCCCATGCTGACCAACCCGCGGTGCTTTTCTCCATCGTACATTGCCACTCACTGCCTATCCTAATTCAGACCCTCCTATTCACACCACCCCGTGATGTTTTTCTCACTCCTACTAGTGAATGTAATGTTACACACCCATACAATGCGCACCACCCCGTGATGTTTTTCTCACTCCTACTAGTGAATGTAATGTTACACACGCATACAATGCGCACCACCCCTCGATGTTTTTCAGAAACCTATCCTACTTTGCCACTGCATGTTCCCTGACTTCCCATGCTGACCACCCCGCGGTGCTTTTCTTAATACTACATTGCCACTCACTGCCTATCCTAATTCAGACCCTCCTATTCACACCACCCCGTGATGTTTTTCTCACTCCTACTAGTGAATGTATTGTTACACACCCATACAATGCGCACCACCCCGCGATGTTTTTCAGAAACATATCCTACATTGCCACTGCTTGTTCCCTGACCTCCCCATGCTGACCACACCGCGGTGCTTTTCTCTATCCTACGTTGCCACTCACTTCCTATCCTAATTCAGACCCTCCGATTCACACCACCCCGTGATGTTTTTCTCACTCCTACTAGTGAATGTAAGGTTACACACCCATACAATGCTCACCACCCCGCGATGTTTTTCAGAAACCTATCCTACATTGCCACTGCATGTTCCCTGACATCCCCATGCTTACCACCCCGCGGTGCTTTTCCCCTCCTACATTGCCACTCACTGCCTATCCTAATTCAGACCCTCCGATTCACACCACCCCGTGATGTTTTTCTCACTCCTACTAGTGAATGTAATGTTACACACCCATACAGTGCGCACCACCCCGTGATGTTTTTCTCCCTCCCACTAGTGAATGTAATGTTACACACCCATACAATGCGCACCACCCAGCGATGTTTTTCAGAAACCTATCCTACATTGCCACTGCATGTTCCCTGACCTCCCCATGCTGACCACCCCTCGGTGCTTTTCTGCATTATACATTGCCACTTACTGCCTATCCTAATTCAGACCCTACGATTCACACCACCCCGTGATGTTATTCTCACTCCTACTAGTGAATGTAAAGTTACACACCAATACATTGCGCACCACCCCGCGATGTTTTTCAGAAACCTATCCTACATTGCCACTGCCTGTTCCCTGACCTCGCATGCTGACCACCCCTCGGTGCTTTTCTCGATACTACATTGCCACTCACTCCGTATCCTAATTCAGACCCTCCGATTCACACCACCCCGTGATGTTTTTCTCACTCCTACTAGTGAATGTAATGTTACACACTCATACAATGCGCACCACCCCACGATGTTTTTCAGAATCATATTCTACATTGCCACTGCATGTTCCCTGACCTCATCTTGCTGACCACCCCGCGGTGCTTTTCTCCATCCTACATTGCCACTCACTGCCTATCCTAATTCAGGCCCTGCAATTCACACCACCCCGTGATGTTTTTCGCACTCCTACTAGTGAATGTAATGTTACACAACCTTACAATGCGCACCACCCCGCGATATTTTTCAGAAACCTATCTTACATTGCCACTGCATGTTCCCTGACCTCCCCATGCTGGCCATCCCGCGGTGCTTTTCTCCATCCTACATTGCCACTCCCTGCCTATCCTAATTCAGACCCTCCTATTCACACCACCCCGTGATGTTTTTATCACTCCTACTAGTGAATGTAATGTTACAATCCCATACAATGCGCACCACCCCGTGATGTTTTTCTCACTCCTACTAGTGAATGTAATGTTACACACCCATACAATGCGCACCAACCCGTGATGTTTTTCTCACTCCTACTAGTGAATGTAATGTTACACACCCATACAATGCGCACCACCCCTCGATGTTTTTCAGAAATCTATCCTACATTGCCACTGCATGTTCCCTGACCTCCCATGCTGACCACCCCGCGGTGCTTTTCTCCATCCTACATTGCCACTCACTGCCTATCCTAATTCAGACCCTCCGATTCACACCATCTCGTGATGTTTTTCGCACTCCTACTAGTGAATGTAGTGTTACACACCCATACAATGCGCACCACCGAGCGATGTTTTTCAGAAACCTATCCTACATTGCCACTGCATGTTCCCTGACCTCCCATGCTGACCACACCGCGGTGCTTTTCTTAATCCTACATTGCCACTCACAGCCTATCCTAATTCAGACCCTCCGATTCACACCACCCCGTGATGTTTTTCTCACTCCTACTAGTGAATGTAATGTTACAAACCCATACAAAGCGCACCACCCCGCGATGTTTTTCAGAAACATATCCTATATTGCCAGTGCATGTTCCCTGACCTCCCCATGCTGACCACCCCTCGGTGCTTTTCTCCATCCTACGTTGCCACTCACTTCCTATCCTAATTCAGACCCTCCGATTCACACCACCCCGTGATGTTTTTCTCACTCCTACTAGTGAATGTAAGGTTACACACCCATACAATGCGCACCACCCCGCGATGTTTTTAGGAAACCTATCCTACATTGCCACTGCATGTTCCCTGACCTCCCCATGCTTACCACCCCGCGGTGTTTTTCCCCTCCTACATTGCCACTCACTGCCTATCCTAATTCAGACCCTCCTATTCACACCACCCCGTGATGTTTTTCTCACTCCTACTATTGAATGTAATGTTACACACCCATGCAATGCGCACCACCCCGTGATGTTTTTTTACCTCCTACTAGTGAATGTAATGTTACACACCCATACAATGCGCACCACCCCGCGATCTTTTTCAGAATCCTATCCTACATTGCCACTGCATGTTCCCTGACCTCCCCATGCTGACCACCCCGCGGTGCTTTTCTCCATCCTACATTGCCACTCACTGCCTATCCTAATTCAGACCCTCCGATTCACACCACCCCGTGATGCTTTTCTCACTCCTACTAGTGAATGTAATGTTACACACCTATACAATGCGCACCACCCCGCGATGTTTTTCAGAATCATATCCTACATTGCCAATGCATGTTCCCTGACCTCGCATGCTGACCACCCCGCGGTGCTTTTCTCCATCCTACATTGCCACTCACTGCCTATCCAAATTCAGACACTCCGATTCACAGCACCCCGTGATGTTTTTCTCACTCCTACTGGTTAATGTAAGGTTACACACCCATACAATGCGCACTACCCCCGGAATTTTTTCAGAAACCTATCCTACATTGCCACTGCATGTTCCCTGACCTCCCCATGCTGACCACCCCGCGGTGATTTTCTCCATCCTACATTGCCACTCCCTATCCTAATTCAGAACCTCCGATTCACACCACCCCGTGATGTTTTTCTCACTACTACTAGTGAATGTAATGTTACACAGCCATACAATGCGCACCACCCCGTGATGTTTTTCTCCCTCCTACTAGAGAATGTAATGTTACACACTCATACAATGCGCACCAGCCCGCAATGTTTTTCAGAAACCTATCCTACATTGCCACTGCATGTTCCCAGACCTCCCCATGCTGACCACCCCGCGGTGCTTTTCTCCATCCTACATTGCCACTCACTGCCTATCCTATTCAGACCCTCCGATTCACACCACCCCGTTATGTTTTACTCACTCCTACTAGTGAATGAAATGTTACACTCCCATACAATGCGCACCACACTGCGATGTTTTACAGAAACCTATCCTACATTGTCACAGCATGTTCCCTGACTTCCCCATGCTGACCACCCCACGGTGCTTTTCTCCATCCTACATTGACACTCACATTATATCCTAATTCAGACCCTCCGATTCGCACCACCCCATGATGTTTTTCTCACTCCTAACAGTAAATGTAATGTTACACACCCATACAATGCGCACCACCCCGTGATGTTTTTCTCACTCCTACTAGTGAATGTAATGTTACACACCCATAAAATGCGCACCACCCCGCGATGTTTTTCAGAAACCTATCCTACATTGCCACTGCATGTTCCCTGACCTCCCCATGCTGACCACCCCGCAGTGCTTTTCTCCATCCTACAATGCCACTCACTGCCTATCCTAATTCAGACCCTCCGATTCACACCACCCCGGGATGTTTTTCTCACTCCTACTAGTGAATGTAATGTCACACCCATACAATGCGCACCACCCCGCTATGTTTTTCAGAAACCTATCCTACATTGCCACTGCATGTTCCCTGACCTCCCCATGCTGACCACCCCGCGGTGCTTTTCTCCATCCTACATTGCCACTCACTGCCTATCCTATTCAGACCCTCCAATTCACACCACCCCGTTATGTTTTTCTCACTCCTACAAGTGAATGTAATGTTACACACCCATACAATGCGCACCACACCGCGATGTTTTTCAGAAACCTATCCTACATTGCCACTGCATGTTCCCTGACCTCGCATGCTGACCACCCCGCGGTGCTTTTCTCGATCCTACATTGTCACTCACTCCCTATCCTTATTCAGACCCTCCAATTCACACCACCCCGTGATGTTTTTCTCACTCCTACTAGTGAATGTAATGTTACAAACTCATACATTGCGCACCACCCCACAATGTTTTTCAGAAACATATTCTACATTGCCACTGCATGTTCCCAGACCTCCCCATGCTGACCACCCCGCAGTGCTTTTCTCCATCCTACATTGCCACTCACTGCCTATCCTAATTCAGACCCTCCGATTCACACCACCCCGTGATGTTTTTCTCACTCCTACTAGTGAATGTAATGTTACACACTCATACATTGCGCACCACCCCACGATGTTTTTCAGAAACATATTCTACATTGCCACTGCATGTTCCCATACCTCCCCATGCTGACCACCCCGCAGTGCTTTTCTCCATCCTACATTGCCACTCACTGCCTATCCTAATTCAGACCCTCCGATTCACACCACCTCGTGATGTTTTTCGCAGTCCTAATAGTGAATGTAATGTTACACACCCATACAATGCGCACCACCCCGCGATGTTTTTCAGAAACCTATCCTACATTGCCACTGCATGTTCCCTGACCTCCCCATGCTGACCACCCCGCGGTGCTTTTCTCCATCCTACATTGCCACTCACTGCCTATCCTAATTCAGACCCTCCGATTCCCAACACCCCGTGATGTTTTTCTCACTCCTACTAGTGAATGTATTGTTACACACCCATAAAATGCGCACCACCCCGCGATTTTTTCAGAAACCTATCCTACATTGCCACTGCATGTTCCCTGACCTCCCCATGCTGACCAACCCGCGGTGCTTTTCTCCATCGTACATTGCCACTCACTGCCTATCCTAATTCAGACCCTCCTATTCACACCACCCCGTGATGTTTTTCTCACTCCTACTAGTGAATGTAATGTTACACACCCATACAATGCGCACCACCCCGTGATGTTTTTCTCACTCCTACTAGTGAATGTAATGTTACACACGCATACAATGCGCACCACCCCTCGATGTTTTTCAGAAACCTATCCTACTTTGCCACTGCATGTTCCCTGACTTCCCATGCTGACCACCCCGCGGTGCTTTTCTTAATACTACATTGCCACTCACTGCCTATCCTAATTCAGACCCTCAGATTCACACCACCCCGTGATGTTTTTCTCACTCCTACTAGTGAATGTATTGTTACACACCCATACAATGCGCACCACCCCGCGATGTTTTTCAGAAACATATCCTACATTGCCACTGCTTGTTCCCTGACCTCCCCATGCTGACAACACCGCGGTGCTTTTCTCTATCCTACGTTGCCACTCACTTCCTATCCTAATTCAGACCCTCCGATTCACACCACCCCGTGATGTTTTTCTCACTCCTACTAGTGAATGTAAGGTTACACACCCATACAATGCTCACCACCCCGCGATGTTTTTCAGAAACCTATCCTACATTGCCACTGCATGTTCCCTGACATCCCCATGCTTACCACCCCGCGGTGCTTTTCCCCTCCTACATTGCCACTCACTGCCTATCCTAATTCAGACCCTCCGATTCACACCACCCCGTGATGTTTTTCTCACTCCTACTAGTGAATGTAATGTTACACACCCATACAGTGCGCACCACCCCGTGATGTTTTTTCCCTCCCACTAGTGAATGTAATGTTACACACCCATACAATGCGCACCACCCAGCGATGTTTTTCAGAAACCTATCCTACATTGCCACTGCATGTTCCCTGACCTCCCCATGCTGACCACCCCTCGGTGCTTTTCTGCATTATACATTGCCACTTACTGCCTATCCTAATTCAGACCCTACGATTCACACCACCCCGTGATGTTATTCTCACTCCTACTAGTGAATGTAAAGTTACACACCAATACATTGCGCACCACCCCGCGATGTTTTTCAGAAACCTATCCTACATTGCCACTGCCTGTTCCCTGACCTCGCATGCTGACCACCCCTCGGTGCTTTTGTCGATACTACATTGCCACTCACTCCCTATCCTAATTCAGACCCTCCGATTCACACCACCCCGTGATGTTTTTCTCACTCCTACTAGTGAATGTAATGTTACACACTCATACAATGCGCACCACCCCACGATGTTTTTCAGAATCATATTCTACATTGCCACTGCATGTTCCCTGACCTCATCTTGCTGACCACCCCGCGGTGCTTTTCTCCATCCTACATTGCCACTCACTGCCTATCCTAATTCAGACCCTGCAATTCACACCACCCCGTGATGTTTTTCGCACTCCTACTAGTGAATGTAATGTTACACAACCTTACAATGCGCACCACCCCGCGATATTTTTCAGAAACCTATCTTACATTGCCACTGCATATTCCCTGGCCTCCCCATGCTGGCCATCCCGCGGTGCTTTTCTCCATCCTACATTGCCACTCCCTGCCTATCCTAATTCAGACCCTCCTATTCACACCACCCCGTGATGTTTTTATCACTCCTACTAGTGAATGCAATGTTACAATCCCATACAATGCGCACCACCCCGTGATGTTTTTCTCACTCCTACTAGTGAATGTAATGTTACACACCCATACAATGCGCACCAACCCGTGATGTTTTTCTCACTCCTACTAGTGAATGTAATGTTACACACCCATACAATGCGCACCACCCCTCGATGTTTTTCAGAAATCTATCCTACATTGCCACTGCATGTTCCCTGACCTCCCATGCTGACCACCCCGCGGTGCTTTTCTCCATCCTACATTGCCACTCACTGCCTATCCTAATTCAGACCCTCCGATTCACACCACCTCGTGATGTTTTTCGCACTCCTACTAGTGAATGTAGTGTTACACACCCATACAATGCGCACCACCGAGCGATGTTTTTCAGAAACCTATCCTACATTGCCACTGCATGTTCCCTGACCTCCCATGCTGACCACACCGCGGTGCTTTTCTTAATCCTACATTGCCACTCACAGCCTATCCTAATTCAGACCCTCCGATTCACACCACCCCGTGATGTTTTTCTCACTCCTACTAGTGAATGTAATGTTACAAACCCATACAAAGCGCACCACCCGGCGATGTTTTTCAGAAACATATCCTATATTGCCAGTGCATGTTCCCTGACCTCCCCATGCTGACCACCCCGCGGTGCTTTTCTCCATCCTACGTTGCCACTCACTTCCTATCCTAATTCAGACCCTCCGATTCACACCACCCCGTGATGTTTTTCTCACTCCTACTAGTGAATGTAAGGTTACACACCCATACAATGCGCACCACCCCGCGATGTTTTTAGGAAACCTATCCTACATTGCCACTGCATGTTCCCTGACCTCCCCATGCTTACCACCCCGCGGTGTTTTTCCCCTCCTACATTGCCACTCACTGGCTATCCTAATTCAGACCCTCCTATTCACACCACCCCGTGATGTTTTTCTCACTCCTACTATTGAATGTAATGTTACACACCCATGCAATGCGCACCACCCCGTGATGTTTTTTTACCTCCTACTAGTGAATGTAATGTTACACACCCATACAATGCGCACCACCCCGCGATCTTTTTCAGAATCCTATCCTACATTGCCACTGCATGTTCCCTGACCTCCCCATGCTGACCACCCCGCGGTGCTTTTCTCCATCCTACATTGCCACTCACTGCCTATCCTAATTCAGACCCTCCGATTCACACCACCCCGTGATGCTTTTCTCACTCCTACTAGTGAATGTAATGTTACACACCTATACAATGCGCACCACCCCGCGATGTTTTTCAGAATCATATCCTACATTGCCAATGCATGTTCCCTGACCTCGCATGCTGACCACCCCGCGGTGCTTTTCTCCATCCTACATTGCCACTCACTGCCTATCCAAATTCAGACACTCCGATTCACAGCACCCCGTGATGTTTTTCTCACTCCTACTGGTTAATGTAAGGTTACACACCCATACAATGCGCACTACCCCCGGAATTTTTTCAGAAACCTATCCTACATTGCCACTGCATGTTCCCTGACCTCCCCATGCTGACCACCCCGCGGTGATTTTCTCCATCCTACATTGCCACTCCCTATCCTAATTCAGAACCTCCGATTCACACCACCCCGTGATGTTTTTCTCACTACTACTAGTGAATGTAATGTTACACACCCATACAATGCGCACCACCCCGTGATGTTTTTCTCCCTCCTACTAGTGAATGTAATGTTACACACTCATACAATGCGCACCAGCCCGCGATGTTTTTCAGAAACCTATCCTACATTGCCACTGCATGTTCCCAGACCTCCCCATGCTGACCACCCCGCGGTGCTTTTCTCCATCCTACATTGCCACTCACTGCCTATCCTATTCAGACCCTCCGATTCACACCACCCCGTTATGTTTTACTCACTCCTACTAGTGAATGAAATGTTACACTCCCATACAATGCGCACCACACTGCGATGTTTTACAGAAACCTATCCTACATTGTCACAGCATGTTCCCTGACTTCCCCATGCTGACCACCCCACGGTGCTTTTCTCCATCCTACATTGACACTCACATTATATCCTAATTCAGACCCTCCGATTCGCACCACCCCATGATGTTTTTCTCACTCCTAACAGTAAATGTAATGTTACACACCCATACAATGCGCACCACCCCGTGATGTTTTTCTCACTCCTACTAGTGAATGTAATGTTACACACCCATACAATGCGCACCACCCAGCGATGTTTTTCAGCAACCTATCCTGCATTGCCACTGCATGTTCCCAGACCTCCCAATGCTGACCACCCCACGGTGCTTTTCTCCATCCTACATTGCCACTCACTGCGTATCCTAATTCAGAGCCTCCAATTCACACCGCCCCGTGATGTTTTTCTCAGTCCTACTAGTGAATGTAATGTTACACACCCATACAATGCGCACCACCCCGTGATGTTTTTCTCACTCCTACTAGTGAATGTAATGTTAAACTCCCATACAATGCGCACCACCCCGCGATGTTTTTCAGAAACCTCTCCTACATTGCCACTGCATGTTCCCTGACTTCCCCATGCTCACCACCCCGCGGTGCTATTCTCCATCCTACATTGCCACTCACTGCCTATCTTATTAAGACCCTCCGATTTACACCACCCCGTTAGTTTTTCTCACTCCTACTAGTGAATGTAATGTTACACACCCATACAATGCGCACCACCCTGCGATGTTGTTCAGAAACATATCCTACATTGTCCCTGCATGTTCCCTGACCTACACATGCTGACCACCCCGCGGTGCTTTTCTCCATCCTACATTGCCACTCGCTGCCTATCCTATTCAGACACTCCGATTCACACCACCCCGTTATGTTTTTCTCACTCCTACTAGTGAATGTAATGTTAAATACCCATACAATGAGAACCACCCCGAGATGTTTTTCAGAAACCTATCCTACATTGTCACTGCATGTTCCCTGACCTCGACATGCTGACCACCCCGCGGTGCTTTTCTCCATCCTGCATTGCCACTCAATGCCTATCCTAATTCATACCCTCCGATTCACACCACCCGGTGATGTTTTTCAAACTCCTACTAGTGAATGTAATGTTACACACCCATACAATGCACACCACCCCGCGATGTTTTTCAGATACCTATCCTACATTGCCACTGCATGTTCCCTGACCTCTCCATGCTGACCACCCCATGGTGCTTTTCTCCATCCTAAATTGCCAGTCACTGCCTATCCTAATTCAGACCCTAAGATTCACACCACCCCGTGATGTTTTTCTCACTCCTACTAGTGAATGTAATGTTACACACCCATACAATGCGCACCACCCCGCGATGTTTTTCAGAAACCTATCCTACATTGCCACTGCATGTTCCCTGACCTCCATATGCTGACCACCCCGCGGTGCTTTTCTCTATCCTACATTGCCACTCACTGCCTATCCTAATTCAGACCCTCCGATTCACACCACCCCGTGATGTGTTTCTCACTCCTACTTGTGAAGGTAACGTTACAAACCCATAGAACGCGCACAACCCCATGATGTTTTTCAGAAACCTGTCCTACATTGCAACTGCATGTTCCCTGACCTCTCCATACTGACCACCACTCGGTGCTTTTCCCCATCCTACATCGCCACTCACTTCCTATCCTAATTCAGACCCTCGGATTCGCACCAGCCCGTGAATCTTTTCTCACTCCTAATAGTGAATGTAATGTTACACACCCATACAATGCGCACCACCCCGTGATGTTTTTCTCACTCCTACTAGTGAATGTAATGTTACAAACCCATACAAAGCGCACCACCCCGCGATGTTTTTCAGAAACATATCCTACATTGCCAATGCATGTTCCCTGACCTCCCCATGCTGACCACCCCGCGGTGCTTTTCTCCATCCTACGTTGCCACTCACTTCCTATCCTAATTCAGACCCTCCGATTCACACCACCCCGTGATGTTTTTCTCACTCCTACTAGTGAATGTATGTTTACACACCCATACAATGCGCACCACCCCGCGATGTTTTTAGGAAACCTATCCTACATTGCCACTGCATGTTCCCTGACCTCCCCATGCTTACCACCCCGCGGTGCTTTTCCCCTCCTACATTGCCACTCACTGCCTATCCTAATTCAGACCCTCCTATTCACACCACCCCGTGATGTTTTTCTTACTCCTACTATTGAATGTAATGTTACACACCCATGCAATGCGCACCACCCCGTGATGTTTTTTTACCTCCTACTAGTGAATGTAATGTTACACACCCATACAATGCGCACCACCCCGCGATCTTTTTCAGAAACCTATCCTACATTGCCACTGCATGTTCCCTGACCTCCCCATGCTGACCACCCCGCGGTGCTTTTCTCCATCCTACATTGCCACTCACTGCCTATCCTAATTCAGACCCTTCGATTCACACCACCCCGTGATGCTTTTCTCACTCCTACTAGTGAATGTAATGTTACACACCTATACAATGCGCACCACCCGGCGATGTTTTTCAGAAACATATCCTACATTGCCAATGCATGTTCCCTGACCTCACATGCTGACCACCCCGCGGTGCTTTTCTCCATCCTACATTGCCACTCACTGCCTATCCAAATTCAGACACTCCGATTCACAGCACCCCGTGATGTTTTTCTCACTCCTACTGGTTAATGTAAGTTACACACCAATACAATGCGCACTACCCCCGGAATTTTTTCAGAAACCTATCCTACATTGCCACTGCATGTTCCCTGACCTCCCCATGCTGACCACCCCGCGGTGATTTTCTCCATCCTACATTGCCACTCACTTCCTATCCTAATTCAGAACCTCCGATTCACACCACCCCGTGATGTTTTTCTCACTACTACTAGTGAATGCAATGTTACACACCCATACAATGCGCACCACCCCGTGATGTTTTTCTCCCTCCTACTAGTGAATGTAATGTTACACACTCATACAATGCGCACCACCCCGCGATGTTTTTCAGAAACCTATCCTACATTGCCACTGCATGTTCCCAGACCTCCCCATGTTGACCACCCCGCGGTGCTTTTCTCCATCCTACATTGCCACTCACTGCCTATCCTATTCAGACCCTCCGATTCACACCACCCCGTTATGTTTTACTCACTCCTACTAGTGAATGAAATGTTACACTCCCATACAATGCGCACCACACTGCGATGTTTTACAGAAACCTATCCTACATTGTCACAGCATGTTCCCTGACTTCCCCATGCTGACCACCCCACGGTGCTTTTCTCCATCCTACATTGACACTCACATTATATCCTAATTCAGACCCTCCGATTCGCACCACCCCATGATGTTTTTCTCACTCCTAACAGTAAATGTAATGTTACACACCCATACAATGCGCACCACCCCGTGATGTTTTTCTCACTCCTACTAGTGAATGTAATGTTACACACCCATACAATGCGCACCACCCAGCGATGTTTTTCAGCAACCTATCCTGCATTGCCACTGCATGTTCCCCGACCTCCCCATGCTGACCACCCCACGGTGCTTTTCTCCATCCTACATTGCCACTCACTGCGTATCCTAATTCAGAGCCTCCAATTCACACCGCCCCGTGATGTTTTTCTCAGTCCTACTAGTGAATGTAATGTTACACACCCATACAATGTGCACCACCCAGTGATGTTTTTCTCACTCTTAGTAGTGAATGTAATGTTAAACTCCCATACAATGCGCACCACCCCGCGATGTTTTTCAGAACCCTATCCTACATTGCCACTGCATGTTCCCTGACTTCCCCATGCTCACCACCCCGCGGAGCTATTCTCCATCCTACATTGCCACTCACTGCCTATCTTATTAAGACCCTCCGATTCACACCACCCCGTTAGTTTTTCTCACTCCTACTAGTGAATGTAATGTTACACACCCATACAATGCGCACCACCCTGCGATGTTGTTCAGAAACATATCCTACATTGTCCCTGCATGTTCCCTGACCTACACATGCTGACCACCCCGCGGTGCTTTTCTCCATCCTACATTGCCACTCGCTGCCTATCCTATTCAGACACTCCGATTCACACCACCCCGTGATGTTTTTCGCACTCCTACTAGTGAATGTAATGTTACACACCCATACAATGCGCACCACCCCGTGATGTTTTGCTCACTCCTACTAGTGAATGTAATGTTACACACCCATACAATGCGCACCACCCCGTGATGTTTTTCTCACTCCTACTAGTGAATGTAATGTTACACACCCATACAATGCGCACCACCCCGTGATGTTTTTCTCACTCCTACTAGTGAATGTAATGTTACACACCCATACAATGCGCACCACCCCGTGATGTTTTTCTCACTCCTACTAGTGAATGTAATGTTACACACCCATACAATGCGCACCACCCCTCGTTGTTTTTCAGAAATCTATCCTACATTGCCACTGCATGTTCCCTGACCTCCCATGCTGACCACCCCGCGGTGCTTTTCTCCATCCTACATTGCCACTCACTGCCTATCCTAATTCAGACCCTCTGATTCACACCACCTCGTGATATTTTTCGCACTCCTACTAGTGAATGTAGTGTTACACACCCATACAATGCGCCCCACCCCGCGATGTTTTTCAGAAACCTATCCTACATTGCCACTGCATGTTCCCTGACCTCCACATGCTGACCACCCCGCGGTGCTTTTCTCCATCCTACTTTGCCACTCACTGCCTATCCTAATTCAGACCCTCCGATTCACACCACCCCGTGATGTTTTTCTCACTCATACTAGTGAATGTAATGTTACACACCCATACAATGCGCACCACCCCTTGATGTTTTTCAGAAACCTATCCTACATTGCCACTGCATGTTCCCTGACCTCCCATGCTGACCACCCCGCGGTGCTTTTCTTAATCCTACATTGCCACTCACTGCCTATCCTAATTCAGACCCTCCGATTCACACCACCCCGTGATGTTTTTCTCACTCCTACTAGTGAATGTAAGGTTACACACCCATACAATGCGCACCACCCCGCGATGTTTTTAAGAAACCTATCCTACATTGCCACTGCATGTTCCCTGACCTCACGATGCTTACCACCCCGCGGTGCTTTTCCCCTCCTACATTGCCACTCACTGCCTATCCTAATTCAGACCCTCCTATTCACACCACCCCGTGATGTTTTTCTCACTCCTACTAGTGAATGTAATGTTACACACTCTTGCAATGCGCACCACCCCGTGATGTTTTTTTACCTCCTACTAGTGAATGTAATGTTACACACCCATACAATGCGCACCACCCCGCGATCTTTTTCAGAAATCTATCCTACATTGCCACTGCATGTTCCCTGACCTCCCCATGCTGTCCACCCCGCGGTGCTTTTCTCCATCCTACATTGCCACTCACTGCCTATCCTAATTCAGACCCTCCGATTCACACCACCCCGTGATGCTTTTCTCACTCCTACTAGTGAATGTAATGTTACACACCTATACAATGCGCACCACCCCGCGATGTTTTTCAGAAACATATCCTACATTGCCAATGCATGTTCCCTGACCTCGCATGCTGACCACCACGCGGTGCTTTTCTCGATCCTACATTGCCACTCACTCCCTATCCTAATTCAGACCATCCGATTCACACCACCCCGTGATGTTTTTCTCACTCCTACTAGTGAATGTAATGTTACACACTCATACAATGCGCACCACCCCACGATGTTTTTCAGAAACATATTCTTCATTGCCACTGCATGTTCCCTGACCTCCCCATGCTGACCACCCCGCGGTGCTTTTCTCCAACCTACATTGCCACTCACTTCCTATGCTAATTCAGACCCTCCGATTCACACCACCCCATGATGTTTTTCGCACTCCTACTAGTGAATGTAATGTTACACACCCATACAATGCGCACCACCCCGCGATGTTTTTCAGAAACCTATCCTACATTGCCACTGCATGTTCCCTGACCTCCCCATGCTGACCACTCCGCGGTGCTTTTCTCCATCCTACATTGCCACTCACTGCCTATCCTATTCAGACCCTCCGATTCACACCACCCCGTGATGTTTTTCTCTCTCCTACTAGTGAATGTAATGTTATACACACATACAGTGCGCACCACCCCACGATGTTTTTCAGAAACCTATCCTACATTGCCACTGCATGTTCCCTGACCTCCACATGCTGACCACCACGCTGTGCTTTTCTCCATCCTACATTGCCCCTCAATGCCTATCCTAATTCAGTCCCTCTGATTCACAGCACCCCGGGATGTTTTTCTCACTTCTACTTTTGAATGTAATGTTACACACCCATACAATGCGCACCACCCCGCGATGTTTTTCAGAAACCTATCCTACATTGCCACTGCATGTTCCCTGACTTCCATATGCTGACCACCCCGCGGTGCTTTTCTCCATCCTACATTGCCACTCACTGCCTATCCTAATTCAGACCCTACGATTCACACAACCGCATGATGTTTTTCTCAGTCCTACTAGTGAATGTAATGTTACGAACCCATACAATGCGCACCAGCCCGTGATGTTTTTCACACTCCTACTAGTGAATGTAATGTTACACACCCGTACAATGCGCTCACCCCAGCGATGTTTTTCAGAAACCTATCCTGCATTGCCACTGCATGTTCCCCGACCTCCCCATGCTGACCACCCCACGGTGCTTTTCTCCATCCTACATTGACACTCACATTATATCCTAATTCAGACCCTCCAATTCGCACCACCCCATGATGTTTTTCTCACTCCTAACAGTAAATGTAATGTTACACACCCATACAATGCGCACCACCCCGTGATGTTTTTCTCACTCCTACTAGTGAATGTAATGTTACACACCCATACAATGCGCACCACCCAGCGATGTTTTTCAGCAACCTATCCTGCATTGCCACTGCATGTTGCCCGACCTCTCCATGCTGACCACCCCGCGGTGCTTTTCTCCATCCTACATTGCCACTCACTGCCTATCCTAATTCAGAGCCTCCAATTCACAACGCCTTGTGATGTTTTTTTCAGTCCTACTAGTGAATGTAATGATACACACCCATACAATGCGCACCACCCCGTGATGTTTTTCTCACTCCTACTAGTGAATGTAATGTTAAACTCCCATACAATGCGCACCACCCCGCGATGTTTTTCAGAAACCTATCCTACATGGCCACTGCATGTTCCCTGACTTCCCCATGCTCACCACCCCACGGTGCTATTCTCCATCCTACATTGCCACTCACTGCCTATCTTATTAAGACACTCCGATTCACACCACCCCGTTAGTTTTTCTCACTTCTACTAGTGAATGTAATGTTACACACCCATACAATGCCCACCACCCCGCGATGTTGTTCAGAAACATATCCTACATTGTCCCTGCATGTTCCCTGACCTACACATGCTGACCACCCCGCGGTGCTTTTCTCCATCCTACATTGCCACTCACTGCCTATCCTATTCAGACACTCCGATTCACACCACCCCGTTATGTTTTTCTCACTCCTACTAGTGAATGTAATGTTACATACCCATACAATGAGAACCACCCCGAGATGTTTTTCAGAAACCTATCCTACATTGTCACTGCATGTTCCCTGACCTCGACATGCTGACTACCCCGCAGTGCTTTTCTCCATCCTACATTGCCACTCAATGCCTATCCTAATTCAGACCCTCCGATTCACACCACCCGGTGATGTTTTTCAAACTCCTACTAGTGAATGTAATGTTACACACCCATACAATGCACACCACCCCGCGATGTTCTTCCGATACCTATCCTACATTGCCACTGCATGTTCCCTGACCTCTCCATGCTGACCACCCCACGGTGCTTTTCTCCATCCTAAATTGCCAGTCACTGCCTATCCTAATTCAGACCCTAAGATTCACACCACCCCGTGATGTTTTTCTCACTCCTACTAGTGAATGTAATGTTACACACCCATACAATGCGCACCACCCCGCGATGTTTTTCAGAAACCTATCCTACATTGCCACTGCATGTTCCCTGACCTCCATATGCTGACCACCCCGCGGTGATTTTCTCCATCCTACATTGCCACTCACTGCCTATCCTAATTCAGACCCTCCGATTCACACCACCCCGTGATGTGTTTCTCACTCCTACTTGTGAAGGTAACGTTACAAACCCATAGAACGCGCACAACCCCATGATGTTTTTCAGAAACCTATTCTACATTGCCACTGCATTTTCCCTGACCTACCCATGCTGACCATCCCTCGGTGCTTTTCCCCATCCTACATTGCCACTCACTGCCTATCCTAATTCAGACCCTCCGATTCACAACACCCCGTGATGTTTTTCTCACTCCTACTAGTGAATGTAATGTTACACTACCATACAATGCGCACCAACCCGAGATGTTTTTCTCACTCCTACTAGTGAATGTAATATTACACACCCATACAATGCGCATCCCCCCCGCGATGTTTTTCAGAAACCTGTCCTACATTGCCACTGCATGTTCCCTGACCTCCCCATACTGACCACCACGCGGTGCTTTTCCCCATCCTACATCGCCACTCACTTCCTATCCTAATTCAGACCCTCGGATTCACACCAGCCCGTGAATCTTTTCTCACTCCTAATAGTGAATGTAATGTTACACACCCATACAATGCGCACCACCCCATGATGTTTTTCTCACTCTTACGAGTGAATGTAATGTTACACACCCATACAATGCGAACCACCCCGCGATGTTTTCCAGAAAACTATCCTACATTGTCCCTGCATGTTCCCTGACCTACACATGCTGACCACCCCGAGGTGCTATTCTCCATCCTACATTGCCACTCACTGCCTATCTTATTAAGACCCTTCGAGACACACCACCCTGTTAGTTTTTCTCACTCCTACTAGTGAATGTAATGTTACACAACCATACAATGCGCACCACCCCGCGATGTTGTTCAGAATCCTATCCTACATTGCCACTGCATGTTCCCTGACCTCCCATGCTGACCACCGCGCGGTGCTTTTCTCCATCCTACATTGCCACTCACTGCCTATCCTAATTCAGACCCTCCGATTCACACCACCTCGTGATATTTTTCGCACTCCTACTAGTGAATGTAGTGTTACACACCCATACAATGCGCACCACACCGCGATGTTTTTCAGAAACCTATCCTACATTGCCACTGCATGTTCCCTGACCTCCACATGCTGACCACCCCGCGGTGCTTTTCTCCATCCTACTTTGCCACTCACTGCCTATCCTAATTCAGACCCTCCGATTCACACCACCCCGTGATGTTTTTCTCACTCCTACTAGTGAATGTAATGTTACACACCCATACAATGCGCACCACCCCTCGATGTTTTTCAGAAACCTATCCTACATGGCCACTGCATGTTCCCTGACCTCCAATGCTGACCACCCCGCGGTGCTTTTCTTAATCCTACATTGCCACTCACTGCCTATACTAATTCAGACCCTCCGATTCACACCACCCCGTGATGTTTTTCTCACTCCTACTAGTGAATGTAAGGTTACACACCCATACAATGCGCACCACCCCGCGATGTTTTTAAGAAACCTATCCTACATTGCCACTGCATGTTCCCTGACCTCCCCATGCTGACCACCCCGCGGTGCTTTTCTCCATCCTACATTGCCACTCACTGCCTATCCTATTCAGACCCTCCGATTCACACCACCCCGTGATGTTTTTCTCTCTCCTACTAGTGAATGTAATGTTATACACACATACAGTGCGCACCACCCCGCGATGTTTTTCAGAAACCTATCCTACATTGCCACTGCATGTTCCCTGACCTCCACATGCTGACCACCACGCTGTGCTTTTCTCCATCCTACATTGCCCCTCAATGCCTATCCTAATTCAGTCCCTCTGATTCACAGCACCCCGGGATGTTTTTCTCACTTCTACTTTTGAATGTAATGTTACACACCCATACAATGCGCACCACCCCGCGATGTTTTTCAGAAACCTATCCTACATTGCCACTGCATGTTCCCTGACTTCCATATGCTGACCACCCCGCGGTGCTTTTCTCCATCCTACATTGCCACTCACTGCCTATCCTAATTCAGACCCTACGATTCACACAACCGCATGATGTTTTTCTCAGTCCTACTAGTGAATGTAATGTTACGAACCCATACAATGCGCACCAGCCCGTGATGTTTTTCTCACTCCTACTAGTGAAAGTAATGTTACACACCCATACAATGCGCACCACCAAGCGATGTTTTTGAGAAACCTATCCTGCATTGCCACTGCATGTTCCCCGACCTCCCCATGCTGACCACCCCGCGGTGCTTTACTCCATCCTACATTGCCAATGACTGCCTATCCTAATTCAGACCCTCCAATTCACACCACCCCGTGATGTTTTTCACACTCCTACTAGTGAATGTAATGTTACACACCCGTACAATGCGCACACCCCAGCAATGTTTTTCAGAAACCTATCCTGCATTGCCACTGCATGTTCCCCGACCTCCCCATGCTGACCACCCCACGGTGCTTTTCTCCATCCTACATTGACACTCACATTATATCCTAATTCAGACCCTCCGATTCGCACCACCCCATGATGTTTTTCTCACTCCTAACAGTAAATGTAATGTTACACACCCATACAATGCGCACCACCCCGTGATGTTTTTCTCACTCCTACTAGTGAATGTAATGTTACACACCCATACAATGCGCACCACCCAGCGATGTTTTTCAGCAACCTATCCTGCATTGCCACTGCATGTTCCCTGACCTCTCCATGCTGACCACCCCGCGGTGCTTTTCTCCATCCTACATTGCCACTCACTGCCTATCCTAATTCAGAGGCTCCAATTCACACCGCCTTGTGATGTTTTTCTCAGTCCTACTAGTGAATGTAATGATACACACCCATACAATGCGCACCACCCCGTGATGTTTTTCTCACTCCTACTAGTGAATGTAATGTTAAACTCCCATACAATGCGCACCACCCCGCGATGTTTTTCAGAAACCTATCCTACATGGCCACTGCATGTTCCCTGACTTCCCCATGCTCACCACCCCACGGTGCTATTCTCCATCCTACATTGCCACTCACTGCCTATCTTATTAAGACACTCCGATTCACACCACCCCGTTAGTTTTTCTCACTTCTACTAGTGAATGTAATGTTACACACCCATACAATGCGCACCACCCCGCGATGTTGTTCAGAAACATATCCTACATTGTCCCTGCATGTTCCCTGACCTACACATGCTGACCACCCCGCGGTGCTTTTCTCCATCCTACATTGCCACTCACTGCCTATCCTATTCAGACACTCCGAATCACACCACCCCGTTATGTTTTTCTCACTCCTACTAGTGAATGTAATGTTACATACCCATACAATGAGAACCACCCCGAGATGTTTTTCAGAAACCTATCCTACATTGTCACTGCATGTTCCCTGACCTCGACATGCTGACCACCCCGCGGTGCTTTTCTGCATCCTACATTGCCACTCAATGCCTATCCTAATTCAGACCCTCCGATTCACACCACCCGGTGATGTTTTTCAAACTCCTACTAGTGAATGTAATGTTACACACCCATACAATGCACACCACCCCGCGATGTTTTTCCGATACCTATCCTACATTGCCACTGCATGTTCCCTGACCTCTCCATGCTGACCACCCCACGGTGCTTTTCTCCATCCTAAATTGACAGTCAATGCCTATCCTAATTCAGACCCTAAGATTCACACCACCCCGTGATGTTTTTTTCACTCCTACTAGTGAATGTAATGTTACACACCCATACAATGCGCACCACCCCGCGATGTTTTTCAGAAACCTATCCTACATTGCCACTGCATGTTCCCTGACCTCCATATGCTGACCACCCCGCGGTGCTTTTCTCCATCCTACATTGCCACTCACTGCCTATCCTAATTCAGACCCTCCGATTCACACCACCCCGTGATGTGTTTCTCACTCCTACTTGTGAAGGTAACGTTACAGAACCCATAGAACGCGCACAACCCCATGATATTTTTCAGAAACCTATTCTACATTGCCACTGCATTTTCCCACACCTACCCATGCTGACCATCCCTCGGTGCTTTTCCCCATCCTACATTGCCACTCACTGCCTATCCTAATTCAGACCCTCCGATTCACACCACCTCGTGATGTTTTTCTCACTCCTACTAGTGAATGTAATGTTACACTACCATACAATGCGCACCAACCCGAGATGTTTTTCTCACTCCTACTAGTGAATGTAATATTACACACCCATACAATGCGCATCCCCCCCGCGATGTTTTTCAGAAACCTGTCCTACATTGCCACTGCATGTTCCCTGACCTCCCCATACTGACCACCACGCGGTGCTTTTCCCCATCCTACATCGCCACTCACTTCCTATCCTAATTCAGACCCTCGGATTCACACCAGCCCGTGAATCTTTTCTCACTCCTAATAGTGAATGTAATGTTACACACCCATAAAATGCGCACCACCCCATGATGTTTTTCTCACTCTTACTAGTGAATGTAATGTTACACACCCATACAATGCGAACCCCCCCGCGATGTTTTCCAGAAACCTATCCTACATTGTCCCTGCATGTTCCCTGACCTACACATGCTGACCACCCCGCGGTGCTATTCTCCATCCTACATTGCCACTCACTGCCTATCTTATTAAGACCCTTCGAGACACACCACCCTGTTAGTTTTTCTCACTCGTACTAGTGAATGTAATGTTACACAACCATACAATGCGCACCACCCCGTGATGTTGTTCAGAATCCTATCCTACATTGTCCCTGCATGTTCCCTGACCTACACATGCTGACCACCCCGCAGTGCTTTTCTCCATCCTACATTGCCACTCAGTGTCTATCCTAATTCAGACCCTCCGATTCACACCACCAGCTGATGTTTTTCTCACTCCTACTAGTGAATGCAATGTTACACACCCATACAATGCACACCACCCCGTGATGTTTTTCAGATACCTATCCTACATTGCCACTGCATGTTCCCTGACCTCTCCATGCTGACCACCCCACGGTGCTTTTCTCCATCCTAAATTGCCAGTCACTGCCTATCCTAATTCAGACCCTAAGATTCACACCACCCCGAGATGTTTTTCTCACTCCTACTAGTGAATGTAATGTTACACACCCATACAATGCGCACCACCCTGCGATGTTTTTCAGAAACCTATCCTACATTGCCACTGCATGTTCCCTGACCTCCATATGCTAACCACCCCGCGGTGCTTTTCTCCATCCTACATTGCCACTCACTGCCTATCCTAATTCAGACCCTCCGATTCACACCACCCCGTGATGTGTTTCTCACTCCTACTGGTGAAGGTAACGTTACAAACCCATAGAACGCGCACCACCCCACGATGTTTTTCAGAAACCTATTCTACATTGCCACTGCATTTTCCCTGACCTACCCATGCTGACCATCCCTCGGTGCTTTTCCCCATCCTACATTGCCACTCACTGCCTATCCTAATTCAGACCCTCCGATTCACACCACCCCGTGATGTTTTTCTCACTCCTACTAGTGAATGTAATGTTACACTACCATACAATGCGCACCAACCCGAGATGTTTTTCTCACTCTTACTAGTGAATGTAATGTTACACACCCATACAATGCGAACCACCCCGCGATGTTTTCCAGAAACCTATCCTACATTGCCACTGCATGATCCCTGAGCTCCCCATGCTGACCACCCCGCGGTGCTTTTCTCCATCCTACATTGCCAGTCACTGCCTATCCTAATTCAGACCCTCCGATTCACACCACCCCGTGATGTTTTTCTCACTCCTACTAGTGAATGTAATGTTACACACCCATACAATGCGAACCACCGCACAATGTTTTTCAGAAACCTATTCTACATTGCCACTGCATGTTCCCTGACCTCCCAATGCTTACCACCCCGCGGTGCTTTTCCCCTCCTACATTGCCACTCACTTCCTATCCTAATTCAGACCCTCGGATTCACACCACCCCTGATGTTTTTCTCACTCCTACAAGTGAATGTAATGTTACACACCAATACAATGCGCACCACCCCCGGATGTTTTTCAGAAACCTATCCTACATAGCCACTGCATATTCCCTAACCTCCCCATGCTGACCACCCCGCGGTGCTTTTCTCCATGCTACATTGCCACTCACTACCAATCCTAATTCAGATCCTCCGAATCACACCACCCCGTGATGTTTTTCTCACTCCTACTATTGAATGTAATGTTACACACCCATACAATGCGCACCATCCCATGATGTTTTTCTCACTCTTACTAGTGAATGTAATGTTACACACCCATACAATGAGAACCACCCCGCGATGTTTTCCAGAAACCTATCCTACATTGCCACTGCATGTTCCCTTACCTCAACATGCTGACCACACGCGGTGCTTTTCTCCATGCTACATTGCCACTCACTTCCTATCCTAATTCAGATCCTCCGATTCACACAACCCCGTGATGTTTTTCTGACTCCTACTAGTGAATGTAATGTTACACAGCCATACAATGCACACTAACCCGTGATGTTTTTCTCACTCTTAGTAGTGAATGTAATGTTACACACACATACGAAGTGCACCACCACGCGATGTTTTTCAGAAACCTATCCTACATTGCCACTGCATGTTACCTAACCTCCCCATGCTGCCAACCCATGGTGCTTTTCCGCATCCTTCATTGCCAATCACTGCCTATCCTAATTCAGACCGCGCGATTCACACTACCCCGTGATGTTTTTCTCACTCCTACTAGTGAAGGTAATGTTACACTACCATACAATGCGCACCAACCCGAGATGTTTTTCTCACTCCTACTAGTGAATGTAATGTTACACATCCATACAATGCGCACCCCCCCCCCGCGATGTTTTTCAGAAACCTATCCTACATTGCCACTGCATGTTCCCGGACCTCCCCATGCTGACCACACCGTGGTGCTTTTCTACATCCTACATTGCCACTCACTGCCTATCTTAATTCAGACCCTCCGATTCACACCACCCCGTGATGTGTTTCGCACTCCTACTAGTGAATGTAATGTTACACACCCATACAATGCGCACCACCCCCGGATGTTTTTCAGAAACCTGTCCTAAATTGCCACAGCACGTTCCCTGACCTCCCCCTGCTGACCACCCTGCGGTGCTTTCTCCATCCTACATCGCCACTCACTTCCTATCCTAACTAAGACCCTCCAATTCACACCATCCCGGGATGTTTTTCTCACTCCTACTAGTGAATGTAATGTTGCACACCCATACAAAGTGCACCACCCCGCGATATTTTTCAGAAACCTATCCTACATTGCCACTGCATGTTCCCTGACCTCCCCATTCTGACCAACCCACGGTGCTTTTCCCCATCCTACATTGCCACTCACTGCCTATCCTAATTCAGACCCTCTGATTCACACCACCCCGTGATGTTTTTCTGACTCCTACTAGTGAATGTAATGTTAGACTCCCATACAATACGCAACAACCCGTGATATTTTTCTCACTCCTACTAGTGAATGTAATGTTACACACCCATACAATTCCTACCACCACGCGATGTTTTTCAGAAACCTATCCTACATTGCCACTGCATGTTCCCTGACCTCCCCATGCTGACCAACCCACGGTGCTTTTCCCCATCCTACATTGCCACTCACTGCCTATCCTAATTCAGACCCTCCGATTCACACCACCCCGTGATGTTTTTCTCACTCCTACTATTGAATGTAATGTTACACTCCCATACAGTGTGCAACAACCCGTGATGTTTTTCTCACTCCTACTAGTGAATGTAATGTTACACATCCATACAATGCGCACCCCCCCGCGATGTTTTTCAGAAACCTATCCTACATTGCCACTGCATGTTCCCTGACCTCCCCATGCTGACCACACCGCGGTGCTTTTGCCCATCCTACATTGCCACTCACTGCCTATCTTAATTCAGACCCTCCAATTCACACCACCCCGTGATGTTTTTCTCACTCCTACTAGTGAATGTAATGTTACACAGCCATACAATGCGCACCACCCCCTGGTGTTTTTCAGAAACCTATCCTAAATTGCCACAGCACGTTCCCTGACCTCCCCATGCTGACCACCCTGCGGTGCTTTTCTTCATCCTACATCGCCACTCACTTCCTATCCTAATTAAGACCCTCCAATTCACACCACCCCGTGATGTTTTTCTCACTCCTACTAGTGAATGTAATGTTGCACACCCATACAAAGTGCACCACCCCGCGATGTTTTTCAGAAACCTATCCTACATTGCCACTGCATGTTCCCTGACTCCCGCATGCTGACAAACCCACGGTGCTTTTCCCCATCCTACATTGCCACTCACTGCCTATCCTAATTCAGACCCTCCGATTCATACCACCCCGTGATGTTTTTCTCACTCCTACTAGTGAATCTAATGTTACACACCCATACAATTCCTACCACCATGGGATGTTTTTCAGAAATCTATCCTACATTGCCACTGCATGTTCCCTGACCTCCTCATGCTGACGACCCCGCGGTGCTTTTCCCCATTCTACATTGCCACTCACTGCCTATCCTAATTCAGACCCTCCGATTCACACCACCCCTGATGTTTTTCTCACTCCTACTAGTGAATGTAATGTTACACACCAATACAATGCGCACCACCCCCGGATGTTTTTCAGAAACCATCCTACATTGCCACTGCATGTTTCCTGACCTCCCCATGCTGACCACCCCGCGGTGCTTTTCTAAATCCTACATCGCCACTCACTTCCTATCCTAATTCAGACCCTCCCATTCACACCAACCCGTTTTTTTTCACTCCTACTAGTGAATGCAATGATACGCACCCATACAATGCGCACCACCCCGCGATGTTTTTCAGAAACCTATTCTACATTGCCACTGCATGTTCCCTGACGTCCCCATGCTGACCACCCTGCGGTGCTTTTCTCCATGCTACATTGCCACTCACTTCCTATCCTAATTCAGATCCTCCGATTCACACTACCCCGTGATGTTTTTCTGACTCCTACTAGTGAATGTAATGTTACACACCCATACAATGCACACTAACCCGTGATGTTTTTCTCACTCTTAGTAGTGAATGTAATGTTACACACACATACGAAGTGCACCACCACGCGATGTTTTTCAGAAACCTATCCTACATTGCCACTGCATGTTACCTAACCTCCCCATGCTGCCAACCCATGGTGCTTTTCCGCATCCTTCATTGCCAATCACTGCCTATCCTAATTCAGACCGCGCGATTCACACTACCCCGTGATGTTTTTCTCACTCCTACTAGTGAAGGTAATGTTACACTACCATACACTGCGCACCAACCCGAGATGTTTTTCTCACTCCTACTAGTGAATGTAATGTTACACATCCATACAATGCGCACCCCCCCCGCGATGTTTTTCAGAAACCTATCCTACATTGCCACTGCATGTTCCCGGACCTCCCCATGCTGACCACACCGCGGTGCTTTTCTACATCCTACATTGCCACTCACTGCTTATCTTAATTCAGACCCTCCGATTCACACCACCCCGTGATGTGTTTCGCACTCCTACTAGTGAATGTAATGTTACACACCCATACAATGCGCACCACCCCCGGATGTTTTTCAGAAACCTGTCCTAAATTGCCACAGCACGTTCCCTGACCTCCCCCTGCTGACCACCCTGCGGTGCTTTCTCCATCCTACATCGCCACTCACTTCCTATCCTAACTAAGACCCTCCAATTCACACCACCCCGGGATGTTTTTCTCACTCCTACTAGTGAATGTAATGTTGCACACCCATACAAAGTGCACCACCCCGCGATATTTTTCTGAAACCTATCCTACATTGCCACTGCATGTTCCCTGACCTCCCCATTCTGACCAACCCACGGTGCTTTTCCCCATCCTACATTGCCACTCACTGCCTATCCTAATTCAGACCCTCTGATTCACACCACCCCGTGATGTTTTTCTGACTCCTACTAGTGAATGTAATGTTAGACTCCCATACAATACGCAACAACCCGTGATATTTTTCTCACTCCTACTAGTGAATGTAATGTTACACACCCATACAATTCCTACCACCACGCGATGTTTTTCAGAAACCTATCCTACATTGCCACTGCATGTTCCCTGACCTCCCCATGCTGACCAACCCACGGTGCTTTTCCCCATCCTACATTGCCACTCACTGCCTATCCTAATTCAGACCCTCCGATTCACACCACCCCGTGATGTTTTTCTCACTCCTACTATTGAATGTAATGTTACACTCCCATACAGTGTGCAACAACCCGTGATGTTTTTCTCACTCCTACTAGTGAATGTAATGTTACACATCCATACAATGCGCACCCCCCCGCGATGTTTTTCAGAAACCTATCCTACATTGCCACTGCATGTTCCCTGACCTCCCCATGCTGACCACACCGCGGTGCTTTTGCCCATCCTACATTGCCACTCACTGCCTATCTTAATTCAGACCCTCCAATTCACACCACCCCGTGATGTTTTTCTCACTCCTACTAGTGAATGTAATGTTACACAGCCATACAATGCGCACCACCCCCGGGTGTTTTTCAGAAACCTATCCTAAATTGCCACAGCACGTTCCCTGACCTCCCCATGCTGACCACCCTGCGGTGCTTTTCTCCATCCTACATTGCCACTCACTGCCTATCCTAATTCAGACCCTCCGATTCATACCACCCCGTGATGTTTTTCTCACTCCTACTAGTGAATGTAATGTTACACACCCATACAATTCCTACCACCATGGGATGTTTTTCAGAAATCTATCCTACATTGCCACTGCATGTTCCCTGACCTCCTCATGCTGACGACCCCGCGGTGCTTTTCCCCATTCTACATTGCCACTCACTGCCTATCCTAATTCAGACCCTCCGATTCACACCACCCCTGATGTTTTTCTCACTCCTACTAGTGAATGTAATGTTACACACCAATACAATGCGCACCACCCCCGGATGTTTTTCAGAAACCATCCTACATTGCCACTGCATGTTTCCTGACCTCCCCATGCTGACCACCCCGCGGTGCTTTTCTAAATCCTACATCGCCACTCACTTCCTATCCTAATTCAGACCCTCCCATTCACACCAACCCGTTTTTTTTCACTCCTACTAGTGAATGCAATGATACGCACCCATACAATGCGCACAACCCCGCGATGTTTTTCAGAAACCTATTCTACATTGCCACTGCATGTTCCCTGACGTCCCCATGCTGACCACCCTGCGGTGCTTTTCTCCATGCTACATTGCCACTCACTTCCTATCCTAATTCCGATCCTCCGATTCACACTACCCCGTGATGTTTTTCTGACTCCTACTAGTGAATGTAATGTTACACACCCATACAATGCACACTAACCCGTGATGTTTTTCTCACTCTTAGTATTGAATGTAATGTTACACACACATACGAAGTGCACCACCACGCGATGTTTTTCAGAAACCTATCCTACATTGCCACTGCATGTTACCTAACCTCCCCATGCTGCCAACCCATGGTGCTTTTCCGCATCCTTCATTGCCAATCACTGCCTATCCTAATTCAGACCGCGCGATTCACACTACCCCGTGATGTTTTTCTCACTCCTACTAGTGAAGGTAATGTTACACTACCATACAATGCGCACCAACCCGAGATGTTTTTCTCACTCCTACTAGTTTATGTAATGTTACACATCCATACAATGCGCACCCCCCGCCCGCGATGTTTTTCAGAAACCTATCCTACATTGCCACTGCATGTTCCCGGACCTCCCCATGCTGACCACACCGCGGTGCTTTTCTACATCCTACATTGCCACTCACTGCCTATCTTAATTCAGACCCTCCGATTCACACCACCCCGTGATGTGTTTCGCACTCCTACTAGTGAATGTAATGTTACACACCCATACAATGCGCACCACCCCCGGATGTTTTTCAGAAACCTGTCCTAAATTGCCACAGCACGTTCCCTGACCTCCCCCTGCTGACCACCCTGCGGTGCTTTCTCCATCCTACATCGCCACTCACTTCCTATCCTAACTAAGACCCTCCAATTCACACCACCCCGGGATGTTTTTCTCACTCCTACTAGTGAATGTAATGTTGCACACCCATACAAAGTGCACCACCCCGCGATATTTTTCAGAAACCTATCCTACATTGCCACTGCATGTTCCCTGACCTCCCCATTCTGACCAACCCACGGTGCTTTTCCCCATCCTACATTGCCACTCACTGCCTATCCTAATTCAGACCCTCTGATTCACACCACCCCGTGATGTTTTTCTGACTCCTACTAGTGAATGTAATGTTAGACTCCCATACAATACGCAACAACCCGTGATATTTTTCTCACTCCTACTAGTGAATGTAATGTTACACACCCATACAATTCCTACCACCACGCGATGTTTTTCAGAAACCTATCCTACATTGCCACTGCATGTTCCCTGACCTCCCCATGCTGACCAACCCACGGTGCTTTTCCCCATCCTACATTGCCACTCACTGCCTATCCTAATTCAGACCCTCCGATTCACACCACCCCGTGATGTTTTTCTCACTCCTACTATTGAATGTAATGTTACACTCCCATACAGTGTGCAACAACCCGTGATGTTTTTCTCACTCCTACTAG
This sequence comes from Cavia porcellus, assembly GCF_034190915.1. NCBI lineage: Eukaryota > Metazoa > Chordata > Mammalia > Rodentia > Caviidae > Cavia > Cavia porcellus. The sequence continues at coordinate 69,764,813 of NW_026947502.1, forward strand.
TGAATGTAATGTTACACATCCATACAATGCGCACCCCCCCGCGATGTTTTTCAGAAACCTATCCTACATTGCCACTGCATGTTCCCTGACCTCCCCATGCTGACCACACCGCGGTGCTTTTGCCCATCCTACATTGCCACTCACTGCCTATCTTAATTCAGACCCTCCAATTCACACCACCCCGTGATGTTTTTCTCACTCCTACTAGTGAATGTAATGTTACACAGCCATACAATGCGCACCACCCCCGGGTGTTTTTCAGAAACCTATCCTAAATTGCCACAGCACGTTCCCTGACCTCCCCATGCTGACCACCCTGCGGTGCTTTTCTCCATCCTACATCGCCACTCACTTCCTATCCTAATTAAGACCCTCCAATTCACACCACCCCGTGATGTTTTTCTCACTCCTACTAGTGAATGTAATGTTGCACACCCATACAAAGTGCACCACCCCGCGATGTTTTTCAGAAACCTATCCTACATTGCCACTGCATGTTCCCTGACTCCCGCATGCTGACAAACCCACGGTGCTTTTCCCCATCCTACATTGCCACTCACTGCCTATCCTAATTCAGACCCTCCGATTCACACCACCCCGTGATGTTTTTCTCACTCCTACTAGTGAATGTAATGTTACACACCCATACAATTCCTACCACCACGGGATGTTTTTCAGAAATCTATCCTACATTGCCACTGCATGTTCCCTGACCTCCTCATGCTGACCACCCCGCGGTGCTTTTCCCCATTCTACATTGCCACTCACTGCCTATCCTAATTCAGACCCTCCGATTCACACCACCCCTGATGTTTTTCTCACTCCTACTAGTGAATGTAATGTTACACACCAATACAATGCGCACCACCCCCGGATGTTTTTCAGAAACCATCCTACATTGCCACTGCATGTTTCCTGACCTCCCCATGCTGACCACCCCGCGGTGCTTTTCTCCATCCTACATCGCCACTCACTTCCTATCCTAATTCAGACCCTCCCATTCACACCAACCAGTTTTTTTTCACTCCTACTAGTGAATGCAATGATACGCACCCATACAATGCGCACCACCCCGCGATGTTTTTCAGAAACCTATTCTACATTGCCACTGCATGTTCCCTGACGTCCCCATGCTGACCACCCTGCGGTGCTTTTCTCCATGCTACATTGCCACTCACTTCCTATCCTAATTCAGATCCTCCGATTCACACTACCCCGTGATGTTTTTCTGACTCCTACTAGTGAATGTAATGTTACACACCCATACAATGCACACTAACCCGTGATGTTTTTCTCACTCTTAGTAGTGAATGTAATGTTACACACACATACGAAGTGCACCACCACGCGATGTTTTTCAGAAACCTATCCTACATTGCCACTGCATGTTACCTAACCTCCCCATGCTGCAAACCCATGGTGCTTTTCCGCATCCTACATTGCCAATCACTGACTATCCTAATTCAGACCGTCCGATTCACACTACCCCGTGATGTTTTTCTCACTCCTACTAGTGAAGGTAATGTTACACTACCATACAATGCGCACCAACCCGAGATGTTTTTCTCACTCCTACTAGTGAATGTAATGTTACACATCCATACAATGCGCACCCCCCTCGCGATGTTTTTCAGAAACCTATCCTACATTGCCACTGCATGTTCCCGGACCTCCCCATGCTGACCACACCGCGGTGCTTTTCCCCATCCTACATTGCCACTCACTGCCTATGTTAATTCAGACCCTCCGATTCACACCACCCCGTGATGTGTTTCTCACTCCTACTAGTGAATGTAATGTTACACACCCATACAATGCGCACCACCCCCGGATGTTTTTCAGAAACCTGTCCTAAATTGCCACAGCACGTTCCCTGACCTCCCCCTGCTGACCACCCTGCGGTGCTTTTCTCCATCCTACATCGCCACTCACTTCCTATCCTAATTAAGACCCTCCAATTCACACCACCCCGGGATGTTTTTCTCACTCCTACTAGTGAATGTAATGTTGCACACCCATACAAAGTGCACCACCCCGCGATATTTTTCAGAAACCTATCCTACATTGCCACTGCATGTTCCCTGACCTCCCCATTCTGACCAACCCACGGTGCTTTTCCCCATCCTACATTGCCACTCACTGCCTATCCTAATTCAGACCCTCTGATTCACACCACCCCGTGATGTTTTTCTGACTCCTACTAGTGAATGTAATGTTACACTCCCATACAATGCGCAACAACCCGTGATATTTTTCTCACTCCTACTAGTGAATGTAATGTTACACACCCATACAATTCCTACCACCACGCGATGTTTTTCAGAAACCTATCCTACATTGCCACTGCATGTTCCCTCACCTCCCCATGCTGACCAACCCACGGTGCTTTTCCCCATCCTACATTGCCACTCACTGCCTATCCTAATTCAGACCCTCCGATTCACACCACCCCGTGATGTTTTTCTCACTCCTACTAGTGAATGTAATGTTACACTCCCATACAGTGTGCAACAACCCGTGATGTTTTTCTCACTCCTACTAGTGAATGTAATGTTACACATCCATACAATGCGCACCCCCCCGCGATGTTTTTCAGAAACCTATCCTACATTGCCACTGCATGTTCCCTGACCTCCCCATGCTGACCACACCGCGGTGCTTTTCCCCATCCTACATTGCCACTCACTGCCTATCTTAATTCAGACCCTGCAATTCACACCACCCCGTGATGTTTTTCTCACTCCTACTAGTAAATGTAATGTTACACAGCCATACAATGCGCACCACCCCCGGGTGTTTTTCAGAAACCTATCCTAAATTGCCACAGCACGTTCCCTGACCTCCCCATGCTGACCACCCTGCGGTGCTTTTCTCCATCCTACATCGCCACTCACTTCCTATCCTAATTAAGACCCTCCAATTCACACCACCCCGTGATGTTTTTCTCACTCCTACTAGTGAATGTAATGTTGCACACCCATACAAAGTGCACCACCCCGCGATGTTTTTCAGAAACCTATCCTACATTGCCACTGCATGTTCCCTGACTCCCCCATGCTGACAAACCCACGGTGCTTTTCCCCATCCTACATTGCCACTCCCTGCCTATCCTAATTCAGACCCTCCGATTCTCACCACCCCGTGATTTTTTTCTCACTCCTACTAGTGAATGTAATGTTACACACCCATACAATTCCTACCACCACGGGATGTTTTTCAGAAATCTATCCTACATTGCCACTGCATGTTCCCTGACCTCCTCATGCTGACCACCCCGCGGTGCTTTTCCCCATTCTACATTGCCACTCACTGCCTATCCTAATTCAGACCCTCCGATTCACACCACCCCTGATGTTTTTCTCACTCCTACTAGTGAATGTAATGTTACACACCAATACAATGCGCACCACCCCCGGATGTTTTTCAGAAACCATCCTACATTGCCACTGCATGTTTCCTGACCTCCCCATGCTGACCACCCCGCGGTGCTTTTCTCCATCCTACATCGCCACTCACTTCCTATCCTAATTCAGACCCTCCCATTCACACCAACCCGTTTTTTTTCACTCCTACTAGTGAATGCAATGTTACGCACCCATACAATGCGCACCACCCCGCGATGTTTTTCAGAAACCTATTCTACATTGCCACTGCATGTTCCCTGACCTCCCCATCCTGACCACACCTCGGTGCTTTTCTCCATCCTACATTGCCAGTCACTGCCTATCCTAATTCAGACCCTACGATTCACACCACCCCGTGATGTTTTTCTCACTCCTACTAGTGAATGGAATGTTACGCACCCATACAACGCGCACCACCCCGCGATGTATTTCAGAAGCCTATTCTACATTGCCACTGCATGTTCCCTGACCTCCCCATGCTGACTACCCCTCGGTGCTTTTCTCCATCCTACATTGCCAGTCACTGCCTATCCTAATTCAGACCCTACGATTCACACCACCCCGTGATGTTTTTCTCACTCCTACTAGCGAATGTAATGTTACACACCCATACAATGCGCACTACCCCGTGATGTTTTTCTCACTCTTAGTAGTGAATGTAATGTTACACACACATACGAAGTGCACCACCACGCGATGTTTTTCAGAAACCTATCCTACATTGCCACTGCATGTTACCTAACCTCCCCATGCTGCCAACCCATGGTGCTTTTCCGCATCCTACATTGCCAATCACTGCCTATCCTAATTCAGACCGTTCAATTCACACTACCCCGTGATGTTTTTCTCACTCCTACTAGTGAAGGTAATTTTACACTACCATACAATGCGCACCAACCCGAGATGTTTTTCTCACTCCTACTAGTGAATGTAATGTTACACATCCATACAATGCGCACCCCCCCCGCGATGTTTTTCAGAAACCTATCCTACATTGCCACTGCATGTTCCCTGACCTCCCCATGCTGACCACCCCGCGGTGCTTTTCCCCATCCTACATTGTCACTCACTGCCTATCTTAATTCAGACCCTCCGATTCACACCACCCCGTGATGTGTTTCTCAATCCTACTAGTGAATGTAAAGTTACACAGCCATACAATGCGCACCACCCTCGGATGTTTTTCAGAAACCTATCCTAAATTGCCACAGCACGTTCCCTGACCTCCCCCCCTGCTGACAACCCTGCGGTGCTTTTCTCCATCCTACATCGCCACTCACTTCCTATCCTAATTACCACCCTCCAATTCACACCACCCCGTGATGTTTTTCTCACACCTACTAGTGAATGTAATGTTGCACACCCATACAAAGTGCACCACCACGCGATGTTTTTCAGAAACCTATCCTACATTGCCACTGCATGTTCCCTGACCTCCCCATGCTGACAAACCCAAGGTGCTTTTCCCCATCCTCCATTGCCACTCCCTGCCTATCCTAATTCAGACCCTCCGATTCACACCACCCCGTGATGTTTTTCTCACTCCTACTAGTGAATGTAATGTTACACACCCATACAATTCCTACCACCACGCGATGTTTTTCGGAAATCTAACCTACATTGCCACTCCATGTTCCCTGACCTCCTCATGCTGACCACCCCGCGGTGCTTTTCCCCATTCTACATTGCCACTCACTGCCTATTCTAATTCAGACCCTCCGATTCACACCACCCCTGATGTTTTTCTCACTCCTACTAGTGAATGTAATGTTACACACCAATACAATGCGCACCACCCCCGGATGTTTTTCAGAAACCATCCTACATTGCCACTGCATGTTCCCTGACCTCCCCATGCTGACCATCCGCCTTGCTTTTCTCCATCCTACATCGCCACTCACTTCCTATCCTAATTCAGACCCTCCCATTCACACCAACCCGTTTTTTTTTCACTCCTACTAGTGAATGCAATGTTACGCACCCATACAATGCGCACCACCCCCGGATGTTTTTCAGAAACCTATTCTACACTGCCACTGCATGTTCCCTGACCTCCCCATCCTGACTACCCCTCGGTGCTTTTCTCCATCCTACATTGCCAGTCACTGCCTATCCTAATTCAGACCCTACGATTCACACCACCCCGTGATGTTTTTGTCACTCCTACTAGTGAATGTAATGTTACGCACCCATACAATGCGCACCACCCCGCGATGTTTTTCAGAAACCTATTCTACATTGCCACCGCTTGTTCCCTGACGTCCCCATGCTGACCACCCTGCGGTGCTTTTCTCCATGCTACATTGCCACTCACTTCCTATCCTAATTCAGATCCTCCGATTCACACCACCCCGTGATGTTTTTCTGACTCCTACTAGTGAATGTAATGTTACACACCCATACAATGCGCACCACCCCGTGATATTTTTCTCACTCCTACTAGTGAATGTAATGTTACACACCCATACAATTCCTACCACCACGCGATGTTTTTCAGAAACCTATCCTACATTGCCACTGCATGTTCCCTGACCTCCCCATGCTGACCAACCCACGGTGCTTTTCCCCATCCTACATTGCCACTCACTGCCTATCCTAATTCAGACCCTCCGATTCACACCACCCCGTGATGTTTTTCTCACTCCTACTAGTGAATGTAATGTTACACTCCCATACAGTGTGCAACAACCCGTGATATTTTTCTCACTCCTACTAGTGAATGTAATGTTACACATCCATACAATGCGCACCCCCCCGCGATGTTTTTCAGAAACCTATCCTACATTGCCACTGCATGTTCCCTGACCTCCCCATGCTGACCACACCGCGGTGCTTTTCCCCATCCTACATTGCCACTCACTGCCTATCTTAATTCAGACCCTCAAATTCACACCACCCCGTGATGTTTTTCTGACTCCTACTAGTGAATGTAATGTTACACAGCCATACAATGCGCACCACCCCCGGGTCTTTTTCAGAAACCTATCCTAAATTGCCACAGCACGTTCCCTGACCTCCCCATGCTGACCACACCGCGGTGCTTTTCCCCATCCTACATTGCCACTCACTGCCTATCTTAATTCAGACCCTCAAATTCACACCACCCCGAGATGTTTTTCTCACTCCTACTAGTGAATGTAATGTTACACAGCCATACAATGGGCACCACCCCCGGGTGTTTTTCAGAAACCTATCCTAAATTGCCACAGCACGTTCCCTGACCTCCGCATGCTGACCACCCTGCGGTGCTTTTCTCCATCCTACATCGCCACTCACTTCCTATCCTAATTAAGACCCTCCAATTCACACCACCCCGTGATGTTTTTCTAACTCCTACTAGTGAATGTAATGTTACGCACCCATACAATGCGCACCACCCCACGATGTTTTTCAGAAACCTATCCTACATTGCCACTGCATGTTCCCTGACTCCCCCATGCTGACAAACCCACGGTGCTTTTCCCCATCCTACATTGCCACTCACTGCCTATCCTAATTCAGACCCTCCGATTGACACCACCCCGTGATGTTTTTCTGACTCCTACTAGTGAATGTAATGTTACACACCCATACAATGCGCACCACCCCGTGATATTTTTCTCACTCCTACTAGTGAATGTAATGTTACACACCCATACAATTCCTACCACCACGCGATGTTTTTCAGAAACCTATCCTACATTGCCACTGCATGTTCCCTGACCTCCCCATGCTGACCAACCCACGGTGCTTTTCCCCATCCTACATTGCCACTCACTGCCTATCCTAATTCAGACCCTCCGATTCACACCACCCCGTGATGTTTTTCTCACTCCTACTAGTGAATGTAATGTTACACTCCCATACAGTGTGCAACAACCCGTGATATTTTTCTCACTCCTACTAGTGAATGTAATGTTACACATCCATACAATGCGCACCCCCCCGCGATGTTTTTCAGAAACCTATCCTACATTGCCACTGCATGTTCCCTGACCTCCCCATGCTGACCACACCGCGGTGCTTTTCCCAAACCTACATTGCCACTCACTGCCTATCTTAATTCAGACCCTCAAATTCACACCACCCCGTGATGTTTTTCTCACTCCTACTAGTGAATGTAATGTTACACAGCCATACAATGCGCACCACCCCCGGGTCTTTTTCAGAAACCTATCCTAAATTGCCACAGCACGTTCCCTGACCTCCCCATGCTGACCACCCTGCGCTGCTTTTCTCCATCCTACATCGCCACTCACTTCCTATCCTAATTAAGACCCTCCAATTCACACCACCCCGTGATGTTTTTCTGACTCCTACTAGTGAATGTAATGTTACACACCCATACAATGCGCACCACCCCGTGATATTTTTCTCACTCCTACTAGTGAATGTAATGTTACACACCCATACAATTCCTACCACCACGCGATGTTTTTCAGAAAGCTATCCTACATTGCCACTGCATGTTCCCTGACCTCCCCATGCTGACCAACCCACGGTGCTTTTCCCCATCCTACATTGCCACTCACTGCCTATCCTAATTCAGACCCTCCGATTCACACCACCCCGTGATGTTTTTCTCACTCCTACTAGTGAATGTAATGTTACACTCCCATACAGTGTGCAACAACCCGTGATATTTTTCTCACTCCTACTAGTGAATGTAATGTTACACATCCATACAATGCGCACCCCCCCGCGATGTTTTTCAGAAACCTATCCTACATTGCCACTGCATGTTCCCTGACCTCCCCATGCTGACCACACCGCGGTGCTTTTCCCCATCCTACATTGCCACTCACTGCCTATCTTAATTCAGACCCTCAAATTCACACCACCCCGAGATGTTTTTCTCACTCCTACTTGTGAATGTAATGTTACACAGCCATACAATGGGCACCACCCCCGGGTGTTTTTCAGAAACCTATCCTAAATTGCCACAGCACGTTCCCTGACCTCCGCATGCTGACCACCCTGCGGTGCTTTTCTCCATCCTACATCGCCACTCACTTCCTATCCTAATTAAGACCCTCCAATTCACACCACCCCGTGATGTTTTTCTCACTCCTACTAGTGAATGTAATGTTACGCACCCATACAATGCGCACCACCCCGCGATGTTTTTCAGAAACCTATCCTACATTGCCACTGCATGTTCCCTGACTCCCCCATGCTGACAAACCCACGGTGCTTTTCCCCATCCTACATTGCCACTCACTGCCTATCCTAATTCAGACCCTCCGATTGACACCACCCCGTGATGTTTTTCTCACTCCTACTAGTGAATGTAATGTTACACTACCATACAATGCGCACCAACCCGAGATGTTTTTCTCACTCTTACTAGTGAATGTAATGTTACACACCCATACAATGCGAACCACCCCGCGATGTTTTCCAGAAACCTATCCTACATTGCCACTGCATGATCCCTGAGCTCCCCATGCTGACCACCCCGCGGTGCTTTTCTCCATCCTACATTGCCCGTCACTGCCTATCCTATTTCAGACCCTCCGATTCACACCACCCCGTGATGTTTTTCTCACTCCTACTAGTGAATGTAATGTTACACACCCATACAATGCGAACCACCGCACAATGTTTTTCAGAAACCTATTCTACATTGCCACTGCATGTTCCCTGACCTCCCCATGCTTACCACCCCGCGGTGCTTTTCCCCTCCTACATTGCCACTCACTGCCTATCCTAATTCAGACCCTCCGATTCACACCACCCCTGATGTTTTTCTCACTCCTACAAGTGAATGTAATGTTACACACCAATACAATGCGCACCACCCCCGGATGTTTTTCAGAAACCTATCCTACATAGCCACTGCATGTTCCCTAACCTCCCCATGCTGACCACCCCGCGGTGCTTTTCTCCATGCTACATTGCCACTCACTACCAATCCTAATTCAGATCCTCCGAATCACACCACCCCGTGATGTTTTTCTCACTCCTACTATTGAATGTAATGTTACACACCCATACAATGCGCACCATCCCATGATGTTTTTCTCACTCTTACTAGTGAATGTAATGTTACACACCCATACAATGCGAACCACCCCGCGATGTTTTCCAGAAACCTATCCTACATTGCCACTGCATGTTCCCTTACCTCCCCATGCTGACCACACGCGGTGCTTTTCTCCATCCTTCATTGCCACTCACTGCCTATTCAAATTCAGACCCTCCAATTCACACCACCCTGTGATGTTTTTCTCACTCCTACTAGTGAATGTAATGTTGCACACCCATACAAACTGCATCACCCCGCTATGTTTTTCAGAAACCTATCCTACATTGCCACTGCATGTTCCCTGAACTCCCCATGCTGACCAACCCACAGTGCTTTTCCCCATCCTACATTGCCACTCACTGCCTATCCTAATTCAGACCCTCTGATTCACACCACCCCGTGATGTTTTTCTCACTCCTACTAGTGAATGTAATGTTACACGCCCATACAATGCACACCAACCCGTGATGTTTTTCTCACTCCTACTAGTGAATGGAATATTACGCACCCATACAACGCGCACCACCCCGCGATGTATTTCAGAAACCTATTCTACATTGCCACTGCATGTTCCCTGACTTCCCCATGCTGACTACCCCTCGGTGCTTTTCTCTATCCTACATTGCCAGTCACTGCCTATCCTAATTCAGACCCTACGATTCACACCACCCTGTGATGTTTTTCTCACTCCTACTAGCGAATGTAATGTTACGCACCCATACAATGCGCACCACCCCGCGATGTTTTTCAGAAACCTATTCTACATTGCCACTGCATGTTCCCTGACGTCCCCATGCTGACCACCCTGCGGTGCTTTTCTCCATGCTACATTGCCACTCACTTCCTATCCTAATTCAGATCCTCCGATTCACACAACCCCGTGATGTGTTTCGCACTCCTACTAGTGAATGTAATGTTACACAGCCATACAATGCACACTAACCCGTGATGTTTTTCTCACTCTTAGTAGTGAATGTAATGTTACACACACATACGAAGTGCACCACCACGCGATGTTTTTCAGAAACCTATCCTACATTGCCACTGCATGTTACCTAACCTCCCCATGCTGCCAACGCATGGTGCTTTTCCGCATCCTTCATTGCCAATCACTGCCTATCCTAATTCAGACCGCGCGATTCACACTACCCCGTGATGTTTTTCTCACTCCTACTAGTGAAGGTAATGTTACACTACCATACAATGCGCACCAACCCGAGATGTTTTTCTCACTCCTACTAGTTTATGTAATGTTACACATCCATACAATGCGCACCCCCCGCCCGCGATGTTTTTCAGAAACCTATCCTACATTGCCACTGCATGTTCCCGGACCTCCCCATGCTGACCACACCGCGGTGCTTTTCTACATCCTACATTGCCACTCACTGCCTATCTTAATTCAGACGCTCCGATTCACACCACCCCGTGATGTGTTTCGCACTCCTACTAGTGAATGTAATGTTACACACCCATACAATGCGCACCACCCCCGGATGTTTTTCAGAAACCTGTCCTAAATTGCCACAGCACGTTCCCTGACCTCCCCCTGCTGACCACCCTGCGGTGCTTTCTCCATCCTACATCGCCACTCACTTCCTATCCTAACTAAGACCCTCCAATTCACACCACCCCGGGATGTTTTTCTCACTCCTACTAGTGAATGTAATGTTGCACACCCATACAAAGTGCACCACCCCGCGATATTTTTCAGAAACCTATCCTACATTGCCACTGCATGTTCCCTGACCTCCCCATTCTGACCAACCCACGGTGCTTTTCCCCATCCTACATTGCCACTCACTGCCTATCCTTATTCAGACCCTCTGATTCACACCACCCCGTGATGTTTTTCTGACTCCTACTAGTGAATGTAATGTTAGACTCCCATACAATACGCAACAACCCGTGATATTTTTCTCACTCCTACTAGTGAATGTAATGTTACACACCCATACAATTCCTACCACCACGCGATGTTTTTCAGAAACCTATCCTACATTGCCACTGCATGTTCCCTGACCTCCCCATGCTGACCAACCCACGGTGCTTTTCCCCATCCTACATTGCCACTCACTGCCTATCCTAATTCAGACCCTCCGATTCACACCACCCCGTGATGTTTTTCTCACTCCTACTATTGAATGTAATGTTACACTCCCATACAGTGTGCAACAACCCGTGATGTTTTTCTCACTCCTACTAGTGAATGTAATGTTACACATCCATACAATGCGCACCCCCCCGCGATGTTTTTCAGAAACCTATCCTACATTGCCACTGCATGTTCCCTGACCTCCCCATGCTGACCACACCGCGGTGCTTTTGCCCATCCTACATTGCCACTCACTGCCTATCTTAATTCAGACCCTCCAATTCACACCACCCCGTGATGTTTTTCTCACTCCTACTAGTGAATGTAATGTTACACAGCCATACAATGCGCACCACCCCCGGGTGTTTTTCAGAAACCTATCCTAAATTGCCACAGCACGTTCCCTGACCTCCCCATGCTGACCACCCTGCGGTGCTTTTCTCCATCCTACATCGCCACTCACTTCCTATCCTAATTAAGACCCTCCAATTCACACCACCCCGTGATGTTTTTCTCACTCCTACTAGTGAATGTAATGTTGCACACCCATTCAAAGTGCACCACCCCACGATGTTTTTCAGAAACCTATCCTACATTGCCACTGCATGTTCCCTGACTCCCGCATGCTGACAAAGCCACGGTGCTTTTCCCCATCCTACATTGCCACTCACTGCCTATCCTAATTCAGACCCTCCGATTCATACCACCCCGTGATGTTTTTCTCACTCCTACTAGTGAATGTAATGTTACACACCCATACAATTCCTACCATCATGGGATGTTTTTCAGAAATCTATCCTACATTGCCACTGCATGTTCCCTGACCTCCTCATGCTGACGACCCCGCGGTGCTTTTCCCCATTCTACATTGCCACTCACTGCCTATCCTAATTCAGACCCTCCGATTCACACCACCCCTGATGTTTTTCTCACTCCTACTAGTGAATGTAATGTTACACACCAATACAATGCGCACCACCCCCGGATGTTTTTCAGAAACCATCCTACATTGCCACTGCATGTTTCCTGACCTCCCCATGCTGACCACCCCGCGGTGCTTTTCTAAATCCTACATCGCCACTCACTTCCTATCCTAATTCAGACCCTCCCATTCACACCAACCCGTTTTTTTTCACTCCTACTAGTGAATGCAATGATACGCACCCATACAATGCGCACCACCCCGCGATGTTTTTCAGAAACCTATTCTACATTGCCACTGCATGTTCCCTGACGTCCCCATTCTGACCACCCTGCGGTGCTTTTCTCCATGCTACATTGCCACTCACTTCCTATCCTAATTCAGATCCTCCGATTCACACTACCCCGTGATTTTTTTCTGACTCCTACTAGTGAATGTAATGTTACACACCCATACAATGCACACTAACCCGTGATGTTTTTCTCACTCTTAGTAGTGAATGTAATGTTACACACACATACGAAGTGCACCACCACGCGATGTTTTTCCGATACCTATCCTACATTGCCACTGCATGTTACCTAACCTCCCCATGCTGCAAACCCATGGTGCTTTTCCGCATCCTACATTGCCAATCACTGCCTATCCTAATTCAGACCGTCCGATTCACACTACCCCGTGATGTTTTTCTCACTCCTACTAGTGAAGGTAATGTTACACTACCATACAATGCGCACCAACCCGAGATGTTTTTCTCACTCCTACTAGTGAATGTAATGTTACACATCCATACAATGCGCACCCCCCTCGCGATGTTTTTCAGAAACCTATCCTACATTGCCACTGCATGTTCCCGGACCTCCCCATGCTGACCACACCGCGGTGCTTTTCCCCATCCTACATTGCCACTCACTGCCTATCCTAATTCAGACCCTCCGATTCACACCACCCCGTGATGTTTTTCTCACTCCTACTAGTGAATGTAATGTTACACACCCATACAATGGGCACCACCCCCGGATGTTTTTCAGAAACCTGTCCTAAATTGCCACAGCACGTACCCTGACCTCCCCCTGCTGACCACCCTGCGGTGCTTTTCTCCATCCTACATCGCCACTCACTTCCTATCCTAATTAAGACCCTCCAATTCACACCACCCCGTGATGTTTTTCTCACTCCTACTAGTGAACGTAATGTTGCACACCCATACAAAGTGCACCACCCTGCCATATTTTTCAGAAACCTATCCTACATTGCCACTGCATGTTCCCTGACCTCCCCATTCTGACCAACCCACGGTGCTTTTCCCCATCCTACATTGCCACTCACTGCCTATCCTAATTCAGACCCTCTGATTCACACCACCCCGTGATGTTTTTCTGACTCCTACTAGTTAATGTAATGTTACACTCCCATACAATGCGCAACAACCCGTGATATTTTTCTCACTCCTACTAGTGAATGTAATGTTACACACCCATACAATTCCTACCACCACGCGATGTTTTTCAGAAACCTATCCTACATTGCCACTGCATGTTCCCTCACCTCCCCATGCTGACCAACCCACGGTGCTTTTCCCCATCCTACATTGCCACTCACTGCCTATCCTAATTCAGACCCTCCGATTCACACCACCCCGTGATGTTTTTCTCACTCCTACTAGTGAATGCAATGTTACACTCCCATACAGTGTGCAACAACCCGTGATGTTTTTCTCACTCCTACTAGTGAATGTAATGTTACACATCCATACAATGCGCACCCCCCCGCGATGTTTTTCAGAAACCTATCCTACATTGCCACTGCATGTTCCCTGACCTCCCCATGCTGACCACACCGCGGTGCTTTTCCCCATCCTACATTGCCACTCACTGCCTATCTTAATTCAGACCCTGCAATTCACACCACCCCGTGATGTTTTTCTCACTCCTACTAGTAAATGTAATGTTACACAGCCATACAATGCGCACCACCCCCGGGTGTTTTTCAGAAACCTATCCTAAATTGCCACAGCACGTTCCCTGACCTCCCCATGCTGACCACCCTGCGGTGCTTTTCTCCATCCTACATCGCCACTCACTTCCTATCCTAATTAAGACCCTCCAATTCACACCACCCCGTGATGTTTTTCTCACTCCTACTAGTGAATGTAATGTTGCACACCCATACAAAGTGCACCACCCCGCGATATTTTTCAGAAACCTATCCTACATTGCCACTGCATGTTCCCTGACTCCCCCATGCTGACAAACCCACGGTGCTTTTCCCCATCCTACATTGCCACTCCCTGCCTATCCTAATTCAGACCCTCCGATTCACACCACCCCGTGATGTTTTTCTCACTCCTACTAGTGAATGTAATGTTACACACCCATATAATTCCTACCACCACGGGATGTTTTTCAGAAATCTATCCTACATTGCCACTGCATGTTCCCTGACCTCCTCATGCTGACCACCCCGCGGTGCTTTTCCCCATTCTACATTGCCACTCACTGCCTATCCTAATTCAGACCCTCCGATTCACACCACCCCTGATGTTTTTCTCACTCCTACTAGTGAATGTAATGTTACACACCAATACAATGCGCACCACCCCCGGATGTATTTCAGAAACCATCCTACATTGCCACTGCATGTTTCCTGACCTCCCCATGCTGACCACCCCGCGGTGCTTTTCTCCATCCTACATCGCCACTCACTTCCTATCCTAATTCAGACCCTCCCATTCACACCAACCCGTTTTTTTTCACTCCTACTAGTGAATGCAATGTTACGCACCCATACAATGCGCACCACCGCGTGATGTTTTTCAGAAACCTATTCTACATTGCCACTGCATGTTCCCTGACCTCCCCATCCTGACTACCCCTCGGTGCTTTTCTCCATCCTACATTGCCAGTCACTGCCTATCCTAATTCAGACCCTACGATTCACACCACCCCGTGATGTTTTTCTCACTCCTACTAGTGAATGGAATGTTACGCACCCATACAACGCGCACCACCCCGCGATGTATTTCAGAAGCCTATTCTACATTGCCACTGCATGTTCCCTGACCTCCCCATGCTGACTACCCCTCGGTGCTTTTCTCCATCCTACATTGCCAGTCACTGCCTATCCTAATTCAGACCCTACGATTCACACCACCCCGTGATGTTTTTCTCACTCCTACTAGCGAATGTAATGTTACACACCCATACAATGCGCACTACCCCGTGATGTTTTTCTCACTCTTAGTAGTGAATGTAATGTTACACACACATACGAAGTGCACCACCACGCGATGTTTTTCAGAAACCTATCCTACATTGCCACTGCATGTTACCTAACCTCCCCATGCTGCCAATCCATGGTGCTTTTCCGCATCCTACATTGCCAATCACTGCCTATCCTAATTCAGACCGTTCAATTCACACTACCCCGTGATGTTTTTCTCACTCCTACTAGTGAAGGTAATGTTACACTACCATACAATGCGCACCAACCCGAGATGTTTTTCTCACTCCTACTAGTGAATGTAATGTTACACATCCATACAATGCGCACCCCCCCCGCGATGTTTTTCAGAAACCTATCCTACATTGCCACAGCACGTTCCCTGACCTCCCCCCCTGCTGACAAACCTGCGGTGCTTTTCTCCATCCTACATCGCCACTCACTTCCTATCCTAATTACCACCCTCCAATTCACACCACCCCGTGATGTTTTTCTCACACCTACTAGTGAATGTAAAGTTGCACACCCATACAAAGTGCACCACCACGCGATGTTTTTCAGAAACCTATCCTACATTGCCACTGCATGTTCCCTGACCTCCCCATGCTGACAAACCCATGGTGCTTTTCCCCATCCTAGATTGCCACTCCCTGCCTATCCTAATTCAGACCCTCCGATTCACACCACCCCGTGATGTTTTTCTCACTCCTACTAGTGAATGTAATGTTACACACCCATACAATTCCTACCACCACGCGATGTTTTTCGGAAATTTAACCTACATTGCCACTCCATGTTCCCTGACCTCCTCATGCTGACCACCCCGCGGTGCTTTTCCCCATTCTACATTGCCACTCACTGCCTATTCTAATTCAGACCCTCCGATTCACACCACCCCTGATGTTTTTCTCACTCCTACTAGTGAATGTAATGTTACACACCAATACAATGCGCACCACCCCCGGATGTTTTTCAGAAACCATCCTACATTGCCACTGCATGTTCCCTGACCTCCCCATGCTGACCACCCGCCTTGCTTTTCTCCATCCTACATCGCCACTCACTTCCTATCCTAATTCAGACCCTCCCATTCACACCAACCCGTTTTTTTTTCACTCCTACTAGTGAATGCAATGTTACGCACCCATACAATGTGCACCACCCCCGGATGTTTTTCAGAAACCTATTCTACACTGCCACTGCATGTTCCCTGTCCTCCCGATCCTGACTACCCCTCGGTGCTTTTCTCCGTCCTACATTGCCAGTCACTGCCTATCCTAATTCATACCCTACGATTCACACCACCCCGTGATGTTTTTCTCACTCCTACTAGTGAATGTAATGTTACGCACCCATACAATGCGCACCACCCCGCGATGTTTTTCAGAAACCTATTCTACATTGCCACCGCTTGTTCCCTGACGTCCCCATGCTGACCACCCTGCGGTGCTTTTCTCCATGCTACATTGCCACTCACTTCCTATCCTAATTCAGATCCTCCGATTCACACCACCCCGTGATGTTTTTCTGACTCCTACTAGTGAATGTAATGTTACACACCCATACAATTCCTACCACCACGCGATGTTTTTCAGAAACCTATCCTACATTGCCACTGCATGTTCCCTGACCTCCCCATGCTGACCAACCCACGGTGCTTTTCCCCATCCTACATTGCCACTCACTGCCTATCCTAATTCAGACCCTCCGATTCACACCACCCCGTGATGTTTTTCTCACTCCTACTAGTGAATGTAATGTTACACTCCCATACAGTGTGCAACAACCCGTGATATTTTTCTCACTCCTACTAGTGAATGTAATGTTACACATCCATACAATGCGCACCCCCCCGCGATGTTTTTCAGAAACCTATCCTAAATTGCCACAGCACGTTCCCTGACCTCCCCATGCTGACCACCCTGCGGTGCTTTTCCCCATCCTACATCGCCACTCACTTCCTATCCTAATTAAGACCCTCCAATTCACACCACCCCGTGATGTTTTTCTCACTCCTACTAGTGAATGTAATGTTACGCACCCATACAATGCGCACCACCCCGCGATGTTTTTCAGAAACCTATCCTACATTGCCACTGCATGTTCCCTGACTCCCCCATGCTGACAAACCCACGGTGCTTTTCCCCATCCTACATTGCCACTCACTGCCTATCCTAATTCAGACCCTCCGATTCACACCACCCCGTGATGTTTTTCTCACTCCTACTAGTGAATGTAATGTTACACACCCATACAATTCCTACCACCACGGGATGTTTTTCAGAAATCTATCCTACATTGCCACTGCATGTTCCCTGACCTCCTCATGCTGACGACCCCGCGGTGCTTTTCCCCATTCTACATTGCCACTCACTGCCTATCCTAATTCAGACCCTCCGATTCACACCACCCCTGATGTTTTTCTCACTCCTACTAGTGAATGTAATGTTACACACCAATACAATGCGCACCACCCCCGGATGTTTTTCAGAAACCATCCTACATTGCCACTGCATGTTTCCTGACCTCTCCATGCTGACCAACCCGCGGTGCTTTTCTCCATCCTACATCGCCACTCACTTCCTATCCTAATTCAGACCCTCCCATTCACACCAACCCGTTTTTTTTTCACTCCTACTAGTGAATGCAATGTTACGCACCCATACAATGCGCACCACCCCGCGATGTTTTTCAGAAACCTATTCTACATTGCCACTGCATGTTCCCTGACCTCCCAATCGTGACTACCCCTCGGTGCTTTTGTCCATCCTACATTGCCAGTCACTGCCTATCCTAATTCAGTCCCTACGATTCACACCACCCCGTGATGTTTTTCTGACTCCTACTAGTGAATGGAATGTTACACACCCATACAATGCGCACTACCCCGTGATGTTTTTCTCATTCTTAGTAGTGAATGTAATGTTACACACACATACGAAGTGCACCACCACGCGATGTTTTTCAGAAACCTATCCTACATTGCCACTGCATGTTACCTAACCTCCCCATGCTGCCAACCCATGGTGCTTTTCCGCATCCTACATTGCCAATCACTGCCTATCCTAATTCAGACCGTCCAATTCACACTACCCCGTGATGTTTTTCTCACTCTTACTAGTGAAGGTAATGTTACACTACCATACAATGCGCACCAACCCGAGATATTTTTCTCACTCCTACTAGTGAATGTAATGTTACACATCCATACAATGCGCACCCCCCCGCGATGTTTTTCAGAAACCTATCCTACATTGCCACTGCATGTTCCCTGACTTCCCCATGCTGACTACCCCTCGGTGCTTTTCTCCATCCTACATTGCCAGTCACTGCCTATTCTAATTCAAACCCTAGGATTCACACCACCCCGTGATGTTTTTCTCACTCCTACTAGCGAATGTAATGTTACACACCCATACAATGCGCACCACCCCGCGATATTTTTCAGAAACCTATTCTACATTGCCACTGCATGTTCCCTGATGTCCCCATGCTGACCACCCTGCGGTGCTTTTCTCCATGCCACATTGCCACTCACTTCCTATCCTAATTAAGATCCTCCGATTCACACTACCCCGTGATGTTTTTCTGACTCCTACGAGTGAATGTAATGTTACACACCCATACAATGCGCACTACCCCGTGATGTTTTTCTCACTCTTAGTAGTGAATGTAATGTTACACACACATACGAAGTGCACCACCACGTGATGTTTTTCAGAAACCTATCCTACATTGCCACTGCATGTTACCTAACCTCCCCATGCTGCCAACCCATGGTGCTTTTCCGCATCCTACATTGCCAATCACTGCCTATCCTAATTCAGACCGTCCAATTCACACTACCCCGTGATGTTTTTCTCACTCCTACTAGTGAAGGTAATGTTACACTACCATACAATGCGCACCAACCCGAGATATTTTTCTCACTCCTACTAGTGAATGTAATGTTACACATCCATACAATGCGCACCCCTCCCGCGATGTTTTTCAGAAACCTATCCTACATTGCCACTGCATGTTCCCTTACCTCCCCATGCTGACCACCCCGCGGTGCTTTTCCCCATCCTACATTGCCACTCACTGCCTATCTTAATTCAGACCCTCCGATTAACACCACCCCGTGATGTGTTTCTCAATCCTACTAGTGAATGTAACGTTACACACCCATACAATGCGCACCACCCCCGGATGTTTTTCAGAAACCTGTCCTAAATTGCCAAAGCATGTTCCCTGACCTCCCCCTGCTGACCACCCTGCGGTGCTTTTCTCCATCCTACATCGCCACTCACTTCCTATCCTAATTAAGACCCTACAATTCACACCACCCCGGGATGTTGTTCTCACTCCTACTAGTGAATGTAATGTTGCACACCCATACAAAGCGCACCACCCCGCGATATTTTTCAGAAACCTATCCTACATTGCCGCAGCATGTTCCCTGACCTCCCCATGCTGACCAACCCACGGTGCTTTTCCCCATCCTACATTGCCACTCACTGCCTATCCTAATTCCGACCCTCCGATTCACAGCACCCCGTGATGTTTTTCTCACTCCTACTAGTGAATGTAATGTTACACTCCCATACAATGCGCAACAACCCGTGATATTTTTCTCACTCCTACTAGTGAATGTAATGTTATACACCCATACAATTCCTACCAACACGCGATGTTTTTCAGAAATCTATCCTACATTGCCACTGCATGTTCCCTGACCTCCTCATGCTGACCACCCCGCGGTGCTTTTCCCCATTCTACATTGCCACTCACGGCCTATTCTAATTCAGACCCTCCGATTCACACCACCCCTGATGTTTTTCTCACTCCTACTAGTGAATGTAATGTTACACACCAATACAATGCGCACCACCCCCGGATGTTTTTCAGAAACCATCCTACATTGCCACTGCATGTTCCCTGACCTCCCCATGCTGACCACCCCGCCTTGCTTTTCTCCATCCTACATCGCCACTCACTTCCTATCCTAATTCAGACCCTCCCATTCACACCAACCCGTTTTTTTTTCACTCCTACTAGTGAATGCAATGTTACGCACCCATACAATGCGCACCACCCCCGGATGTTTTTCAGAAACCTATTCTACATTGCCACTGCATGTTCCCTGACCTCCCCATCCTGACTACCCTTCGGTGCTTTTCTCCATCCTACATTGCCAGTCACTGCCTATCCTAATTCAGATCCTCAGATTCACACTACCCCGTGATGTTTTTCTGACTCCTACTAGTGAATGTAATGTTACACAGCCATACAATGCGCACCACCCCCGGATGTTTTTCAGAAACCTATCCTAAATTGCCACAGCACGTTCCCTGACCTCCCCATGCTGACCACCCTGCGGTGCTTTTCTCGATCCTACATCGCCACTCACTTCCTATCCTAATTAAGACCCTCCAATTCACACCACCCCGTGATGTTTTTCTCACTCCTACTAGTGAATGTAATGTTGCACACCCATAAAAGTGCACCACCCCGCGATGTTTTTCAGAAACCTATCCTACATTGCCACTGCATGTTCCCTGACCTCCCCATGCTGACAAACCCACGGTGCTTTTCCCCATCCTACATTGCCTCTCACTGCCTATCCTAATTCAGACCCTCCGATTCACACCACCCCGTGATATTTTTCTCACTCCTACTAGTGAATGTAATGTTACACACCCATACAATTCCTACCACCACGCGATGTTTTTCAGAAATCTATCCTACATTGCCACTGCATGTTCCCTGACCTCCTCATGCTGACCACCCCGCGGTGCTTTTCCCCATTCTACATTGCCACTCACTGCCTATCCTAATT
Source organism: Cavia porcellus (assembly GCF_034190915.1). Taxonomy (NCBI): domain Eukaryota; kingdom Metazoa; phylum Chordata; class Mammalia; order Rodentia; family Caviidae; genus Cavia; species Cavia porcellus. The sequence goes on from NW_026947502.1 coordinate 69,786,284, forward strand.
CAGACCCTCCGATTCACACCACCCCTGATGTTTTTCTCACTCCTACTAGTGAATGTAATGTTACACACCAATACAATGCGCACCACCCCGGATGTTTTTCAGAAACCATCCTACATTGCCACTGCATGCTCCCTGACCTCCCCATGCTGACCACCCCGCGGTGCTTTTCTCCATCCTACATCGCCACTCACTTCCTATCCTAATTCAGACCGTCCCATTCACACCAACCCGTTATTTTTTTCACTCCTACTAGTGAATGCAATGTTACGCACCCATACAATGCGCACCACCCCGCGATGTTTTTCAGAAACATATTCTACATTACCACTGCATGTTCCCTGACCTCCCCATCCTGACTACCCCTCGGTGCTTTTCTTCATCCTACATTGCCAGTCACTGCCTATCCTAATTCAGACCCTACGATTCACACCACCCCGTGATGTTTTTCTCACTCCTACTAGTGAATGTAATGTTACACACCCATACAATGCGCACCACCCCGTGATGTTTTTCTCACTCTTAGTAGTGAATGTAATGTTACACACACATACAAAGGGCACCACCACGCGATGTTTTTCAGAAACCTATCCTACATTGCCACTGCATGTTCCCTGACCTCCCCATGCTGCCAACCCATGGTGTTTTTCCGAATCCTACATTGCCACTCACTGCCTATCCTAATTCAGACCCTCCGATTCACACTATCCCGTGATGTTTTTCTCACTCCTACTAGTGAATGTAATGTTACACTACCATACAATGCGCACCAACCCGAGATGTTTTTCTCACTCCTACTAGTGAATGTAATGTTACACATCCTTACAATGCGCACACCCTCCGGGATGTTTTTCAGAAACCTATCCTACATTGCCACTGCATGTTCCCTGACCTCCCCATGCTGACGACACCGCGGTGCTTTTCCCCATCCTACATTGCCACTCACTGCCTATCCTAATTCAGACCCTCCAATTCACACCAAACCGTGATGTTTTTCTCACTCCTACTAGTGAATGTAATGTTACACACCCATACAATGCGCACCAAGCCGTGATGTTTTCCTCACTCCTACTAGTGAATGTAATGTTACACACCCATAGAATGCGCACCACCCCGCGATGTTTTTCAGAAACCTATCCTACATTGCCACTGCATGTTCCCTGACCTCCCCATGCTGACCACCCTGCGGTGCTTTTCTCCATGTTACATTGCCACTCACTTCCTATCCTAATTCAGATCCTCCGATTCACAGCACCCCGTGATGTTTTTCTCACTCCTACTAGTGAATGTAATGTTATACACCCATACAATGCGTACCACCCCATGATGTTTTTCTCACTCTTACTAGTGAATGTAGTGTTACACAACCATACAATGCGAACCACCCTGCGATGTTTTTCAGAAACCTATCCTACATTGCCACTGCATGTTCCCTGACCTCCCCATGCTGACCACACGCGGTGCTTTGCTCCATCCTTCATTGCCACTCACTGCCTATCCTAATTCAGACCTTCCAATTCACACCACCCCGTGATGTTTTTCTCACTCCTACTAGTGAATGTATTGTTGCACACCCATAAAAATTGCACCACCCCGCGATGTTTTTCAGAAACCTATCCTACATTGCCACTGCATGTTCCCTGACTTCCCCATGCTGACCAACCCACGGTGCTTTTCCCCATCCTACATTGCCACTCACTGCCTATTCTAATTCAGACCCTCCGATTCACACCACCCCGTGATGTTTTTCTCACAAATACTAGTGAATGTAATGTTACACTCCCATACAATGCACAACAACCCGTGACGTTTTTCTCACTCCTACAAGTGAATGTAATTTTACACACCCATACAATTCCTACCTCCACGAGATGTTTTTCAGAAACTTATCCTACATTGCCACTGCATGTTCTGTGACCTCCCCATGCTGACCACCCCGCGGTGCTTTTCCCCATCCTACATTGCCACTCACTGCCTATCCTAATTCAGACCCTCCGATTCCCACCACCCCTGATGTTTTTCACACTCCTACTAGGGAATGTAATGTTACACACCAATACAATGCGCACCACCCCCGGATGTTTTTCAGAAACCTATCCTACATTGCCACTGCATGTTCCCTGACCTCCCCATGCTGACCACCCCGCGGAGCTTTTCTCCATCCTACATCGCCACTCACTTCCTATCCTAATTCAGAGCCTCCGATTCACACCACCCCGTTTTTTTTTCACTCCTACTAGTGAATGGAATGTTACGCACCCATACAATGCGCACCACCCCGCGATGTTTTTCAGAAACCTATTCTACATTGCCACTGCCTATTCCCTGACCTCCCCATGCTGACTACACCTCGGTGCTTTTCTCCATCCTACATTGCCAGTCACTGCCTATACTAATTCAGACCCTATGATTCACACCACCCCTGATGTTTTTCTCACTCCTACTAGTGAATGTAATGTTACACACCCATACAAAGTGCACCACCCCAGTATGTTTTTCAGAAACCATCCTACATTGCCACTGCATGCTCCCTGACCTCCCCATGCTGACCACCCCGCGGTGCTTTTCTCCATCCTACATCGCCACTCACTTCCTATCCTAATTCAGACCCTCCCATTCACACCAACCCGTTATTTTTTTCACTCCTACTAGTGAATGCAATGTTACGCACCCATACAATGCGCACCACCCCGCGATGTTTTTCAGAAACCTATTCCACATTACCACTGCATGTTCCCTGACCTCCCCATCCTGACTACCCCTCGGTGCTTTTCTTCATCCTACATTGCCAGTCACTGCCTATCCTAATTCAGACCCTACGATTCACACCACCCCGTGATGTTTTTCTCACTCCTACTAGTGAATGTAATGTTACGCACCCATACAATGCTCACCACCCCGCGATGTTTTTCAGAAACCTATTCTACATTGCCACCGCTTGTTCCCTGACGTCCCCATGCTGACCACCCTGCGATGCTTTTCTCCATGCTACATTGCCACTCACTTCCTATCCTAATTCAGATCCTCTGATTCACACCACCCCGTGATGTTTTTCTCACTCCTACTAGTGAATGTAATGTTACACACCCATACAATGCGCACCACCCCGTGATGTTTTTCTCACTCTTAGTAGTGAATGTAATGTTACACACACATACAAAGTGCACCACCACGCGATGTTTTTCAGAAACCTATCCTACATTGCCACTGCATGTTCCCTGACCTCCCCATGCTGCCAACCCATGGTGTTTTTCCGAATCCTACATTGCCACTCACTGCCTATCCTAATTCAGACCCTCCGATTCACACTATCCCGTGATGTTTTTCTCACTCCTACTAGTGAATGTAATGTTACACTACCATACAATGCGCACCAACCCGAGATGTTTTTCTCACTCCTACTAGTGAATGTAATGTTACACATCCATACAATGCGCACACCCTCCGCGAAGTTTTTCAGAAACCTATCCTACATTGCCACTGCATGTTCCCTGACCTCCCCATGCTGACCACACCGCGGTGCTTTTCCCCATCCTACATTGCCACTCACTGCCTATCTTAATTCAGACCCTCAGATTCACACCACCCCGTGATGTTTTTCTCACTCCTACTAGTGAATGTAATGTTACACACACATACAATGCGCTCCACCCCCGGATGTTTTTCAGAAACCTATCCTAAATTGCCACAGCACGTTCCCTGACCTCCCCATGCTGACCACCCTGCGGTGCTTTTCTCCATCCTACATTGCCACTCACTGCCTATCCTAATTCAGACCCTCCAATTCACACCAAACCGTGATGTTTTTCTCACTCCTACTAGTGAATGAAATGTTACACACCCATACAATGCGCACCAAGCCGTGATGTTTTCCTCACTCCTACTAGTGAATGTAATGTTACACACCCATAGAATGCGCACCACCCCGCGATGTTTTTCAGAAACCTATCCTACATTGCCACTGCATGTTCCCTGACCTCCCCATGCTGACCACCCTGCGGTGCTTTTCTCCATGCTACATTGCCACTCACTTCCTATCCTAATTCAGATCCTCCGATTCACAGCACCCCGTGATGTTTTTCTCACTCCTACTAGTGAATGTAATGTTATACACCCATACAATGCGTACCACCCCATGATGTTTTTCTCACTCTTACTAGTGAATGTAGTGTTACACACCCATACAATGCGAACCACCCTGCGATGTTTTTCAGAAACCTATCCTACATTGCCACTGCATGTTCCCCGACCTCCCCATGCTGACCACCCCGCGGTGGTTTTCTCCATCCTACGTTGCCACTCACTGCCTATCCTAATTCAGTCCCTCCGATTCACACCAACCCTGATGTTTTTGTCACTCCTACTAGTGAATATAATGTTACACACCAATACAATGCACACCACCCCCGGATGTTTTTCAGAAACCTATCCTACATTGCCACTGCATGTTCCCTGACCTCCCCATGCTGACCACCCCGCGGTGTTTTTCTCCATCCTACATCGCCACTCACTTCCTATCCTAATTCAGACCCTCCGATTCACACCAACCCTTTTTTTTCACTCCTCCTAGTGAATGGAATGTTACGCACCCATACAATGCGCACCACCCCACGATGTTTTACAGAAACCTATTCTACATTGCCACTGCATGTTCCCTGACCTCCCCATGCTGACCAACCCACGGTGCTTTTCCCCATTCTACATTGCCACTCACTGCCTATACTAATTCAGACCCTCCGATTCACACCACCCCTGATGTTTTTCTCACTCCTACTAGTGAATGTAATGTTACACACCAATACAATGCGCACCACCCTCGGATGTTTTTCAGAAACCATCCTACATTGCCACTGCATGTTCCCTGACCTCCCCATGCTGACCACCCCGCGGTGCTTTTCTCCGTCCTACATCGCCACTCACTTCCTATCCTAATTCAGACCCTCCCATTCACACCAACCCTTTTTTTTTCACTCCTACTAGTGAATGTAATGTTACGCACCCATACAATGCACACCACCCCGCGATGTTTTTCAGAAACCTATTCTACATTACCCCTGCATGTTCCCTGACCTCCCCATCCTGACTACCCCTCGGTGCTTTTCTCCATCCTACATTGCCAGTCACTGCCTATCCTAATTCAGACCCTACGATTCACACCACCCCGTGATGTTTTTCTCACTCCTACTAGTGAATGTAATGTTACGCACCCATACAATGCTCACCACCCCGCGATGTTTTTCAGAAACCTATTCTACATTGCCACCGCTTGTTCCCTGACGTCCCCATGCTGACCACCCTGCGGTGCTTTTCTCCATGCTACATTGCCACTCACTTCCTATCCTAATTCAGATCATCCGATTCACACCACCCGGTGATGTTTTTCTCACTCCTACTAGTGAATGTAATGTTACACACCCATACAATGCGCACCACCCCGTGATGTTTTTCTCACTCTTAGTAGTGAATGTAATGTTACACACACATACAAAGTGCACCACCACACGATGTTTTTCAGAAACCTATCCTACATTGCCACTGCATGTTCCCTGACCTCCCCATGCTGCCAACCCATGGTGTTTTTCCGAATCCTACATTGCTACTCACTGCCTATCCTAATTCAGACCCTTCGATTAACACTATCCCGTGATGTTTTTCTCACTCCTAATAGTGAATGTAATGTTACTCTCCCATACAGTGTGCAACAACCCGTGATGTTTTTCTCACTCCTACTAGTGAATGTAATGTTACACATCCATACAATGCGCACCCCCCCGCGATGTTTTTCAGAAACCTATCCTACATTGCCACTGCATGTTCCCTGACCTCCCCATGCTGACCACACCGCGGTGCTTTTCCCCATCCTACATTGCCACTCACTGCCTATCTTAATTCAGATCCTCCAATTCACACCACCCCGTGATGTTTTTCTCACTCCTACTAGTGAATGTAATGTTACACAGCCATACAATGCGCACCACCCCCGGATGTTTTTCAGAAACCTATCCTAAATTGCCACAGCACGTTCCCTGACCTCCCCATGCTGACCACCCTGCGGTGCTTTTCTCCATCCTACATCGCCACTCACTTCCTATCCTAATTAAGACCCTCCAATTCACACCACCCCGTGATGTTTTTCTCACTCCTACTAGTGAATGTAATGTTGCACACCCATACAAAGTGCAACACCCCGCGATGTTTTTCAGAAACCTATCCTACATTGCCACTGCATGTTCCCTGACCTCCCCATGCTGACAAACCCACGGTGCTTTTCCCCATCCTACATTGCCACTCACTGCCTATCCTAATTCAGACCCTCCGATTCACACCACCCCGTGATATTTTTCTCACTCCTACTAGTGAATGTAATGTTACACACCCATACAATTCCTACCACAACGCGATGTTTTTCAGAAATCTATCCTACATTGCCACTGCATGTTCCCTGACCTCCTCATGCTGACCACCCCGCGGTGCTTTTCCCCATTGTACATTGCCACTCACTGCCTATCCTAATTCAGACCCTCCGATTCACACCACCCCTGATGTTTTTCTCACTCCTACTAGTGAATGTAATGTTACACACCAATACAATGCGCACCACCCCCGGATGTTTTTCAGAAACCATCCTACATTGCCACTGCATGCTCCCTGACCTCCCCATGCTGACCACCCCGCGGTGCTTTTCTCCATCCTACATCGCCACTCACTTCCTATCCTAATTCAGACCCTCCCATTCACACCAACCCGTTATTTTTTTCACTCCTACTAGTGAATGCAATGTTACGCACCCATACAATGCGCACCACCCCGCGATGTTTTCAGAAACCTATTCCACATTACCAATGCATGTTCCCTGACCTCCCCATCCTGACTACCCCTCGGTGCTTTTCTTCATCCTACATTGCCAGTCACTGCCTATCCTAATTCAGACCCTACGATTCACACCACCCCGTGATGTTTTTCTCACTCCTACTAGTGAATGTAATGTTACGCACCCATACAATGCTCACCACCCCGCGATGTTTTTCAGAAACCTATTCTACATTGCCACCGCTTGTTCCCTGACGTCCCCATGCTGACCACCCTGCGATGCTTTTCTCCATGCTACATTGCCACTCACTTCCTATCCTAATTCAGATCCTCTGATTCACACCACCCCGTGATGTTTTTCTCACTCCTACTAGTGAATGTAATGTTACACACCCATACAATGCGCACCACCCCGTGATGTTTTTCTCACTCTTAGTAGTGAATGTAATGTTACACACACATACAAAGTGCACCACCACGCGATGTTTTTCAGAAACCTATCCTACATTGCCACTGCATGTTCCCTGACCTCCCCATGCTGCCAACCCATGGTGTTTTTCCGAATCCTACATTGCCACTCACTGCCTATCCTAATTCAGACCCTCCGATTCACACTATCCCGTGATGTTTTTCTCACTCCTACTAGTGAATGTAATGTTACACTACCATACAATGCGCACCAACCCGAGATGTTTTTCTCACTCCTACTAGTGAATGTAATGTTACACATCCATACAATGCGCACACCCTCCGCGAAGTTTTTCAGAAACCTATCCTACATTGCCACTGCATGTTCCCTGACCTCCCCATGCTGACCACACCGCGGTGCTTTTCCCCATCCTACATTGCCACTCACTGCCTATCTTAATTCAGACCCTCAGATTCACACCACCCCGTGATGTTTTTCTCACTCCTACTAGTGAATGTAATGTTACACACACATACAATGCGCTCCACCCCCGGATGTTTTTCAGAAACCTATCCTAAATTGCCACAGCACGTTCCCTGACCTCCCCATGCTGACCACCCTGCGGTGCTTTTCTCCATCCTACATTGCCACTCACTGCCTATCCTAATTCAGACCCTCCAATTCACACCAAACCGTGATGTTTTTCTCACTCCTACTAGTGAATGTAATGTTACACACCCATACAATGCGCACCAAGCCGTGATGTTTTCCTCACTCCTACTAGTGAATGTAATGTTACACACCCATAGAATGCGCACCACCCCGCGATGTTTTTCAGAAACCTATCCTACATTGCCACTGCATGTTCCCTGACCTCCCCATGCTGACCACCCTGCGGTGCTTTTCTCCATGCTACATTGCCACTCACTTCCTATCCTATTTCAGATCCTCCGATTCACAGCACCCCGTGATGTTTTTCTCACTCCTACTAGTGAATGTAATGTTATACACCCATACAATGCGTACCACCCCATGATGTTTTTCTCACTCTTACTAGTGAATGTAGTGTTACACACCCATACAATGCGAACCACCCTGCGATGTTTTTCAGAAACCTATCCTACATTGCCACTGCATGTTCCCTGACCTCCCCATGCTGACCACACGCGGTGCTTTGCTCCATCCTTCATTGCCACTCACTGCCTATCCTAATTCAGACCTTCCAATTCACACCACCCCGTGATGTTTTTCTCACTCCTACTAGTGAATGTATTGTTGCACACCCATAAAAATTGCACCACCCCGCGATGTTTTTCAGAAACCTATCCTACATTGCCACTGCATGTTCCGTGACCTCCCCATGCTGACCACCCCGCGGTGCTTTTCTCCATCCTACATTGCCACTCACTGCCTATTCTAATTCAGACCCTCCGATTCACACCACCCCGTGATGTTTTTCTCACACCTACTAGTGAATGTAATGTTACACTCCCATACAATGCACAACAACCCGTGATGTTTTTCTCACTCCTACAAGTGAATGTAATGTTACACACCCATACAATTCCTACCTCCACGAGATGTTTTTCAGAAACTTATCCTACATTGCCACTGCATGTTCTGTGACCTCCCCATGCTGACCACCCCGCGGTGCTTTTCCCCATCCTACATTGCCACTCACTGCCTATCCTAATTCAGACCCTCCGATTCCCACCACCCCTGATGTTTTTCACACTCCTACTAGGGAATGTAATGTTACACACCAATACAATGCGCACCACCCCCGGATGTTTTTCAGAAACCTATCCTACATTGCCACTGCATGTTCCCTGACCTCCCCATGCTGACCACCCCGCGGAGCTTTTCTCCATCCTACATCGCCACTCACTTCCTATCCTAATTCAGAGCCTCCGATTCACACCACCCCGTTTTTATTTCACTCCTACTAGTGAATGGAATGTTACGCACCCATACATTGAGCACCACCCCGCGATGTTTTTCAGAAACCTATTCTACATTGCCACTGCCTGTTCCCTGACCTCCCCATGCTGACTACACCTCGGTGCTTTTCTCCATCCTACATTGACAGTCACTGCCTATACTAATTCAGACCCTATGATTCACACCACCCCGTGATGTTTTTCTCACTCTTAGAAGTGAATGTAATGTTACACACCCATAGAAAGTGCACCACCCCAGGATGTTTTTCAGAAACCTATCCTACATTGCCACTGCATGTTTCCTGACCTCCCCATGCTGACCAACCCACGGTGCTTTTCCCCATCCTACATTGCCACTCACTGCCTGTCCTAATTCAGACCGTCCGATTCACACCACATCGTGATGTTTTTCTCACTCCTACTAGTGAATGTAATGTTACAATACCATACAATGCGCACCAACCCGAGATGTTTTTCTCACTCCTACAAGTGAATGTAATGTTACACACCCATACAATGCGCACCCCCCCGCGATGTTTTTCAGAAACCTATCCTACATTGCCACTGCTTGTTCAGTGATCTCCCCATGCTGACAAACCCGCAGTGCTTTTCCCCATCCTACATTGCAACTCACTGCCTATCCTAATTCAGACCCTCCGATTGACACCACCCCGTGATGTTTTTCTCACTCCTACTAGTGAATGTAATGTTACACACGCATACAATGCGGACCACCCCCGGATGTTTTTCAGAAACCTATCTTACATTGCCACTGCATGTTCCCTGACTTCCCCATGCTGATCACCCCGCGGTGCTTTTCTCCATCCTACATCGCATCTCACTTCTTATTCTAATTCAGACCCTCCGATTCGCACCACCCAGTGATGTTTTCCTCACTTCTACTAGTGAGTGTAATGTTACACACCAATACAATACGCACCACCCCGTGATGTTTTTTTCACTCCTACTAGTGAATGTAATGTTACACACCCATACAATGCGCACCACCCAGCGATGTTTTTCAGAAACCTATCCTACATTGACACTGCATGTTCTCTGACCTCCCCATGCTGACCACCCCGCGGTGCTTTTCTCCATTCTACATTGCCACTCAATGCCTATCCTAATTCAGACCCTCCGATTCACACCACCCCGTGATGTTTTTCTCACTCCTACTGCTGAATGTAATGTTACACACCCATACAATGCGCACCACCCCACGATGTTTTTCAGAAACCTATTCTGCATTGCCACTGCATGTTCCCTGACCTTCCCATGCTAACCAACCCACGGTGCTTTTCTCCATCCTACATTGCCAGTCACTGCCTATCTTAATTCAGACCCTACGATTCACACCACCCCGTGATGTTTTTCTCACTCCTACTAGTGAATGTAATGTTACACACCCAAACAATGCGCACCACACCGCGATGTTTTTCAGAAACCTATCCTGCATTGCCACTGCATGTTCCCCGACCTCCCCATGCTGACCAGCCCGCGGTGCTTTTCTCCATCCTACATTGCCACTCACATCCTATCCTAATTCAGACCCTCCGATTCACACCTCCCCGTGATGTTTTTCTCACTCCTACTAGTGAATGTATTGTTACACACCCATACAATGCGCACCACCCAGCGATGTTTTTCAGAAACCTATCCTACATTGCCACTGCATGTTCCCCGACCTCCCCATGCTGACCACCCCGCGGTGGTTTTCTCCATCCTACGTTGCCACTCACTGCCTATCCTAATTCAGTTCCTCCGATTCACACCAACCCTGATGTTTTTGTCACTCCTACTAGTGAATATAATGTTACACACCAATACAATGCACACCACCCCCGGATGTTTTTCAGAAACCTATCCTACATTGCCACTGCATGTTCCCTGACCTCCCCATGCTGACCACCCCGAGGTGTTTTTCTCCATCCTACATCGCCACTCACTTCCTATCCTAATTCAGACCCTCCGATTCACACCAACCCTTTTTTTTCACTCCTCCTAGTGAATGGAATGTTACGCACCCATACAATGCGCACCACCCCACGATGTTTTACAGAAACCTATTCTACATTGCCACTGCATGTTCCCTGACCTCCCCATGCTGACCAACCCACGGTGCTTTTCCCCATCGTACATTGCCACTCACTGCCTATTCTAATTCAGACCCTCCGATTCACACCACCCCGTGATGTTTTTCTCACACCTACTAGTGAATGTAATGTTACACTCCCATACAATGCACAACAACCTGTGATGTTTTTCTCACTCCTACAAGTGAATGTAATGTTACACACCCATACAATTCCTACCTCCATGAGATGTTTTTCAGAAACTTATCCTACATTGCCACTGCATGTTCTGTGACCTCCCCATGCTGACCACCCCGCGGTGCTTTTCCCCATCCTACATTGCCACTCACTGCCTATCCTAATTCAGACCCTCCGATTCCCACCACCACTGATGTTTTTCACACTCCGACTAGGGAATGTAATGTTACACACCAATACAATGCGCACCACCCCCGGATGTTTTTCAGAAACCTATCCTACATTGCCACTGCATGTTCCCTGACCTCTCCATGCTGACCACCCCGCGGAGCTTTTCTCCATCCTACATCGCCACTCACTTCCTATCCTAATTCAGAGCCTCCGATTCACACCACCCCGTTTTTTTTTTCACTCCTACTTGTGAATGGAATGTTACGCACCCATACAATGCGCACCACCCCGCGATGTTTTTCAGAAACCTATTCTACATTGCCACTGCCTGTTCCCTGACCTCCCCATGCTGACTACACCTCGGTGCTTTTCTCCATCCTACATTGCCAGTCACTGCCTATACTAATTCAGATCCTATGATTCACACCACCCCGTGATGTTTTTCTCACTCCTACTAGTGAATGTAATGTTACGCACCCATACAATGCGCACCACCCTACGATGTTTTTCAGAAACCTATTCTACATTGCCACTGCATGTTCCCTGACGTCCCCATGCTGACCACCCCGCGGTGCTTTTCTCCATGCTACATTGCCACTCACTTCCTATCCTAATTCAGATCCTCCGATTCACACCACCCCGTGATGTTTCTCTCACTCCTACTAGTGAATGTAATGTTACACACCCAAACAATGCGCACCACACCGCGATGTTTTTCAGAAACCTATCCTGCATTGCCACTGCATGTTCCCCGACCTCCCCATGCTGACCAGCCCGCGGTGCTTTTCTCCATCCTACATTGCCACTCACATCCTATCCTAATTCAGACCCTCCGATTCACACCTCCCCGTGATGTTTTTCTCACTCCTATTAGTGAATGTATTGTTACACACCCATACAATGCGCACCACCCAGCGATGTTTTTCAGAAACCTATCCTACATTGCCACTGCATGTTCCCCGACCTCCCCATGCTGACCATCCCGCGGTGCTTTTCTCCATCCTACGTTGCCACTCACTGCCTATCCTAATTCAGTCCCTCCGATTCACACCAACCCTGATGTTTTTCTCACTCCTACTAGTGAATATAATGTTACACACCAATACAATGCACACCACCCCCGGATGTTTTTCAGAAACCTATCCTACATTGCCACTGCATGTTCCATGACCTCCCCATGCTGACCACCCCGCGGTGTTTTTCTCCATCCTACATCGCCACTCACTTCCTATCCTAATTCAGACCCTTCGATTCACACCAACCCTTTTTTTTCACTCCTACTAGTGAATGGAATGTTACGCACCCATACAATGCGCACCACCCCATGATGTTTTACAGAAACCTATTCTACATTGCCACTGCATGTTCCCTGACCTCCCCATGCTGACCAACCCACGGTGCTTTTCCACATCCTACATTGCCACTCACTGCCTATTCTAATTCAGACCCTCCGATTCACACCACCCCGTGATGTTTTTCTCACACCTACTAGTGAATGTAATGTTACACTCCCATACAATGCACAACAACCTGTGATGTTTTTCTCACTCCTACAAGTGAATGTAATGTTACACACCCATACAATTCCTACCTCCACGAGATGTTTTTCAGAAACTTATCCTACATTGCCACTGCATGTTCTGTGACCTCCCCATGCTGACCACCCCGCGGTGCTTTTCCCCATCCTACATTGCCACTCACTGCCTATCCTAATTCAGACCCTCCGATTCCCACCACCACTGATGTTTTTCACACTCCGACTAGGGAATGTAATGTTACACACCAATACAATGCGCACCACCCCCGGATGTTTTTCAGAAACCTATCCTACATTGCCACTGCATGTTCCCTGACCAACCCATGCTGACCACCAGGCGGAGCTTTTCTCCATCGTACATCTCCACTCACTTCCTATCCTAATTCAGAGCCTCTGATTCACACCACCCCGTTTTTTTTTCACTCCTACTAGTGAATGGAATGTTACGTACCCATACAATGCGCACCACCCCGCAATGTTTTTCAGAAACCTATTCTACATTGCCACTGCCTGTTCCCTGACCTCCCCATGCTGACTACACCTCGGTGCATTTCTCCATCCTACATTGCCAGTCACTGCCTATACTAATTCAGATCCTATGATTCACACCACCCCGTGATGTTTTTCTCACTCCTACTAGTGAATGTAATGTTACGCACCCATACAATGCGCACCACCCTACGATGTTTTTCAGAAACCGATTCTACATTGCTACTACATGTTCCCTGACGTCCCCATGCTGACCACCCCGCGGTGCTTTTCTCCATGCTACATTGCCACTCACTTCCTATCCTAATTCAGATCCTCCGATTCACACCACCCCGTGATGTTTCTCTCACTCCTACTATTGAATGTAATGTAACACACCCATACAATGCGCACCACCCCGTGATGTTTTTCTCACTCTTAGAAGTGAATGTAATGTTACACACCCATACAAAGTGCACCACCCCTGGATGTTTTTCAGAAACCTATCCTACATTGCCACTGCATGTTCCCTGACCTCCCCATGCTGACCAACCCACGGTGCTTTTCCCCATCCTACATTGCCACTCACTGCCTGTCCTAATTCAGACCGTCCGATTCACACCACACTGTGATGTTTTTCTCACTCCTACTAGTGAATGTAATGTTACAATACCATACAATGCGCACCAACCCGAGATGTTTTTCTCACTCCTACAAGTGAATGTAATGTTACACACCCATACAATGCGCACCCCCCCGCGATGTTTTTCAGAAACCTATCCTACATTGCCACTGCTTGTTCCCTGACCTCCCCATGCTGACAAACCCGCGGTGCTTTTCCCCATCCTACATTGCCACTCACTGCCTATCCTAATTCAGACCCTCCGATTGACACCACCCCGTGATGTTTTTCTCACTCCTACTAGTGAATGTAATGTTACACACGCATACAATGCGGACCACCCCCGGATTTTTTTCAGAAACCTATCTTACATTGCCACTGCATGTTCCCTGACTTCCCCATGCTGATCACCCCGTGGTGCTTTTCTCCATCCTACATCGCAACTCACTTCTTATTCTAATTCAGACCCTCCGATTCGCACCACCCAGTGATGTTTTTCTCACTTCTACTAGTGAGTGTAATGTTACACACCCATACAATGCGCACCACCCCGTGATGTTTTTTTCACTCCTACTAGTGAATGTAATGTTACACACCCATACAATGCGCACCACCCAGCGATGTTTTTCAGAAACCTATCCTACATTGACACTGCATGTTCTCTGACCTCCCCATGCTGACCACCCCGCGGTGCTTTTCTCCATTCTACATTGCCACTCAATGCCTATCCTAATTCAGACCCTCTGATTCACACAACCCCGTGATGTTTTTCTCACTCCTACTGCTGAATGTAATGTTACACACCCATACAATGCGCACCACCCCACGATGTTTTTCAGAAACCTATTCTGCATTGCCACTGCATGTTCCCTGACCTTCCCATGCTAACCACCCCACGGTGCTTTTCTCCATCCTACATTGCCAGTCACTGCCTATCTTAATTCAGACCCTACGATTCACACCACCCCGTGATGTTTTTCTCACTCCTACTAGTGAATGTAATGTTACACACCCAAACAATGCGCACCACACCGCGATGATTTTCAGACACCTATCCTGCATTGCCACTGCATGTTCCCCGACCTCCCCATGCTGACCAGCCCGCGGTGCTTTTCTCCATCCTACATTGCCACTCACATCCTATCCTAATTCAGACCCTCCGATTCCCACCTCCCCGTGATGTTTTTCTCACTCCTACTAGTGAATGTATTTTTACACACCCATACAATGCGCACCACCCAGCGATGTTTTTCAGAAACCTATCCTACATTGCCACTGCATGTTCCCCGACCTCCCCATGCTCACCACCCCGCGGTGCTTTTCTCCATCCTACGTTGCCACTCACTGCCTATCCTAATTCAGTCCCTCCGATTCACACCAACCCTGATGTTTTTCTCACTCCTACTAGTGAATATAATGTTACACACCAATACAATGCACACCACCCCCGGATGTTTTTCAGAAACCTATCATACATTGCCACTGCATGTTCCCTGACCTCCCCATGCTGACCAACCCGCGGTGTTTTTCTCCATCCTACATCGCCACTCACTTCCTATCCTAATTCAGACCCTCCGATTCACACCAACCCTTTTTTTTTCACTCCTACTAGTGAATGGAATGTTACGCACCCATACAATGCGCACCACCCCACGATGTTTTACAGAAACCTATTCTACATTGCCACTGCATGTTCCCTGACCTCCCCATGCTGACCACCCCTCGGTGCTTTTCTCCATCCTACATTGCCACTCACTTCCTATCCTAATTGAGACCCTCCGATTCACACCACCCCGTGATATTTTTCTCACTCCTACTAGAGAATGTAATGTTACACACCCGTACAATGCGCACCACCCAGCGATGTTTTTCAGAAACCTATCCTACATTGCCACTGCATGTTCCCCGACCTCCCCATGGTGACCACCCCGCGGTGCTCTTCTCCATCCTACATTGCCACTCACTGCCTATCCTAATTCAGACCCTCCAATTCACACCACCACGTGATGTTTTTCTCACTCCTACTAGTGAATGTAACGTTACACACCCATACAATGCGAACCACCCCGTGATGTTTTTCTCACTCCTACTAGTGAATGTAATGTTACACACCCATACAATGCGCACCACCCCGCGATGTTTTTCAGAAACCTTTCCTACATTGCCACTGCATGTTCCCTGACCTCCCCATGCTCACCACCCCGCTGTGCTATTCTCCATCCTACATTGCCACTCACTGCCTATCTTATTAAGACCCTCCGATTCACACCACCCCGTTAGTTTTTCTCACTCCTACTAGTGAATATAATGTTACACACCCATACAATGCGCACCACCCCGCGATGTTGTTCAGAAACCTATCCTACATTGCCACTGCATGTTCCCTGACGTACACATGCTGACCACCACGCGGTGCTTTTCTCCATTCTACATTGCCACTCACTGCCTAACCTATTCAGACCCTTCGATTCACACCACCCCTTTATGTTTTTCTCAATCCTACTAGTTAATGTAATGTTACACACCCATACAATGCGCACCACCCCGCGATGTTGTTCAGAAACCTATCCTACATTGCCACTGCATGTTCCCTGACGTACACATGCTGACCACCACGCGGTGCTTTTTTCCATTCTACATTGCCACTCACTGCCTAACCTATTCAGACCCTTCGATTCACACCACCCCTTTATGTTTTTCTCAATCCTACTAGTTAATGTAATGTTACACACCCATACAATGCGAACCACCCCGCGATGTTTTTCAGAAACCTATCCTACATTGTCACTGCATGTTCCCTGACCTCGACATGCTGACCACCCCGCGGTGCTTTTCTCCATCCTACATTGCCACTCAATGCCTATCCTAATTGAGACCCTCCGATTCACACCACCCGGTGATGCTTTTCTCACTCCTACTAGTGAATGTAATGTTACACACCCATACAATACGCACCACCCCGCGATGTTTTTCAGAAACCTATCCTACATTGCCACTGCATGTTCCATGACCTTCCCATGCTGACCACCCCACGGTGCTTTTCTCCGTCCTACATTGCCAGTCACTGCCTATCTTAATTCAGACCCTACAATTCACACCACCCCGTGATGTTTTTCTCACTCCTACTAGTGAATGTAATGTTACACACCTATACAATGCGCACCACCCCGTGATGTTTTTCTCACTCTTAGTAGTGAATGTAATGTTACACACCCATACAAAGTGCACCACCCCGCGATGTTTTTCAGAAACCTATCCTACATTGCCACTGCATGTTCCCTGACCTCCCCATGCTGACCAACCCACGGTGCTTTTCCCCATCCTACATTGCCACTCACTGCCTATCCTAATTCAGACTATCCGAGTGACACCACCCCGTGATGTTTTTCTCACTCCTACTAGTGAATGTAATGTTACACACGCATACAATGCGGACCACACCCGGATGTTTTTCAGAAACCTATCCTACATTGCCACTGCATGTTCCCTGACTTCCCCATGCTGACCACCCCGCGGTGCTTTTCTCCATCCTACATCGCAACTCACTTCCTAGTTTAATTCAGACCCTCCGATTCGCACCACCCCGTGATGTTTTTCTCACTTCTACTAGTGAGTGTAATGTTACACACCCATACAATGCGCACCACCCCGTGATGTGTTTTTCAGTCCTACTAGTGAATGTAATGTTACACACCCATACAGTGCGCACCACACAGCGATGTTTTTCACAAACCTATCCTACATTGCCACTGCATGTTCCCCGACCTCCCCATGCTGACCAGCCCGCGGTGCTTTTCTCCATCCTACATTCCCACTCACTGCCTATCCTAATTCAGACCCTCCAATTCACACCACCCTTGATGTTTTTCTCACTCCTACTAGTGAATGTAATGTTACACACCCATACAATGCGCACCACCCCGTGATGTTTTTCTCACTCCTACTAGTGAATGTAATGTTACACACCCATACAATGCGCACCCCCCCGCGATGTTTTTCAGAAACCTATTCTACATTGCCACTGCATGTTACCTGACCTCCCCATGCTCACCACCCCGCGGTGCTATTCTCCTTCCTACATTGCCACTCACTGCCTATCTTATTAAGACCCTCCGATTCACACCACCCCGTTAGTTTTTCTCACTCCTTCTAGTGAATGTAATGTTACACACCCATACAATGCGCACCACCCCGCGATGTTGTTAAGAAACATATCCTACATTGTCCCTGCATGTTCCCTGACCTACACATGCTGACCACCCCGTGGTGCTTTTATCCATCCTACATTGCCACTCACTGCCTAACCTATTCAGACCCTCCGATTCACAACAACCCCGTTATGTTTTTCTCACTCCTACCAGTGAATGTAATGTTACACACCCATACAATGCGCACCACACCGCGATGTTTTTCAGAAACCTATCCTAATTCGCCTCTGCATGTTCCCTGACCTCCACATGCTGACCACCCCGCGGTGCGTTTCTCCATCCTACATTGCCACTCACTGCCTATCCTAATTCAGACCCTCCGATTCACACCACCCCTGATGTTTTTCTCACTCCTACTAGTGAATATAATGTTACACACCAATACAATGCGCACCACCCACGGATGTTTTTCAGAAACCTATCCTACATTGCCACTGCATGTTCCCTGACCTAACCATGCTGACCACCCCACGGTGTTTTTCTCCATCCTACATCGCCACTCACTTCCTATCCTAATTCAGACCCTCCGATTCACACCAACCCTTTTTTTTTCACTTCTACTAGTGAATGGAATGTTACGCACCCATACAATGCGCACCACCCCGGGATGTTTTACAGAAACCTATTCTACATTGCCACTGCATGTTCCCTGACCTCCCCATGCTGACCACCCCTCGGTGCTTTTCTCCATCCTACATTGCCAGTCACTGCCTATAATAATTCAGACCCTACGATTCACACCACCACGTGATGTTTTTCTCACTCCTAATAGTGAATGTAATGTTACGCACCCATACAATGCGCACCACCCCGCGATGTTTTTCAGAAACCTATCCTACATTGCCACTGCATGTTCCCTGACCTCCCCATGCTGACCACCCCGCGGTGCTTTTCTCCATTCTACATTGCCAATCAATGCCTATCCTAATTCAGACCCTCCGATTCACACCACCCCGTGATGTTTTTCTCACTCCTACTAGTGAATGTAATGTTACACACCTATACAATGCGCACCACCCCGTGATGTTTTTCTCACTCTTAGTAGTGAATGTAATGTTACACACCCATACAAAGTGCACCACCCCGCGATGTTTTTCAGAAACCTATCCTACATTGCCACTGCATGTTCCCTGACCTCCCCATGCTGACCAACCCACGGTGCTTTTCCCCATCCTACATTGCCACTCACTGCCTATCCTAATTCAGACCCTCCGATTGACACCACCCCGTGATGTTTTTCTCACTCCTACTAGTGAATGTAATGTTACACACGCATACAATGCGGACCACCCCCGGATGTTTTTCAGAAACCTATCCTACATTGCCACTGCATGTTCCCTGACTTCCCCATGCTGACCACCCCGCGATGCTTTTCTCCATCCTACATCGCAACTCACTTCCTAGTTTAATTCAGACCCTCCGATTCGCACCACCCCGTGATGTTTTTCTCACTTCTACTAGTGAGTGTAATGTTACACACCCATACAATGCGCACCAACCCGTGATGTGTTTTTCAGTCCTACTATTGAATGTAATGTTACACACCCATACAATGCGCACCACCCAGCGATGTTTTTCACAAACCTATCCTACATTGCCACTGCATGTTCCCCGACCTCCCCATGCTGACCAGCCCGCGGTGCTTTTCTCCATCCTACATTCCCACTCACTGCCTATCCTAATTCAGACCCTCCAATTCACACCACCCGTGAGGTTTTTCTCACTCCTACTAGTGAATGTAATGTTACACACCCATACAATGCGCACCACCCCGTGATGCTTTTCTCACTCCTACTAGTGAATGTAATGTTACACACTCATACAATGCGCACCACCCCGCGATGTTTTTCAGAAACCTATTCTACATTGCAACTGCATGTTACCTGACCTCCCCATGCTCACCACCCCGCGGTGCTATTCTCCTTCCTACATTGCCACTCACTGCCTATCTTATTAAGACCCTCCGATTCACACCACCCCGTTAGTTTTTCTCACTCCTTCTAGTGAATGTAATGTTACACACCCATACAATGCGCACCACCGCGCGATGTTGTTAATAAACATATCCTACATTGTCCCTGCATGTTCCCTGACCTCCACATGCTGACCACCCCGCGGTGCTTTTATCCATCCTACATTGCCACTCACTGCCTATCCTAATTCAGACCCTCCGATTCACACCACCCCTGATGTTTTTCTCACTCCTACTCGTGAATATAATGTTACACACCAAAAAATGCGCACCACCCCCGGATGTTTTTCAGAAACCTATCCTACATTGCCACTGCATGTTCCCTGACCTCCCCATGCTGACCACCCCGCGGTGTTTTTCTCCATCCTACATCGCCACTCACTTCCTATCCTAATTCAAACCCTCTGATTCACATCAACCCTTTATTTTTTCACTCCTACTAGTGAATGGAATGTTACGAACCCATACAATGCGCACCACCCCGCGATGTTTTACAGAAACCTATTCTACATTGCCACTGCATGTTCCCTGACCTCCCCATGCTGACCACCCCTCGGTGCTTTTCTCCATCCTACATTGCCAGTCACTGCCTATAATAATTCAGACCCTACGATTCACACCACCCCGTGATGTTTTTCTCACTCCTACTAGTGAATGTAATGTTACGCACCCATACAATGCGCACCACCCCGCGATGTTTTTCAGAAACCTATCCTACATTGCCACTGCATGTTCCCTGACCTCCCCATGCTGACAACCCCGCGGTGCTTTTCTCCATTCTACATTGCCATTCAATGCCTATCCTAATTCAGACCCTCCGATTCACACCACCCCGTGATGTTTTTCTCACTCCTACTGGTGAATGTAATGTTACACACCCACACAATGCGCACCACCCAACGATGTTTTACAGAAACCTATTCTACATTGCCACTGCATGTTCCCTGACCTCCCCATGCTGACCACCCCTCGGTGCTTTTCTCCATCCTACATTGCCAGTCACTGCCTATAATAATTCAGACCCTACGATTCACACCACCCCGTGATGTTTTTCTCACTCCTACTAGTGAATGTAATGTTACACACCCGTACAATGCGCACCACCCAGCGATGTTTTTCAGAAACCTATTCTACATTGCCACCGCTTGTTCCCTGACGTCCCCATGCTGACCACCCTGCGATGCTTTTCTCCATGCTACATTGCCACTCACTTCCTATCCTAATTCAGATCCTCTGATTCACACCACCCCGTGATGTTTTTCTCACTCCTACTAGTGAATGTAATGTTACACACCCATACAATGCGCACCACCCCGTGATGTTTTTCTCACTCTTAGTAGTGAATGTAATGTTACACACACATACAAAGTGCACCACCACGCGATGTTTTTCAGAAACCTATCCTACATTGCCACTGCATGTTCCCTGACCTCCCCATGCTGCCAACCCATGGTGTTTTTCCGAATCCTACATTGCCACTCACTGCCTATCCTAATTCAGACCCTCCGATTCACACTATCCCGTGATGTTTTTCTCACTCCTACTAGTGAATGTAATGTTACACTACCATACAATGCGCACCAACCCGAGATGTTTTTCTCACTCCTACTAGTGAATGTAATGTTACACATCCATACAATGCGCACACCCTCCGCGAAGTTTTTCAGAAACCTATCCTACATTGCCACTGCATGTTCCCTGACCTCCCCATGCTGACCACACCGCGGTGCTTTTCCCCATCCTACATTGCCACTCACTGCCTATCTTAATTCAGACCCTCAGATTCACACCACCCCGTGATGTTTTTCTCACTCCTACTAGTGAATGTAATGTTACACACACATACAATGCGCTCCACCCCCGGATGTTTTTCAGAAACCTATCCTAAATTGCCACAGCACGTTCCCTGACCTCCCCATGCTGACCACCCTGCGGTGCTTTTCTCCATCCTACATTGCCACTCACTGCCTATCCTAATTCAGACCCTCCAATTCACACCAAACCGTGATGTTTTTCTCACTCCTACTAGTGAATGAAATGTTACACACCCATACAATGCGCACCAAGCCGTGATGTTTTCCTCACTCCTACTAGTGAATGTAATGTTACACACCCATAGAATGCGCACCACCCCGCGATGTTTTTCAGAAACCTATCCTACATTGCCACTGCATGTTCCCTGACCTCCCCATGCTGACCACCCTGCGGTGCTTTTCTCCATGCTACATTGCCACTCACTTCCTATCCTAATTCAGATCCTCCGATTCACAGCACCCCGTGATGTTTTTCTCACTCCTACTAGTGAATGTAATGTTATACACCCATACAATGCGTACCACAACATGATGTTTTTCTCACTCTTACTAGTGAATGTAGTGTTACACACCCATACAATGCGAACCACCCTGCGATGTTTTTCAGAAACCTATCCTACATTGCCACTGCATGTTCCCCGTCCTCCCCATGCTGACCACCCCGCGGTGGTTTTCTCCATCCTACGTTGCCACTCACTGCCTATCCTAATTCAGTCCCTCCGATTCACACCAACCCTGATGTTTTTGTCACTCCTACTAGTGAATATAATGTTACACACCAATACAATGCACACCACCCCCGGATGTTTTTCAGAAACCTATCCTACATTGCCACTGCATGTTCCCTGACCTCCCCATGCTGACCACCCCGCGGTGTTTTTCTCCATCCTACATCGCCACTCACTTCCTATCCTAATTCAGACCCTCCGATTCACACCAACCCTTTTTTTTCACTCCTCCTAGTGAATGGAATGTTACGCACCCATACAATGCGCACCACCCCACGATGTTTTACAGAAACCTATTCTACATTGCCACTGCATGTTCCCTGACCTCCCCATGCTGACCAACCCACGGTGCTTTTCCCCATTCTACATTGCCACTCACTGCCTATACTAATTCAGACCCTCCGATTCACACCACCCCTGATGTTTTTCTCACTCCTACTAGTGAATGTAATGTTACACACCAATACAATGCGCACCACCCTCAGATGTTTTTCAGAAACCATCCTACATTGCCACTGCATGTTCCCTGACCTCCCCATGCTGACCACCCCGCGGTGCTTTTCTCCGTCCTACATCGCCACTCACTTCCTATCCTAATTCAGACCCTCCCATTCACACCAACCCTTTTTTTTTCACTCCTACTAGTGAATGTAATGTTACGCACCCATACAATGCACACCACCCCGCGATGTTTTTCAGAAACCTATTCTACATTACCCCTGCATGTTCCCTGACCTCCCCATCCTGACTACCCCTCGGTGCTTTTCTCCATCCTACATTGCCAGTCACTGCCTATCCTAATTCAGACCCTACGATTCACACCACCCCGTGATGTTTTTCTCACTCCTACTAGTGAATGTAATGTTACGCACCCATACAATGCTCACCACCCCGCGATGTTTTTCAGAAACCTATTCTACATTGCCACCGCTTGTTCCCTGACGTCCCCATGCTGACCACCCTGCGGTGCTTTTCTCCATGCTACATTGCCACTCACTTCCTATCCTAATTCAGATCATCCGATTCACACCACCCGGTGATGTTTTTCTCACTCCTACTAGTGAATGTAATGTTACACACCCATACAATGCGCACCACCCCGTGATGTTTTTCTCACTCTTAGTAGTGAATGTAATGTTACACACACATACAAAGTGCACCACCACACCATGTTTTTCAGAAACCTATCCTACATTGCCACTGCATGTTCCCTGACCTCCCCATGCTGCCAACCCATGGTGTTTTTCCGAATCCTACATTGCTACTCACTGCCTATCCTAATTCAGACCCTTCGATTAACACTATCCCGTGATGTTTTTCTCACTCCTACTAGTGAATGTAATGTTACTCTCCCATACAGTGTGCAACAACCCGTGATGTTTTTCTCACTCCTACTAGTGAATGTAATGTTACACATCCATACAATGCGCACCCCCCCGCGATGTTTTTCAGAAACCTATCCTACATTGCCACTGCATGTTCCCTGACCTCCCCATGCTGACCACACCGCGGTGCTTTTCCCCATCCTACATTGCCACTCACTGCCTATCTTAATTCAGATCCTCCAATTCACACCACCCCGTGATGTTTTTCTCACTCCTACTAGTGAATGTAATGTTACACAGCCATACAATGCGCACCACCCCCGGATGTTTTTCAGAAACCTATCCTAAATTGCCACAGCACGTTCCCTGACCTCCCCATGCTGACCACCCTGCGGTGCTTTTCTCCATCCTACATCGCCACTCACTTCCTATCCTAATTAAGACCCTCCAATTCACACCACCCCGTGATGTTTTTCTCACTCCTACTAGTGAATGTAATGTTGCACACCCATACAAAGTGCAACACCCCGCGATGTTTTTCAGAAACCTATCCTACATTGCCACTGCATGTTCCCTGACCTCCCCATGCTGACAAACCCACGGTGCTTTTCCCCATCCTACATTGCCACTCACTGCCTATCCTAATTCAGACCCTCCGATTCACACCACCCCGTGATATTTTTCTCACTCCTACTAGTGAATGTAATGTTACACACCCATACAATTCCTACCACAACGCGATGTTTTTCAGAAATCTATCCTACATTGCCACTGCATGTTCCCTGACCTCCTCATGCTGACCACCCCGCGGTGCTTTTCCCCATTGTACATTGCCACTCACTGCCTATCCTAATTCAGACCCTCCGATTCACACCACCCCTGATGTTTTTCTCACTCCTACTAGTGAATGTAATGTTACACACCAATACAATGCGCACCACCCCCGGATGTTTTTCAGAAACCATCCTACATTGCCACTGCATGCTCCCTGACCTCCCCATGCTGACCACCCCGCGGTGCTTTTCTCCATCCTACATCGCCACTCACTTCCTATCCTAATTCAGACCCTCCCATTCACACCAACCCGTTATTTTTTTCACTCCTACTAGTGAATGCAATGTTACGCACCCATACAATGCGCACCACCCCGCGATGTTTTCAGAAACCTATTCCACATTACCAATGCATGTTCCCTGACCTCCCCATCCTGACTACCCCTCGGTGCTTTTCTTCATCCTACATTGCCAGTCACTGCCTATCCTAATTCAGACCCTACGATTCACACCACCCCGTGATGTTTTTCTCACTCCTACTAGTGAATGTAATGTTACGCACCCATACAATGCTCACCACCCCGCGATGTTTTTCAGAAACCTATTCTACATTGCCACCGCTTGTTCCCTGACGTCCCCATGCTGACCACCCTGCGATGCTTTTCTCCATGCTACATTGCCACTCACTTCCTATCCTAATTCAGATCCTCTGATTCACACCACCCCGTGATGTTTTTCTCACTCCTACTAGTGAATGTAATGTTACACACCCATACAATGCGCACCACCCCGTGATGTTTTTCTCACTCTTAGTAGTGAATGTAATGTTACACACACATACAAAGTGCACCACCACGCGATGTTTTTCAGAAACGTATCCTACATTGCCACTGCATGTTCCCTGACCTCCCCATGCTGCCAACCCATGGTGTTTTTCCGAATCCTACATTGCCACTCACTGCCTATCCTAATTCAGACCCTCCGATTCACACTATCCCGTGATGTTTTTCTCACTCCTACTAGTGAATGTAATGTTACACTACCATACAATGCGCACCAACCCGAGATGTTTTTCTCACTCCTACTAGTGAATGTAATGTTACACATCCATACAATGCGCACACCCTCCGCGAAGTTTTTCAGAAACCTATCCTACATTGCCACTGCATGTTCCCTGACCTCCCCATGCTGACCACACCGCGGTGCTTTTCCCCATCCTACATTGCCACTCACTGCCTATCTTAATTCAGACCCTCAGATTCACACCACCCCGTGATGTTTTTCTCACTCCTACTAGTGAATGTAATGTTACACACACATACAATGCGCTCCACCCCCGGATGTTTTTCAGAAACCTATCCTAAATTGCCACAGCACGTTCCCTGACCTCCCCATGCTGACCACCCTGCGGTGCTTTTCTCCATCCTACATTGCCACTCACTGCCTATCCTAATTCAGACCCTCCAATTCACACCAAACCGTGATGTTTTTCTCACTCCTACTAGTGAATGTAATGTTACACACCCATACAATGCGCACCAAGCCGTGATGTTTTCCTCACTCCTACTAGTGAATGTAATGTTACACACCCATAGAATGCGCACCACCCCGCGATGTTTTTCAGAAACCTATCCTACATTGCCACTGCATGTTCCCTGACCTCCCCATGCTGACCACCCTGCGGTGCTTTTCTCCATGCTACATTGCCACTCACTTCCTATCCTATTTCAGATCCTCCGATTCACAGCACCCCGTGATGTTTTTCTCACTCCTACTAGTGAATGTAATGTTATACACCCATACAATGCGTACCACCCCATGATGTTTTTCTCACTCTTACTAGTGAATGTAGTGTTACACACCCATACAATGCGAACCACCCTGCGATGTTTTTCAGAAACCTATCCTACATTGCCACTGCATGTTCCCTGACCTCCCCATGCTGACCACACGCGGTGCTTTGCTCCATCCTTCATTGCCACTCACTGCCTATCCTAATTCAGACCTTCCAATTCACACCACCCCGTGATGTTTTTCTCACTCCTACTAGTGAATGTATTGTTGCACACCCATAAAAATTGCACCACCCCGCGATGTTTTTCAGAAACCTATCCTACATTGCCACTGCATGTTCCGTGACCTCCCCATGCTGACCACCCCGCGGTGCTTTTCTCCATCCTACATTGCCACTCACTGCCTATTCTAATTCAGACCCTCCGATTCACACCACCCCGTGATGTTTTTCTCACACCTACTAGTGAATGTAATGTTACACTCCCATACAATGCACAACAACCCGTGATGTTTTTCTCACTCCTACAAGTGAATGTAATGTTACACACCCATACAATTCCTACCTCCACGAGATGTTTTTCAGAAACTTATCCTACATTGCCACTGCATGTTCTGTGACCTCCCCATGCTGACCACCCCGCGGTGCTTTTCCCCATCCTACATTGCCACTCACTGCCTATCCTAATTCAGACCCTCCGATTCCCACCACCCCTGATGTTTTTCACACTCCTACTAGGGAATGTAATGTTACACACCAATACAATGCGCACCACCCCCGGATGTTTTTCAGAAACCTATCCTACATTGCCACTGCATGTTCCCTGACCTCCCCATGCTGACCACCCCGGGGAGCTTTTCTCCATCCTACATCGCCACTCACTTCCTATCCTAATTCAGAGCCTCCGATTCACACCACCCCGTTTTTATTTCACTCCTACTAGTGAATGGAATGTTACGCACCCATACATTGAGCACCACCCCGCGATGTTTTTCAGAAACCTATTCTACATTGCCACTGCCTGTTCCCTGACCTCCCCATGCTGACTACACCTCGGTGCTTTTCTCCATCCTACATTGACAGTCACTGCCTATACTAATTCAGACCCTATGATTCACACCACCCCGTGATGTTTTTCTCACTCTTAGAAGTGAATGTAATGTTACACACCCATAGAAAGTGCACCACCCCAGGATGTTTTTCAGAAACCTATCCTACATTGCCACTGCATGTTTCCTGACCTCCCCATGCTGACCAACCCACGGTGCTTTTCCCCATCCTACATTGCCACTCACTGCCTGTCCTAATTCAGACCGTCCGATTCACACCACATCGTGATGTTTTTCTCACTCCTACTAGTGAATGTAATGTTACAATACCATACAATGCGCACCAACCCGAGATGTTTTTCTCACTCCTACAAGTGAATGTAATGTTACACACCCATACAATGCGCACCCCCCCGCGATGTTTTTCAGAAACCTATCCTACATTGCCACTGCTTGTTCAGTGATCTCCCCATGCTGACAAACCCGCAGTGCTTTTCCCCATCCTACATTGCAACTCACTGCCTATCCTAATTCAGACCCTCCGATTGACAACACCCCGTGATGTTTTTCTCACTCCTACTAGTGAATGTAATGTTACACACGCATACAATGCGGACCACCCCCGGATGTTTTTCAGAAACCTATCTTACATTGCCACTGCATGTTCCCTGACTTCCCCATGCTGATCACCCCGCGGTGCTTTTCTCCATCCTACATCGCATCTCACTTCTTATTCTAATTCAGACCCTCCGATTCGCACCACCCAGTGATGTTTTCCTCACTTCTACTAGTGAGTGTAATGTTACACACCAATACAATACGCACCACCCCGTGATGTTTTTTTCACTCCTACTAGTGAATGTAATGTTACACACCCATACAATGCGCACCACCCAGCGATGTTTTTCAGAAACCTATCCTACATTGACACTGCATGTTCTCTGACCTCCCCATGCTGACCACCCCGCGGTGCTTTTCTCCATTCTACATTGCCACTCAATGCCTATCCTAATTCAGACCCTCCGATTCACACCACCCCGTGATGTTTTTCTCACTCCTACTGCTGAATGTAATGTTACACACCCATACAATGCGCACCACCCCACGATGTTTTTCAGAAACCTATTCTGCATTGCCACTGCATGTTCCCTGACCTTCCCATGCTAACCAACCCACGGTGCTTTTCTCCATCCTACATTGCCAGTCACTGCCTATCTTAATTCAGACCCTACGATTCACACCACCCCGTGATGTTTTTCTCACTCCTACTAGTGAATGTAATGTTACACACCCAAACAATGCGCACCACACCGCGATGTTTTTCAGAAACCTATCCTGCATTGCCACTGCATGTTCCCCGACCTCCCCATGCTGACCAGCCCGCGGTGCTTTTCTCCATCCTACATTGCCACTCACATCCTATCCTAATTCAGACCCTCCGATTCACACCTCCCCGTGATGTTTTTCTCACTCCTACTAGTGAATGTATTGTTACACACCCATACAATGCGCACCACCCAGCGATGTTTTTCAGAAACCTATCCTACATTGCCACTGCATGTTCCCCGACCTCCCCATGCTGACCACCCCGCGGTGGTTTTCTCCATCCTACGTTGCCACTCACTGCCTATCCTAATTCAGTTCCTCCGATTCACACCACCCCTGATGTTTTTGTCACTCCTACTAGTGAATATAATGTTACACACCAATACAATGCACACCACCCCCGGATGTTTTTCAGAAACCTATCCTACATTGCCACTGCATGTTCCCTGACCTCCCCATGCTGACCACCCCGAGGTGTTTTTCTCCATCCTACATCGCCACTCACTTCCTATCCTAATTCAGACCCTCCGATTCACACCAACCCTTTTTTTTCACTCCTCCTAGTGAATGGAATGTTACGCACCCATACAATGCGCACCACCCCACGATGTTTTACAGAAACCTATTCTACATTGCCACTGCATGTTCCCTGACCTCCCCATGCTGACCAACCCACGGTGCTTTTCCCCATCGTACATTGCCACTCACTGCCTATTCTAATTCAGACCCTCCGATTCACACCACCCCGTGATGTTTTTCTCACACCTACTAGTGAATGTAATGTTACACTCCCATACAATGCACAACAACCTGTGATGTTTTTCTCACTCCTACAAGTGAATGTAATGTTACACACCCATACAATTCCTACCTCCATGAGATGTTTTTCAGAAACTTATCCTACATTGCCACTGCATGTTCTGTGACCTCCCCATGCTGACCACCCCGCGGTGCTTTTCCCCATCCTACATTGCCACTCACTGCCTATCCTAATTCAGACCCTCCGATTCCCACCACCACTGATGTTTTTCACACTCCGACTAGGGAATGTAATGTTACACACCAATACAATGCGCACCACCCCCGGATGTTTTTCAGAAACCTATCCTACATTGCCACTGCATGTTCCCTGACCTCTCCATGCTGACCACCCCGCGGAGCTTTTCTCCATCCTACATCGCCACTCACTTCCTATCCTAATTCAGAGCCTCCGATTCACACCACCCCGTTTTTTTTTTCACTCCTACTTGTGAATGGAATGTTACGCACCCATACAATGCGCACCACCCCGCGATGTTTTTCAGAAACCTATTCTACATTGCCACTGCCTGTTCCCTGACCTCCCCATGCTGACTACACCTCGGTGCTTTTCTCCATCCTACATTGCCAGTCACTGCCTATACTAATTCAGATCCTATGATTCACACCACCCCGTGATGTTTTTCTCACTCCTACTAGTGAATGTAATGTTACGCACCCATACAATGCGCACCACCCTACGATGTTTTTCAGAAACCTATTCTACATTGCCACTGCATGTTCCCTGACGTCCCCATGCTGACCACCCCGCGGTGCTTTTCTCCATGCTACATTGCCACTCACTTCCTATCCTAATTCAGATCCTCCGATTCACACCACCCCGTGATGTTTCTCTCACTCCTACTAGTGAATGTAATGTTACACACCCAAACAATGCGCACCACACCGCGATGTTTTTCAGAAACCTATCCTGCATTGCCACTGCATGTTCCCCGACCTCCCCATGCTGACCAGCCCGCGGTGCTTTTCTCCATCCTACATTGCCACTCACATCCTATACTAATTCAGACCCTCCGATTCACACCTCCCCGTGATGTTTTTCTCACTCCTATTAGTGAATGTATTGTTACACACCCATACAATGCGCACCACCCAGCGATGTTTTTCAGAAACCTATCCTACATTGCCACTGCATGTTCCCCGACCTCCCCATGCTGACCATCCCGCGGTGCTTTTCTCCATCCTACGTTGCCACTCACTGCCTATCCTAATTCAGTCCCTCCGATTCACACCAACCCTGATGTTTTTCTCACTCCTACTAGTGAATATAATGTTACACACCAATACAATGCACACCACCCCCGGATGTTTTTCAGAAACCTATCCTACATTGCCACTGCATGTTCCATGACCTCCCCATGCTGACCACCCCGCGGTGTTTTTCTCCATCCTACATCGCCACTCACTTCCTATCCTAATTCAGACCCTTCGATTCACACCAACCCTTTTTTTTCACTCCTACTAGTGAATGGAATGTTACGCACCCATACAATGCGCACCACCCCATGATGTTTTACAGAAACCTATTCTACATTGCCACTGCATGTTCCCTGACCTCCCCATGCTGACCAACCCACGGTGCTTTTCCACATCCTACATTGCCACTCACTGCCTATTCTAATTCAGACCCTCCGATTCACACCACCCCGTGATGTTTTTCTCACACCTACTAGTGAATGTAATGTTACACTCCCATACAATGCACAACAACCTGTGATGTTTTTCTCACTCCTACAAGTGAATGTAATGTTACACACCCATACAATTCCTACCTCCACGAGATGTTTTTCAGAAACTTATCCTACATTGCCACTGCATGTTCTGTGACCTCCCCATGCTGACCACCCCGCGGTGCTTTTCCCCATCCTACATTGCCACTCACTGCCTATCCTAATTCAGACCCTCCGATTCCCACCACCACTGATGTTTTTCACACTCCGACTAGGGAATGTAATGTTACACACCAATACAATGCGCACCACCCCCGGATGTTTTTCAGAAACCTATCCTACATTGCCACTGCATGTTCCCTGACCAACCCATGCTGACCACCAGGCGGAGCTTTTCTCCATCGTACATCTCCACTCACTTCCTATCCTAATTCAGAGCCTCTGATTCACACCACCCCGTTTTTTTTTCACTCCTACTAGTGAATGGAATGTTACGTACCCATACAATGCGCACCACCCCGCAATGTTTTTCAGAAACCTATTCTACATTGCCACTGCCTGTTCCCTGACCTCCCCATGCTGACTACACCTCGGTGCATTTCTCCATCCTACATTGCCAGTCACTGCCTATACTAATTCAGATCCTATGATTCACACCACCCCGTGATGTTTTTCTCACTCCTACTAGTGAATGTAATGTTACGCACCCATACAATGCGCACCACCCTACGATGTTTTTCAGAAACCGATTCTACATTGCTACTACATGTTCCCTGACGTCCCCATGCTGACCACCCCGCGGTGCTTTTCTCCATGCTACATTGCCACTCACTTCCTATCCTAATTCAGATCCTCCGATTCACACCACCCCGTGATGTTTCTCTCACTCCTACTATTGAATGTAATGTAACACACCCATACAATGCGCACCACCCCGTGATGTTTTTCTCACTCTTAGAAGTGAATGTAATGTTACACACCCATACAAAGTGCACCACCCCTGGATGTTTTTCAGAAACCTATCCTACATTGCCACTGCATGTTCCCTGACCTCCCCATGCTGACCAACCCACGGTGCTTTTCCCCATCCTACATTGCCACTCACTGCCTGTCCAAATTCAGACCGTCCGATTCACACCACACTGTGATGTTTTTCTCACTCCTACTAGTGAATGTAATGTTACAATACCATACAATGCGCACCAACCCGAGATGTTTTTCTCACTCCTACAAGTGAATGTAATGTTACACACCCATACAATGCGCACCCCCCCGCGATGTTTTTCAGAAACCTATCCTACATTGCCACTGCTTGTTCCCTGACCTCCCCATGCTGACAAACCCGCGGTGCTTTTCCCCATCCTACATTGCCACTCACTGCCTATCCTAATTCAGACCCTCCGATTGACACCACCCCGTGATGTTTTTCTCACTCCTACTAGTGAATGTAATGTTACACACGCATACAATGCGGAACACCCCCGGATTTTTTTCAGAAACCTATCTTACATTGCCACTGCATGTTCCCTGACTTCCCCATGCTGATCACCCCGTGGTGCTTTTCTCCATCCTACATTGCCACTCACATCCTATCCTAATTCAGACCCTCCGATTCCCACCTCCCCGTGATGTTTTTCTCACTCCTACTAGTGAATGTATTTTTACACACCCATACAATGTGCACCACCCAGCGATGTTTTTCAGAAACCTATCCTACATTGCCACTGCATGTTCCCCGACCTCCCCATGCTCACCACCCCGCGGTGCTTTTCTCCATCCTACGTTGCCACTCACTGCCTATCCTAATTCAGTCCCTCCGATTCACACCAACCCTGATGTTTTTCTCACTCCTACTAGTGAATATAATGTTACACACCAATACAATGCACACCACCCCCGGATGTTTTTCAGAAACCTATCATACATTGCCACTGCATGTTCCCTGACCTCCCCATGCTGACCAACCCGCGGTGTTTTTCTCCATCCTACATCGCCACTCACTTCCTATCCTAATTCAGACCCTCCGATTCACACCAACCCTTTTTTTTTCACTCCTACTAGTGAATGGAATGTTACGCACCCATACAATGCGCACCACCCCACGATGTTTTACAGAAACCTATTCTACATTGCCACTGCATGTTCCCTGACCTCCCCATGCTGACCACCCCTCGGTGCTTTTCTCCATCCTACATTGCCACTCACTTCCTATCCTAATTGAGACCCTCCGATTCACACCACCCCGTGATATTTTTCTCACTCCTACTAGAGAATGTAATGTTACACACCCGTACAATGCGCACCACCCAGCGATGTTTTTCAGAAACCTATCCTACATTGCCACTGCATGTTCCCCGACCTCCCCATGGTGACCACCCCGCGGTGCTCTTCTCCATCCTACATTGCCACTCACTGCCTATCCTAATTCAGACCCTCCAATTCACACCACCACGTGATGTTTTTCTCACTCCTACTAGTGAATGTAACGTTACACACCCATACAATGCGAACCACCCCGTGATGTTTTTCTCACTCCTACTAGTGAATGTAATGTTACACACCCATACAATGCGCACCACCCCGCGATGTTTTTCAGAAACCTTTCCTACATTGCCACTGCATGTTCCCTGACCTCCCCATGCTCACCACCCCGCTGTGCTATTCTCCATCCTACATTGCCACTCACTGCCTATCTTATTAAGACCCTCCGATTCACACCACCCCGTTAGTTTTTCTCACTCCTACTAGTGAATATAATGTTACACACCCATACAATGCGCACCACCCCGCGATGTTGTTCAGAAACCTATCCTACATTGCCACTGCATGTTCCCTGACGTACACATGCTGACCACCACGCGGTGCTTTTCTCCATTCTACATTGCCACTCACTGCCTAACCTATTCAGACCCTTCGATTCACACCACCCCTTTATGTTTTTCTCAATCCTACTAGTTAATGTAATGTTACACACCCATACAATGCGCACCACCCCGCGATGTTGTTCAGAAACCTATCCTACATTGCCACTGCATGTTCCCTGACGTACACATGCTGACCACCACGCGGTGCTTTTTTCCATTCTACATTGCCACTCACTGCCTAACCTATTCAGACCCTTCGATTCACACCACCCCTTTATGTTTTTCTCAATCCTACTAGTTAATGTAATGTTACACACCCATACAATGCGAACCACCCCGCGATGTTTTTCAGAAACCTATCCTACATTGTCACTGCATGTTCCCTGACCTCGACATGCTGACCACCCCGCGGTGCTTTTCTCCATCCTACATTGCCACTCAATGCCTATCCTAATTGAGACCCTCCGATTCACACCACCCGGTGATGCTTTTCTCACTCCTACTAGTGAATGTAATGTTACACACCCATACAATACGCACCACCCCGCGATGTTTTTCAGAAACCTATCCTACATTGCCACTGCATGTTCCATGACCTTCCCATGCTGACCACCCCACGGTGCTTTTCTCCGTCCTACATTGCCAGTCACTGCCTATCTTAATTCAGACCCTACAATTCACACCACCCCGTGATGTTTTTCTCACTCCTACTAGTGAATGTAATGTTACACACCTATACAATGCGCACCACCCCGTGATGTTTTTCTCACTCTTAGTAGTGAATGTAATGTTACACACCCATACAAAGTGCACCACCCCGCGATGTTTTTCAGAAACCTATCCTACATTGCCACTGCATGTTCCCTGACCTCCCCATGCTGACCAACCCACGGTGCTTTTCCCCATCCTACATTGCCACTCACTGCCTATCCTAATTCAGACTATCCGAGTGACACCACCCCGTGATGTTTTTCTCACTCCTACTAGTGAATGTAATGTTACACACGCATACAATGCGGACCACACCCGGATGTTTTTCAGAAACCTATCCTACATTGCCACTGCATGTTCCCTGACTTCCCCATGCTGACCACCCCGCGGTGCTTTTCTCCATCCTACATCGCAACTCACTTCCTAGTTTAATTCAGACCCTCCGATTCGCACCACCCCGTGATGTTTTTCTCACTTCTACTAGTGAGTGTAATGTTACACACCCATACAATGCGCACCACCCCGTGATGTGTTTTTCAGTCCTACTAGTGAATGTAATGTTACACACCCATACAGTGCGCACCACCCAGCGATGTTTTTCACAAACCTATCCTACATTGCCACTGCATGTTCCCCGACCTCCCCATGCTGACCAGCCCGCGGTGCTTTTCTCCATCCTACATTCCCACTCACTGCCTATCCTAATTCAGACCCTCCAATTCACACCACCCTTGATGTTTTTCTCACTCCTACTAGTGAATGTAATGTTACACACCCATACAATGCGCACCACCCCGTGATGTTTTTCTCACTCCTACTAGTGAATGTAATGTTACACACCCATACAATGCGCACCCCCCCGCGATGTTTTTCAGAAACCTATTCTACATTGCCACTGCATGTTACCTGACCTCCCCATGCTCACCACCCCGCGGTGCTATTCTCCTTCCTACATTGCCACTCACTGCCTATCTTATTAAGACCCTCCGATTCACACCACCCCGTTAGTTTTTCTCACTCCTTCTAGTGAATGTAATGTTACACACCCATACAATGCGCACCACCCCGCGATGTTGTTAAGAAACATATCCTACATTGTCCCTGCATGTTCCCTGACCTACACATGCTGACCACCCCGTGGTGCTTTTATCCATCCTACATTGCCACTCACTGCCTAACCTATTCAGACCCTCCGATTCACAACAACCCCGTTATGTTTTTCTCACTCCTACCAGTGAATGTAATGTTACACACCCATACAATGCGCACCACACCGCGATGTTTTTCAGAAACCTATCCTAATTTGCCTCTGCATGTTCCCTGACCTCCACATGCTGACCACCCCGCGGTGCGTTTCTCCATCCTACATTGCCACTCACTGCCTATCCTAATTCAGACCCTCCGATTCACACCACCCCTGATGTTTTTCTCACTCCTACTAGTGAATATAATGTTACACACCAATACAATGCGCACCACCCCCGGATGTTTTTCAGAAACCTATCCTACATTGCCACTGCATGTTCCCTGACCTAACCATGCTGACCACCCCACGGTGTTTTTCTCCATCCTACATCGCCACTCACTTCCTATCCTAATTCAGACCCTCCGATTCACACCAACCCTTTTTTTTTCACTTCTACTAGTGAATGGAATGTTACGCACCCATACAATGCGCACCACCCCGGGATGTTTTACAGAAACCTATTCTACATTGCCACTGCATGTTCCCTGACCTCCCCATGCTGACCACCCCTCGGTGCTTTTCTCCATCCTACATTGCCAGTCACTGCCTATAATAATTCAGACCCTACGATTCACACCACCACGTGATGTTTTTCTCACTCCTAATAGTGAATGTAATGTTACGCACCCATACAATGCGCACCACCCCGCGATGTTTTTCAGAAACCTATCCTACATTGCCACTGCATGTTCCCTGACCTCCCCATGCTGACCACCCCGCGGTGCTTTTCTCCATTCTACATTGCCAATCAATGCCTATCCTAATTCAGACCCTCCGATTCACACCACCCCGTGATGTTTTTCTCACTCCTACTAGTGAATGTAATGTTACACACCTATACAATGCGCACCACCCCGTGATGTTTTTCTCACTCTTAGTAGTGAATGTAATGTTACACACCCATACAAAGTGCAACACCCCGCGATGTTTTTCAGAAACCTATCCTACATTGCCACTGCATGTTCCCTGACCTCCCCATGCTGACCAACCCACGGTGCTTTTCCCCATCCTACATTGCCACTCACTGCCTATCCTAATTCAGACCCTCCGATTGACACCACCCCGTGATGTTTTTCTCACTCCTACTAGTGAATGTAATGTTACACACGCATACAATGCGGACCACCCCCGGATGTTTTTCAGAAACCTATCCTACATTGCCACTGCATGTTCCCTGACTTCCCCATGCTGACCACCCCGCGATGCTTTTCTCCATCCTACATCGCAACTCACTTCCTAGTTTAATTCAGACCCTCCGATTCGCACCACCCCGTGATGTTTTTCTCACTTCTACTAGTGAGTGTAATGTTACACACCCATACAATGCGCACCAACCCGTGATGTGTTTTTCAGTCCTACTATTGAATGTAATGTTACACACCCATACAATGCGCACCACCCAGCGATGTTTTTCACAAACCTATCCTACATTGCCACTGCATGTTCCCCGACCTCCCCATGCTGACCAGCCCGCGGTGCTTTTCTCCATCCTACATTCCCACTCACTGCCTATCCTAATTCAGACCCTCCAATTCACACCACCCGTGAGGTTTTTCTCACTCCTACTAGTGAATGTAATGTTACACACCCATACAATGCGCACCACCCCGTGATGCTTTTCTCACTCCTACTAGTGAATGTAATGTTACACACTCATACAATGCGCACCACCCCGCGATGTTTTTCAGAAACCTATTCTACATTGCAACTGCATGTTACCTGACCTCCCCATGCTCAGCACCCCGCGGTGCTATTCTCCTTCCTACATTGCCACTCACTGCCTATCTTATTAAGACCCTCCGATTCACACCACCCCGTTAGTTTTTCTCACTCCTTCTAGTGAATGTAATGTTACACACCCATACAATGCGCACCACCGCGCGATGTTGTTAATAAACATATCCTACATTGTCCCTGCATGTTCCCTGACCTCCACATGCTGACCACCCCGCGGTGCTTTTATCCATCCTACATTGCCACTCACTGCCTATCCTAATTCAGACCCTCCGATTCACACCACCCCTGATGTTTTTCTCACTCCTACTCGTGAATATAATGTTACACACCAAAAAATGCGCACCACCCCCGGATGTTTTTCAGAAACCTATCCTACATTGCCACTGCATGTTCCCTGACCTCCCCATGCTGACCACCCCGCGGTGTTTTTCTCCATCCTACATCGCCACTCACTTCCTATCCTAATTCAAACCCTCTGATTCACATCAACCCTTTATTTTTTCACTCCTACTAGTGAATGGAATGTTACGAACCCATACAATGCGCACCACCCCGCGATGTTTTACAGAAACCTATTCTACATTGCCACTGCATGTTCCCTGACCTCCCCATGCTGACCACCCCTCGGTGCTTTTCTCCATCCTACATTGCCAGTCACTGCCTATAATAATTCAGACCCTACGATTCACACCACCCCGTGATGTTTTTCTCACTCCTACTAGTGAATGTAATGTTACGCACCCATACAATGCGCACCACCCCGTGATGTTTTTCTCACTCCTACTAGTGAAGGTAATGTTACACACACATACAATGTGCACCACCCCGAGATGTTTTTCAGAAACCTATGCTACATTGCCACTGCATGTTCCCCGACCTCCCCATGCTGACCACCCCGCGGTGCTTTTCTCCATCCTACATTGCCACTCACTGCCTATCCTAATTCAGACCCTCCAATTCACACCACCACGTGATGTTTTTCTCACTCCTACTAGTGAATGTAACGTTACACACCCATACAATGCGCACCACCCCGTGATGTTTTTCTCACTCCTACTAGTGAATGTAATGTTACACACCCATACAATGCGCACCACCCCGCGATGTTTTTCAGAAACCTTTCCTACATTGCCACTGCATGTTCCCTGACCTCCCCATGCTCACCACCACGCTGTGCTATTCTCTATCCTACATTGCCACTCACTGCCTATCTTATTAAGACCCTCCGATTCACACCACCCCGTTAGTTTTTCTCACTCCTACTAGTGAATGTAATGTTACACACCCATACAATGCGCACCACCCCGCGATGTTGTTCAGAAACCTATCCTACATTGCCACTGCATGTTCCCTGACGTACACATGCTGACCACCACTCGGTGCTTTTCTCCATTCTACATTGCCACTCACTGCCTAACCTATTCAGACCCTTCAGTTCACACCACCCCTTTATGTTTTTCTCAATCCTACTAGTTAATGTAATGTTACACACCCATACAATGCGAACCACCCCGCGATGTTTTTCAGAAACCTATCCTACATTGTCACTGCATGTTCCCTGACCTCGACATGCTGACCACCCCGCGGTGCTTTTCTCCATCCTACATTGCCACTCAATGCCTATCCTAATTCAGACCCTCCGATTCACACCACCCGGTGATGCTTTTCTCACTCCTACTAGTGAATGTAATGTTACACACCCATACAATGCGCACCACCCCGCGATGTTTTTCAGAAACCTATCCTACATTGCCACTGCATGTTCCATGACCTTCCCATGCTGACCACCCCACGGTGCTTTTCTCCGTCCTACATTGCCAGTCACTGCCTATCTTAATTCAGACCCTACAATTCACACCACGCCGTGATGTTTTTCTCACTCCTACTAGTGAATGTAATGTTACACACCTATACAATGCGCACCACCCCGTGATGTTTTTCTCACTCTTAGTAGTGAATGTAATGTTACACACCCATACAAAGTGCACCACCCCGCGATGTTTTTCAGAAACCTATCCTACATTGCCACTGCATGTTCCCTGACCTCCCCATGCTGACCAACCCACGGTGCTTTTCCCCATCCTACATTGCCACTCACTGCCTATCCTAATTCAGACCCTCCGATTGACACCACCCCGTGATGTTTTTCTCACTCCTACTAGTGAATGTAATGTTACACACGCATACAATGCGGACCACCCCCGGATGTTTTTCAGAAACCTATCCTACATTGCCACTGCATGTTCCCTGACTTCCCCATGCTGACCACCCCGCGGTGCTTTTCTCCATCCTACATCGCAACTCACTTCCTAGTTTAATTCAGACCCTCCGATTCGCACCACCCCGTGATGTTTTTCTCACTTCTACTAGTGAGTGTAATGTTACACACCCATACAATGCGCACCACCCCGTGATGTGTTTTTCAGTCCTATTAGTGAATGTAATGTTACACACCCATACAATGCGCACCACCCAGCGATGTTTTTCAGAAACCTATCCTACATTGCCACTGCATGTTCCCCGACCTCCCCATGCTGACCAGCCCGCGGTGCTTTTCTCCATCCTACATTCCCACTCACTGCCTATCCTAATTCAGACCCTCCAATTCACACCACCCTTGATGTTTTTCTCACTCCTACTAGTGAATGTAATGTTACACACCCATACAATGCGCACCACCCCGTGATGTTTTTCTCACTCCTACTAGTGAATGTAATGTTACACACCCATACAATGCGCACCCCCCCGCGATGTTTTTCAGAAACCTATTCTACATTTCCAGTGCATGTTACCTGACCTCCCCATGCTCACCACCCCGCGGTGCTATTCTCCTTCCTACATTGCCACTCACTGCCTATCTTATTAAGACCCTCCGATTCACACCACCCCGTTAGTTTTTCTCACGCCTTCTAGTGAATGTAATGTTACACACCCATACAATGCACACCACCCCGCGATGTTGTTAAGAAACATATCCTACATTGTCCCTGCATGTTCCCTGACCTACACATGCTGACCACCCCGCGGTGCTTTTATCCATCCTACATTGCCACTCACTGCCTATCCTATTCAGACCCTCCGATTCACACCACCCCGTTATGTTTTTCTCACTCCTACCAGTGAATGTAATGTTACACACCCATACAATGCGCACCACACCGCGATGTTTTTCAGAAACCTATCCTAATTTGCCACTGCATGTTCCCTGACCTCCACATGCTTACCACCCCGCGGTGCTTTTCTCCATCCTACATTGCCACTCACTGCCTATCCTAATTCAGACCCTCCGAATCACACCACCCCTGATGTTTTTCTCACTCCTACTAGTGAATATAATGTTACACACCAATACAATGCGCACCACCCCCGGATGTTTTTCAGAAACCTATCCTACATTGCCACTGCATTTTCCCTGACCTAACCATGCTGACCACCCCACGGTGTTTTTCTCCATCCTACATCGCCACTCACTTCCTATCCTAATTCAGACCCTCCGATTCACACCAACCGTTTTTTTTTCACTTCTACTAGTGAATGGAATGTTACGCACCCATACAATGCGCACCACCCCGGGATGTTTTACAGAAACCTATTCTACATTGCCACTGCATGTTCCCTGACCTCCCCATGCTGACCACCCCTCGGTGCTTTTCTCCATTCTACATTGCCAATCAATGCCTATCCTAATTCAGACCCTCCGATTCACACCACCCCGTGATGTTTTTCTCACTCCTACTGGTGAATGTAATGTTACGCACCCATACAATGCGCACCACCCCGCGATGTTTTTCAGAAACCTATGCTACATTGCCACTGCATGTTCCCTGACCTCCCCATGCTGACCACCCCGCGGTGCTTTTCTCCATTCTACATTGCCAATCAATGCCTATCCTAATTCAGACCCTCCGATTCACACCACCCCGTGATGTTTTTCTCACTCCTACTGGTGAATGTAATGTTACACACCCATACAATGCGCACCACCCCACAATGTTTTTCAGAAACCTATTCTGCATTGCCACTGCATGTTCCATGACCTTCCCATGCTGACCACCCCACGGTGCTTTTCTCCGTCCTACATTGCCAGTCACTGCCTCTCTTAATTCAGACCCTACGATTCACACCACCCCGTGATGTTTTTCTCACTCCTACTAGTGAATGTAATGTTACACACCTATACAATGCGCACCACCCCGTGATGTTTTTCTCACTCTTAGTAGTGAATGTAATGTTACACACCCATACAAAGTGCACCACCCCGCGATGTTTTTCAGAAACCTATCCTACATTGCCACTGCATGTTCCCTGACCTCCCCATGCTGACCAACCCACGGTGCTTTTCCCCATCCTACATTGCCACTCACTGCCTATCCTAATTCAGACCCTCCGATTGACACCACCCCGTGATGTTTTTCTCACTCCTACTAGTGAATGTAATGTTACACACGCATACAATTCGGACCACCCCCGGATGTTTTTCAGAAACCTATCCTACATTGCCACTGCATGTTCCCTGACTTCCCCATGCTGACCACCCCGCGGTGCTTTTCTCCATCCTACATCGCAACTCACTTCCTAGTTTAATTCAGACCCTCTGATTCGCACCACCCCGTGATGTTTTTCTCACTTCTACTAGTGAGTGTAATGTTACACACCCATACAATGCGCCCCACCCCGTGATGTGTTTTTCAGTCCTACTATTGAATGTAATGTTACACACCCATACAATGCGCACCACCCAGCGATGTTTTTCAGAAACCTATCCTACATTGCCACTGCATGTTCCCCGACCTCCCCATGCTGACCAGCCCGCGGTGTTTTTCTCCATCCTACATCGCCACTCACTTCCTATCCTAATTCAAACCCTCTGATTCACACCAACCCTTTATATTTTCACTCCTACTAGTGAATGGAATGTTACGCACCCATACAATGTGCACCACCCCGTGATGCTTTTCTCACTCCTACTAGTGAATGTAATGTTACACACTCATACAATGCGCACCACCCCGCGATGTTTTTCAGAAACCTATTCTACATTGCAACTGCATGTTACCTGACCTCCCCATGCTCACCACCCCGCGGTGCTATTCTCCTTCCTACATTGCCACTCACTGCCTATCTTATTAAGACCCTCCGATTCACACCACCCCGTTAGTTTTTCTCACTCCTTCTAGTGAATGTAATGTTACACACCCATACAATGCGCACCACCCCGCGATGTTGTTAAGAAACATATCCTACATTGTCCCTGCATGTTCCCTGACCTACACATGCTGACCACCCCGCGGTGCTTTTATCCATCCTACATTGCCACTCACTGCCTATCCTATTCAGACCCTCCGATTCACACCACCCCGTTATGTTTTTCTCACTCCTACTAGTGAATGTAATGTTACACACTCATACAATGCGCACCACACCGCGATGTTTTTCAGAAACCTATCCTAATTTGCCACTGCATGTTCCCTGACATCCACATGCTGACCACCCCGCGGTGCTATTATCCATCCTACATTGCCACTCACTGCCTATCCTAATTCAGACCCTCCGATTCACACCACCCCTGATGTTTTTCTCACTCCTACTCGTGAATATAATGTTACACACCAATAAAATGCGCACCACCACCGGATGTTTTTCAGAAACCTATCCTACATTGCCACTGCATGTTCCCTGACCTCCCCATGCTGACCACCCCGCGGTGTTTTTCTCCATCCTA
Source organism: Cavia porcellus (assembly GCF_034190915.1). Classification (NCBI taxonomy): domain Eukaryota; kingdom Metazoa; phylum Chordata; class Mammalia; order Rodentia; family Caviidae; genus Cavia; species Cavia porcellus. The sequence continues at coordinate 69,830,264 of NW_026947502.1, forward strand.
CATCGCCACTCACTTCCTATCCTAATTCAAACCCTCTGATTCACACCAACCCTTTATATTTTCACTCCTACTAGTGAATGGAATGTTACGCACCCATACAATGCGCACCACCCCGCGATGTTTTACAGAAACCTATTCTACATTGCCACTGCATGTTCCCTGACCTCCCCATGCTGACCACCCCTCGGTGCTTTTCTCCATCCTACATTGCCAGTCACTGCCTATAATAATTCAGACCCTACGATTCACACCACCCCGTGATGTTTTTCTCACTCCTACTAGTGAATGTAATGTTACGCACCCATACAATGCGCACCACCCCGCGATGTTTTTCAGAAACCTATCCTACATTGCCACTGCATGTTCCCTGACCTCCCCATGCTGACAACCCCGCGGTGCTTTTCTCCATTCTACATTGCCATTCAATGCCTATCCTAATTCAGACCCTCCGATTCACACCACCCCGTGATGTTTTTCTCAGTCCTACTGGTGAATGTAATGTTACACACCCACACAATGCGCACCACCCAACGATGTTTTTCAGAAACCTATTCTGCATTGCCACTGCATGTTCCATGACCTTCCCATGCTGACCACCCAACGGTGCTTTTCTCCGTCCTACATTGCCAGTCACTGCTCATCTTAATTCAGACCCTACGATTCACACCACCCCGTGATGTTTTTCTCACTCCTACTAGTGAATGTAATGTTACACACCCATACAATGCGCACCACACCGCGATGTTTTTCAGAAACCTATCCTGCATTGCCACTGCATGTTACCCGACCTCCCCATGCTGACCATCCCGCGGGGCTTTTCTCCATCCTACATTGCCAATCACATCGTATCCTAATTCAGAACCCTCCGATTAACACCACCCCGTGATGTTTTTCTCACTCCTACTAGTGAAAGTAATGTTACACACCCATACAATGCGCACCACCCAGCGATGTTTTTCAGAAACCTATCCTACATTGCCACTGCATGTTCCCCGACCTCCCCATGCTGACCACCCCACGGTGCTTTTCTCCATCCCACATTGCCACTCACTGCCTATCCTAATTCAGACCCTCCAATTCACACCATCCCGTGATGTTGTTCTCACTCCTACTAGTGAATGTAATGTTACACACCCATACAATGCGCACCACCCCGTGATGTTTTGCTCACTTCTACTAGTGAATGTAATGTTACACACCCATACAAAGCACACCACCCCGCGATGTTTTTCAGAAACCTATCCTACATTGCCACTGCATGTTCCCTGACCTCCCCATGCTCACCACCCCGCTGTGCTATTCTCCATCCTACATTGCCACTCACTGCCTGTCTTATTAAGACACTCCGATTCACACCACCCCGTTAGTTTTTCTCACTCCTACTAGTGAATGTAATGCTACACACCCATACAATGCGCACCACCCCGCGATGTGTTTCAGAAACCTATTCTACATTGCCACTGCATGTTCCCTGACCTCCCCATGCTGACTACACCTCGGTGCTTTTCTCCATCCTACATTGCCAGTCACTGCCTATCCTAATTCAGACCCTACGATTCACACCACCCCGTGATGTTTTTCTCACTCCTACTAGTGAATGTAATGTTACGCACCCATACCATGCGCACCACCCTACGATGTTTTTCAGAAACCTATTCTACATTGCCACTGCATGTTCCCTGACGTCCCCATGCTGACCACCCCGCGGTGCTTTTCTCCATGCTACATTGCCACTCACTTCCTATCCTAATTCAGATCCTCCGATTCACACCACCCCGTGATGTTTCTCTCAATCCCACTAGTGAATGTAATGTTACACACCCATACAATGCGCACCACCCCGTGATGTTTTTCTCACTCTTAGTAGTGAATGTAATGTTACACACCCATACAAAGTGCACCACCCCGCGATGTTTTTCAGAAACCTATCCTACATTGCCACTGCATGTTCCCTGACCTCCCCATGCTGACCAACCCATGGTGCTTTTCCCCATCCTACATTGCCACTCACTGCCTATCCTAATACAGACCCTCCGATTGACACCACGCCGTGATGTTTTTCTCACTCCTACTGGTGAATGTAATGTTACACACCCATACAATGCGCACCACCACACGATGATTTTCAGAAACCTATTCTGCATTGCCACTGCATGTTCCATGACCTTCCCATGCTGACCACCCCGCGGTGCTTTTCCCCATCCTACATTGCCATTCACTGACTATCCTATTTCAGACCCTACGATTCACACCACCCCGTGATGTTTCTCTCACTTCTACTAGTGAGTGTAATGTTACACACCCATACAATGCGCACCACCCCGTGATGTGTTTTTCACTCCTACTAGTGAATGTAATGTTACACACCCATACAATGCGCACCACCCAGCGATGTTTTTACGAAACATATGCTACATTGCCACTGCATGTTCCCCGACCTCCCCATGCTGACCACCCCGCGGTGCTTTTCTCCATCCTACATTCCCACTCACTGCCTATCCTAATTCAGACCCTCCAATTCACACCACCCGTGATGTTTTTCTCACTCCTACTAGTGAATGTAATGTTACACACCTATACAATGCGCACCACCCCGTGATGTTTTTCTCACTCTTAGTAGTGAATGTAATGTTACACACCCATACAAAGTGCACCACCCCGCGATGTTTTTCAGAAACCTATCCTACATTGCCACTGCATGTTCCCTGACCTCCCCATGCTGACCAACCCACGGTGCTTTTCCCCATCCTACATTGCCACTCACTGCCTATCCTAATTCAGACCCTCCGATTGACACCACCCCGTGATGTTTTTCTCACTCCTACTAGTGAATGTAATGTTACACACGCATACAATGCGGACCACCCCCGGATGTTTTTCAGAAACCTATCCTACATTGCCACTGCATGTTCCCTGACTTCCCCATGCTGACCACCCCGCGGTGCTTTTCTCCATCCTACATCGCAACTCACTTCCTAGTTTAATTCAGACCCTCCGATTCGCACCACCCCGTGATGTTTTTCTCACTTCTACTAGTGAGTGTAATGTTACACACCCATACAATGCGCACCACCCCGTGATGTGTTTTTCAGTCCTACTAGTGAATGTAATGTTACACACCCATACAATGCGCACCACCCAGCGATGTTTTTCAGAAACCTATCCTACATTGCCACTGCATGTTCCCCGACCTCCCCATGCTGACCAGCCCGCGGTGCTTTTCTCCATCCTACATTCCCACTCACTGCCTATCCTAATTCAGACCCTCCAATTCACACCACCCTTGATGTTTTTCTCACTCCTACTAGTGAATGTAATGTTACACACCCATACAATGCGCACCACCCCGTGATGTTTTTCTCACTCCTACTAGTGAATGTAATGTTACACACCCATACAATGCGCACCCCCCCGCGATGTTTTTCAGAAACCTATTCTACATTTCCACTGCATGTTACCTGACCTCCCCATGCTCACCACCCCGCGGTGCTATTCTCCTTCCTACATTGCCACTCACTGCCTATCTTATTAAGACCCTCCGATTCACACCACCCCGTTAGTTTTTCTCACTCCTTCTAGTGAATGTAATGTTACACACCCATACAATGCACACCACCCCGCGATGTTGTTAAGAAACATATCCTACATTGTCCCTGCATGTTCCCTGACCTACACATGCTGACCACCCCGCGGTGCTTTTATCCATCCTACATTGCCACTCACTGCCTATCCTATTCAGACCCTCCGATTCACACCACCCCGTTATGTTTTTCTCACTCCTACCAGTGAATGTAATGTTACACACCCATACAATGCGCACCACACTGCGATGTTTTTCAGAAACCTATCCTAATTTGCCACTGCATGTTCCCTGACCTCCACATGCTGACCACCCCGCGGTGCTTTTCTCCATCCTACATTGCCACTCACTGCCTATCCTAATTCAGACCCTCCGATTCACACCACCCCTGATGTTTTTCTCTCTCCTACTAGTGAATATAATGTTACACACCAATACAATGCGCACCACCCCCGGATGTTTTTCAGAAACCTATCCTACATTGCCACTGCATGTTCCCTGACCTAACCATGCTTACCACCCCACGGTGTTTTTCTCCATCCTACATCGCCACTCACTTCCTATCCTAATTCAGACCCTCCGATTCACACCAACCCTTTTTTTTTCACTTCTACTAGTGAATGGAATGTTACGCACCTATACAATGCGCACCACCCCGGGATGTTTTACAGAAACCTATTCTACATTGCCACTGCATGTTCCCTGACCTCCCCATGCTGACCACCCCTCGGTGCTTTTCTCCATCCTACATTGCCAGTCACTGCCTATAATAATTCAGACCCTACGATTCACACCACCACGTGATGTTTTTCTCACTCCTAATAGTGAATGTAATGTTACGCACCCATACAATGCGCACCACCCCGCGATGTTTTTCAGAAACCTATCCTACATTGCCACTGCATGTTCCCTGACCTCCCCATGCTGACCACCCCGCGGTGCTTTTCTCCATTCTACATTGCCAATCAATGCCTATCCTAATTCAGACCCTCCGATTCACACCACCCCGTGATGTTTTTCTCACTCCTACTGGTGAATGTAATGTTACACACCCATACAATGCGCACCACCCCACAATGTTTTTCAGAAACCTATTCTGCATTGCCACTGCATGTTCCATGACCTTCCCATGCTGACCACCCCACGGTGCTTTTCTCCGACCTACATTGCCAGTCACTTCCTCTCTTAATTCAGACCCTACGATTCACACCACCCCGTGATGTTTTTCTCACTCCTACTAGTGAATGTAATGTTACACACCTATACAATGCGCACCACCCCGTGATGTTTTTCTCACTCTTAGTAGTGAATGTAATGTTACACACCCATACAAAGTGCACCACCCCGCGATGTTTTTCAGAAACCTATCCTACATTGCCACTGCATGTTCCCTGACCTCCCCATGCTGACCAACCCACGGTGCTTTTCCCCATCCTACATTGCCACTCACTGCCTATCCTAATTCAGACCCTCCGATTGACACCACCCCGTGATGTTTTTCTCACTCCTACTAGTGAATGTAATGTTACACACGCATACAATGCGTACCACCCCCGGATGTTTTTCAGAAACCTATCCTACATTGCCACTGCATGTTCCCTGACTTCCCCATGCTGACCACCCCGCGGTGCTTTTCTCCATCCTACATCGCAACTCACTTCCTAGTTTAATTCAGACCCTCCGATTCGCACCACCCCGTGATGTTTTTCTCACTTCTACTAGTGAGTGTAATGTTACACACCCATACAATGCGCACCACCCCGTGATGCTTTTCTCACTCTTACTAGTGAATGTAATGTTACACACCCATACAATGCGCACCACCCCGCGATGTGTTTCAGAAACCTATCCTACATTGCCACTGCATGTTCCCTGACCTCCCCATGCTGACAACCCCTCGGTGCTTTTCTCCATTCTACATTGCCATTCAATGCCTATCCTAATTCAGACCCTCCGATTCACACCACCCCGTGATGTTTTTCTCAGTCCTACTGGTGAATGTAATGTTACACACCCACACAATGCGCACCACCCAACGATGTTTTTCAGAAACCTATTCTGCATTGCCACTGCATGTTCCATGACCTTCCCATGCTGACCACCCAACGGTGCTTTTCTCCGTCCTACATTGCCAGTCACTGCTTATCTTAATTCAGACCCTACGATTCACACCACCCCGTGATGTTTTTCTCACTCCTACTAGTGAATGTAATGTTACACACCCATACAATGCGCACCACACCGCGATGTTTTTCAGAAACCTATCCTGCATTGCCACTGCATGTTACCCGACCTCCCCATGCTGACCACCCCACGGTGCTTTTCTCCATCCCACATTGCCACTCACTGCCTATCCTAATTCAGACCCTCCAATTCACACCAACCCGTGATGTTGTTCTCACTCCTACTAGTGAATGTAATGTTACACACCCATACAATGCGCACCACCCCTCGATGTGTTTCAGAAACCTATTCTACATTGCCACTGCATGTTCCCTGACCTCCCCATGCTGACTACACCTCGGTGCTTTTCTCCATCCTACATTGCCAGTCACTGCCTATCCTAATTCAGACCCTACGATTCACACCACCCCGTGATGTTTTTCTCACTCCTACTAGTGAATGTAATGTTACGCACCCATATCATGCGCACCACCCTACGATGTTTTTCAGAAACCTATTCTACATTGCCACTGCATGTTCCCTGACGTCCCCATGCTGACCACCCCGCGGTGCTTTTCTCCATGCTACATTGCCACTCACTTCCTATCCTAATTCAGATCCTCCGATTCACACCACCCCGTGATGTTTCTCTCAATCCCACTAGTGAATGTAATGTTACACACCCATACAATGCGCACCACCCCGTGATGTTTTTCTCACTCTTAGTAGTGAATGTAATGTTACACACCCATACAAAGTGCACCACCCCGCGATGTTTTTCAGAAACCTATCCTACATTGCCACTGCATGTTCCCTGACCTCCCCATGCTGACCAACCCATGGTGCTTTTCCCCATCCTACATTGCCACTCACTGCCTATCCTAATACAGACCCTCCGATTGACACCACGCCGTGATGTTTTTCTCACTCCTACTGGTGAATGTAATGTTACACACCCATACAATGCGCACCACCACACGATGTTTTTCAGAAACCTATTCTGCATTGCCACTGCATGTTCCATGACCTTCCCATGCTGACCACCCCACGGTGCTTTTCTCCGTCCTACATTGCCAGTCACTACCTATCTTAATTCAGACCCTACGATTCACACCACCCCGTGATGTTTTTCTCACTCCTACTAGTGAATGTAATGTTACACACCCATACAAAGTGCACCACCCCGCGATGTTTTTCAGAAACCTATCCTACATTGCCACTGCATGTTCCCTGACCTCCCCATGCTGACCAACCCACGGTGCTTTTCCCCATCCTACATTGCCACTCACTGCCTATCCTAATTCAGACCCTCCGATTGACACCACCCCGTGATGTTTTTCTCACTCCTACTAGTGAATGTAATGTTACACACGCATACAATGCGGACCACCCCCGGATGTTTTTCAGAATCCTATCCTACATTGCCACTGCATGTTCCCTGACTTCCCCATGCTGACCATCCCGCGGTGCTTTTCCCCATCCTACATTGCCATTCACTGACTATCCTATTTCAGACCCTACGATTCACACCACCCCGTGATGTTTCTCTCACTTCTACTAGTGAGTGTAATGTTACACACCCATACAATGCGCACCACCCCGTGATGTGTTTTTCACTCCTACTAGTGAATGTAATGTTACACATCCATACAATGCGCACCACCCAGCGATGTTTTTAAGAAACATATGCTACATTGCCACTGCATGTTCCCCGACCTCCCCATGCTGACCACCCCGCGGTGCTTTTCTCCATCCTACATTCCCACTCACTGCCTATCCTAATTCAGACCCTCCAATTCACACCACCCGTGATGTTTTTCTCACTCCTACTAGTGAATGTAATGTTACACACCCATACAATGCGCACCACCCCGTGATGTTTTTCTCACTCCTACTAGTGAATGTAATGTTACACACCCATACAATGCGCACCACACCGCGATGTTTTTCAGAAACCTATTCTGCATTGCCACTGCATGTTCCCCGACCCCCCCATGCTGACCATCCCGCTGTGCTTTTCTCCATCCTACATTGCCACTCACATCGTATCCTAATTCAGACCCTCCGATTCACACCAACCCGTGATGTTGTTCTCACTCCTACTAGTGAATGTAATGTTACACACCCATACAATGCGCACCACCCCGCGATGTGTTTCAGAAACCTATTCTACATTGCCACTGCATGTTCCCTGACCTCCCCATGCTGACTACACCTCGGTGCTTTTCTCCATCCTACATTGCCAGTCACTGCCTATCCTAATTCAGACCCTACGATTCACACCACCCCGTGATGTTTTTCTCACTCCTACTAGTGAATGTAATGTTACGCACCCATACCATGCGCACCACCCTACGATGTTTTTCAGAAACCTATTCTACATTGCCACTGCATGTTCCCTGACGTCCCCATGCTGACCACCCCGCGGTGCTTTTCTCCATGCTACATTGCCACTCACTTCCTATCCTAATTCAGATCCTCCGATTCACACCACCCCGTGATGTTTCTCTCAATCCCACTAGTGAATGTAATGTTACACACCCATACAATGCGCACCACCCCGTGATGTTTTTCTCACTCTTAGTAGTGAATGTAATGTTACACACCCATACAAAGTGCACCACCCCGCGATGTTTTTCAGAAACCTATCCTACATTGCCACTGCATGTTCCCTGACCTCCCCATGCTGACCAACCCATGGTGCTTTTCCCCATCCTACATTGCCACTCACTGCCTATCCTAATACAGACCCTCCGATTGACACCACGCCGTGATGTTTTTCTCACTCCTACTGGTGAATGTAATGTTACACACCCATACAATGCGCACCACCACACGATGTTTTTCAGAAACCTATTCTGCATTGCCACTGCATGTTCCATGACCTTCCCATGCTGACCACCCCACGGTGCTTTTCTCCGTCCTACATTGCCAGTCACTACCTATCTTAATTCAGACCCTACGATTCACACCACCCCGTGATGTTTTTCTCACTCCTACTAGTGAATGTAATGTTACACACCCATACAAAGTGCACCACCCCGCGATGTTTTTCAGAAACCTATCCTACATTGCCACTGCATGTTCCCTGACCTCCCCATGCTGACCAACCCACGGTGCTTTTCCCCATCCTACATTGCCACTCACTGCCTATCCTAATTCAGACCCTCCGATTGACACCACCCCGTGATGTTTTTCTCACTCCTACTAGTGAATGTAATGTTACACACGCATACAATGCGGACCACCCCCGGATGTTTTTCAGAATCCTATCCTACATTGCCACTGCATGTTCCCTGACTTCCCCATGCTGACCATCCCGCGGTGCTTTTCCCCATCCTACATTGCCATTCACTGACTATCCTATTTCAGACCCTACGATTCACACCACCCCGTGATGTTTCTCTCACTTCTACTAGTGAGTGTAATGTTACACACCCATACAATGCGCACCACCCCGTGATGTGTTTTTCACTCCTACTAGTGAATGTAATGTTACACACCCATACAATGCGCACCACCCAGCGATGTTTTTAAGAAACATATGCTACATTGCCACTGCATGTTCCCCGACCTCCCCATGCTGACCACCCCGCGGTGCTTTTCTCCATCCTACATTCCCACTCACTGCCTATCCTAATTCAGACCCTCCAATTCACACCACCCGTGATGTTTTTCTCACTCCTACTAGTGAATGTAATGTTACACACCCATACAATGCGCACCACCCCGTGATGTTTTTCTCACTCCTACTAGTGAATGTAATGTTACACACCCATACAATGCGCACCACACCGCGATGTTTTTCAGAAACCTATTCTGCATTGCCACTGCATGTTCCCCGACCCCCCCATGCTGACCATCCCGCTGTGCTTTTCTCCATCCTACATTGCCACTCACATCGTATCCTAATTCAGACCCTCCGATTCACACCACCCCGTGATGTTTTTCTCACTCCTACTAGTGAATGTAATGTTACACACCCATACAATGCGCACCACCCAGCGATGTTTTTCAGAAACCTATCCTACATTGCCACTGCATGTTCCCCGACCTTCCCATGCTGACCACCCCACGGTGCTTTTCTCCATCCTACATTGCCACTCACTGCCTATCCTAATTCAGACCCTCCAATTCACACCAACCCGTGATGTTTTTCTCACTCCTACTAGTAAATGTAATGTTACACACCCATACAATGCGCACCACCCCTTGATGTTTTGCTCACTTCTACTAGTGAATGTAATGTTACACAACTATACAAAGCACACCACCCCGCGATGTTTTTCAGAAACCTATCCTACATTGCCACTGCATGTTCCCTGACCTCCCCATGCTCACCACCCCGCTGTGCTATTCTCCATCCTACATTGCCACTCACTGCCTATCTTATTAAGACCCTCCGATTCACACCACCCCGTTAGTTTTTCTCACTCCTACTAGTGAATGTAAGGTTACACACCCATACAATGCGCACCACCCCGCGATGTTGTTCAGAAACCTATCCTACATTGTCCCTGCATGTTCCCTGAAGTACACATGCTGACCACCACGCGGTGCTTTTCTCCATTCTACATTGCCACTCACTGCCTATCCTATTGAGACCCTCCGATTCACACCACCCCGTTATGTTTGTCTCACTCCTACTAGTGAATGTAATGTTACACACCCATACCATGCGCACAACCCCGCGATGTTTTTCAGAAACCTATCCTACATTGCCACTGCATGTTCCCTGACCTCCCCATGCTGACCACCCCGTGGTGCTTTTCTCCATCCTACATTGCCACTCACTGCCTATCCTAATTCAGACCCTCCGATTCACAGCACCCCTGATGTTTTTCTCACTCCTACTAGTGAATATAATGTTACACACCCATACAATGCGCACCACCCCGCGATGTGGTTCAGAAACCTATCCTACATTGTCCCTGCATGTTCCCTGACGTACACATGCTGACCGCCACGCGGTGCTTTTCTCCATTCTACATTGCCATTCACTGCCTAACCTATTCAGACCCTCCGATTCACACCACCCCGTTATATTTTTCTCAATCCTACTAGTGAATGTAATGTTACACACCCATACAATGCGAACCACCCCGCGATGTTTTTCAGAAACCTATCCTACATTGTCACTGCATGTTCCCTGACCTCGACATGCTGACCACCCCGCGGTGCTTTTCTCCATCCTACATTGCCACTCAATGCCTATCCTAATTCAGACCCTCCGATTCACACCACCCTGTGATGCTTTTCTCACTCCTACTAGTGAATGTAATGTTACACACCCATACAATGCACACCACCCCGCGATGTTTTTCAGAAACCTATCCTACATTGCCACTGCATGTTCGCTGACCTCCCCATGCTGACCACCCCGCGGTGCTTTTCTCCATCCTACATTGCCAGTCACTGCCTATCCTAATTCAGACCCTACGATTCACACCACCCCGTGATGTTTTTCTCACTCCTACTAGTGAATGTAATGTTACACTCCCATACAATGCGCAAAAACCCGTGATGTTTTTCTCACTCCTACTAGTGAATGTAATGTTACACATCCATACAATTCCTACCACCACGCGATGTTTTTCAGAAACCTATCCTACATTTCCACTGCATGTTCCCCGACCTCCCCATGCTGACCACCCCGCGGTGCTTTTCTCCATCCTACATTGCCACTCACTGCCTATCCTAATTCAGACCCTCCAATTCACACCACCCCGTGATGTTTTTCTCACTCCTACTAGTGAATTTAATATTACACACCCATACAATGCGCACCACCCCGTGATGTTTTGCTCACTCCTACTAGTGAATGTAATGTTACACACCCATACCATGCGCACAACCCCGCGATGTTTTTCAGAAACCTATCCTATATTGTCCCTGCATGTTCCCTGACGTACACATGCTGACCACCCCGCGGTACTTTTCTCCATCCTACATTGCGACTCACTGCCTATCCTAATTCAGACCCTCCGATTCACACCACCCCTGATGTTTTTCTCATTCCTACTAGTGAATATAATGTTACACACCAATACAATGCGCACCACCCCGGGATGTTTTTCAGAAACCTGTCCTACATTGCCACTGCATGTTCCCTGACCTCCCCATGCTGACCACCCCGCGGTGTTTTTCTGCATCCTACATCGCCACTCACTTCCTATCCTAATTCAGATCCTCCGATTCACACCAACCCTTTTTTTTTTCACTCCTACTAGTGATTGGAATGTTACGCACCCATACAATGCGCACCACCCCGCGATGTTTTACAGAAACCTATTCTACATTGCCACTGCATGTTCCACGACCTCCCCATGCTGACCACCCCGCGGTGCTTTTCTCCATCCTACATTGCCACTCACTGCCTATCCTAATTCAGACCCTCCAATTCACACCACCACGTGATGTTTTTCTCACTCCTACTAGTGAATGTAATGTTACACACCCATACAATGCGCACCACCCCGTGATGTTTTTCTCACTCCTACTAGTGAATGTAATGTTACACACCCATACAATGCGCCCCACCCCGCGATGTTTTTCAGAAACCTATCCTACATTGCCACTGCATGTTCCCTGACCTCCCCATGCTCACCACCCCGCTGTGCTATTCTCCATCCTACATTGCCCCTCACTGCCTAACTTATTAAGACCCTCCGATTCACACCACCCCTTTAGTTTTTCTCACTCCTTCTAGTGAATGTAATGTTACACACCCATACAATGCGCACCACCCCGCGATGTTGTTAAGAAACATATCCTACATTGTCCCTGCATTTTCCCTGACCTACACATGCTGACCACCCCGCGGTGCTTTTATCCATCCTACATTGCCACACACTGCCTATCCTATTCAGACCCTCCGATTCACACCACCCCGTTATGTTTTTCTCACTCCTACTAGTGAATGTAATGTTACACACCCATACAATGCGAACCACCCCGTGATGTTTTTCAGAAACCTATCCTACATTGTCACTGCATGTTCCCTGACCTCGACATGCTGACCACCCCTCGGTGCTTTTCTCCATCCTACATTGCCACTCAATGCCTATCCTAATTCAGACACTCCGATTCACACACCCGGTGATGTTTTTCTCACTCCTACCAGTGAATGTAATGTTACACACCCATACAATGTACACCACACCGCGATGTTTTTCAGAAACCTATCCTAATTTGCCACTGCATGTTCCCTGACCTCCACATGCTGACCACCCCGCGGTGCTTTTCTCCATCCTACATTGCCACTCACTGCCTATCCTAATTCAGACCCTCTGATTCACACCACCCCTGATGTTTTTCTCACTCCTACTAGTGAATATAATGTTACACACCAATACAATGCGCACCACCCCCGGATGTTTTTCAGAAACCTATCCTACATTGCCACTGCATGTTCCATGACCTCCCCATGCTGACCACCCCGCGGCGTTTTTCTCCATCCTACATCGCCACTCACTTCCTATCCTAATTCAGACCCTCCGATTCACACCAATCCTTTTTTTTTTCACTCCTACTAGTGAATGGAATGTTACGCACCCATACAATGCGCACCACTCCGCGATGTTTTACAGAAACCTATTCTACATTGCCAATGCATGTTCCCTGACCTCCACATGCTGACCACCCCTCGGTGCTTTTCTCCATACTACATTGCCAGTCACTGCCTATAATAATTCAGACCCTACGATTCACACCACACCGTGATGTTTTTCTCACTCCTACTAGTGAATGTAATGTTACGCACCCATACAATGCGCACCACCCCACGATGTTTTTCAGAAACCTATCCTACATTGCCACTGCATGTTCCCTGACCTCCCCATGCTGAACACCCCGCGGTGCTTTTCTCCATTCTACATTGCCACTCAATGCCTATCCTAATTCAGACCCTCCGATTCACACCACCCCGTGATGTTTTTCTCACTCCTACTGGTGAATGTAATGTTACACACCCATACAATGCGCACCACCCCACGATGTTTTTCAGAAACCTATTCTGCATTGCCACTGCATGTTCCATGACCTTCCCATGCTGACCACCCCACGGTGCTTTTCTCCGTCCTACATTTTCAGTCACTACCTACTTACTTCAGACCCTACGATTCACACCACCCCGTGATGTTTTTCTCACTCCTACTAGTGAATGTAATGTTACACATCCATACAATGCGCACCACCCCGTGATGTTTTGCTCACTCCTACTAGTGAATGAAATGTTACACACCCATACAAAGCACACCACCCCGCGATGTTTTTCAGAAACCTATCCTACATTGCCACTGCATGTTCCATGACCTCGCCATGCTTACCACCCCGCTGTGCTATTCTCCATCCTACATTGCCACTCACTGCCTATCTTATTAAGACCCTCCGATTCACACCACCCCGTGATGTTTTTCTCACTCCTACTAGTGAATGTAATGTTACACACCCATACAATGCGCACCACCCCGTGATGTTTTTCTCACTCCTACTAGTGAATGTAATGTTACACACCCATACAATGCGCACCACCCCGCGATGTTTTTCAGAAACCTATCCTACATTGCCACTGCATGTTCCCTGACCTCCCCATGCTCACCACCCCGCTGTGCTATTCTCCATCCTACATTGGCACTCACTGCCTATCTTATTAAGACCCTCCGATTCACACCACCCCGTTAGTTTTTCTCACTCCTACTAGTGAATGTAATGTTACACACCCATACAATGCGCACCACCCCGCGATGTGGTTCAGAAACATATCCTACATTGTACCTGCATGTTCCCTGACGTACACATGCTGACCGCCACGCGGTGCTTTTCTCCAGTCTTCATTGCCACTCACTGCCTAACCTATTCAGACCCTCCGATTCACACCACCCCGTTATGTTTTTCTCAATCCTACTAGTGAATGTAATGTTACACACCCATACAATGCGAACCACCCCGCGATGTTTTTCAGAAACCTATCCTACATTGTCACTGCATGTTCCCTGACCTCGACATGCTGACCACCCCGCGGTGCTTTTCTCCATCCTACATTGCCACTCAATGCCTATCCTAATTCAGACCCTCCGATTCACACCACCCTGTGATGCTTTTCTCACTCCTACTAGTGAATGTAATGTTACACACCAATACAATGCGCACCACCCCGCGATGTTTTTCAGAAACCTATCCTACATTGCCACTGCATGTTCCCTGACCTCCCCATGCTGACCACCCCGCGGTGCTTTTCTCCATCCTACATTGCCAGTCACTGCCTATCCTAATTCCGACCCTACGATTCACACCACCCCGTGATGTTTTTCTCACTCCTACTAGTGAATGTAATGTTACACTCCCATACAATGCGCACCAACCCGTGATGTTTTTCTCACTCCTACTAGTGAATGTAATGTTACACACCCATACAATTCCTACCACCACGCGATGTTTTTCAGAAACCTATCCTACATTGTCCCTGCATGTTCCCTGACGTACACATGCTGACCACCCCGCGGTACTTTTCTCCATCCTACATTGCCACTCACTGCCTATCCTAATTCAGACCCTCCGATTCACACCACCCCTGATGTTTTTCTCACTCCAAATAGTGAATATAATGTTACACACCAATACAATGCGCACCACCCCGGGATGTTTTTCAGAAACCTATCCTACATTGCCACTGCATGTTCCCTGACCTCCCCATGCTGACCACCCTGCGGTGTTTTTCTCCATCCTACATCGCCACTCACTTCCTATCCTAATTCACATCCTGCGATTCACACCAACCCTTTTTTTTTCACTCCTACTAGTGATTGGAATGTTACGCACCCATACAATGCGCACCACCCCGCGATGTTTTACAGAAACCTATTCTACATTGCCACTGCATGTTCCATGCTGACCACCCCGCGGTGCTTTTCTCCATCCTACATTGCCACTCACTGCCTATCCTAATTCAGACCCTCCAATTCACACCACCACGTGATGTTTTTCTCACTCCTACTAGTGAATGTAATGTTACACACCCATAAAATGCGCACCACCCCGTGATGTTTTTCTCACTCCTACTAGTGAATGTAATGTTACACACCCATACAATGCGCACCACCCCGCGATGTTTTTCAGAAACCTATCCTACATTGCCACTGCATGTTCCCTGACCTCCCCATGCTCACCACCCCGCTGTGCTATTCTCCATCCTACATTGCCACTCACTGCCTATCTTATTAAGACCCTCCGATTCACACCACCCCGTTAGTTTTTCTCACTCCTTCTAGTGAATGTAATATTACACACCCATACAATGCGCACCACCCCGCGATGTTGTTAAGAAACATATCCTACATTGTCCCTGCATGTTCCCTGACCTACACATGCTGACCACCCCGCGGTGCTTTTATCCATCCTACATTGCCACACACTGCCTATCCTATTCAGACCCTCCGATTCACACCCCCGGTGATGTTTTTCTCACTCCTACCAGTGAATGTAATGTTACACACCCATACAATGCACACCACACCGCGATGTTTTTCAGAAACCTATCCTAATTTGCCACTGCATGTTCCCTGACCTCCACATTCTGACCACCCCGCGGTGCTTTTCTCCAACCTACATTGCCACTCACTGCCTATCCTAATTCAGACCCTCCGATTCACACCACCCCTGATGTTTTTCTCACTCCTACTAGTGAATATAATGTTACACACCAATACAATGCGCACCACCCCCGGATGTTTTTCAGAAACCTATCCTACATTGCCACTGCATGTTCCATGACCTCCCCATGCTGACCACCCCGCGGTGTTTTTCTCCATCCTACATCGCCACTCACTTCCTATCCTAATTCAGACCCTCCGATTCACACCAACCCTTTTTTTTTTCACTCGTACTAGTGAATGGAATGTTACGCACCCATACAATGCGCACCACCCCGCGATGTTTTACAGAAACCTATTCTACATTGCCACTGCATGTTCCCTGACCTCCCCATGCTGACCACCCCTCGGTGCTTTTCTCCATCCTACATTGCCAGTCACTGCCTATAATAATTCAGACCCTACGATTCACACCACCCCGTGATGTTTTTCTCACTCCTACTAGTGAATGTAATGTTACGCACCCATACAATGCGCACCACCCCTCGATGTTTTTCAGAATCCTAACCTACATTGCCACTGCATGTTCCCTGACCTCCCCATGCTGACCACCCCGCGGTGCTTTTCTCCATTCTACATTGCCACTCAATGCCTATCCTAATTCAGACCCTCCGATTCACACCACCCCGTGATGTTTTTCTCACTCCTACTTGTGAATGTAATGTTACACACCCATACAATGCGCACCACCCCACGATGTTTTACAGAAACCAATTCTGCATTGCCACTGCATGTTCCATGACCTTCCCATGCTGACCACCCCACGGTGCTTTTCTCCGTCCTACATTGCCAGTCACTACCTATCTTACTTCAGACCCTACGATTCACACCACCCCGTGATGTTTTTCTCACTCCTACTTGTGAATGTAATGTTATACACCCATACAATGCGCACCACCCCTTGATGTTTTGCTCACTCCTACTAGTGAATGAAATGTTACACACCCATACAAAGCACACCACCCCGCGATGTTTTTCAGAAACCTATCCTACATTGCCACTGCATGTTCCATGACCTCGCCATGCTCACCACCCCGCTGTGCTATTCTCCATCCTACATTGCCACTCACTTCCTATCTTATTAAGACCCTCCGATTCACACCACCCCGTTAGTTTTTCTCACTCCTACTAGTGAATGTAATATTACACACCCATACAATGCGCACCACCCCGCGATGTTGTTCAGAAACCTATCCTACATTGTCCCTGCATGTTCCCTGAAGTACACATGCTGACCACCACGCGGTGCTTTTCTCCATTCTACATTGCCACTCACTGCCTATCCTATTGAGACCCTCCGATTCACACCACCCCGTTATGTTTTTCTCACTCCTACTAGTGAATGTAATGTTATACACCCATACTATGCGCACAACCCCGCTATGTTTTTCAGAAACCTATCCTACATTGCCACTGCATGTTCCCTAACCTCCCAATGCTGACCACCCCGTGGTGCTTTTCTCCATCCTACATTGCCACTCACTGCCTATCCTAATTCAGACCCTCCGATTCACAGCACCCCTGATGTTTTTCTCACTCCTACTAGTGAATATAATGTTACACACCAATACAATGCGCACCACCCCCGGATGTTTTTCAGAAACCTATCCTACATTGCCACTGCATGTTCCCTGACCTCCCCATGCTGACCACCCCACGGTGTTTTTCTCCATCCTACATCGCCACTCACTTCCTATCCTAATTCAGACCCTCCGATTCACACCAATCCTTTTTTTTCACTCCTACTAGTGAATGGAATGTTACGCACCCATACAATGCGCACCACCCCGCGATGTTTTACAGAAACCTATTCTACATTGCCACTGCATGTTCCCCGACCTCCCCATGCTGACCACCCCGCGGTGCTTTTCTCCATCCTACATTGCCACTCACTGCCTATCCTAATTCAGACCCTCCAGTTCACACCACCACGTGATGTTTTTCTCATTTCTACTAGTTAATGTAATGTTACACACCCATACAATGCGCACCACCCCGTGATGTTTTTCTCACTCCTACTAGTGAATGTAATGTTACACACCCATACAATGCGCACCACCCCCGATGTGTTTCAAAACCTATCCTACATTGCCACTGCATGTTCCCTGACCTCCCCATGCTCACCACCCCGCTGTGCTATTCTCCATCTTACATTGCCACTCACTGCCTATCTTATTAAGACCCTCCGATTCACACCACCCCGTTAGTTTTTCTCACTCCTACTAGTGAATGTAATGTTACACACCCATACAATGCGCACAACCCCGCGATGTTGTTCAGAAACCTATCCTACATTGTCCCTGCATGTTCCCTGACGTACACATGCTGACCATCACGCGCTGCTTTTCTCCATTCTACATTGCCACTCACTGCCTAACCTATTCAGACCCTCCGATTCTCACCACCCCGTTATGTTTTTCTCAATCCTACTAGTGAATGTAATGTTACACACCCATACAATGCGAACCACCCCGCGATGTTTTTCACAAACCTATCCTACATTGTCACTGCATGTTCCCTGACCTCGACATGCTGACCACCCCGCGGTGCTTTTCTCCATCCTACATTGCCACTCAATGCCTATCCTAATTCAGACCCTCCGATTCACACCACCCTGTGATGCTTTTCTCACTCCTACTAGTGAATGTAATGTTACACACCCATACAATGCGCACCACCCCGCGATGTTTTTCAGAAACCTATCCTACATTGCCACTGCATGTTCCCTGACCTCCCCATGCTGACCACCCCTCGGTGCTTTTCTCCATCCTACATTGCCAGTCACTGCCTATAATAATTCAGACCCTATGATTGACACCACCCCGTGATGTTTTTCTCACTCCTACTAGTGAATGTAATGTTACACTCCCATACAATGCGCACCAACCCGTGATGTTTTTCTCACTCCTACTAGTGAATGTAATGTTACACACCCATACAATTCCTACCACCACGCGATGTTTTTCAGAAACCTATCCTACATTGCCACTGCATGTTCCCTGACCTCCCCATGCTGACCAACCCACGGTGCTTTTCCCCATCCTACATTGCCACTCACTGCCTATCCTAATACAGACCCTCCGATTGACACCACCCCGTGATGTTTTTCTCACTCCTACTAGTGAATGTAATGTTACACACGCATACAATGTGGACCACCCCCGGATGTTTTTCAGAATCCTATCCTACATTGCCACTGCATGTTCCCTGACTTCCCCATGCTGACCACCCCGCGGTGCTTTTCTCCATCCTACATCGCAACTCACTTCCTATTTTAATTCAGACCCTCCGATTCGCACAACCCCGTGATGTTTTTCTCACTTCTACTAGTGAGTGTAATGTTACACACCCATACAATGCGCACCACCCCGTGATGTGTTTTTCACTCCTACTAGTGAATGTAATGTTACACACCCATACAATGCGCACCACCCCGTGATGTTTTTCTCACTCCTACTAGTGAATGTAATGTTACACACCCATACAATGCGCACCACACCGCGATGTTTTTTAGAAACCTATCCTGCATTGCCACTGCATGTTCCCCGACCTCCCCATGCTGACCATCCCGCTGTGCTTTTCTCCATCCTACATGGCCACTCACATCGTATCCTAATTTAGACCCTCCGATTCACACCACCCCGTGATGTTTTTCTCACTCCTACTAGTGAATGTAATGTTACACACCCATACAATGCGCACCACCCAGCGATGTTTTTCAGAAACCTATCCTACATTGCCACTGCATGTTCCCCGACCTCCCCATGCTGACCACCCCACGGTGCTTTTCTCCATCCTACATTGCCACTCACTGCCTATCCTAATTCAGACCCTCCAATTCACACCAACCCGTGATGTTTTTCTCACTCCTACTAGTGAATGTAATGTTACACACCCATACAATGCGCATCATCCCGTGATGTTTTGCTCACTCCTACTAGTGAATGTAATGTTACACACCCATACAAAGCACACCACCCCGCGATGTTTTTCAGAAACCTATCCTACATTGCCACTGCATGTTCCATGACCTCCCCATGCTCACCACCCCGCTGTGCTATTCTCCATCCTACATTGTCACTCACTGCCTATCTTATTAAGACCCTCCGATTCACACCACCCCGTTAGTTTTTCTCACTCCTACTAGTGAATGTAATGTTACACACCCATACAATGCGCACCACCCCGCGATGTTGTTCAGAAACCTATCCTACATTGTCCCTGCATGTTCCCTGAAGTACACATGCTGACCACCACGCGGTGCTTTTCTCCATTCTACATTGCCACTCACTGCCTATCCTATTGAGACCCTCCGATTCACACCACCCCGATTTGTTTTTCTCACTCCTACTAGTGAATGTAATGTTACACACCCATACCATGCGCACAACCCCGCGATGTTTTTCAGAAACCTATCCTACATTGCCACTGCATGTTCCCTGACCTCCCCATGCTGACCACCCCGTGGTGCTTTTCTCCATCCTACATTGCCACTCACTGCCTATCCTAATTCAGACCCTCCGATTCACAGCACCCCTGATGTTTTTCTCACTCCTACTAGTGAATATAATGTTACACACCAATACAATGCGCACCACCCCCGGATGTTTTTCAGAAACCTATCCTACATTGCCACTGCAAGTTCCCTGACCTCCCCATGCTGACCAACCCAGGGTGCTTTTCCCCATCCTACATTGCCACTCACTGCCTATCCTAATTCAGACCCTCCGATTGACACCGCCCCGTGATGTTTTTCTCACTCCTACTAGTGAATGTAATGTTACACACGCATACAATGTGGACCACCCCCGGATGTTTTTCAGAATCCTATCCTACATTGCCACTGCATGTTCCCTGACTTCCCCATGCTGACCACCCCGCGGTGCTTTTCTCCATCCTACATCGCAACTCACTTCCTATTTTAATTCAGACCCTCCGTTTCGCACCACCCCGTGATGTTTTTCTCACTTCTACTAGTGAGTGTAATGTTACACACCCATACAATGCGCACCACCCCGTGATGTGTTTTTCACTCCTACTAGTGAATGTAATGTTACACACCCATAAAATGCACACCATCCCGGGATGTTTTTCAGAAACCTATCTTACATTGCCACTGCATGTTCCCTGACCTCCCCATGCTGACCACCCCGCTGTGCTTTTCTCCATCCTACATTGCCACTCACTGCCTATCTTATTAAGACCCTCCGATTCACACCACCCCGTTAGTTTTTCTCACTCCTTCTAGTGAATGTAATTTTACACACCCATACAATGCGCACCACCCCGCGATGTTGTTAAGAAACATATCCTACATTGTCCCTGCATGTTCCCTGACCTACACATGCTGACCACCCCGCGGTGCTTTTATCCATCCTACATTGCCACACACTGCCTATCCTATTCAGACCCTCCGATTCACACCCCCGGTGATGTTTTTCTCACTCCTACCAGTGAATGTAATGTTACACACCCATACAATGCACACCACACCGCGATGTTTTTCAGAAACCTATCCTAATTTGCCACTGCATGTTCCCTGACCTCCACATTCTGACCACCCCGCGGTGCTTTTCTCCAACCTACATTGCCACTCACTGCCTATCCTAATTCAGACCCTCCGATTCACACCAACCCTGATGTTTTTCTCACTCCTACTAGTGAATATAATGTTACACACCAATACAATGCGCACCACCCCCGGATGTTTTTCAGAAACCTATCCTACATTGCCACTGCATGTTCCATGACCTCCCCATGCTGACCACCCCGCGGTGTTTTTCTCCATCCTACATCGCCACTCACTTCCTATCCTAATTCAGACCCTCCGATTCACACCAACCCTTTTTTTTTTCACTCGTACTAGTGAATGGAATGTTACGCACCCATACAATGCGCACCACCCCGCGATGTTTTACAGAAACCTATTCTACATTGCCACTGCATGTTCCCTGACCTCCCCATGCTGACCACCCCTCGGTGCTTTTCTCCATCCTACATTGCCAGTCACTGCCTATAATAATTCAGACCCTACGATTCACACCACCCCGTGATGTTTTTCTCACTCCTACTAGTGAATGTAATGTTACGCACCCATACAATGCGCACCACCCCACGATGTTTTTCAGAAACCTAACCTACATTGCCACTGCATGTTCCCTGACCTCCCCATGCTGACCACCCCGTGGTGCTTTTCTCCATTCTACATTGCCACTCAATGCCTATCCTAATTCAGACCCTCCGATTCACACCACCCCGTGATGTTTTTCTCACTCCTACTGGTGAATGTAATGTTACACACCCATACAATGCGCACCACCCCACGATGTTTTTCAGAAACCAATTCTGCATTGCCACTGCATGTTCCATGACCTTCCCATGCTGACCACCACACGGTGCTTTTCTCCGTCCTACATTGCCAGTCACTACCTATCTTACTTCAGACCCTACGATTCACACCACCCCGTGATGTTTTTCTCACTCCTACTTGTGAATGTAATGTTATACACCCATACAATGCGCACCACCCCTTGATGTTTTGCTCACTCCTACTAGTGAATGAAATGTTACACACCCATACAAAGCACACCACCCCGCGATGTTTTTCAGAAACCTATCCTACATTGCCACTGCATGTTCCATGACCTCGCCATGCTCACCACCCCGCTGTGCTATTCTCCATCCTACATTGCCACTCACTGCCTATCTTATTAAGACCCTCCGATTCACATCACCCCGTTAGTTTTTCTCACTCCTACTAGTGAATGTAATATTACACACCCATACAATGCGCACCACCCCGCGATGTTGTTCAGAAACCTATCCTACATTGTCCCTGCATGTTCCCTGAAGTACACATGCTGACCACCACGCGGTGCTTTTCTCCATTCTACATTGCCACTCACTGCCTATCCTATTGAGACCCTCCGATTCACACCACCCCGTTATGTTTTTCTCACTCCTACTAGTGAATGTAATGTTACACACCCATACTATGCGCACAACCCCGCTATGTTTTTCAGAAACCTATCCTACATTGCCACTGCATGTTCCCTGACCTCCCAATGCTGACCACCCCGTGGTGCTTTTCTCCATCCTACATTGCCACTCACTGCCTATCCTAATTCAGACCCTCCGATTCACAGCACCCCTGATGTTTTTCTCACTCCTACTAGTGAATATAATGTTACACACCAATACAATGCGCACCACCCCCGGATGTTTTTCAGAAACCTATCCTACATTGCCACTGCATGTTCCCTGACCTCCCCATGCTGACCACCCCACGGTGTTTTTCTCCATCCTACATCGCCACTCACTTCCTATCCTAATTCAGACCCTCCGATTCACACCAACCCTTTTTTTTCACTCCTACTAGTGAATGGAATGTTACGCACCCATACAATGCGCACCACCCCGCGATGTTTTACAGAAACCTATTCTACATTGCCACTGCATGTTCCCCGACCTCCCCATGCTGACCACCCCGCGGTGCTTTTCTCCATCCTACATTGCCACTCACTGCCTATCCTAATTCAGACCCTCCAGTTCACACCACCACGTGATGTTTTTCTCACTTCTACTAGTTAATGTAATGTTACACACCCATACAATGCGCACCACCCCGTGATGTTTTTCTCACTCCTACTAGTGAATGTAATGTTACACACCCATACAATGCGCACCACCCCCGATGTGTTTCAAAACCTATCCTACATTGCCACTGCATGTTCCCTGACCTCCCCATGCTCACCACCCCGCTGTGCTATTCTCAATCTTACATTGCCACTCACTGCCTATCTTATTAAGCCCCTCCGATTCACACCACCCCGTTAGTTTTTCTCACTCCTACTAGTGAATGTAATGTTACACACCCATACAATGCGCACAACCCCGCGATGTTGTTCAGAAACCTATCCTACATTGTCCCTGCATGTTCCCTGACGTACACATGCTGACCATCACGCGCTGCTTTTCTCCATTCTACATTGCCACTCACTGCCTAACCTATTCAGACCCTCCGATTCACACCACCCCGTTATGTTTTTCTCAATCCTACTAGTGAATGTAATGTTACACACCCATACAATGCGAACCACCCCGCGATGTTTTTCACAAACCTATCCTACATTGTCACTGCATGTTCCCTGACCTCGACATGCTGACCACCCCGCGGTGCTTTTCTCCATCCTACATTGCCACTCAATGCCTATCCTAATTCAGACCCTCCGATTCACACCACCCTGTGATGCTTTTCTCACTCCTACTAGTGAATGTAATGTTACACACCCATACAATGCGCACCACCCCGCGATGTTTTTCAGAAACCTATCCTACATTGCCACTGCATGTTCCCTGACCTCCCCATGCTGACCACCCCTCGGTGCTTTTCTCCATCCTACATTGCCAGTCACTGACTATAATAATTCAGACCCTACGATTGACACCACCCCGTGATGTTTTTCTCACTCCTACTAGTGAATGTAATGTTACACTCCCATACAATGCGCACCAACCCGTGATTTTTTTCTCACTCCTACTAGTGAATGTAATGTTACACACCCATACAATTCCTACCACCACGCGATGTTTTTCAGAAACCTATCCTACATTGCCACTGCATGTTCCCTGACCTCCCCATGCTGACCAACCCACGGTGCTTTTCCCATTCCTACATTGCCACTCACTGCCTATCCTAATTCAGACCCTCCGATTGACACCACCCCGAGATGTTTTTCTCACTCCTACTAGTGAATGTAATGTTACACACGCATACAATGTGGACCACCCCCGGATGTTTTTCAGAATCCTATCCTACATTGCCACTGCATGTTCCCTGACTTCCCCATGCTGACCACCCCGCGGTGCTTTTCTCCATCCTACATCGCAACTCACTTCCTATTTTAATTCAGACCCTCCGATTCGCACAACCCCGTGATGTTTTTCTCACTTCTACCAGTGAGTGTAATGTTACACACCCATACAATGCGCACCACCCCGTGATGTGTTTTTCACTCCTACTAGTGAATGTAATGTTACACACCCATACAATGCGCACCACCCCGTGATGTTTTTCTCACTCCTACTAGTGAATGTAATGTTACACACCCATACAATGCGCACCACACCGCGATGTTTTTTAGAAACCTATCCTGCATTGCCACTGCATGTTCCCCGACCTCCCCATGCTGACCATCCCGCTGTGCTTTTCTCCATCCTACATGGCCACTCACATCGTATCCTAATTCAGACCCTCCGATTCACACCACCCCGTGATGTTTTTCTCACTCCTACAAGTGAATGTAATGTTACACACCCATACAATGCGCACCACCCAGCGATGTTTTTCAGAAACCTATCCTACATTGCCTCTGCATGTTCCCCGACCTCCCCATGCTGACCACCCCACGGTGCTTTTCTCCATCCTACATTGCCACTCACTGCCTATCCTAATTCAGACCCTCCAATTCACACCAACCCGTGATGTTTTTCTCACTCCTACTAGTGAATGTAATGTTACACACCCATACAATGCGCATCATCCCGTGATGTTTTGCTCACTCCTACTAGTGAATGTAATGTTACACACCCATACAAAGCACACCACCCCGCGATGTTTTTCAGAAACCTATCCTACATTGCCACTGCATGTTCCATGACCTCCCCATGCTCACCACCCCGCTGTGCTATTCTCCATCCTACATTGCCACTCACTGCCTATCTTATTAAGACCCTCCGATTCACACCACCCCGTTAGTTTTTCTCACTCCTACTAGTGAATGTAATGTTACACACCCATACTATGCGCACAACCCCGCTATGTTTTTCAGAAACCTATCCTACATTGCCACTGCATGTTCCCTGACCTCCCAATGCTGACCACCCCGTGGTGCTTTTCTCCATCCTACATTGCCACTCACTGCCTATCCTAATTCAGACCCTCCGATTCACAGCACCCCTGATGTTTTTCTCACTCCTACTAGTGAATATAATGTTACACACCAATACAATGCGCACCACCCCCGGATGTTTTTCAGAAACCTATCCTACATTGCCACTGCATGTTCCCTGACCTCCCCATGCTGACCACCCCACGGTGTTTTTCTCCATCCTACATCGCCACTCACTTCCTATCCTAATTCAGACCCTCCGATTCACACCAACCCTTTTTTTTCACTCCTACTAGTGAATGGAATGTTACGCACCCATACAATGCGCACCACCCCGCGATGTTTTACAGAAACCTATTCTACATTGCCACTGCATGTTCCCCGACCTCCCCATGCTGACCACCCCGCGGTGCTTTTCTCCATCCTACATTGCCACTCACTGCCTATCCTAATTCAGACCCTCCAGTTCACACCACCACGTGATGTTTTTCTCACTTCTACTAGTTAATGTAATGTTACACACCCATACAATGCGCACCACCCCGTGATGTTTTTCTCACTCCTACTAGTGAATGTAATGTTACACACCCATACAATGCGCACCACCCCCGATGTGTTTCAAAACCTATCCTACATTGCCACTGCATGTTCCCTGACCTCCCCATGCTCACCACCCCGCTGTGCTATTCTCAATCTTACATTGCCACTCACTGCCTATCTTATTAAGACCCTCCGATTCACACCACCCCGTTAGTTTTTCTCACTCCTACTAGTGAATGTAATGTTACACACCCATACAATGCGCACAACCCCGCGATGTTGTTCAGAAACCTATCCTACATTGTCCCTGCATGTTCCCTGACGTACACATGCTGACCATCACGCGCTGCTTTTCTCCATTCTACATTGCCACTCACTGCCTAACCTATTCAGACCCTCCGATTCACACCACCCCGTTATGTTTTTCTCAATCCTACTAGTGAATGTAATGTTACACACCCATACAATGCGAACCACCCCGCGATGTTTTTCACAAACCTATCCTACATTGTCACTGCATGTTCCCTGACCTCGACATGCTGACCACCCCGCGGTGCTTTTCTCCATCCTACATTGCCACTCAATGCCTATCCTAATTCAGACCCTCCGATTCACACCACCCTGTGATGCTTTTCTCACTCCTACTAGTGAATGTAATGTTACACACCCATACAATGCGCACCACCCCGCGATGTTTTTCAGAAACCTATCCTACATTGCCACTGCATGTTCCCTGACCTCCCCATGCTGACCACCCCTCGGTGCTTTTCTCCATCCTACATTGCCAGTCACTGCCTATAATAATTCAGACCCTACGATTGACACCACCCCGTGATGTTTTTCTCACTCCTACTAGTGAATGTAATGTTACACTCCCATACAATGCGCACCAACCCGTGATGTTTTTCTCACTCCTACTAGTGAATGTAATGTTACACACCCATACAATTCCTACCACCACGCGATGTTTTTCAGAAACCTATCCTACATTGCCACTGCATGTTCCCTGACCTCCCCATGCTGACCAACCCACGGTGCTTTTCCCATTCCTACATTGCCACTCACTGCCTATCCTAATTCAGACCCTCCGATTGACACCACCCCGAGATGTTTTTCTCACTCCTACTAGTGAATGTAATGTTACACACGCATACAATGTGGACCACCCCCGGATGTTTTTCAGAATCCTATCCTACATTGCCACTGCATGTTCCCTGACTTCCCCATGCTGACCACCCCGCGGTGCTTTTCTCCATCCTACATCGCAACTCACTTCCTATTTTAATTCAGACCCTCCGATTCGCACAACCCCGTGATGTTTTTCTCACTTCTACTAGTGAGTGTAATGTTACACACCCATACAATGCGCACCACCCCGTGATGTGTTTTTCACTCCTACTAGTGAATGTAATGTTACACACCCATACAATGCGCACCACCCCGTGATGTTTTTCTCACTCCTACTAGTGAATGTAATGTTACACACCCATACAATGCGCACCACACCGCGATGTTTTTTAGAAACCTATCCTGCATTGCCACTGCATGTTCCCCGACCTCCCCATGCTGACCATCCCGCTGTGCTTTTCTCCATCCTACATGGCCACTCACATCGTATCCTAATTCAGACCCTCCGATTCACACCACCCCGTGATGTTTTTCTCACTCCTACAAGTGAATGTAATGTTACACACCCATACAATGCGCACCACCCAGCGATGTTTTTCAGAAACCTATCCTACATTGCCTCTGCATGTTCCCCGACCTCCCCATGCTGACCACCCCACGGTGCTTTTCTCCATCCTACATTGCCACTCACTGCCTATCCTAATTCAGACCCTCCAATTCACACCAACCCGTGATGTTTTTCTCACTCCTACTAGTGAATGTAATGTTACACACCCATACAATGCGCATCATCCCGTGATGTTTTGCTCACTCCTACTAGTGAATGTAATGTTACACACCCATACAAAGCACACCACCCCGCGATGTTTTTCAGAAACCTATCCTACATTGCCACTGCATGTTCCATGACCTCCCCATGCTCACCACCCCGCTGTGCTATTCTCCATCCTACATTGCCACTCACTGCCTATCTTATTAAGACCCTCCGATTCACACCACCCCGTTAGTTTTTCTCACTCCTACTAGTGAATGTAATGTTACACACCCATACAATGCGCACCACCCCGCGATGTTGTTCAGAAACCTATCCTACATTGTCCCTGCATGTTCCCTGAAGTACACATGCTGACCACCACGCGGTGCTTTTCTCCATTCTACATTGCCACTCACTGCCTATCCTATTGAGACCCTCCGATTCACAACACCCCGATTTGTTTTTCTCACTCCTACTAGTGAATGTAATGTTACACACCCATACCATGCGCACAACCCCGCGATGTTTTTCAGAAACCTATCCTACATTGCCACTGCATGTTCCCTGACCTCCCCATGCTGACCACCCCGTGGTGCTTTTCTCCATCCTACATTGCCACTCACTGCCTATCCTAATTCAGACCCTCCGATTCACAGCACCCCTGATGTTTTTCTCACTCCTACTAGTGAATATAATGTTACACACCAATACAATGCGCACCACCCCCGGATGTTTTTCAGAAACCTATCCTACATTGCCACTGCATGTTCCCTGACCTCCCCATGCTGACCAACCCAGGGTGCTTTTCCCCATCCTACATTGCCACTCACTGCCTATCCTAATTCAGACCCTCCGATTGACACCGCCCCGTGATGTTTTTCTCACTCCTACTAGTGAATGTAATGTTACACACGCATACAATGTGGACCACCCCCGGATGTTTTTCAGAATCCTATCCTACATTGCCACTGCATGTTCCCTGACTTCCCCATGCTGACCACCCCGCGGTGCTTTTCTCCATCCTACATCGCAACTCACTTCCTATTTTAATTCAGACCCTCCGATTCGCACCACCCCGTGATGTTTTTCTCACTTCTACTAGTGAGTGTAATGTTACACACCCATACAATGTGCACCACCCCGTGATGTGTTTTTCACTCCTACTAGTGAATGTAATGTTACACACCCATACAATGTGCACCACCCAGCGATGTTTTTCAGCAACCTATCCTACATTGCCACTGCATGTTCCCCGACCTCCCCATGCTGACCACCCCGCGGTGCTTTTCTCCATCCTACATTCCCACTCACTGCCTATCCTAATTCAGACCCTCCAATTCACACCACCCGTGATGTTTTTCTCACTCCTACTAGTGAATGTAATGTTACACACCCATACAATGCGCACCACCCCGTGATGTTTTTCTCACTCCTACTAGTGAATGTAATGTTACACACCCATACAATGAGCACCACACCGCGATGTTTTTCAGAAACCTATCCTGCATTGCCACTGCATGTTCCCCGACCTCCCCATGCTGACCATCCCGCTGTGCTTTTCTCCATCCTACATTGCCACTCACATCGTATCCTAATTCAGACCCTCCGATTCACACCACCCCGTGATGTTTTTCTCACTCCTACTAGTGAATGTAATGTTACACACCCATACAATGCGCACCACCCCGTGATGTTTTGCTCACTCCTACTAGTGAATGTAATGTTACACACCCATACAAAGCACACCACCCCGCGATGTTTTTCAGAAACCTATCCTACATTGCCACTGCATGTTCCATGACCTCCCCATGCTCACCACCCCGCTGTGCTATTCTCCATCCTACATTGCCACTCACTGCCTATCTTATTAAGACCCTTCGATTCACACCACCCCGTTAGTTTTTCTCACTCCTACTAGTGAATGTAATGTTACACACCCATACCATGCGCACAACCCCGCGATGTTTTTC
The DNA here is from genome assembly GCF_034190915.1 of Cavia porcellus. Classification (NCBI taxonomy): domain Eukaryota; kingdom Metazoa; phylum Chordata; class Mammalia; order Rodentia; family Caviidae; genus Cavia; species Cavia porcellus. The sequence continues at coordinate 69,860,938 of NW_026947502.1, forward strand.
AGAAACCTATCCTACATTGCCACTGCATGTTCCCTGACCTCCCCATGCTGACCACCCCGTGGTGCTTTTCTCCATCCTACATTGCCACTCACTGCCTATCCTAATTCAGACCCTCCGATTCACAGCACCCCTGATGTTTTTCTCACTCCTACTAGTGAATATAATGTTACACACCAATACAATGCGCACCACCCCCGGATGTTTTTCAGAAACCTATCCTACATTGCCACTGCATGTTCCCTGACCTCCCCATGCTGACCACCCCGCGGTGTTTTTCTCCATCCTACATCGCCACTCACTTCGTATCCTAATTCAGACCCTCCGATTCACACCAACTCTTTTTTTTTCACTCCTACTAGTGAATGGAATGTTACGCACCCATACAATGCGCACCACCCCGCGATGTTTTACAGAAACCTATTCTACATTGCCACTGCATGTTCCCCGACCTCCCCATGCTGACCACCCCGCGGTGCTTTTCTCCATCCTACATTTCCACTCACTGCCTATCCTAATTCAGACCCTCCAATTCACACCACCACGTGATGTTTTTCTCACTTCTACTAGTGAATGTAATGTTACACACCCATACAATGCGCACCACCCCGCGATGTGTTTCAAAACCTATCCTACATTGCCACTGCATGTTCCCTGACCTCCCCATGCTCACCACCCCGCTGTGCTATTCTCCATCCTACATTGCCACTCACTGCCTATCTTATTAAGACCCTCCGATTCACACCACCCCGTTCGTTTTTCTCACTCCTACTAGTGAATGTAATGTTACACACCCATACAATGCGCACAACCCCGCGATGTTGTTCAGAAACCTATCCTACATTGTCCCTGCATGTTCCCTGACGTACACATGCTGACCACCACGCGGTGCTTTTCTCCATTCTACATTGCCACTCACTGCCTAACCTATTCAGACCCTCCGATTCACACCACCCTGTGATGCTTTTCTCACTCCTACTAGTGAATGTAATGTTACACACCCATACAATGCGCACCACCCCGCGATGTTTTTCAGAAACCTATCCTACATTGCCACTGCATGTTCCCTGAACTCCCCATGCTGACCACCCCGCGGTGCTTTTCTCCATCCTACATTGCCAGTCACTGCCTATCCTAATTCAGACCCTACGATTCACACCACCCCGTGATGTTTTTCTCACTCCTACTAGTGAATGTAATGTTACACTCCCATACAATGCGCACCAACCCGTGATGTTTTTCTCACTCGTACTAGTGAATATAATGTTACACACCAATACAATGCGCACCACCCCCGGATGTTTTTCAGAAACCTATCCTACATTGCCACTGCATGTTCCCTGACCTCCCCATGCTGACCACCCCGCGGTGTTTTTCTCCATCCTACATCGCCACTCACTTCCTATCCTAATTCAGACGCTCCGATTCACACCAACCCTTTTTATTTTCACTCCTACTAGTGATTGGAATGTTACGCACCCATACAATGCGCACCACCCCGCGATGTTTTACAGAAACCTATTCTACATTGCCACTGCATGTTCCACGACCTCCCCATGCTGACCACCCCGCGGTGCTTTTCTCCATCCTACATTGCCACTCACTGCCTATCCTAATTCAGACCCTCCAATTCACACCACCACGTGATGTTTTTCTCACTCCTACTAGTGAATGTAATGTTACACACCCATACAATGCGCATCATCCCGTGATGTTTTGCTCACTCCTACTAGTGAATGTAATGTTACACACCCATACAAAGCACACCACCCCGCGATGTTTTTCAGAAACCTATCCTACATTGCCACTGCATGTTCCATGACCTCCCCATGCTCACCACCCCGCTGTGCTATTCTCCATCCTACATTGCCACTCACTGCCTATCTTATTAAGACCCTCCGATTCACACCACCCCGTTAGTTTTTCTCACTCCTACTAGTGAATGTAATGTTACACACCCATACAATGCGCACCACCCCGCGATGTTGTTCAGAAACCTATCCTACATTGTCCCTGCATGTTCCCTGAAGTACACATGCTGACCACCACGCGGTGCTTTTCTCCATTCTACATTGCCACTCACTGCCTATCCTATTGAGACCCTCCGATTCACAACACCCCGATTTGTTTTTCTCACTCCTACTAGTGAATGTAATGTTACACACCCATACCATGCGCACAACCCCGCGATGTTTTTCAGAAACCTATCCTACATTGCCACTGCATGTTCCCTGACCTCCCCATGCTGACCACCCCGTGGTGCTTTTCTCCATCCTACATTGCCACTCACTGCCTATCCTAATTCAGACCCTCCGATTCACAGCACCCCTGATGTTTTTCTCACTCCTACTAGTGAATATAATGTTACACACCAATACAATGCGCACCACCCCCGGATGTTTTTCAGAAACCTATCCTACATTGCCACTGCATGTTCCCTGACCTCCCCATGCTGACCAACCCAGGGTGCTTTTCCCCATCCTACATTGCCACTCACTGCCTATCCTAATTCAGACCCTCCGATTGACACCGCCCCGTGATGTTTTTCTCACTCCTACTAGTGAATGTAATGTTACACACGCATACAATGTGGACCACCCCCGGATGTTTTTCAGAATCCTATCCTACATTGCCACTGCATGTTCCCTGACTTCCCCATGCTGACCACCCCGCGGTGCTTTTCTCCATCCTACATCGCAACTCACTTCCTATTTTAATTCAGACCCTCCGATTCGCACCACCCCGTGATGTTTTTCTCACTTCTACTAGTGAGTGTAATGTTACACACCCATACAATGTGCACCACCCCGTGATGTGTTTTTCACTCCTACTAGTGAATGTAATGTTACACACCCATACAATGTGCACCACCCAGCGATGTTTTTCAGCAACCTATCCTACATTGCCACTGCATGTTCCCCGACCTCCCCATGCTGACCACCCCGCGGTGCTTTTCTCCATCCTACATTCCCACTCACTGCCTATCCTAATTCAGACCCTCCAATTCACACCACCCGTGATGTTTTTCTCACTCCTACTAGTGAATGTAATGTTACACACCCATACAATGCGCACCACCCCGTGATGTTTTTCTCACTCCTACTAGTGAATGTAATGTTACACACCCATACAATGAGCACCACACCGCGATGTTTTTCAGAAACCTATCCTGCATTGCCACTGCATGTTCCCCGACCTCCCCATGCTGACCATCCCGCTGTGCTTTTCTCCATCCTACATTGCCACTCACATCGTATCCTAATTCAGACCCTCCGATTCACACCACCCCGTGATGTTTTTCTCACTCCTACTAGTGAATGTAATGTTACACACCCATACAATGCGCACCACCCCGTGATGTTTTGCTCACTCCTACTAGTGAATGTAATGTTACACACCCATACAAAGCACACCACCCCGCGATGTTTTTCAGAAACCTATCCTACATTGCCACTGCATGTTCCATGACCTCCCCATGCTCACCACCCCGCTGTGCTATTCTCCATCCTACATTGCCACTCACTGCCTATCTTATTAAGACCCTTCGATTCACACCACCCCGTTAGTTTTTCTCACTCCTACTAGTGAATGTAATGTTACACACCCATACCATGCGCACAACCCCGCGATGTTTTTCAGAAACCTATCCTACATTGCCACTGCATGTTCCCTGACCTCCCCATGCTGACCACCCCGTGGTGCTTTTCTCCATCCTACATTGCCACTCACTGCCTATCCTAATTCAGACCCTCCGATTCACAGCACCCCTGATGTTTTTCTCACTCCTACTAGTGAATATAATGTTACACACCAATACAATGCGCACCACCCCCGGATGTTTTTCAGAAACCTATCCTACATTGCCACTGCATGTTCCCTGACCTCCCCATGCTGACCACCCCGCGGTGTTTTTCTCCATCCTACATCGCCACTCACTTCGTATCCTAATTCAGACCCTCCGATTCACACCAACTCTTTTTTTTTCACTCCTACTAGTGAATGGAATGTTACGCACCCATACAATGCGCACCACCCCGCGATGTTTTACAGAAACCTATTCTACATTGCCACTGCATGTTCCCCGACCTCCCCATGCTGACCACCCCGCGGTGCTTTTCTCCATCCTACATTTCCACTCACTGCCTATCCTAATTCAGACCCTCCAATTCACACCACCACGTGATGTTTTTCTCACTTCTACTAGTGAATGTAATGTTACACACCCATACAATGCGCACCACCCCGCGATGTGTTTCAAAACCTATCCTACATTGCCACTGCATGTTCCCTGACCTCCCCATGCTCACCACCCCGCTGTGCTATTCTCCATCCTACATTGCCACTCACTGCCTATCTTATTAAGACCCTCCGATTCACACCACCCCGTTCGTTTTTCTCACTCCTACTAGTGAATGTAATGTTACACACCCATACAATGCGCACAACCCCGCGATGTTGTTCAGAAACCTATCCTACATTGTCCCTGCATGTTCCCTGACGTACACATGCTGACCACCACGCGGTGCTTTTCTCCATTCTACATTGCCACTCACTGCCTAACCTATTCAGACCCTCCGATTCACACCACCCTGTGATGCTTTTCTCACTCCTACTAGTGAATGTAATGTTACACACCCATACAATGCGCACCACCCCGCGATGTTTTTCAGAAACCTATCCTACATTGCCACTGCATGTTCCCTGAACTCCCCATGCTGACCACCCCGCGGTGCTTTTCTCCATCCTACATTGCCAGTCACTGCCTATCCTAATTCAGACCCTACGATTCACACCACCCCGTGATGTTTTTCTCACTCCTACTAGTGAATGTAATGTTACACTCCCATACAATGCGCACCAACCCGTGATGTTTTTCTCACTCGTACTAGTGAATATAATGTTACACACCAATACAATGCGCACCACCCCCGGATGTTTTTCAGAAACCTATCCTACATTGCCACTGCATGTTCCCTGACCTCCCCATGCTGACCACCCCGCGGTGTTTTTCTCCATCCTACATCGCCACTCACTTCCTATCCTAATTCAGACGCTCCGATTCACACCAACCCTTTTTATTTTCACTCCTACTAGTGATTGGAATGTTACGCACCCATACAATGCGCACCACCCCGCGATGTTTTACAGAAACCTATTCTACATTGCCACTGCATGTTCCCTGACCTCCCCATGCTGACCACCCCGTGGTGCTTTTCTCCATCCTACATTGCCACTCACTGCCTATCCTAATTCAGACCCTCCGATTCACAGCACCCCTGATGTTTTTCTCACTCCTACTAGTGAATATAATGTTACACACCAATACAATGCGCACCACCCCCGGATGTTTTTCAGAAACCTATCCTACATTGCCACTGCATGTTCCCTGACCTCCCCATGCTGACCAACCCAGGGTGCTTTTCCCCATCCTACATTGCCACTCACTGCCTATCCTAATTCAGACCCTCCGATTGACACCGCCCCGTGATGTTTTTCTCACTCCTACTAGTGAATGTAATGTTACACACGCATACAATGTGGACCACCCCCGGATGTTTTTCAGAATCCTATCCTACATTGCCACTGCATGTTCCCTGACTTCCCCATGCTGACCACCCCGCGGTGCTTTTCTCCATCCTACATCGCAACTCACTTCCTATTTTAATTCAGACCCTCCGATTCGCACCACCCCGTGATGTTTTTCTCACTTCTACTAGTGAGTGTAATGTTACACACCCATACAATGTGCACCACCCCGTGATGTGTTTTTCACTCCTACTAGTGAATGTAATGTTACACACCCATACAATGTGCACCACCCAGCGATGTTTTTCAGCAACCTATCCTACATTGCCACTGCATGTTCCCCGACCTCCCCATGCTGACCACCCCGTGGTGCTTTTCTCCATCCTACATTCCCACTCACTGCCTATCCTAATTCAGACCCTCCAATTCACACCACCCGTGATGTTTTTCTCACTCCTACTAGTGAATGTAATGTTACACACCCATACAATGCGCACCACCCCGTGATGTTTTTCTCACTCCTACTAGTGAATGTAATGTTACACACCCATACAATGAGCACCACACCGCGATGTTTTTCAGAAACCTATCCTGCATTGCCACTGCATGTTCCCCGACCTCCCCATGCTGACCATCCCGCTGTGCTTTTCTCCATCCTACATTGCCACTCACATCGTATCCTAATTCAGACCCTCCGATTCACACCACCCCGTGATGTTTTTCTCACTCCTACTAGTGAATGTAATGTTACACACCCATACAATGCGCACCACCCCGTGATGTTTTGCTCACTCCTACTAGTGAATGTAATGTTACACAACCATACAAAGTGCACCACCCCGCGATGTTTTTCAGAAACCTATCCTACATTGCCACTGCATGTTCCCTGACCTCCCCATGCTGACCAACCCACGGTGCTTTTCCCCATCCTACATTGCCACTCACTGCCTATCCTAATTCAGACACTCCGATTGACACCACCCCGTGATGTTTTTCTCACTCCTACTAGTGAATGTAATGTTACACACGCATACAATCCGGACCACCCCCGGATGTTTTTCAGAATCCTATCCTACATTGCCACTGCATGTTCCCTGACTTCCCCATGCTGACCACCCCGCGGTGCTTTTCTCCATCCTACATCGCAACTCACTTCCTATTTCAATTCAGACCCTCCGATTCGCACCACCCCGTGATGTTTTTCTCACTTCTACTAGTGAGTGTAATGTTACACACCCATACAATGCGCACCACCCCGTGATGTGTTTTTCACTCCTACTAGTGAATGTAATGTTACACACCCATACAATGCGCACCACCCAGCGATGTTTTTCAGCAACCTATCCTACATTGCCACTGCATGTTCCCCGACCTCCCCATGCTGACCACCCCGCGGTGCTTTTCTCCATCCTACATTCCCACTCACTGCCTATCCTAATTCAGACCCTCCAATTCACACCACCCGTGATGTTTTTCTCACTCCTACTAGTGAATGTAATGTTACACACCCATACAATGCGCACCACCCCGTGATGTTTTTCTCACTCCTACTAGTGAATGTAATGTTACACACCCATACAATGCGCACACCCCGCGATGTTTTTCTCACTCCTACTAGTGAATGTAATATTACACACCCATACAATGCCCACCACCCCGTGATGTTTTTCTCACTCCTACTAGTGAATGTAATGTTACACACCCATACAATGCGCACACCCCGCGATGTGGTTCAGAAACCTATCCTAAATTGTCACTGCCTGTTCCCTGACCTCCCCATGCTGACCACCCCGCTGTGCTATTCTCCATCCTACATTGCCACTCACTGCCTATCTTATTAAGACCCTCCGATTCACACCACCCCGTTAGTTTTTCTCACTCCTACTAGTGAATGTAATGTTACACACCCATACAATGCGCACCACCCCGCGATGTTGTTCAGAAACCTATCCTACATTGTCCCTGCATGTTCCCTGAAGTACACATGCTGACCACCACGCGGTGCTTTTCTCCATTCTACATTGCCACTCACTGCCTATCCTATTGAGACCCTCCGATTCACACCACCCCGTTATGTTTTTCTCACTCCTACTAATGAATGTAATGTTACACACCCATACCATGCGCACAACCCCGCGATGTTTTTCAGAAACCTATCCTATATTGCCAGTGCATGTTCCCTGACCTCCCCATGCTGACCACCCCGTGGTGCTTTTCTCCATCCTACATTGCCACTCACTGCCTATCCTAATTCAGACCCTCCGATGCACAGCACCCCTGATGTTTTTCTCACTCCTACTAGTGAATATAATGTTACACACCAATACAATGCGCACCACCCCCGGATGTTTTTCAGAAACCTATCCTACATTGCCACTGCATGTTCCCTGACCTCCCCATGCTGACCACCCCGCGGTGTTTTTCTCCATCCTACATCCCCACTCACTTCCTATCCTAATTCAGACCCTCCGATTCACACCAACCCTTTTTTTTTCACTCCTACTAGTGAATGGAATGTTACGCACCCATACAATGCGCAACACCCCGCGATGTTTTACAGAAACCTATTCTACATTGCCACTGCATGTTCCCCGACCTCCCCATGCTGACCACCCCGCGGTGCTTTTCTCCATCCTACATTGCCACTCACTGCCTATCCTAATTCAGACCCTCCAATTCACACCACCACGTGGTTTTTCTCACTTCTACTAGTGAATGTAATGTTACACACCCATACAATGCGCACCACCCCGTGATGTTTTTCTCACTCCTACTAGTGAATGTAATGTTACACACCCATACAATGCGCACCACCCCGCGATGTGTTTCAAAACCTATCCTACATTGCCACTGCATGTTCCCTGACCTCCCCATGCTCACCACCCCGCTGTGCTATTCTCCATCCTACATTGCCACTCACTGCCTATCTTATTAAGACCCTCCGATTCACACCACCCCGTTAGTTTTTCTCACTCCTACTAGTGAATGTAATGTTACACACCCATGCAATGCGCATAACCCTGCGATGTTGTTCAGAAACCTATCCTACATTATCCCTGCATGTTCCCTGACGTACACATGCTGACCACCACGCGGTTCTTTTCTCCATTCTACATTGCCATTCACTTCCTAACCTATTCAGACCCTCCGATTCACACCACCCCGTTATGTTTTTCTCAATCCTACTAGTGAATGTAATGTTACACACCCATACAATGCGAACCACCCCGCGATCTTTTTCACAAACCTATCCTACATTGTCACTGCATGTTCCCTGACTTCGATATGCTGACCACCCCGCGGTGCTTTTCTCCATCCTACATTGCCACTCAATGCCTATCCTTATTCAGACCCTCCGATTCACACCACCCTGTGATGCTTTTCTCACTCCTACTAGTGAATGTAATGTTACACACCCATACCATGCGCACAACCCCGCGATGTTTTTCAGAAACCTATCCTACATTGCCACTGCATGTTCCATGACCTCCCCATGAAGAACACCCCGCGGTGCTTTTCTCCGTCCTACATTGCCACTCACTGCCTATCCTAATTCAGACCCTCCGATTCACACCACCCCTGATGTTTTTCTCACTCCTACTAGTGAATATAATGTTACACACCAATACAATGCGCACCACCCCCGGATGTTTTTCAGAAACCTATCCTACATTGCCACTGCATGTTCCCTGACCTCCCCATGCTGATCACCCCGCGGTGTTTTTCTCCACCCTACATCGCCACTCACTTCCTATCCTAATTCAGACCCTCCGATTCACACCAACCCTTTTTTTTTCACTCCTACTAGTGATTGGAATGTTACGCACCCATACAATGCGCACCACCCCGCGATGTTTTACAGAAACCTATTCTACATTGCCACTGCATGTTCCCCGACCTCCCCATGCTGACCACCCCGCGGTGCTTTTCTCCATCCTACATTGCCACTCACTGCCTATTCAAATTCAGACCCTCCAATTCACACCACCACGTGATGTTTTTCTCACTCCTACTAGTGAAAGTAATGTTTCACACCCATACAATGCGCACCACCCAGCGATGTTTTTCAGAAATCTATCCTACATTGCCCCTACATGTTCCCTGACCTCCCCATGCTGACCTCCCCGCGGTGCTTTTCTCTATCCTACATTGCCACTCACTGCCTGTCCCAATTCAGACCCTCTGATTCACAGCACCCCGTGATGTTTTTCTCACTCCTACTAGTGAATGTAATGTTACACACCCATATAATGTGAACCACCCCACGATGTTTTTCAGAAACCTATCCTACAGTGCCACTGCATGTTCACTGACCTCCCCATACTGACCACCCCGCGGTGCTTTTCTCCATCCTACATTGCCACTCACTGCCTATCCTAATTCAGACCCTCCGATTCACACCACCCCGTGATGTTTTTATCACTCCTACTTGTGAATGTAATGTTACACACCCATACAAAGTGCACCACCCCGGGTTGTTTTTCAGAAACCTATCCTACCTTGCCACTGCATGTTCCCTGACCTCCCCATGCTGACCAACCCACGGTTCTTTTCCCCATCCTACACTGCCACTCACTGCCTATCCTAATTCTGACCCTCCGATTCACACCACCCCGTGATGTTTTTCTCACTCCTACTAGTTAATGTAATGTTACACTCCCATACAATGCGCACCAACCCGTGATGTTTTTCTCACTCCTACTAGTGAATGTAATATTACACACCCATACAATGCGCAACACCATGCGATGTTTTTAGAAACCTATCCTACATTGCCACTGCATGTTCCCTGACCTCCCCATGCTGACCACCCCGCGGTGCTTTTCCCCATCCTACATTGCCACTCACTGCCTATACTAATTCAGACCCTCCGATTCACACCACCCCGTGATTTTTTCTCACTCCTACTAGTGAATGTAATGTTACATACCCATACAATGCGCACCACCCCGTGATGTTTTTCTCACTCCTACTAGTGAATGTAATGTTACACACTCATGCAATGCGCACCACCCAGCGATGTTTTTCAGATATCTATGCTACATTGCCACTGCATTTTCCCCGACCTCCCCATGCTGACCACCCCGCGGTGCTTTTCTCCATCCTACATTGCCAGTCACTGCCTATCCTAATTCAGACCCTCCATTTCACACCAAACCGTGATGTTTTTCTCACTCGTACTAGTGAATGTAATGTTACACACCCATACAATGCGCACAACCCCGTGATGTTTTTCTCACTCCTACTACTGAATGTAATGTTACACACCCATACAATGCGCACCACCCCAGGATGTTTTTCAGAAACCTATCCTACATTGCCACTGCATGTTCCCTGACCTCCCCATGCTGACCACCCCGCGGTGCTATTCTCCATCCTACATTGCCACTCACTGCCTATCTTATTCAGACCCTCCGATTCACACCACCCCATTAGTTTTTCTCACTCCTACTAGTGAATGTAATGTTACACACCCATACAAAGCGCACAACACTGCGATGTTGCTCAGAAACCTATCCTACATTGTTTCTGCATGTTCCCTGACCTACACATGCTGACCACCCCGCGGTGCTTTTCTCCATGCTACATTGCAACTCACTGCCTATCCTATTCAGACCCTCCGATTCACACCACCCCGTGATGTTTTTCTCACTCCTACTAGTGAATGTAATGTCACACACCCATACAATGCGCACCACCCCGCGATGTTTTTCAGAAACATATCCTACATTGCCACTGCATGTTCCCTGACCTCCCCATGCTGACACCCCGCGGTGCTTTTCTCCATCCTACATTGCCACTCACTGCCTATCCTAACTCAGACCCTCCGATTCACACCACCCCGTGATGTTTTCCTCACTCCTACTAGTGAATGTAATGTTACACACCCATACAATGCGCACCACCCCGCGATGTTGTTCACAAACCTATCCTACATTGTCCCTGCATGTTCCCTGACGTACACATGCTGACCACCACGCGGTGCTTTTCTCCATTCTACATTGCCACTCACTGCCTATCCTATTGAGAACCTCCGATTCACACCACCCCGTTATGATTTTCTCACTCCTACTAGTGAATGTAATGTTACACACCCATACCATGCGCAGAACCCCGCGATGTTTTTCAGAAACCTATCCTACATTGCCACTGCATGTTCCCTGACCTCCCCATGAAGACCACCCCGCGGTGCTTTTCTCCGTCCTACATTGCCACTCACTGCCTATACTAATTCAGACCCTCCGATTCACACCACCCCTGATGTTTTTCTCACTCCTACTAGTGAATATAATGTTACACACCAATACAATGCGCACCACCCCCGGATGTTTTTCAGAAACCTATCCTACATTGCCACTGCATGTTCCCTGACCTCCCCATGCTGATCACCCCGCGGTGTTTTTCTCCATCCTACATCGCCACTCACTTCCAATCCTAATTCAGACCCTCCGATTCACACCAACCTTTTTTTTTTCACTCCTACTAGTGATTGGAATGTTACGCACCCATACAATGCGCACCACCCCGCGATGTTTTACAGAAACCTATTCTACATTGCCACTGCATGTTCCCCGACCTCCCCATGCTGACCACCCCGCGGTGCTTTTCTCCATCCTACATTGCCACTCACTGCCTATCCTAATTCAGACCCTCCAATTCACACCACCACGTGATGTTTTTCTCACTCCTACTAGTAAATGTAATGTTACACACCCATACAATGCGCACCACCCCGTGATGTTTTTCTCACTCCTACTAGTGAATGTATGTTACACACCCATACAATGCGCACCACCCCGTTCGTTTTTCTCACTCCTACTAGTGAATGTAATGTTGCACACCCATACAAAGTGCACCACACCGCGATGTTTTTCAGAAACCTATCCTACATTGCCACTGCATGTTCCGTGATCTCCCCATGCTGACCACCACGCGGTGCGTTTCCCCATCCTACATTGCCACTCACTGCCTATCCTAATTCAGACCCTCCGAATCACACCACACCTGATGTTTTTCTCACTCCTACTAGTGAATGTAATGTTACACACCAATACAATGCGCACCACCCCCGGATGTTTTTCAGAAACCTATCCTACATTGCCACTGCATGTTCCCTGACCTCCCCATGCTGACCAACCCTCGGTGCTTTTCTCCATCCTACATTGCCACTCACTGCCTATCCCAATTCAGACCCTATGATTCGCACCACCCCGTGATGTTTTTCTCACTCCTACTGGTGAATGTAATGTTACACACCCATACAATGCGCACCACCCCGCGATGTTTATAGAAACCTATCCTACATTGCCACTGCATGTTCCCTGACCTCCCCATGCTGACCACCCCGCGGTGCTTTTCCCCATCCTACATTGCCACTTACTGCCTATCCTAATTCAGACCCTCCGATTCACACCACCCCGTGATGTTTTTCTCACTCCTACTAGTGAATGTAATCTTACACACCCATACAATTCGCACCACCCCGTTATGTTTTTCTCACTCCTACGAGTGAATGTAATGTTACACACCCATACAATGCGCACCACCCAGCGATGTTTTTCAGAAACCTATCCTGCATTGCCACTGCATGTTCCCGAGCTCCCCATGCTGACCACCCCGCGGCGCTTTTCTCCAACCTACATTGCCACTCACATCCTATCATAATTCAGACCCTCCGATTCGCAACACCCCGTGATGTTTTTCTCACTCCTACTAATGAATATAATTTTACACACCCATACAATGCGCACCACCTCGTGATGTTTTTCTCACTCCTACTAGTGAAAGTAATGTTTCACACCCATACAATGCGCACCACCCAGCGATGTTTTTCAGAAACCTATCCTACATTGACCCTACATGTTCCCTGACCTCCCCATGCTGACCTCCCCGCGGTGCTTTTCTCCATCCTACATTGCCACTCACTGCCTATCCTAATTCAGACCCTCCGATTCACACCACCCCTGATGTTTTTCTCACTCCTACTAGTGAATGTAATGTTACACACCAATACAATGCGCACCACCCCCGGATGTTTTTCAGAAACCAACCTACATTGCCACTGCATGTTCCCTGACCTCCCCATGCTGATCACCCCGCGGTGTTTTTCTCCATCCTACATCGCCACTCACTTCCTATCCTAATTCAGACCCTCTGATTCACACCAACCCTTTTTTTTTCACTCCTACTAGTGATTGGAATGTTACGCACCCATACAATGCGCACCACCCCGCGATGTTTTACAGAAACCTATTCTACATTGCCACTGCATGTTCCCCGACCTCCCCATGCTGACCACCCCGCGGTGCTTTTCTCCATCCTACATTGCCACTCACTGCCTATCCTAATTCAGACCCTCCAATTCACACCACGACGTGATGTTTTTCTCACTCCTACTAGTAAATGTAATGTTACACACCCATACAATGCGCACCACCCCGTGATGTTTTTCTCACTCCTACTAGTGAATGTATGTTACACACCCATACAATGCGCACCACCCCGTTCGTTTTTCTCACTCCTACTAGTGAATGTAATGTTGCACACCCATACAAAGTGCACCACACCGCGATGTTTTTCAGAAACCTATCCTACATTGCCACTGCATGTTCCGTGATCTCCCCATGCTGACCACCACGCGGTGCGTTTCCCCATCCTACATTGCCACTCACTGCCTATCCTAATTCAGACCCTCCGAATCACACCACACCTGATGTTTTTCTCACTCCTACTAGTGAATGTAATGTTACACACCAATACAATGCGCACCACCCCCGGATGTTTTTCAGAAACCTATCCTACATTGCCACTGCATGTTCCCTGACCTCCCCATGCTGACCACCCCCCAGTGCTTTTCTCCATCATACATTGCCACTCACTGCCTATCCCAATTCACACCCTATGATTCGCACCACCCCGTGATGTTTTTCTCACTCCTACTGGTGAATGTAATGTTACACACCCATACAATGCGCACCACCCTGTGATGTTTTTCTCAATCCTACTAGGGAATGTAATGTTACACAACCATACAATGCGCACCACCCCGCGATGTTTTTCAGAAACATATCCTACATTGCCACTACATGTTCCCTGACCTCCCCATGCTGACCACCCCGCGGTGCTTTTCTCCAACCTACATTGCCACTCTCTGCCTATCTAATTCAGACCCTCCAATTCACACCACCCCGTTATGTTTTTCTCACTCCTACTAGTGAATGTAATGTTACACACCCATACAATGCGCACCACCCCGCCATGTTTTTCAGAAACCTATCCTACATTGTCCCTGCATGTTCCCTGACCTACACATGCGGACTACCCCGCGGTGCTTTTCTCCATCCTACATTGCCACTCAATGCCTATCCTAATTCATACCCTCCGATTAACACCACCCCGTGATGATTTTCTCACTCCTACAAGTGAATGTAATGTTACACACCCATACAATGCGAACCACCCCGCGATGTTTTTCAGATACTTATCCTACATTGCAGGTTCATGTTCCCTGACCTCCCCATGCTGACCACCCCGCTGTGCTTTTCTCCATCCTACATTGCCACTCACTGCCTATCCTAATTAAGACCCTCCGATTCACACCACCCCGTGATGTTTTTCTCAATCCTACTGGTGAATGTAATGTTACACACCCATACAATGCGCACCACCCCGCGATGATTTTCAGAAACCTATCCTACATTGCCACTGCATGTTCCCTGACCTCCCCATGCTGACCAACCCACGGTGCTTTTACCCATCCTACATTGCCACTCACTGCCTATCCTAATTCAGACCCTCCAATTCACACCACCCCGTGATGTTTTTCTCACTCCTACTAGTTAATTTAATGTTACACACCCATACAATGCGCACCACCCCGTGATGTTTTGCTCACTCCTACTAGTGAATGTAATGTTACACACCCATACAAAGCACACCAACCCGCGATGTTTTTCAGAAACCTATGCTACATTGCCACTGCATGTTCCCTGACCTCCCCATGCTCACCACCCCGCTGTGCTATTCTCCATTCTCCATTGCCACTCACTGCCTATCTTATTAAGACCCTCCGATTCCCACCACCCCGTTAGTTTTTCTCACTCCTACTAGTGAATGTAATGTTACACACCCATACCATGCGCACAACCCCGCGATGTTTTTCAGAAACCTATCCTACATTGCCACTGCATGTTCCCTGACCTCCCCATGAAGAACACCCCGCGGTGCTTTTCTCCGTCCTACATTGCCACTCACTGCCTATCCTAATTCAGACCCTCCGATTCACACCACCCCTGATGTTTTTCTCACTCCTACTAGTGAATATAATGTTACACACCAATACAATGCGCACCACCCCCGGATGTTTTTCAGAAACCTATCCTACATTGCCACTGCATGTTCCCTGACCTCCCCATGCTGATCACCCCGCGGTGTTTTTCTCCATCCTACATCGCCACTCACTTCCTATCCTAATTCAGACCCTCCGATTCACACCAACCCTTTTTTTTTCACTCCTACTAGTGATTGGAATGTTACGCACCCATACAATGCGCACCACCCCGCGATGTTTTACAGAAACCTATTCTACATTGCCACTGCATGTTCCCCGACCTCCCCATGCTGACCACCCCGCGGTGCTTTTCTCCATCCTACATTGCCACTCACTGCCTATCCTAATTCAGACCCTCCAATTCACACCACCACGTGATGTTTTTCTCACTCCTACTAGTAAATGTAATGTTACACACCCATACAATGCGCACCACCCCGTGATGTTTTTCTCACTCCCACTAGTGAATGTATGTTACACACCCATACAATGCGCACCACCCCGTTCGTTTTTCTCTCCTACTAGTGAATGTAATTTTGCACACCCATACAAAGTGCACCACACCGCGATGTTTTTCAGAAACCTATCCTACATTGCCACTGCATGTTCCCTGATCTCCCCATGCTGACCACCACGCGGTGCGTTTCCCCATCCTACATTGCCACTCACTGCCTATCCTAATTCAGACCCTCCGAATCACACCACACCTGATGTTTTTCTCACTCCTACTAGTGAATGTAATGTTACACACCCATACAATGCGCACCACCCCGCGATGTTTATAGAAACGTATCCTACATTGCCACTGCATGTTCCCTGACCTCCCATGCTGACCACCCCGCGGTGCTTTTCCCCATCCTACATTGCCACTTACTGCCTATCCTAATTCAGACCCTCCGATTCACACCACCCCGTGATGTTTTTCTCACTCCTACTAGTGAATGTAATCTTACACACCCATACAATTCGCACCACCCCGTTATGTTTTTCTCATTCCTACGTGTGAATGTAATGTTACACACCCATACAATGCGCACCACCCAGCGAAGTTTTTCACAAACCTATCCTGCATTGCCACTGCATGTTCCCTGACCTCCCCATGCTGACCACCCCGTGGCACTTTTCTCCAACCTACATTGCCACTCACATCCTATCCTAATTCAGACCCTCCGATTCGCAACACCCCGTGATGTTTTTCTCACTCCTACTAATGAATGTAATGTTACACACCCATACAATGCGCACCACCTCGTGATGTTTTTCTCACTCCTACTAGTGAATGTAATGTTTCACACCCATACAATGCGCACCACCCAGCGATGTTTTTCAGAAACCTATCCTACATTGCCCCTACATGTTCCCTGACCTCCCCATGCTGACCTCCCCGCGGTGCTTTTCTCTATCCTACATAGCCACTCACTGCCTGTCCCAATTCAGACCCTCTGATTCACAGCACCCCGTGATGTTTTTCTCACTCCTACTAGTGAATGTAATGTTACACACCCATACAATGTGAACCACCCCACGATGTTTTTCAGAAACCTATTCTACATTGCCACTGCATGTTCCCTGACCTTCCCATGCTGACCATCCCTCGGTGCTTTTCTCCGTCCAACATTGCCAGTCACTGCCTATCCTAATTCAGACGCTATGATTTACACCACTCCGTGATGTTTTTCTCACTCCTACTAGTGAATGTAATGTTACACACCCATACAATGCGCACCACACCGCGATGTTTTTCAGAAACCTATCCTACATTGCCACTGCATGTTCCCTGACCTCCCCATGCTGAACACCCCTTGGTGCTTTTCTCCATGCTACATTGCCACTCACTTCCTATCCTAATTCAGATACTCCGATTCACACCACCCCGTGATGTTTTTCTCACTCCTACTAGTGAATGTAATGTTACACACCTATACAATGCGCACCACCCCGTGATGTTTTTCTCACTCTTACTAGTGAATGTAATGTTACACACCCATACAAACTGCACCACCCCGCGATGTTTTTAAGAAACCTATCCTACATTGCCACAGCATGTTCCCTGACCTCCCCATGCTGACCACCCCGCGGTGCTTTTCTCCATCCTACATTGCCACTCACTGCCTATCCCAATTCAGAACCTCTGATTCACACCACCCCGTGATGTTTTTCTCACTCCTACTAGTGAATGTAATGTTACACACCCATACAATGGGAACCACCCCAGGATGTTTTTCAGAAACCTATCCTACAGTGCCACTGCATGTTCCCTGACCTCCCCATGCTGACCACCCCGCGGTGCTTTTCTCCATCCTACATTGCCACACACTGCCTATCCTAATTCAGACCCTCCGATTCACACCACCCCGTGATGTTTTTATCACTCCTACTTGTGAATGTAATGTTACACACCCATACAATGCGCACCACCCCGTGATGTTTTTCTCACTCTTACTAGTGAATGTAATGTTACACACCCATACAAAGTGCACCACCTCGGGTTGTTTTTCAGAAACCTATCCTACATTGCCACTGCATGTTCCCTGACCTCCCCATGCTGACCAACCCACGGTTCTTTTCCCCATCCTACAATGCCACTCACTGCCTATCCTAATTCTCACCCTCCGATTCACACCACCCCGTGATGTTTTTCTCACTCCTACTAGTTAATGTAATGTTACACTCCCATACAATGCGCACCAACCCGTGATGTTTTTCTCACTCCTACTAGTGAATGTAATGTTACACTCCCATACAATGCGCACCAACCCGTGATGTTTTTCTCACTCCTACTAGTGAATGTAATGTTACACACCCATACAATGCGCACCACCCCGCGATGTTTTTCAGAAACGTATCCTACATTGCCACTGCATGTTCCCTGACTTCCCCATGCTGACTACCCCGCGGTGCTTTTCCCCATCCTACATTGTCACTCACTCCCTATCCTAATTCAGACCCTCCGATTCACACCACCCCGTTTTTTTTTTACTCCTACTAGTGAATGGAATGTTACGCACCCATACAAAGCGCATCACCCCGCAATGTTTTTCAGAAACCTATCCTACATGGCCACTGCACGTTCCCTGACCTCCGCATGCTGACCACCCGACGATGCTTTTCTCCATCCTACATTGCCACTCACTGACTATCCTAATTCAGACCCTACGATTCACACCACCCCGTGATGTTTTTCTCACTCCTACTTGTGAATGTAATGTTACACACCCATACAATGGGAACTACCCCCGGATGATTTTCAGAAACCTATCCTACATTGCCACTGCATGTTCCCTGACCTCCCCATGCTGACCACCCCGCAGTGCTTTTCTCCATCCTACATTGCCACTCACTGACTATCCTAATTCAGACCCTACGATTCACACCACCCTGTGATGTTTTTCTCACTCCTACTGGTGAATGTAATGTTACACACCCATACAATGCACACCACCCCGCGATGTTTTTCAGAAACGTATCCGACATTGCCAATGCATGTTCGCTGACCTCCCCATGCTGACCACCCCGCGGTGCTTTTCTCCATCCTACATTGCCACTCACTGCCTATCCCAATTCAGCCCCTCTGATTCACACCACCCCGTGATGTTTTTCTCACTCCTACTAGTGAATGTAATGTTACACACCCATACAATGCGCACCACCCCGCGATGTTTTTCAGAAACCTATCCTACATTGCCACTGCATGTTCCCTGACCTCACCATGCTGACTACCCCGCGGTGCTTTTCCCCATCCTACATTTCCACTCACTCCCTATCCTAATTCAGACCCTCCGATTCACACCACCCCTGATGTTTTTCTCACTCCTACTAGTGAATGTAATATTACACACCAATACAATGCGCACCATCCCCGGATGTTTTTCAGAAACCTATCCTACATTGCCACTGCATGTTCCCTGACCTCCCCATGCTGACCACCCCGCGGTGCTTTTCTCCATCCTACATCGCCACTCACTGCCTATCCTAATTCAGACCCTCCGATTCACACCATCCCGTTTTTTTTTTTACTCCTACTAGTGAATGGAATGTTATGCACCCATACAATGCGCATCACCCCGCGATGTTTTTCAGAAACCTATCCTACATGGCCACTGCACGTTTCCTGACCTCCCCATGCTGACCACCCGACGGTGCTTTTCTCCATCCTACATTGCCACTCACTGCCTATCCTAATTCAGACCCTCCTATTCACACCACAGCGTGATGTTTTACTCAATCCTACTAATGAATGTAATGTTACCCACCCATACAATGCGCACCACCCCGCAATGTTTTTCAGAAACCTATCCTACATTGCCACTACATGTTCCCTGCCCTCCCCATGCTGACCACCCGGCGGTGCTTTTCTCCAACCTACATTGCCACTCACTGCCTATCTAATTCAGACCCTCCGATTCACACCACCCTGTTATGTTTTTCTCACTCCTACTAGTGAATGTAATGTTACACACCCATACAATGCGCACCACTCCGCGATGTTTTTCAGAAACCTATGCTACATTGTCCCTGCATGTTCCCTAACCTACACATGCTTACCACCCCGTGGTGCTTTTCTCCATCCTGCATTGCCACACAATGCCTATCCTAATTCAGACCCTCGGATTCACACCACCCCTTGATGTTTTTCTCACTCCTACTAGTGTATGTAATGTTACACACCCATACAATGTGCACCACCCCACGATGTTTTTCAGACACCTATCCTACCTTGCCTCTGCCTGTTCCCTGACCTCCCCATGCTGACCACCACGCGGTACTTTTCTCCATCCTACATTGCCACTCACTGCCTATCCTAATTCAGACCCTACGATTCACACCACCCCGTGATGTTTTTCTCACTCCTACTTGTGAATGTAATGTTACACACCCATACAATGCGCACCACCCCGCGATGTTTTTCAGAAACCTATCCTACATTGCCACTGCATGTTCCCTGACTTCCCCATGCTGACAACCCCGCAGTGCTTTTCTCCATCCTACCTTGCCACTCACTGACTATCCTAATTCAGACCCTACGATTCACACCACCCTGTGATGTTTTTCTCACTCCTACTTTTGAATGTAATGTTACACACCCATACAATGCACACCACCCCGCGATGTTTTTCAGAAACGTATCCTACATTGCCAATGCATGTTCGCTGACCTCCCCATGCTGACCACCCGGCGGTGCTTTTCTCCATCCTACATTGCCACTCACTGCCTATCCCAATTCAGACCCTCTGATTCACACCACCCCGTGATGGTTTTCTCACTCCTACTAGTGAATGTAATGTTACACACCCATACAATTGGAACCACCCCTGGATGTTTTTCAGAAACCTATCCTACATTGCCACTGCATGTTCCCTGACCTCACCATGCTGAAAACCCCGCGGTGCTTTTCTCCATCCTACATTGCCACTCACTGCCTATCCTAATTCAGACCCTCCGATTGACACCACCCCGTGATGTTTTTATCACTCCTACTGGTGAATGTAATGTTATACACCCATACAGTGCGCACCACCCCACGATGTTTTTCAGAAACCTATTCTACATTGCCACTGCATGTTCCCAGACCTTCCCATGCTGACCACCCCGTGGTGCTTTTCTCCATCTTACATTGCCACACAATGCCTATTATAATTCAGACCATCGGATTCACACCACCCCGTTATGTTTTTCTCACTCCTAGTAGTGAATGTAATGTTACACACCCATACAATGCGCACCACCCCGCGATGTTTTTCAGACACCTATCCTACGTTGCCACTGCCTGTTCCCTGACCTCCCCATGCTGACCAACACGCGGTGCTTTTCTCCATCCTACATTGCCACTCAATGCATATCCTAATTCAGACCCTCCAATTCACACCACCCCGTGATGTTTTTCTCACTCCTACTGGTGAATGTAATGTTACACACCCATACAATGCGCACCACCCTACGATGTTTTTCAGAAACCTATTCTACATTGCCACTGCATGTTCCCAGACCTTCCCATGCTGACCACCCCGTGGTGCTTTTCTCCATCCTACATTGCCACACAATGCCTATCCTAATTCAAACCCTCGGATTCACACCACCCCGTGATGTTTTTCTCACTCCTACTAGTGAATGTAATGTTACACACCCATACAATGCGCACCACCCCAGGATGTTTTTCAGAAACCTATCCTACATTGCCACTGCATGTTCCCTGACCTCCCCATGCTGACCATCCCGCGGTGCTTATCTCCATCCTACATTGCCTCTCACTGCCTATCCTAATTCAGACCCTCCGATTAACACCACCCCGTGATGTTTTTCTCACTCCTACTAGTGAATGTAATGTTACACACCCATAAAATGCGCACCACCCCCGGATGTTTTTCAGAAACCTATCCTACATTGCCACTACATGTTCCCTGACCTCCCCATGCTGACCACCCCGTGGTGCTTTTCTCCATCCTACATTGCCACTCACTGCATATCCTAATTCAGACCCTCCGATTCGCACCAACCCGTGATGTTTTTCTCACTCCTACTAGTGAATGTAATGTTACAACCCATACAATGTGCACCACCCCGTGATGTTTTTCTCACTCCTACTAGTGAATGTAATGTTACACACAAATACAATGCGCACCACCCAGCGATGTTTTTCAGAAACCTATGCTACATTGCCACTGCATGTTCCCTGACCTCCCCATGCTGACCACACCGCGGTGCTATTCCCCATCCATCATTGCCACTCACTGCCTATCTTATTCAGACCCTCCGATTCACACCACGCCGTTAGTTTTTCTGACTCTTACTAGTGAATGTAATGTTACACACCCATACAATGCGCACCACCTCGCGATGTTGTTTAGAAACCTATCCTACATTGTCCCTGCATGTTCCCTGACCTACACATGCTGACCACCCCGCGGTGCTTTTCTCCATCCTACATTGCCACTCACTGCCTATCCTAATTCAGACCCTACGATTCACACCACCCCGTGATGTTTTTCTCACTCCTACTAGTGAATGTAATGTTACACACCCATACAATGCGCACCACCCCGCGATGTTTTTCAGAAACCTATCCTACATTGCCACTGCATGTTCCCTGACCTCCCCATGCTGACTACCCCGCGGTGCTTTTCCCCATCCTGCATTGCCAATCACTCCCTATCCTAATTCAGACGCTCCGATTCACACCACCCCTGATGTTGTTCTCACTCCTACTAGTGAATGTAATATTACACACCAATACAATGCGGACCATCCCCGGATGTTTTTCAGAAACCTATCCTACATTGCAACTGCATGTTCCCTGACCTCCCCATGCTGACCACCCCGCGGTGCTTTTCTCCATCCTACATCGCCACTCACTGCCTATCCTAATTCAGACCCTCCGATTCACACCATCCCGTTTTTTTTTACTCCTACTAGTGAATGGAATGTTACGCACCCATACAATGCGCATCACCCCGCGATGTTTTTCAGAAACCTATCCTACATGGCCACTGCACGTTTCCTGACCTCCCCATGCTGACCACCCGACGGTGCTTTTCTCCATCCTACATTGCCACTCACTGCCTATCCTAATTCAGACCCTCCTATTCACACCACAGCGTGATGTTTTACTCAATCCTACTAATGAATGTAATGTTACCCACACATACAATGCGCACCACCCCGCGATGTTTTTCAGAAACCTATCCTACATTGCCACTACATGTTCCCTGCCCTCCCCATGCTGACCACCCGGCGGTGCTTTTCTCCCACCTACATTGCCACTCACTGCCTATCTAATTCAGACCCTCCGATTCACACCACCCTGTTATGTTTTTCTCACTCCTACTAGTGAATGTAATGTTATAAACCCATACAATGCGCACCACTCCGCGATGTTTTTCAGAAACCTATGCTACATTGTCCCTGCATGTTCCCTGACCTACACATGCTGACCACCCCGTGGTGCTTTTCTCCATCCTGCATTGCCACACAATGCCTATCCTAATTCAGACCCTCGGATTCACACCACCCCTTGATGTTTTTCTCACTCCTACTAGTGTATGTAATGTTACACACCCATACAATGTGCACCACCCCACGATGTTTTTCAGACACCTATCCTACCTTGCCTCTGCCTGTTCCCTGACCTCCCCATGCTGACCACCACGCGGTACTTTTCTCCATCCTACATTGCCACTCACTGCCTATCCTAATTCAGACCCTACGATTCACACCACCCCGGGATGTTTTTCTCACTCCTACTTGTGAATGTAATGTTACACACCCATACAATGCGCACCACCCCGCGATGTTTTTCAGAAACCTATCCTACATTGCCACTGCATTTTCCCTGACTTCCCCATGCTGACCACCCCGCAGTGCTTTTCTCCATCCTACCTTGCCACTCACTGACTATCCTAATTCAGACCCTACGATTCACACCACCCTGTGATGTTTTTCTCACTCCTACTGGTGAATGTAATGTTACACACCCATACAATGCACACCACCCCGCGATGTTTTTCAGAAACGTATCCTACATTGCCAATGCATGTTCGCTGACCTCCCCATGCTGACCACCCCGCGGTGCTTTTCTCCATCCTACATTGCCACTCACTGCCTATCCCAATTCAGACCCTCTGATTCACACCACCCCGTGATGTTTTTCTCACTCCTACTAGTGAATGTAATGTTACACACCCATACAATTGGAACCACCCCTGGATGTTTTTCAGAAACCTATCCTACATTGCCACTTCATGTTCCCTGACCTCACCATGCTGAAAACCCCGCGGTGCTTTTCTCCATCCTACATTGCCACTCACTGCCTATCCTAATTCAGACCCTCCGATTGACACCACCCCGTGATGTTTTTATCACTCCTACTGGTGAATGTAATGTTATACACCCATACAGTGCGCACCACCCCACGATGTTTTTCAGAAACCTATTCTACATTGCCACTGCATGTTCCCAGACCTTCCCATGCTGACCACCCCGTGGTGCTTTTCTCCATCTTACATTGCCACACAATGCCTATTATAATTCAGACCATCGGATTCACACCACCCCATTATGTTTTTCTCACTCCTAGTAGTGAATGTAATGTTACACACCCATACAATGCGCACCACCCCGCGATGTTTTTCAGACACCTATCCTACGTTGCCACTGCCTGTTCCCTGACCTCCCCATGCTGACCAACACGCGGTGCTTTTCTCCATCCTACATTGCCACTCAATGCATATCCTAATTCAGACCCTCCGATTCACACCACCCCGTGATGTTTTTCTCACTCCTACTGGTGAATGTAATGTTACACACCCATACAATGCGCACCACCCTACGATGTTTTTGAGAAACCTATTCTACATTGCCACTGCA
Organism: Cavia porcellus; assembly: GCF_034190915.1. Classification (NCBI taxonomy): domain Eukaryota; kingdom Metazoa; phylum Chordata; class Mammalia; order Rodentia; family Caviidae; genus Cavia; species Cavia porcellus. The sequence goes on from NW_026947502.1 coordinate 69,886,151, forward strand.
TGTTCCCAGACCTTCCCATGCTGACCACCCCGTGGTGCTTTTCTCCAACCTACATTGCCACTGACTGCCTATCTAATTCAGACCCTCCGATTCACACCACCCTGTTATGTTTTTCTCACTCCTACTAGTGAATGTAATGGTACACACCCATACAATGAACACCACTCCGCGATATTTTTCAGAAACCTATCCTACATTGTCCCTGCATGTTCCCTGACCTACACATGCTGACCACCCCGTGGTGCTTTTCTCCATCCTGCATTGCCACACAATGCCTATCCTAATTCAGACCCTCGGATTCACACCACCCCTTGATGTTTTTCTCACTCCTACTAGTCAATGTCATGTTACACACCCATACAATGCGCACCACCCCAGGATGTTTTTCAGAAACCTATCCTACATTGCCCCTGCATGTTCCCTGACCTCCCCATGCTGACCATCCCGCGGTGCTTTTCTCCATCCTACATTGCCTCTCAATGCCTATCCTAATTCAGACCCTCCGATTAACACCACCCCGTGATGTTTTTCTCACTCCTACTAGTGAATGTAATGTTACACACCCATAAAATGCGCACCACCGCCGGATGTTTTTCAGAAACCTATCCTACATTGTCCCTGCATGTTCCCTGACCTACACATGCTGACCACCCCGTGGTGCTTTTCTCCATCCTGCATTGCCACACAATGCCTATCCTAATTCAGACCCTCGGATTCACACCACCCCTTGATGTTTTTCTCACTCCTACTAGTGAATGTAATGTTACACACCCATACAATGTGCACCACCCCGTGATGTTTTTCTCACTCCTACTACTGAATGTAATGTTACACACAAATACAATGCGCACCACCCAGCGATGTTTTTCAGAAACCTATGCTACATTGCCACTGCATGTTCCCTGACCTCCGCATGCTGACCACACCGCGGTGCTATTCCCTATCCATCATTGACACTCACTTCCTATCTTATTCAGACCCTCCGATTCACACCACGCCGTTAGTTTTTCTGACTCCTACTAGGGAATGTAATGTTACAAACCCATACAATGCGCACAACCTCGCGATGTTGTTTAGAAACCTATCCTACATTGTCCCTGCATGTTCACTGACCTACACATGCTGACCACCCCGCGGTGCTTTTCTCCATCCTACATTGTCACTCACTGCCTATCCTATTCAGACCCTCCGATTCACACCACCCCGTGATGTTTTTCTCACTCCTACTGGTGAATGTAATGTTACACACCCATACAATGCGCACCACACCGTGATGTTTTTCAAAAACCTATCCTACATTGCCACTGCATGTTCCCTGACCTCCCCATGCTGACCACCCCGCGGTGCTTTTCTCCATCCTACATTGCCAGTCACTGCCTATCCTAATTCAGACCCTACGATTCACACCACCCCGTGATGTTTTTCTCACTCCTACTAGTGAATGTAATGTTACACACCCATACCTTGCGCACAAGCCTGCGATGTTTTTCAGAAACCTATCCTACATTGCCACTGCATGTTCCCTGACCTCCCCATGCTGACGACCCCGCGGTGCTTTTCTCGATGCTACATTGCCACTCACTTCCTATCCTAATTCAGATCCTCCGATTCACACCACCCCGTGATGTTTTTCTCACTCCTACTAGTGAATGTAATGTTACACTCCAATACAATGCACACCAACCTGTGATGTTTTTCTCTCTCCTACTAGTGAATGTAATGTTACACACCCATACAATGCGCACCACCACCGGATGTTTTTCAGAAACCTATCCTACATTGCCACTGCATGTTCCCTGACCTCCCCATGCTGACCACCCCGCGGTGCTTTTCTCCATCCTACCTCGCCACTCACTTCCTATCCTAATTCAGACCCTCCGATTCACAATATCCCGTTTTTTTTTCACTCCTACTAGTGAATGGAATGTTACATACCCATACAATGCGCACCACCCCGCGATGTTTTTCAGAAACCTATCCTACATTGCCACTGCAAGTTCCCTGACCTCCCCATGCTGACCACCCCGCGGTGCCTTTCTCAATCCTACATTGCACTCACTGCCTATCATAATTCAGACCCTCCGATTCACACCACCCAGTGATGTTTTACTCACTCCTACTAGTGAATGTAATGTTACACACCCATACATTGCGCACCACCCCGCGATGTTTTTCAGAAACCTATCCTACATTGCCACTACATGTTCCCTGACCTCCACATGCTGACCACAACGCTGTGCTTTTCTCCAACCTACATTGCCACTCACTGCCTATCTAATTCAGACCCTCCGATTCACTCTACCCTGTTATGTTTTTCTCACTCCTACTGGTGAATGTAATGTTACACACCCATACAATGCGCACCACCCCGCGATGTTTTTCAGAAACCTATCCTACCTTGCCACAGCATGTTCCCTGACCTCCCCATGCTGACCACCACGCGGTGCTTTTCTCCATCCTACATTGCCACTCACTGCCTATCCTAATTCAGACCCTACGTTTCACACCACCCCGTGATGTTTTTCTCACTCCTACTGGTGAATGTAATGTTACACACCCATACAATGCGCACCACCCCGCGATGTTTTTCAGAAACCTATCCTAAATTGCCACTGCATGTTCCCTGACCTCCACATGCTGACGACACCGTGGTGATTTTCTCGATGCTACATTGCCACTCACTTCCTATCCTAATTAAGATCCTCCGATTTACACCACCCCGTGATGTTTTTCTCACTCCTACTAGTGAATGTAATGTTACACACCCATACAATGCGCACCACCCCGCGATGTTTTTCAGAAACCTATGCTACATTACCACTGCATGTTCCCTGACTTCCCCATGCTGACCACCCCGCGGTGCTTTTCTCCATTCTACATTGCCACTAACTGCCTATCCTAATTCAGACCTTCTGATTGACACCACCCCGTGATGTTTTTCGCACTCCTACTAGTGAATGTAATGTTACACACCCATACAATGCGCACCACCCTACGATGTTTTTCAGAAACCTATTCTACATTGCCACTGCATGTTCCCAGACCTTCCCATGCTGACCACCCCGTGGTGCTTTTCTCCAACCTACATTGCCACTGACTGCCTATCTAATTCAGACCCTCCGATTCACACCACCCTGTTATGTTTTTCTCACTCCTACTAGTGAATGTAATGGTACACACCCATACAATGCACACCACTCCGCGATATTTTTCAGAAACCTATCCTACATTGTCCCTGCATGTTCCCTGACCTACACATGCTGACCACCCCGTGGTGCTTTTCTCCATCCTGCATTGCCACACAATGCCTATCCTAATTCAGACCCTCGGATTCACACCACCCCTTGATGTTTTTCTCACTCCTACTAGTGAATGTCATGTTACACACCCATACAATGCGCACCACCCCAGGATGTTTTTCAGAAACCTATCCTACATTGCCCCTGCATGTTCCCTGACCTCCCCATGCTGACCATCCCGCGGTGCTTTTCTCCATCCTACGTTGCCTCTCAATGCCTATCCTAATTCAGACCCTCCGATTAACACCACCCCGTGATGTTTTTCTCACTCCTACTAGTGAATGTAATGTTACACACCCATAAAATGCGCACCACCGCCGGATGTTTTTCAGAAACCTATCCTACATTGCCACTACATGTTCCTTGACCTCCCCATGCTGACCACCTCGTGGTGCTTTTCTCCATCCTACATTGCCACTCACTGCATATCCTAATTCAGGCCCTCCGATTCACACCAACCCGTGATGTTTTTCTCACTCCTACTAGTGAATGTAATGTTACACACCCATACAATGTGCACCACCCCGTGATGTTTTTCTCACTCCTACTACTGAATGTAATGTTACACACAAATACAATGCGCACCACCCAGCGATGTTTTTCAGAAACCTATGCTACATTGCCACTGCATGTTCCCTGACCTCCCCATGCTGACCACACCGCGGTGCTATTCCCTATCCATCATTGACACTCACTTCCTATCTTATTCAGACCCTCCGATTCACACCACGCCGTTAGTTTTTCTGACTCCTACTAGGGAATGTAATGTTACAAACCCATACAATGCGCACAACCTCGCGATGTTGTTTAGAAACCTATCCTACATTGTCCCTGCATGTTCACTGACCTACACATGCTGACCACCCCGCGGTGCTTTTCTCCATCCTACATTGTCACTCACTGCCTATCCTATTCAGACCCTCCGATTCACACCACCCCGTGATGTTTTTCTCACTCCTACTGGTGAATGTAATGTTACACACCCATACAATGCGCACCACACCGTGATGTTTTTCAAAAACCTATCCTACATTGCCACTGCATGTTCCCTGACCTCCCCATGCTGACCACCCCGCGGTGCTTTTCTCCATCCTACATTGCCAGTCACTGCCTATCCTAATTCAGACCCTACGATTCACACCACCCCGTGATGTTTTTCTCACTCCTACTAGTGAATGTAATGTTACACACCCATACCTTGCGCACAAGCCTGCGATGTTTTTCAGAAACCTATCCTACATTGCCACTGCATGTTCCCTGACCTCCCCATGCTGACGACCCCGCGGTGCTTTTCTCGATGCTACATTGCCACTCACTTCCTATCCTAATTCAGATCCTCCGATTCACACCACCCCGTGATGTTTTTCTCACTCCTACTAGTGAATGTAATGTTACACTCCAATACAATGCACACCAACCTGTGATGTTTTTCTCTCTCCTACTAGTGAATGTAATGTTACACACCCATACAATGCGCACCACCACCGGATGTTTTTCAGAAACCTATCCTACATTGCCACTGCATGTTCCCTGACCTCCCCATGCTGACCACCCCGCGGTGCTTTTCTCCATCCTACCTCGCCACTCACTTCCTATCCTAATTCAGACCCTCCGATTCACAATATCCCGTTTTTTTTTTCACTCCTACTAGTGAATGGAATGTTACGCACCCATACAATGCGCACCACCCCGCGATGTTTTTCAGAAACCTATCCTACATTGCCACTGCAAGTTCCCTGACCTCCCCATGCTGACCACCCCGCGGTGCCTTTCTCAATCCTACATTGCACTCACTGCCTATCATAATTCAGACCCTCCGATTCACACCACCCAGTGATGTTTTACTCACTCCTACTAGTGAATGTAATGTTACACACCCATACATTGCGCACCACCCCGCGATGTTTTTCAGAAACCTATCCTACATTGCCACTACATGTTCACTGACCTCCCCATACTGACCACCCCGCGGTGCTTTTCTCCATCCTACATTGCCACTCACTGCCTATCCTAATTCAGACCCTCCGATTCACACCACCCCGTGATGTTTTTATCACTCCTACTTGTGAATGTAATGTTACACACCCATACAAAGTGCACCACCCCGGGTTGTTTTTCAGAAACCTATCCTACCTTGCCACTGCATGTTCCCTGACCTCCCCATGCTGACCAACCCACGGTTCTTTTCCCCATCCTACACTGCCACTCACTGCCTATCCTAATTCTGACCCTCCGATTCACACCACCCCGTGATGTTTTTCTCACTCCTACTAGTTAATGTAATGTTACACTCCCATACAATGCGCACCAACCCGTGATGTTTTTCTCACTCCTACTAGTGAATGTAATATTACACACCCATACAATGCGCAACACCATGCGATGTTTTTAGAAACCTATCCTACATTGCCACTGCATGTTCCCTGACCTCCCCATGCTGACCACCCCGCGGTGCTTTTCCCCATCCTACATTGCCACTCACTGCCTATACTAATTCAGACCCTCCGATTCACACCACCCCGTGATTTTTTCTCACTCCTACTAGTGAATGTAATGTTACATACCCATACAATGCGCACCACCCCGTGATGTTTTTCTCACTCCTACTAGTGAATGTAATGTTACACACTCATGCAATGCGCACCACCCAGCGATGTTTTTCAGATATCTATGCTACATTGCCACTGCATGTTCCCCGACCTCCCCATGCTGACCACCCCGCGGTGCTTTTCTCCATCCTACATTGCCACTCACTGCCTATCCTAATTCAGACCCTCCATTTCACACCAAACCGTGATGTTTTTCTCACTCGTACTAGTGAATGTAATGTTACACACCCATACAATGCGCACAACCCCGTGATGTTTTTCTCACTCCTACTACTGAATGTAATGTTACACACCCATACAATGCGCACCACCCCAGGATGTTTTTCAGAAACCTATCCTACATTGCCACTGCATGTTCCCTGACCTCCCCATGCTGACCACCCCGCGGTGCTATTCTCCATCCTACATTGCCACTCACTGCCTATCTTATTCAGACCCTCCGATTCACACCACCCCATTAGTTTTTCTCACTCCTACTAGTGAATGTAATGTTACACACCCATACAAAGCGCACAACACTGCGATGTTGCTCAGAAACCTATCCTACATTGTTTCTGCATGTTCCCTGACCTACACATGCTGACCACCCCGCGGTGCTTTTCTCCATGCTACATTGCAACTCACTGCCTATCCTATTCAGACCCTCCGATTCACACCACCCCGTGATGTTTTTCTCACTCCTACTAGTGAATGTAATGTCACACACCCTTACAATGCGCACCACCCCGCGATGTTTTTCAGAAACATATCCTACATTGCCACTGCATGTTCCCTGACCTCCCCATGCTGACACCCCGCGGTGCTTTTCTCCATCCTACATTGCCACTCACTGCCTATCCTAACTCAGACCCTCCGATTCACACCACCCCGTGATGTTTTCCTCACTCCTACTAGTGAATGTAATGTTACACACCCATACAATGCGCACCACCCCGCGATGTTGTTCACAAACCTATCCTACATTGTCCCTGCATGTTCCCTGACGTACACATGCTGACCACCACGCGGTGCTTTTCTCCATTCTACATTGCCACTCACTGCCTATCCTATTGAGAACCTCCGATTCACACCACCCCGTTATGATTTTCTCACTCCTACTAGTGAATGTAATGTTACACACCCATACCATGCGCAGAACCCCGCGATGTTTTTCAGAAACCTATCCTACATTGCCACTGCATGTTCCCTGACCTCCCCATGAAGACCACCCCGCGGTGCTTTTCTCCGTCCTACATTGCCACTCACTGCCTATACTAATTCAGACCCTCCGATTCACACCACCCCTGATGTTTTTCTCACTCCTACTAGTGAATATAATGTTACACACCAATACAATGCGCACCACCCCCGGATGTTTTTCAGAAACCTATCCTACATTGCCACTGCATTTTCCCTGACCTCCCCATGCTGATCACCCCGCGGTGTTTTTCTCCATCCTACATCGCCACTCACTTCCTATCCTAATTCAGACCCTCCGATTCACACCAACCTTTTTTTTTTCACTCCTACTAGTGATTGGAATGTTACGCACCCATACAATGCGCACCACCCCGCGATGTTTTACAGAAACCTATTCTACATTGCCACTGCATGTTCCCCGACCTCCCCATGCTGACCACCCCGCGGTGCTTTTCTCCATCCTACATTGCCACTCACTGCCTATCCTAATTCAGACCCTCCAATTCACACCACCACGTGATGTTTTTCTCACTCCTACTAGTAAATGTAATGTTACACACCCATACAATGCGCACCACCCCGTGATGTTTTTCTCACTCCTACTAGTGAATGTATGTTACACACCCATACAATGCGCACCACCCCGTTCGTTTTTCTCACTCCTACTAGTGAATGTAATGTTGCACACCCATACAAAGTGCACCACACCGCGATGTTTTTCAGAAACCTATCCTACATTGCCACTGCATGTTCCGTGATCTCCCCATGCTGACCACCACGCGGTGCGTTTCCCCATCCTACATTGCCACTCACTGCCTATCCTAATTCAGACCCTCCGAATCACACCACACCTGATGTTTTTCTCACTCCTACTAGTGAATGTAATGTTACACACCAATACAATGCGCACCACCCCCGGATGTTTTTCAGAAACCTATCCTACATTGCCACTGCATGTTCCCTGACCTCCCCATGCTGACCAACCCTCGGTGCTTTTCTCCATCCTACATTGCCACTCACTGCCTATCCCAATTCAGACCCTATGATTCGCACCACCCCGTGATGTTTTTCTCACTCCTACTGGTGAATGTAATGTTACACACCCATACAATGCGCACCACCCCGCGATGTTTATAGAAACCTATCCTACATTGCCACTGCATGTTCCCTGATCTCCCCATGCTGAACACCCCGCGGTGCTTTTCCCCATCCTACATTGCCACTTACTGCCTATCCTAATTCAGACCCTCCGATTCACACCACCCCGTGATGTTTTTCTCACTCCTACTAGTGAATGTAATCTTACACACCCATACAATTCGCACCACCCCGTTATGTTTTTCTCACTCCTACGAGTGAATGTAATGTTACACACCCATACAATGCGCACCACCCAGCGATGTTTTTCAGAAACCTATCCTGCATTGCCACTGCATGTTCCCGAGCTCCCCATGCTGACCACCCCGCGGCGCTTTTCTCCAACCTACATTGCCACTCACATCCTATCCTAATTCAGACTCTCCGATTCGCAACACCCCGTGATGTTTTTCTCACTCCTACTAATGAATATAATTTTACACACCCATACAATGCGCACCACCTCGTGATGTTTTTCTCACTCCTACTAGTGAAAGTAATGTTTCACACCCATACAATGCGCACCACCCAGCGATGTTTTTCAGAAACCTATCCTACATTGACCCTACATGTTCCCTGACCTCCCCATGCTGACCTCCCCGCGGTGCTTTTCTCCATCCTACATTGCCACTCACTGCCTATCCTAATTCAGACCCTCCGATTCACACCACCCCTGATGTTTTTCTCACTCCTACTAGTGAATGTAATGTTACACACCAATACAATGCGCACCACCCCCGGATGTTTTTCAGAAACCAACCTACATTGCCACTGCATGTTCCCTGACCTCCCCATGCTGATCACCCCGCGGTGTTTTTCTCCATCCTACATCGCCACTCACTTCCTATCCTAATTCAGACCCTCTGATTCACACCAACCCTTTTTTTTTCACTCCTACCAGTGATTGGAATGTTACGCACCCATACAATGCGCACCACCCCGCGATGTTTTACAGAAACCTATTCTACATTGCCACTGCATGTTCCCCGACCTCCCCATGCTGACCACCCCGCGGTGCTTTTCTCCATCCTACATTGCCACTCACTGCCTATCCTAATTCAGACCCTCCAATTCACACCACGACGTGATGTTTTTCTCACTCCTACTAGTAAATGTAATGTTACACACCCATACAATGCGCACCACCCCGTGATGTTTTTCTCACTCCTACTAGTGAATGTATGTTACACACCCATACAATGCGCACCACCCCGTTCGTTTTTCTCACTCCTACTAGTGAATGTAATGTTGCACACCCATACAAAGTGCACCACACCGCGATGTTTTTCAGAAACCTATCCTACATTGCCACTGCATGTTCCGTGATCTCCCCATGCTGACCACCACGCGGTGCGTTTCCCCATCCTACATTGCCACTCACTGCCTATCCTAATTCAGACCCTCCGAATCACACCACACCTGATGTTTTTCTCACTCCTACTAGTGAATGTAATGTTACACACCAATACAATGCGCACCACCCCCGGATGTTTTTCAGAAACCTATCCTACATTGCCACTGCATGTTCCCTGACCTCCCCATGCTGACCACCCCCCAGTGCTTTTCTCCATCCTACATTGCCACTCACTGCCTATCCCAATTCAGACCCTATGATTCGCACCACCCCGTGATGTTTTTCTCACTCCTACTGGTGAATGTAATGTTACACACCCATACAATGCGCACCACCCTGTGATGTTTTTCTCAATCCTACTAGGGAATGTAATGTTACACAACCATACAATGCGCACCACCCCGCGATGTTTTTCAGAAACATATCCTACATTGCCACTACATGTTCCCTGACCTCCCCATGCTGACCACCCCGCGGTGCTTTTCTCCAACCTACATTGCCACTCTCTGCCTATCTAATTCAGACCCTCCAATTCACACCACCCCGTTATGTTTTTCTCACTCCTACTAGTGAATGTAATGTTACACACCCATACAATGCGCACCACCCCGCCATGTTTTTCAGAAACCTATCCTACATTGTCCCTGCATGTTCCCTGACCTACACATGCGGACTACCCCGCGGTGCTTTTCTCCATCCTACATTGCCACTCAATGCCTATCCTAATTCATACCCTCCGATTAACACCACCCCGTGATGATTTTCTCACTCCTACAAGTGAATGTAATGTTACACACCCATACAATGCGAACCACCCCGCGATGTTTTTCAGATACTTATCCTACTTTGCAGGTTCATGTTCCCTGACCTCCCCATGCTGACCACCCCGCTGTGCTTTTCTCCATCCTACATTGCCACTCACTGCCTATCCTAATTAAGACCCTCCGATTCACACCACCCCGTGATGTTTTTCTCAATCCTACTGGTGAATGTAATGTTACACACCCATACAATGCGCACCACCCCGCGATGATTTTCAGAAACCTATCCTACATTGCCACTGCATGTTCCCTGACCTCCCCATGCTGACCAACCCACGGTGCTTTTACCCATCCTACATTGCCACTCACTGCCTATCCTAATTCAGACCCTCCAATTCACACCACCCCGTGATGTTTTTCTCACTCCTACTAGTTAATTTAATGTTACACACCCATACAATGCGCACCACCCCGTGATGTTTTGCTCACTCCTACTAGTGAATATAATGTTACACACCCATACAAAGCACACCAACCCGCGATGTTTTTCAGAAACCTATGCTACATTGCCACTGCATGTTCCCTGACCTCCCCATGCTCACCACCCCGCTGTGCTATTCTCCATTCTCCATTGCCACTCACTGCCTATCTTATTAAGACCCTCCGATTCCCACCACCCCGTTAGTTTTTCTCACTCCTACTAGTGAATGTAATGTTACACACCCATACCATGCGCACAACCCCGCGATGTTTTTCAGAAACCTATCCTACATTGCCACTGCATGTTCCCTGACCTCCCCATGAAGAACACCCCGCGGTGCTTTTCTCCGTCCTACATTGCCACTCACTGCCTATCCTAATTCAGACCCTCCGATTCACACCACCCCTGATGTTTTTCTCACTCCTACTAGTGAATATAATGTTACACACCAATACAATGCGCACCACCCCCGGATGTTTTTCAGAAACCTATCCTACATTGCCACTGCATGTTCCCTGACCTCCCCATGCTGATCACCCCGCGGTGTTTTTCTCCATCCTACATCGCCACTCACTTCCTATCCTAATTCAGACCCTCCGATTCACACCAACCCTTTTTTTTTCACTCCTACTAGTGATTGGAATGTTACGCACCCATACAATGCGCACCACCCCGCGATGTTTTACAGAAACCTATTCTACATTGCCACTGCATGTTCCCCGACCTCCCCATGCTGACCACCCCGCGGTGCTTTTCTCCATCCTACATTGCCACTCACTGCCTATCCTAATTCAGACCCTCCAATTCACACCACCACGTGATGTTTTTCTCACTCCTACTAGTAAATGTAATGTTACACACCCATACAATGCGCACCACCCCGTGATGTTTTTCTCACTCCCACTAGTGAATGTATGTTACACACCCATACAATGCGCACCACCCCGTTCGTTTTTCTCTCCTACTAGTGAATGTAATTTTGCACACCCATACAAAGTGCACCACACCGCGATGTTTTTCAGAAACCTATCCTACATTGCCACTGCATGTTCCCTGATCTCCCCATGCTGACCACCACGCAGTGCGTTTCCCCATCCTACATTGCCACTCACTGCCTATCCTAATTCAGACCCTCCGAATCACACCACACCTGATGTTTTTCTCACTCCTACTAGTGAATGTAATGTTACACACCCATACAATGCGCACCACCCCGCGATGTTTATAGAAACCTATCCTACATTGCCACTGCATGTTCCCTGACCTCCCATGCTGACCACCCCGCGGTGCTTTTCCCCATCCTACATTGCCACTTACTGCCTATCCTAATTCAGACCCTCCGATTCACACCACCCCGTGATGTTTTTCTCACTCCTACTAGTGTATGTAATCTTACACACCCATACAATTCGCACCACCCCGTTATGTTTTTCTCATTCCTACGTGTGAATGTAATGTTACACACCCATACAATGCGCACCACCCAGCGAAGTTTTTCACAAACCTATCCTGCATTGCCACTGCATGTTCCCTGACCTCCCCATGCTGACCACCCCGTGGCGCTTTTCTCCAACCTACATTGCCACTCACATCCTATCCTAATTCAGACCCTCCGATTCGCAACACCCCGTGATGTTTTTCTCACTCCTACTAATGAATGTAATGTTACACACCCATACAATGCCCACCACCTCGTGATGTTTTTCTCACTCCTACTAGTGAATGTAATGTTTCACACCCATACAATGCGCACCACCCAGCGATGTTTTTCAGAAACCTATCCTACATTGCCCCTACATGTTCCCTGACCTCCCCATGCTGACCTCCCCGCGGTGCTTTTCTCTATCCTACATAGCCACTCACTGCCTGTCCCAATTCAGACCCTCTGATTCACAGCACCCCGTGATGTTTTTCTCACTCCTACTAGTGAATGTAATGTTACACACCCATACAATGTGAACCACCCCACGATGTTTTTCAGAAACCTATTCTACATTGCCACTGCATGTTCCCTGACCTTCCCATGCTGACCATCCCTCGGTGCTTTTCTCCGTCCAACATTGCCAGTCACTGCCTATCCTAATTCAGACGCTATGATTCACACCACTCCGTGATGTTTTTCTCACTCCTACTAGTGAATGTAATGTTACACACCCATACAATGCGCACCACACCGCGATGTTTTTCAGAAACCTATCCTACATTGCCACTGCATGTTCCCTGACCTCCCCATGCTGAACACCCCTTGGTGCTTTTCTCCATGCTACATTGCCACTCACTTCCTATCCTAATTCAGATACTCCGATTCACACCACCCCGTGATGTTTTTCTCACTCCTACTAGTGAATGTAATGTTACACACCTATACAATGCGCACCACCCCGTGATGTTTTTCTCACTCTTACTAGTGAATGTAATGTTACACACCCATACAAAGTGCACCACCCCGCGATGTTTTTAAGAAACCTATCCTACATTGCCACAGCATGTTCCCTGACCTCCCCATGCTGACCACCCCGCGGTGCTTTTCTCCATCCTACATTGCCACTCACTGCCTATCCCAATTCAGACCCTCTGATTCACACCACCCCGTGATGTTTTTCTCACTCCTACTAGTGAATGTAATGTTACACACCCATACAATGGGAACCACCCCAGTATGTTTTTCAGAAACCTATCCTACAGTGCCACTGCATGTTCCCTGACCTCCCCATGCTGACCACCCCGCGGTGCTTTTCTCCATCCTACATTGCCACACACTGCCTATCCTAATTCAGACCCTCCGATTCACACCACCCCGTGATGTTTTTATCACTCCTACTTGTGAATGTAATGTTACACACCCATACAATGCGCACCACCCCGTGATGTTTTTCTCACTCTTACTAGTGAATGTAATGTTACACACCCATACAAAGTGCACCACCTCGGGTTGTTTTTCAGAAACCTATCCTACATTGCCACTGCATGTTCCCTGACCTCCCCATGCTGACCAACCCACGGTTCTTTTCCCCATCCTACAATGCCACTCACTGCCTATCCTAATTCTGACCCTCCGATTCACACCACCCCGTGATGTTTTTCTCAATCCTACTAGTTAATGTAATGTTACACTCCCATACAATGCGCACCAACCCGTGATGTTTTTCTCACTCCTACTAGTGAATGTAATGTTACACTCCCATACAATGCGCACCAACCCGTGATGTTTTTCTCACTCCTACTAGTGAATGTAATGTTACACACCCATACAATGCGCACCACCCCGCGATGTTTTTCAGAAACGTATCCTACATTGCCACTGCATGTTCCCTGACTTCCCCATGCTGACTACCCCGCGGTGCTTTTCCCCATCCTACATTGTCACTCACTCCCTATCCTAATTCAGACCCTCCGATTCACACCACCCCGTTTTTTTTTTACTCCTACTAGTGAATGGAATGTTACGCACCCATACAAAGCGCATCACCCCGCAATGTTTTTCAGAAACCTATCCTACATGGCCACTGCACGTTCCCTGACCTCCGCATGCTGACCACCCGACGATGCTTTTCTCCATCCTACATTGCCACTCACTGACTATCCTAATTCAGACCCTACGATTCACACCACCCCGTGATGTTTTTCTCACTCCTACTTGTGAATGTAATGTTACACACCCATACAATGGGAACTACCCCCGGATGATTTTCAGAAACCTATCCTACATTGCCACTGCATGTTCCCTGACCTCCCCATGCTGACCACCCCGCAGTGCTTTTCTCCATCCTACATTGCCACTCACTGACTATCCTAATTCAGACCCTACGATTCACACCACCCTGTGATGTTTTTCTCACTCCTACTGGTGAATGTAATGTTACACACCCATACAATGCACACCACCCCGCGATGTTTTTCAGAAACGTATCCGACATTGCCAATGCATGTTCGCTGACCTCCCCATGCTGACCACCCCGCGGTGCTTTTCTCCATCCTACATTGCCACTCACTGCCTATCCCAATTCAGCCCCTCTGATTCACACCACCCCGTGATGTTTTTCTCACTCCTACTAGTGAATGTAATGTTACACACCCATACAATGCGCACCACCCCGCGATGTTTTTCAGAAACCTATCCTACATTGCCACTGCATGTTCCCTGACCTCACCATGCTGACTACCCCGCGGTGCTTTTCCCCATCCTACATTGCCACTCACTCCCTATCCTAATTCAGACCCTCCGATTCACACCACCCCTGATGTTTTTCTCACTCCTACTAGTGAATGTAATATTACACACCAATACAATGCGCACCATCCCCGGATGTTTTTCAGAAACCTATCCTACATTGCCACTGCATGTTCCCTGACCTCCCCATGCTGACCACCCCGCGGTGCTTTTCTCCATCCTACATCGCCACTCACTGCCTATCCTAATTCAGACCCTCCGATTCACACCATCCCGTTTTTTTTTTTACTCCTACTAGTGAATGGAATGTTATGCACCCATACAATGCGCATCACCCCGCGATGTTTTTCAGAAACCTATCCTACATGGCCACTGCACGTTTCCTGACCTCCCCATGCTGACCACCCGACGGTGCTTTTCTCCAACCTACATTGCGACTCACTGCCTATCCTAATTCAGACCCTCCTATTCACACCACAGCGTGATGTTTTACTCAATCCTACTAATGAATGTAATGTTACCCACCCATACAATGCGCACCACCCCGCAATGTTTTTCAGAAACCTATCCTACATTGCCACTACATGTTCCCTGCCCTCCCCATGCTGACCACCCGGCGGTGCTTTTCTCCAACCTACATTGCCACTCAC
This sequence comes from Cavia porcellus, assembly GCF_034190915.1. Taxonomy (NCBI): domain Eukaryota; kingdom Metazoa; phylum Chordata; class Mammalia; order Rodentia; family Caviidae; genus Cavia; species Cavia porcellus. Next base: position 69,901,792 of record NW_026947502.1, read on the forward strand.
TGCCTATCTAATTCAGACCCTCCGATTCACACCACCCTGTTATGTTTTTCTCACTCCTACTAGTGAATGTAATGTTACACACCCATACAATGCGCACCACTCCGCGATGTTTTTCAGAAACCTATGCTACATTGTCCCTGCATGTTCCCTAACCTACACATGCTTACCACCCCGTGGTGCTTTTCTCCATCCTGCATTGCCACACAATGCCTATCCTAATTCAGACCCTCGGATTCACACCACCCCTTGATGTTTTTCTCACTCCTACTAGTGTATGTAATGTTACACACCCATACAATGTGCACCACCCCACGATGTTTTTCAGACACCTATCCTACCTTGCCTCTGCCTGTTCCCTGACCTCCCCATGCTGACCACCACGCGGTACTTTTCTCCATCCTACATTGCCACTCACTGCCTATCCTAATTCAGACCCTACGATTCACACCACCCCGTGATGTTTTTCTCACTCCTACTTGTGAATGTAATGTTACACACCCATACAATGCGCACCACCCCGCGATGTTTTTCAGAAACCTATCCTACATTGCCACTGCATGTTCCCTGACTTCCCCATGCTGACAACCCCGCAGTGCTTTTCTCCATCCTACCTTGCCACTCACTGACTATCCTAATTCAGACCCTACGATTCACACCACCCTGTGATGTTTTTCTCACTCCTACTTTTGAATGTAATGTTACACACCCATACAATGCACACCACCCCGCGATGTTTTTCAGAAACGTATCCTACATTGCCAATGCATGTTCGCTGACCTCCCCATGCTGACCACCCGGCGGTGCTTTTCTCCATCCTACATTGCCACTCACTGCCTATCCCAATTCAGACCCTCTGATTCACACCACCCCGTGATGGTTTTCTCACTCCTACTAGTGAATGTAATGTTACACACCCATACAATTGGAACCACCCCTGGATGTTTTTCAGAAACCTATCCTACATTGCCACTGCATGTTCCCTGACCTCACCATGCTGAAAACCCCGCGGTGCTTTTCTCCATCCTACATTGCCACTCACTGCCTATCCTAATTCAGACCCTCCGATTGACACCACCCCGTGATGTTTTTATCACTCCTACTGGTGAATGTAATGTTATACACCCATACAGTGCGCACCACCCCACGATGTTTTTCAGAAACCTATTCTACATTGCCACTGCATGTTCCCAGACCTTCCCATGCTGACCACCCCGTGGTGCTTTTCTCCATCTTACATTGCCACACAATGCCTATTATAATTCAGACCATCGGATTCACACCACCCCGTTATGTTTTTCTCACTCCTAGTAGTGAATGTAATGTTACACACCCATACAATGCGCACCACCCCGCGATGTTTTTCAGACACCTATCCTACGTTGCCACTGCCTGTTCCCTGACCTCCCCATGCTGACCAACACGCGGTGCTTTTCTCCATCCTACATTGCCACTCAATGCATATCCTAATTCAGACCCTCCAATTCACACCACCCCGTGATGTTTTTCTCACTCCTACTGGTGAATGTAATGTTACACACCCATACAATGCGCACCACCCTACGATGTTTTTCAGAAACCTATTCTACATTGCCACTGCATGTTCCCAGACCTTCCCATGCTGACCACCCCGTGGTGCTTTTCTCCATCCTACATTGCCACACAATGCCTATCCTAATTCAAACCCTCGGATTCACACCACCCCGTGATGTTTTTCTCACTCCTACTAGTGAATGTAATGTTACACACCCATACAATGCGCACCACCCCAGGATGTTTTTCAGAAACCTATCCTACATTGCCACTGCATGTTCCCTGACCTCCCCATGCTGACCATCCCGCGGTGCTTATCTCCATCCTACATTGCCTCTCACTGCCTATCCTAATTCAGACCCTCCGATTAACACCACCCCGTGATGTTTTTCTCACTCCTACTAGTGAATGTAATGTTACACACCCATAAAATGCGCACCACCCCCGGATGTTTTTCAGAAACCTATCCTACATTGCCACTACATGTTCCCTGACCTCCCCATGCTGACCACCCCGTGGTGCTTTTCTCCATCCTACATTGCCACTCACTGCATATCCTAATTCAGACCCTCCGATTCGCACCAACCCGTGATGTTTTTCTCACTCCTACTAGTGAATGTAATGTTACACACCCATACAATGTGCACCACCCCGTGATGTTTTTCTCACTCCTACTAGTGAATGTAATGTTACACACAAATACAATGCGCACCACCCAGCGATGTTTTTCAGAAACCTATGCTACATTGCCACTGCATGTTCCCTGACCTCCCCATGCTGACCACACCGCGGTGCTATTCCCCATCCATCATTGCCACTCACTGCCTATCTTATTCAGACCCTCCGATTCACACCACGCCGTTAGTTTTTCTGACTCTTACTAGTGAATGTAATGTTACACACCCATACAATGCGCACCACCTCGCGATGTTGTTTAGAAACCTATCCTACATTGTCCCTGCATGTTCCCTGACCTACACATGCTGACCACCCCGCGGTGCTTTTCTCCATCCTACATTGCCACTCACTGCCTATCCTAATTCAGACCCTACGATTCACACCACCCCGTGATGTTTTTCTCACTCCTACTAGTGAATGTAATGTTACACACCCATACAATGCGCACCACCCCGCGATGTTTTTCAGAAACCTATCCTACATTGCCACTGCATGTTCCCTGACCTCCCCATGCTGACTACCCCGCGGTGCTTTTCCCCATCCTACATTGCCAATCACTCCCTATCCTAATTCAGACGCTCCGATTCACACCACCCCTGATGTTGTTCTCACTCCTACTAGTGAATGTAATATTACACACCAATACAATGCGGACCATCCCCGGATGTTTTTCAGAAACCTATCCTACATTGCAACTGCATGTTCCCTGACCTCCCCATGCTGACCACCCCGCGGTGCTTTTCTCCATCCTACATCGCCACTCACTGCCTATCCTAATTCAGACCCTCCGATTCACACCATCCCGTTTTTTTTTACTCCTACTAGTGAATGGAATGTTACGCACCCATACAATGCGCATCACCCCGCGATGTTTTTCAGAAACCTATCCTACATGGCCACTGCACGTTTCCTGACCTCCCCATGCTGACCACCCGACGGTGCTTTTCTCCATCCTACATTGCCACTCACTGCCTATCCTAATTCAGACCCTCCTATTCACACCACAGCGTGATGTTTTACTCAATCCTACTAATGAATGTAATGTTACCCACACATACAATGCGCACCACCCCGCGATGTTTTTCAGAAACCTATCCTACATTGCCACTACATGTTCCCTGCCCTCCCCATGCTGACCACCCGGCGGTGCTTTTCTCCCACCTACATTGCCACTCACTGCCTATCTAATTCAGACCCTCCGATTCACACCACCCTGTTATGTTTTTCTCACTCCTACTAGTGAATGTAATGTTATACACCCATACAATGCGCACCACTCCGCGATGTTTTTCAGAAACCTATGCTACATTGTCCCTGCATGTTCCCTGACCTACACATGCTGACCACCCCGTGGTGCTTTTCTCCATCCTGCATTGCCACACAATGCCTATCCTAATTCAGACCCTCGGATTCACACCACCCCTTGATGTTTTTCTCACTCCTACTAGTGTATGTAATGTTACACACCCATACAATGTGCACCACCCCACGATGTTTTTCAGACACCTATCCTACCTTGCCTCTGCCTGTTCCCTGACCTCCCCATGCTGACCACCACGCGGTACTTTTCTCCATCCTACATTGCCACTCACTGCCTATCCTAATTCAGACCCTACGATTCACACCACCCCGGGATGTTTTTCTCACTCCTACTTGTGAATGTAATGTTACACACCCATACAATGCGCACCACCCCGCGATGTTTTTCAGAAACCTATCCTACATTGCCACTGCATTTTCCCTGACTTCCCCATGCTGACCACCCCGCAGTGCTTTTCTCCATCCTACCTTGCCACTCACTGACTATCCTAATTCAGACCCTACGATTCACACCACCCTGTGATGTTTTTCTCACTCCTACTGGTGAATGTAATGTTACACACCCATACAATGCACACCACCCCGCGATGTTTTTCAGAAACGTATCCTACATTGCCAATGCATGTTCGCTGACCTCCCCATGCTGACCACCCCGCGGTGCTTTTCTCCATCCTACATTGCCACTCACTGCCTATCCCAATTCACACCCTCTGATTCACACCACCCCGTGATGTTTTTCTCACTCCTACTAGTGAATGTAATGTTACACACCCATACAATTGGAACCACCCCTGGATGTTTTTCAGAAACCTATCCTACATTGCCACTTCATGTTCCCTGACCTCACCATGCTGAAAACCCCGCGGTGCTTTTCTCCATCCTACATTGCCACTCACTGCCTATCCTAATTCAGACCCTCCGATTGACACCACCCCGTGATGTTTTTATCACTCCTACTGGTGAATGTAATGTTATACACCCATACAGTGCGCACCACCCCACGATGTTTTTCAGTAACCTATTCTACATTGCCACTGCATGTTCCCAGACCTTCCCATGCTGACCACCCCGTGGTGCTTTTCTCCATCTTACATTGCCACACAATGCCTATTATAATTCAGACCATCGGATTCACACCACCCCATTATGTTTTTCTCACTCCTAGTAGTGAATGTAATGTTACACACCCATACAATGCGCACCACCCCGCGATGTTTTTCAGACACCTATCCTACGTTGCCACTGCCTGTTCCCTGACCTCCCCATGCTGACCAACACGCGGTGCTTTTCTCCATCCTACATTGCCACTCAATGCATATCCTAATTCAGACCCTCCGATTCACACCACCCCGTGATGTTTTTCTCACTCCTACTGGTGAATGTAATGTTACACACCCATACAATGCGCACCACCCTACGATGTTTTTCAGAAACCTATTCTACATTGCCACTGCATGTTCCCAGACCTTCCCATGCTGACCACCCCGTGGTGCTTTTCTCCAACCTACATTGCCACTGACTGCCTAACTAATTCAGAACCTCCGATTCACACCACCCTGTTATGTTTTTCTCACTCCTACTAGTGAATGTAATGGTACACACCCATACAATGCACACCACTCCGCGATATTTTTCAGAAACCTATCCTACATTGTCCCTGCATGTTCCCTGACCTACACATGCTGACCACCCCGTGGTGCTTTTCTCCATCCTGCATTGCCACACAATGCCTATCCTAATTCAGACCCTCGGATTCACACCACCCCTTGATGTTTTTCTCACTCCTACTAGTGAATGTCATGTTACACACCCATACAATGCGCACCACCCCAGGATGTTTTTCAGAAACCTATCCTACATTGCCCCTGCATGTTCCCTGACCTCCCCATGCTGACCATCCCGCGGTGCTTTTCTCCATCCTACATTGCCTCTCAATGCCTATCCTAATTCAGACCCTCCGATTAACACCACCCCGTGATGTTTTTCTCACTCCTACTAGTGAATGTAATGTTACACACCCATAAAATGCGCACCACCGCCGGATGTTTTTCAGAAACCTATCCTACATTGCCACTACATGTTCCTTGACCTCCCCATGCTGACCACCTCGTGGTGCTTTTCTCCATCCTACATTGCCACTCACTGCATATCCTAATTCAGGCCCTCCGATTCACACCAACCCGTGATGTTTTTCTCACTCCTACTAGTGAATGTAATGTTACACACCCATACAATGTGCACCACCCCGTGATGTTTTTCTCACTCCTACTACTGAATGTAATGTTACACACAAATACAATGCGCACCACCCAGCGATGTTTTTCAGAAACCTATGCTACATTGCCACTGCATGTTCCCTGACCTCCCCATGCTGACCACACCGCGGTGCTATTCCCTATCCATCATTGACACTCACTTCCTATCTTATTCAGACCCTCCGATTCACACCACGCCGTTAGTTTTTCTGACTCCTACTAGGGAATGTAATGTTACAAACCCATACAATGCGCACAACCTCGCGATGTTGTTTAGAAACCTATCCTACATTGTCCCTGCATGTTCACTGACCTACACATGCTGACCACCCCGCGGTGCTTTTCTCCATCCTACATTGTCACTCACTGCCTATCCTATTCAGACCCTCCGATTCACACCACCCCGTGATGTTTTTCTCACTCCTACTGGTGAATGTAATGTTACACACCCATACAATGCGCACCACACCGTGATGTTTTTCAAAAACCTATCCTACATTGCCACTGCATGTTCCCTGACCTCCCCATGCTGACCACCCCGCGGTGCTTTTCTCCATCCTACATTGCCAGTCACTGCCTATCCTAATTCAGACCCTACGATTCACACCACCCCGTGATGTTTTTCTCACTCCTACTAGTGAATGTAATGTTACACACCCATACCTTGCGCACAAGCCTGCGATGTTTTTCAGAAACCTATCCTACATTGCCACTGCATGTTCCCTGACCTCCCCATGCTGACGACCCCGCGGTGCTTTTCTCGATGCTACATTGCCACTCACTTCCTATCCTAATTCAGATCCTCCGATTCACACCACCCCGTGATGTTTTTCTCACTCCTACTAGTGAATGTAATGTTACACTCCAATACAATGCACACCAACCTGTGATGTTTTTCTCTCTCCTACTAGTGAATGTAATGTTACACACCCATACAATGCGCACCACCACCGGATGTTTTTCAGAAACCTATCCTACATTGCCACTGCATGTTCCCTGACCTCCCCATGCTGACCACCCCGCGGTGCTTTTCTCCATCCTACCTCGCCACTCACTTCCTATCCTAATTCAGACCCTCCGATTCACAATATCCCGTTTTTTTTTTCACTCCTACTAGTGAATGGAATGTTACGCACCCATACAATGCGCACCACCCCGCGATGTTTTTCAGAAACCTATCCTACATTGCCACTGCAAGTTCCCTGACCTCCCCATGCTGACCACCCCGCGGTGCCTTTCTCAATCCTACATTGCACTCACTGCCTATCATAATTCAGACCCTCCGATTCACACCACCCAGTGATGTTTTACTCACTCCTACTAGTGAATGTAATGTTACACACCCATACATTGCGCACCACCCCGCGATGTTTTTCAGAAACCTATCCTACATTGCCACTACATGTTCCCTGACCTCCACATGCTGACCACAACGCTGTGCTTTTCTCCAACCTACATTGCCACTCACTGCCTATCTAATTCAGACCCTCCGATTCACTCTACCCTGTTATGTTTTTCTCACTCCTACTGGTGAATGTAATGTTACACACCCATACAATGCGCACCACCCCGCGATGTTTTTCAGAAACCTATCCTACCTTGCCACAGCATGTTCCCTGACCTCCCCATGCTGACCACCACGCGGTGCTTTTCTCCATCCTACATTGCCACTCACTGCCTATCCTAATTCAGACCCTACGTTTCACACCACCCCGTGATGTTTTTCTCACTCCTACTGGTGAATGTAATGTTACACACCCATACAATGCGCACCACCCCGCGATGTTTTTCAGAAACCTATCCTAAATTGCCACTGCATGTTCCCTGACCTCCACATGCTGACGACACCGCGGTGATTTTCTCGATGCTACATTGCCACTCACTTCCTATCCTAATTAAGATCCTCCGATTTACACCACCCCGTGATGTTTTTCTCACTCCTACTAGTGAATGTAATGTTACACACCCATACAATGCGCACCACCCCGCGATGTTTTTCAGAAACCTATGCTACATTACCACTGCATGTTCCCTGACTTCCCCATGCTGACCACCCCGCGGTGCTTTTCTCCATTCTACATTGCCACTAACTGCCTATCCTAATTCAGACCTTCTGATTGACACCACCCCGTGATGTTTTTCGCACTCCTACTAGTGAATGTAATGTTACACACCCATACAATGCGCACCACCCTACGATGTTTTTCAGAAACCTATTCTACATTGCCACTGCATGTTCCCAGACCTTCCCATGCTGACCACCCCGTGGTGCTTTTCTCCAACCTACATTGCCACTGACTGCCTATCTAATTCAGACCCTCCGATTCACACCACCCTGTTATGTTTTTCTCACTCCTACTAGTGAATGTAATGGTACACACCCATACAATGCACACCACTCCGCGATATTTTTCAGAAACCTATCCTACATTGTCCCTGCATGTTCCCTGACCTACACATGCTGACCACCCCGTGGTGCTTTTCTCCATCCTGCATTGCCACACAATGCCTATCCTAATTCAGACCCTCGGATTCACACCACCCCTTGATGTTTTTCTCACTCCTACTAGTGAATGTCATGTTACACACCCATACAATGCGCACCACCCCAGGATGTTTTTCAGAAACCTATCCTACATTGCCCCTGCATGTTCCCTGACCTCCCCATGCTGACCATCCCGCGGTGCTTTTCTCCATCCTACATTGCCTCTCAATGCCTATCCTAATTCAGACCCTCCGATTAACACCACCCCGTGATGTTTTTCTCACTCCTACTAGTGAATGTAATGTTACACACCCATAAAATGCGCACCACCGCCGGATGTTTTTCAGAAACCTATCCTACATTGCCACTACATGTTCCTTGACCTCCCCATGCTGACCACCTCGTGGTGCTTTTCTCCATCCTACATTGCCACTCACTGCATATCCTAATTCAGGCCCTCCGATTCACACCAACCCGTGATGTTTTTCTCACTCCTACTAGTGAATGTAATGTTACACACCCATACAATGTGCACCACCCCGTGATGTTTTTCTCACTCCTACTACTGAATGTAATGTTACACACAAATACAATGCGCACCACCCAGCGATGTTTTTCAGAAACCTATGCTACATTGCCACTGCATGTTCCCTGACCTCCCCATGCTGACCACACCGCGGTGCTATTCCCTATCCATCATTGACACTCACTTCCTATCTTATTCAGACCCTCCGATTCACACCACGCCGTTAGTTTTTCTGACTCCTACTAGGGAATGTAATGTTACAAACCCATACAATGCGCACAACCTCGCGATGTTGTTTAGAAACCTATCCTACATTGTCCCTGCATGTTCACTGACCTACACATGCTGACCACCCCGCGGTGCTTTTCTCCATCCTACATTGTCACTCACTGCCTATCCTATTCAGACCCTCCGATTCACACCACCCCGTGATGTTTTTCTCACTCCTACTGGTGAATGTAATGTTACACACCCATACAATGCGCACCACACCGTGATGTTTTTCAAAAACCTATCCTACATTGCCACTGCATGTTCCCTGACCTCCCCATGCTGACCACCCCGCGGTGCTTTTCTCCATCCTACATTGCCAGTCACTGCCTATCCTAATTCAGACCCTACGATTCACACCACCCCGTGATTTTTTCTCACTCCTACTAGTGAATGTAATGTTACACACCCATACCTTGCGCACAAGCCTGCGATGTTTTTCAGAAACCTATCCTACATTGCCACTGCATGTTCCCTGACCTCCCCATGCTGACGACCCCGCGGTGCTTTTCTCGATGCTACATTGCCACTCACTTCCTATCCTAATTCAGATCCTCCGATTCACACCACCCCGTGATGTTTTTCTCACTCCTACTAGTGAATGTAATGTTACACTCCAATACAATGCACACCAACCTGTGATGTTTTTCTCTCTCCTACTAGTGAATGTAATGTTACACACCCATACAATGCGCACCACCACCGGATGTTTTTCAGAAACCTATCCTACATTGCCACTGCATGTTCCCAGACCTTCCCATGCTGACCACCCCGTGGTGCTTTTCTCCATCTTACATTGCCACACAATGCCTATTATAATTCAGACCATCGGATTCACACCACCCCATTATGTTTTTCTCACTCCTAGTAGTGAATGTAATGTTACACACCCATACAATGCGCACCACCCCGCGATGTTTTTCAGACACCTATCCTACGTTGCCACTGCCTGTTCCCTGACCTCCCCATGCTGACCAACACGCGGTGCTTTTCTCCATCCTACATTGCCACTCAATGCATATCCTAATTCAGACCCTCCGATTCACACCACCCCGTGATGTTTTTCTCACTCCTACTGGTGAATGTAATGTTACACACCCATACAATGCGCACCACCCTACGATGTTTTTCAGAAACCTATTCTACATTGCCACTGCATGTTCCCAGACCTTCCCATGCTGACCACCCCGTGGTGCTTTTCTCCAACCTACATTGCCACTGACTGCCTAACTAATTCAGAACCTCCGATTCACACCACCCTGTTATGTTTTTCTCACTCCTACTAGTGAATGTAATGGTACACACCCATACAATGCTCACCACTCCGCGATATTTTTCAGAAACCTATCCTACATTGTCCCTGCATGTTCCCTGACCTACACATGCTGACCACCCCGTGGTGCTTTTCTCCATCCTGCATTGCCACACAATGCCTATCCTAATTCAGACCCTCGGATTCACACCACCCCTTGATGTTTTTCTCACTCCTACTAGTGAATGTCATGTTACACACCCATACAATGCGCACCACCCCAGGATGTTTTTCAGAAACCTATCCTACATTGCCCCTGCATGTTCCCTGACCTCCCCATGCTGACCATCCCGCGGTGCTTTTCTCCATCCTACATTGCCTCTCAATGCCTATCCTAATTCAGACCCTCCGATTAACACCACCCCGTGATGTTTTTCTCACTCCTACTAGTGAATGTAATGTTACACACCCATAAAATGCGCACCACCGCCGGATGTTTTTCAGAAACCTATCCTACATTGCCACTACATGTTCCTTGACCTCCCCATGCTGACCACCTCGTGGTGCTTTTCTCCATCCTACATTGCCACTCACTGCATATCCTAATTCAGGCCCTCCGATTCACACCAACCCGTGATGTTTTTCTCACTCCTACTAGTGAATGTAATGTTACACACCCATACAATGTGCACCACCCCGTGATGTTTTTCTCACTCCTACTACTGAATGTAATGTTACACACAAATACAATGCGCACCACCCAGCGATGTTTTTCAGAAACCTATGCTACATTGCCACTGCATGTTCCCTGACCTCCCCATGCTGACCACACCGCGGTGCTATTCCCTATCCATCATTGACACTCACTTCCTATCTTATTCAGACCCTCCGATTCACACCACGCCGTTAGTTTTTCTGACTCCTACTAGGGAATGTAATGTTACAAACCCATACAATGCGCACAACCTCGCGATGTTGTTTAGAAACCTATCCTACATTGTCCCTGCATGTTCACTGACCTACACATGCTGACCACCCCGCGGTGCTTTTCTCCATCCTACATTGTCACTCACTGCCTATCCTATTCAGACCCTCCGATTCACACCACCCCGTGATGTTTTTCTCACTCCTACTGGTGAATGTAATGTTACACACCCATACAATGCGCACCACACCGTGATGTTTTTCAAAAACCTATCCTACATTGCCACTGCATGTTCCCTGACCTCCCCATGCTGACCACCCCGCGGTGCTTTTCTCCATCCTACATTGCCAGTCACTGCCTATCCTAATTCAGACCCTACGATTCACACCACCCCGTGATTTTTTCTCACTCCTACTAGTGAATGTAATGTTACACACCCATACCTTGCGCACAAGCCTGCGATGTTTTTCAGAAACCTATCCTACATTGCCACTGCATGTTCCCTGACCTCCCCATGCTGACGACCCCGCGGTGCTTTTCTCGATGCTACATTGCCACTCACTTCCTATCCTAATTCAGATCCTCCGATTCACACCACCCCGTGATGTTTTTCTCACTCCTACTAGTGAATGTAATGTTACACTCCAATACAATGCACACCAACCTGTGATGTTTTTCTCTCTCCTACTAGTGAATGTAATGTTACACACCCATACAATGCGCACCACCACCGGATGTTTTTCAGAAACCTATCCTACATTGCCACTGCATGTTCCCTGACCTCCCCATGCTGACCACCCCGCGGTGCTTTTCTCCATCCTACCTCGCCACTCACTTCCTATCCTAATTCAGACCCTCCGATTCACAATATCCCGTTTTTTTTTTCACTCCTACTAGTGAATGGAATGTTACGCACCCATACAATGCGCACCACCCCGCGATGTTTTTCAGAAACCTATCCTACATTGCCACTGCAAGTTCCCTGACCTCCCCATGCTGACCACCCCGCGGTGCCTTTCTCAATCCTACATTGCACTCACTGCCTATCATAATTCAGACCCTCCGATTCACACCACCCAGTGATGTTTTACTCACTCCTACTAGTGAATGTAATGTTACACACCCATACATTGCGCACCACCCCGCGATGTTTTTCAGAAACCTATCCTACATTGCCACTACATGTTCACTGACCTCCCCATACTGACCACCCCGCGGTGCTTTTCTCCATCCTACATTGCCACTCACTGCCTATCCTAATTCAGACCCTCCGATTCACACCACCCCGTGATGTTTTTATCACTCCTACTTGTGAATGTAATGTTACACACCCATACAAAGTGCACCACCCCGGGTTGTTTTTCAGAAACCTATCCTACCTTGCCACTGCATGTTCCCTGACCTCCCCATGCTGACCAACCCACGGTTCTTTTCCCCAGCCTACACTGCCACTCACTGCCTATCCTAATTCTGACCCTCCGATTCACACCACCCCGTGATGTTTTTCTCACTCCTACTAGTTAATGTAATGTTACACTCCCATACAATGCGCACCAACCCGTGATGTTTTTCTCACTCCTACTAGTGAATGTAATATTACACACCCATACAATGCGCAACACCATGCGATGTTTTTAGAAACCTATCCTACATTGCCACTGCATGTTCCCTGACCTCCCCATGCTGACCACCCCGCGGTGCTTTTCCCCATCCTACATTGCCACTCACTGCCTATACTAATTCAGACCCTCCGATTCACACCACCCCGTGATTTTTTCTCACTCCTACTAGTGAATGTAATGTTACATACCCATACAATGCGCACCACCCCGTGATGTTTTTCTCACTCCTACTAGTGAATGTAATGTTACACACTCATGCAATGCGCACCACCCAGCGATGTTTTTCAGATATCTATGCTACATTGCCACTGCATGTTCCCCGACCTCCCCATGCTGACCACCCCGCGGTGCTTTTCTCCATCCTACATTGCCACTCACTGCCTATCCTAATTCAGACCCTCCATTTCACACCAAACCGTGATGTTTTTCTCACTCGTACTAGTGAATGTAATGTTACACACCCATACAATGCGCACAACCCCGTGATGTTTTTCTCACTCCTACTACTGAATGTAATGTTACACACCCATACAATGCGCACCACCCCAGGATGTTTTTCAGAAACCTATCCTACATTGCCACTGCATGTTCCCTGACCTCCCCATGCTGACCACCCCGCGGTGCTTTTCTCCATCCTGCATTGCCACACAATGCCTATCCTAATTCAGACCCTCGGATTCACACCACCCCTTGATGTTTTTCTCACTCCTACTAGTGTATGTAATGTTACACACCCATACAATGTGCACCACCCCACGATGTTTTTCAGACACCTATCCTACCTTGCCTCTGCCTGTTCCCTGACCTCCCCATGCTGACCACCACGCGGTACTTTTCTCCATCCTACATTGCCACTCACTGCCTATCCTAATTCAGACCCTACGATTCACACCACCCCGGGATGTTTTTCTCACTCCTACTTGTGAATGTAATGTTACACACCCATACAATGCGCACCACCCCGCGATGTTTTTCAGAAACCTATCCTACATTGCCACTGCATTTTCCCTGACTTCCCCATGCTGACCACCCCGCAGTGCTTTTCTCCATCCTACCTTGCCACTCACTGACTATCCTAATACAGACCCTACGATTCACACCACCCTGTGATGTTTTTCTCACTCCTACTGGTGAATGTAATGTTACACACCCATACAATGCACACCACCCCGCGATGTTTTTCAGAAACGTATCCTACATTGCCAATGCATGTTCGCTGACCTCCCCATGCTGACCACCCCGCGGTGCTTTTCTCCATCCTACATTGCCACTCACTGCCTATCCCAATTCAGACCCTCTGATTCACACCACCCCGTGATGTTTTTCTCACTCCTACTAGTGAATGTAATGTTACACACCCATACAATTGGAACCACCCCTGGATGTTTTTCAGAAACCTATCCTACATTGCCACTTCATGTTCCCTGACCTCACCATGCTGAAAACCCCGCGGTGCTTTTCTCCATCCTACATTGCCACTCACTGCCTATCCTAATTCAGACCCTCCGATTGACACCACCCCGTGATGTTTTTATCACTCCTACTGGTGAATGTAATGTTATACACCCATACAGTGCGCACCACCCCACGATGTTTTTCAGAAACCTATTCTACATTGCCACTGCATGTTCCCAGACCTTCCCATGCTGACCACCCCGTGGTGCTTTTCTCCATCTTACATTGCCACACAATGCCTATTATAATTCAGACCATCGGATTCACACCACCCCATTATGTTTTTCTCACTCCTAGTAGTGAATGTAATGTTACACACCCATACAATGCGCACCACCCCGCGATGTTTTTCAGACACCTATCCTACGTTGCCACTGCCTGTTCCCTGACCTCCCCATGCTGACCAACACGCGGTGCTTTTCTCCATCCTACATTGCCACTCAATGCATATCCTAATTCAGACCCTCCGATTCACACCACCCCGTGATGTTTTTCTCACTCCTACTGGTGAATGTAATGTTACACACCCATACAATGCGCACCACCCTACGATGTTTTTCAGAAACCTATTCTACATTGCCACTGCATGTTCCCAGACCTTCCCATGCTGACCACCCCGTGGTGCTTTTCTCCAACCTACATTGCCACTGACTGCCTAACTAATTCAGAACCTCCGATTCACACCACCCTGTTATGTTTATCTCACTCCTACTAGTGAATGTAATGGTACACACCCATACAATGCTCACCACTCCGCGATATTTTTCAGAAACCTATCCTACATTGTCCCTGCATGTTCCCTGACCTACACATGCTGACCACCCCGTGGTGCTTTTCTCCATCCTGCATTGCCACACAATGCCTATCCTAATTCAGACCCTCGGATTCACACCACCCCTTGATGTTTTTCTCACTCCTACTAGTGAATGTCATGTTACACACCCATACAATGCGCACCACCCCAGGATGTTTTTCAGAAACCTATCCTACATTGCCCCTGCATGTTCCCTGACCTCCCCATGCTGACCATCCCGCGGTGCTTTTCTCCATCCTACATTGCCTCTCAATGCCTATCCTAATTCAGACCCTCCGATTAACACCACCCCGTGATGTTTTTCTCACTCCTACTAGTGAATGTAATGTTACACACCCATAAAATGCGCACCACCGCCGGATGTTTTTCAGAAACCTATCCTACATTGCCACTACATGTTCCTTGACCTCCCCATGCTGACCACCTCGTGGTGCTTTTCTCCATCCTACATTGCCACTCACTGCATATCCTAATTCAGGCCCTCCGATTCACACCAACCCGTGATGTTTTTCTCACTCCTACTAGTGAATGTAATGTTACACACCCATACAATGTGCACCACCCCGTGATGTTTTTCTCACTCCTACTACTGAATGTAATGTTACACACAAATACAATGCGCACCACCCAGCGATGTTTTTCAGAAACCTATGCTACATTGCCACTGCATGTTCCCTGACCTCCCCATGCTGACCACACCGCGGTGCTATTCCCTATCCATCATTGACACTCACTTCCTATCTTATTCAGACCCTCCGATTCACACCACGCCGTTAGTTTTTCTGACTCCTACTAGGGAATGTAATGTTACAAACCCATACAATGCGCACAACCTCGCGATGTTGTTTAGAAACCTATCCTACATTGTCCCTGCATGTTCACTGACCTACACATGCTGACCACCCCGCGGTGCTTTTCTCCATCCTACATTGTCACTCACTGCCTATCCTATTCAGACCCTCCGATTCACACCACCCCGTGATGTTTTTCTCACTCCTACTGGTGAATGTAATGTTACCCACCCATACAATGCGCACCACACCGTGATGTTTTTCAAAAACCTATCCTACATTGCCACTGCATGTTCCCTGACCTCCCCATGCTGACCACCCCGCGGTGCTTTTCTCCATCCTACATTGCCAGTCACTGCCTATCCTAATTCAGACCCTACGATTCACACCACCCCGTGATGTTTTTCTCACTCCTACTAGTGAATGTAATGTTACACACCCATACCTTGCGCACAAGCCTCCGATGTTTTTCAGAAACCTATCCTACATTGCCACTGCATGTTCCCTGACCTCCCCATGCTGACGACCCCGCGGTGCTTTTCTCGATGCTACATTGCCACTCACTTCCTATCCTAATTCAGATCCTCCGATTCACACCACCCCGTGATGTTTTTCTCACTCCTACTAGTGAATGTAATGTTACACTCCAATACAATGCACACCAACCTGTGATGTTTTTCTCTCTCCTACTAGTGAATGTAATGTTACACACCCATACAATGCGCACCACCACCGGATGTTTTTCAGAAACCTATCCTACATTGCCACTGCATGTTCCCTGACCTCCCCATGCTGACCACCCCGCGGTGCTTTTCTCCATCCTACCTCGCCACTCACTTCCTATCCTAATTCAGACCCTCCGATTCACAATATCCCGTTTTTTTTTTCACTCCTACTAGTGAATGGAATGTTACGAACCCATACAATGCGCACCACCCCGCGATGTTTTTCAGAAACCTATCCTACATTGCCACTGCAAGTTCCCTGACCTCCCCATGCTGACCACCCCGCGGTGCCTTTCTCAATCCTACATTGCACTCACTGCCTATCATAATTCAGACCCTCCGATTCACACCACCCAGTGATGTTTTACTCACTCCTACTAGTGAATGTAATGTTACACACCCATACATTGCGCACCACCCCGCGATGTTTTTCAGAAACCTATCCTACATTGCCACTACATGTTCCCTGACCTCCACATGCTGACCACAACGCTGTGCTTTTCTCCAACCTACATGGCCACTCACTGCCTATCTAATTCAGACCCTCCGATTCACTCTACCCTGTTATGTTTTTCTCACTCCTACTGGTGAATGTAATGTTACACACCCATACAATGCGCACCACCCCGCGATGTTTTTCAGAAACCTATCCTACCTTGCCACAGCATGTTCCCTGACCTCCCCATGCTGACCACCACGCGGTGCTTTTCTCCATCCTACATTGCCACTCACTGCCTATCCTAATTCAGACCCTACGTTTCACACCACCCCGTGATGTTTTTCTCACTCCTACTGGTGAATGTAATGTTACACACCCATACAATGCGCACCACCCCGCGATGTTTTTCAGAAACCTATCCTAAATTGCCACTGCATGTTCCCTGACCTCCACATGCTGACGACACCGCGGTGATTTTCTCGATGCTACATTGCCACTCACTTCCTATCCTAATTCAGATCCTCCGATTTACACCACCCCGTGATGTTTTTCTCACTCCTACTAGTGAATGTAATGTTACACACCCATACAATGCGCACCACCCCGCGATGTTTTTCAGAAACCTATGCTACATTACCACTGCATGTTCCCTGACTTCCCCATGCTGACCACCCCGCGGTGCTTTTCTCCATTCTACATTGCCACTAACTGCCTATCCTAATTCAGACCTTCTGATTGACACCACCCCGTGATGTTTTTCGCACTCCTATTAGTGAATGTAATGTTACACACACATACAATGCGCACCACCCCGCGATGTTTTTCAGAAACCTATCCTACATTGCCACTGCATGTTCCCTGACCTCCCCATGCTGACCACCCCGCGGTGCTTTTCTCCATCCTGCAATGCCACTCACTGCCTATCCTAATTCAGACCCTCCGATTAATACCACCCCATGATGTTTTTCTCACTCCTACTAGTGAATGTAATGTTACACACCCATAAAATGCGCACCACCCCCGGATGTTTTTCAGAAACCTATCCTACATTGCCACTACATGTTCCCTGACCTCCCCATGCTGACCACCCCGTGGTGCTTTTCTCCATCCTACATTGCCACTCACTGCATATCCTAATTCAGACCCTCCGATTTGCACCAACCCGTGATGTTTTTCTCACTCCTACTAGTGAATGTAATGTTACACACCCATACAATGTGCACCACCCCGTGATGTTTTTCTCACTCCTACTAGTGAATGTAATGTTACACACAAATACAATGCGCACCACCCAGCGATGTTTTTCAGAAACCTATGCTACATTGCCACTGCATGTTCCCTGACCTCCCCATGCTGACCACACCTCGGTGCTATTCCCCATCCATCATTGCCACTCACTGCCTATCTTATTCAGACCCTCCGATTCACACCACGACGTTAGTTTTTCTGACTCCTACTAGTGAATGTAATGTTACAAACCCATACAATGCGCACCACCTCGCGATGTTGTTTAGAAACCTATCCTACATTGTCCCTGCATGTTCCCTGACCTACACAGGCTGACCACCCCGCGGTGCTTTTCTCCATCCTACATTGCCACTCACTGCCTATCCTATTCAGACCCTCCGATTCACACCACCCCGTGATGTTTTTCTCACTCCTACTAGTGAATGTAATGTTACACACCCATACAATGCGCACCACACCGTGATGTTTTTCAAAAACCTATCCTACATTGCCACTGCATGTTCCCTGACCTCCCCATGCTGACCACCCCGCGGTGCTTTTCTCCATCCTACATTGCCAGTCACTGCCTATCCTAATTCAGACCCTGCGATTCACACCACCCCGTGATGTTTTTCTCACTCCTACTAGTGAATGTAATGTTACACACCCATACCTTGCACACAAGCCTGCGATGTTTTTCAGAAACCTATCCTACATTGCCACTGCATGTTCCCTACCTCCCACATGCTGACGACCCCGCGGTGCTTTTCGCGATGCTACATTGCAACTCACTTCCTATCCTAATTCAGATCCTCCGATTCACACCACCCCGTGATGTTTTTCTCACTCCTACTAGTGAATGTAATGTTACACTCCCATACAATGCACACCAACCCGTGATGTTTTTCTCTCTCCTACTAGTGAATGTACTGTTACACACCCATACAATTCGTACCACCAGGCTATGTTTTTCAGAAACCTTTCCTACATTGCCACTGCATGTTCCCTGACCTCCCCATGAAGACCAACCCGCGGTGCTTTTCCCCATCCTACATTGCCACTCACTGCCGATCCTAATTCAGACCCTCCGATTCACACCACCCCTGATGTTTTTCTCACTCCTACTAGTGAATGTAATGTTACACACCCATACAATGCGCACCATCCCTGGATGTTTTTCAGAAACCTATCCTACATTGCCACTGCATGTTCCTGACCTCCCCATGCTGACCACCCCGCGGTGCTTTTCTCCATCCTACCTCGCCACTCACTTCCTATCCTAATTCAGACCCTCCGATTCACAACATCCGGTTTTTTTTTTTTCACTCCTACTAGTGAATGGAATGTTACGCACCCATACAATGCGCACCACCCCGCGATGTTTTTCAGAAACCAATCCTACATTGCCACTGCAAGTTCCCTGACCTCCCCATGCTGACCACCCCGCGGTGCGTTTCTCAATCCTACATTGCCACTCACTGCCTATCATAATTCAGACCCTCTGATTCACACCACCCCGTGATGTTTTACTCACTCCTACTAGTGAATGTAATGTTACACACCCATACATTGCGCACCACCCCGCGATGTTTTTCAGAAACCTATCCTACATTGCCACTACATGTTCCCTGACCTCCCCATGCTGACCACCCCGCGGTGCTTTTCTCCAACCTACATTGCCACTCACTGCCTATCTAATTCAGACCCTCTGATTCACACTACCCCGTTATGTTTTTCTCACTCCTACTGGTGAATGTAATATTACACACCCATACAATGCGCACCACCCCGCGATGTTTTTCAGAAACCTATCCTACGTTGCCACTGCATGTTCCCTGACCTCCCCATGCTGACCACCACGTGGTGCTTTTCTCCATCCTACATTGCCACTCACTGCCTATCCTAATTCAGACCCTACGATTCACACCACCCCGTGATGTTTTTCTCACTGCTGCTGGTGAATGTAATGTTACACACCCATACAATGCGCACCACCCCGCGATGTTTTTCAGAAACCTATCCTAAATTGCCACTGCATGTTCCCTGACCTGCCCATGCTGACGACACCGCGGTGCTTTTCTCCATGCTACATTGCCACTCACTTCCTATCCTAATTCAGATCCTCCGATTTACACCACCTCGTGATGTTTTTCTCACTCCTACTAGTGAATGTAATGTTACACACCCATACAATGCGCACCACCCCGCGATGTTTTTCAGAAACCTATGCTACATTGCCACTGCATGTTTCCTGACTTCCCCATGCTGACCACCCCGCGGTGCTTTTCTCCATTCTACATTGCCACTAACTGCCTATCCTAATTCAGACCTTCTGTTTGACACCACCCCGTGATGTTTTTCGCACTCCTACTAGTGAATGTAATGTTACACACCCATACAATGCGCACCACCGCGTGATGTTTTTCTCACTCCTACTAGTGAATGTAATGTTACAAACCCATACAATGTGCACCACCGCGTGATGTTTTTCTCACTCCTACTAGTGAATGTAATGCTACACACAAATACAATGCGCACCACCCAGCGATGTTTTTCAGAAACCTATGCTACATTGCCACTGCATGTTCCCTGACCTCCCCATGCTGACCACACCGCGGTGCTATTCCCCATCCATCATTGCCACTCACTGCCTATCTTATTCAGACCCTCCGATTCACACCACGCCGTTAGTTTTTCTGACTCCTACTAGTGAAGGTAATGTTACAAACCCATACAATGCGCACCACCTCGCGATGTTATTTAGAAACCTATCCTATATTGTCCCTGCATGTTCCCTGACCTACACAGGCTGACCACCCCGCGGTGCTTTTCTCCATCCTACATTGCCACTCACTGCCTATCCTATTCAGACCTTCCGATTCACACCACCCCGTGATGATTTTCTCACTCCTACTAGTGAATGTAATGTTACACACCCATACAATGCGCACCACACCGTGATGTTTTTCAAAAACCTATCCTACATTGCCACTGCATGTTCCCTAACCTCCCCATGCTGACGACCCGCGGTGCTTTTCTCGATGCTACATTGCCACTCACTTCCTATCCTAATTCAGATCCTCCGATTCACACCACCCCGTGATGTTTTTCTCAATCCTACTAGTGAATGTAATGTTACACTCCCATACAATGAACACCAACTCGTGATGTTTTACTCTCTCCTACTAGTGAATGTAATGTTACACACCCATACAATTCGTACCACCACGCGATGTTTTTCAGAAACCTATCCTACATTGCCACTGCATGTTCCCTGACCTCCCCATGAAGACCAACCCGCGGTGCTTTTCCCCATCCTACATTGCCACTCACTGCCGATCCTAATTGAGACCCTCCGATTCACACCACCCCTGATGTTTTTCTCACTCCTACTAGTGAATGTAATGTTACACACCCATACAATGCGCACCACCCCCGGATGTTTTTCAAAAACCTATCCTACATTGCCACTGCATGTTCCCTGACCTCCCCATGCTGACCACCCCGCGGTGCTTTTCTCCATCCTACCTCGCCACTCACTTCCTATCCTAATTCAGACCCTCCGATTCACAACATCCCGTTTTTTTTTTTTCACTCCTACTAGTGAATGGAATGTTACGCACCCATACAATGCGCACCACCCCGCGATGTTTTTCAGAAACCAATCCTACATTACCACTGCAAGTTCCCTGATCTCCCCATGCTGACCACCCCGCGGTGCCTTTTTCAATCCTACATTGCCACTCACTGCCTATCATAATTCAGACCCTCCGATTCACACCACCCCGTGATGTTTTACTCACTCCTACCAGTGAATGTAATGTTACACACCCATACAATGCGCACCACCCCGCGATGTTTTTCAGAAACCTATCCTACATTGCCACTACATGTTCCCTGACCTCCCCATGCTGACCACCCCGCGGTGCTTTTCTCCAACCTACATTGCCACTCACTGCCTATCTAATTCAGACCCTCCGATTCACACTACCCCGTTATGTTTTTCTCACTCCTACTGGTGAATGTAATGTTACACACCCATACAATGCGCACCACCCCGCGATGTTTTTCAGAAACCTATCCTACGTTGCCACTGCATGTTCCCTGACCTCCCCATGCTGACCACCACGCGATGCTTTTCTCCATCCTACATTGCCACTAACTGCCTATCCTAATTCAGACCCTACGATTCACACCACCCCGTGATGTTTTTCTCACTCCTGCTGGTGAATGTAATGTTACACACCCATACAATGCGCACCACCCCGCGATGTTTTTCAGAAACCTATCCTAAATTGCCACTGCATGTTCCCTGACCTCCCCATGCTGACGACACCGCGGTGCTTTTCTCCATGCTACATTGCCACTCACTTCCTATCCTAATTCAGATATTCCGATTTACACCACCCCGTGATGTTTTTCTCACTCCTACTAGTGAATGTAATGTTACACACCCATAAAATGCGCACCACCCCCGGATGTTTTTCAGAAACCTATCCTACATTGCCACTACATGTTCCCTGACCTCCCCATGCTGACCACCCCGTGGTGCTTTTCTCCATCCTACATTGCCACTCACTGCATATCCTAATTCAGACCCTCCGATTTGCACCAACCCGTGATGTTTTTCTCACTCCTACTAGTGAATGTAATGTTACAAACCCATACAATGTGCACCACCCCGTGATGTTTTTCTCACTCCTACTAGTGAATGTAATGTTACACACAAATACAATGCGCACCACCCAGCGATGTTTTTCAGAAACCTATGCTACATTGCCACTGCATGTTCCCTGACCTCCCCATGCTGACCACACCGCGGTGCTATTCCCCATCCATCATTGCCACTCACTGCCTATCTTATTCAGACCCTCCGATTCACACCACGCCGTTAGTTTTTCTGACTCCTACTAGTGAATGTAATGTTACAAACCCATACAATGCGCACCACCTCGCGATGTTGTTTAGAAACCTATCCTACATTGTCCCTGCATGTTCCCTGACCTACACAGGCTGACCAGCCCGCGGTGCTTTTCTCCATCCTACATTCCCACTCACTGCCTATCCTAATTCAGACCCTCCGATTCACACCACCCCGTGATGTTTTTCTCACTCCTACTAGTGAATGTAATGTTACACTCCCATACAATGCACACCAACCCGTGATGTTTTTCTCTCTCCTACTAGTGAATGTAATGTTACACACCCATACAATTCGTACCACCACGCGATGTTTTTCAGAAACCTATCCTACATTGCCACTGCATGTTCCCTGACCTCCCCATGAAGACCAACCCGCGGTGCTTTTCCCCATCCTACATTGCCACTCACTGCCGATCCTAATTCAGACCCTCCGATTCACACCACCCCTGATGTTTTTCTCACTCCTACTAGTGAATGTAATGTTACACACCCATACAATGCGCACCACCCCCGGATGTTTTTCAAAAACCTATCCTACATTGCCACTGCATGTTCCCTGACCTCCCCATGCTGACCACCCCGCGGTGCTTTTCTCCATCCTACCTCGCCACTCACTTCCTATCCTAATTCAGACCCTCCGATTCACAACATCCCGTTTTTTTTTTCACTCCTACTAGTGAATGGAATGTTACGCACCCATACAATGCGCACCACCCCGCGATGTTTTTCAGAAACCAATCCTACATTACCACTGCAAGTTCCCTGATCTCCCCATGCTGACCACCCCGCGGTGCCTTTTTCAATCCTACATTGCCACTCACTGCCTATCATAATTCAGACCCTCCGATTCACACCACCCCGTGATGTTTTACTCACTCCTACCAGTGAATGTAATGTTACACACCCATACATTGCGCACCACCCCGCGATGTTTTTCAGAAACCTATCCTACATTGCCACTACATGTTCCCTGACCTCCCCATGCTGACCACCCCGCGGTGCTTTTCTCCAACCTACATTGCCACTCACTGCCTATCTAATTCAGACCCTCCGATTCACACTACCCCGTTATGTTTTTCTCACTCCTACTGGTGAATGTAATGTTACACACCCATACAATGCGCACCACCCCGCGATGTTTTTCAGAAACCTATCCTACGTTGCCACTGCATGTTCCCTGACCTCCCCATGCTGACCACCACGCGATGCTTTTCTCCATCCTACATTGCCACTCACTGCCTATCCTAATTCAGACCCTACGATTCACACCACCCCGTGATGTTTTTCTCACTCCTGCTGGTGAATGTAATGTTACACACCCATACAATGCGCACCACCCCGCGATGTTTTTCAGAAACCTATCCTAAATTGCCACTGCATGTTCCCTGACCTCCCCATGCTGACGACACCGCGGTGCTTTTCTCCATGCTACATTGCCACTCACTTCCTATCCTAATTCAGATATTCCGATTTACACCACCCCGTGATGTTTTTCTCACTCCTACTAGTGAATGTAATGTTACACACCCATACAATGCGCACCACCCCGCGATGTTTTTCAGAAACCTATGCTACATTGCCACTGCATGTTCCCTGACTTCCCCATGCTGACCACCCCGCGGTGCTTTTCTCCATTCTACATTGCCACTAACTGCCTATCCTAATTCAGACCTTCTGTTTGACACCACCCCGTGATGTTTTTCGCACTCCTACTAGTGAATGTAATGTTACACACACATACAATGCGCACCACCACACGATGTTTTTCAGAAACCTATCCTACATTGCCACTGCATGTTCCCTGACCTCCCCATGCTGACCACCCCGCGGTGCTTTTCTCCATCCTGCAATGCCACTCACTGCCTATCCTAATTCAGACCCTCCAATTAACACCACCCCGTGATGTTTTTCTCACTGCTACTAGTGAATGTAATGTTACACACCCATAAAATGCGCACCACCCCCGGATGTTTTTCAGAAACCTATCCTACATTGCCACTACATGTTCCCTGACCTCCCCATGCTGACCACCCCGTGGTGCTTTTCTCCATCCTACATTGCCACTCACTGCATATCCTAATTCAGACCCTCCGATTTGCACCAACCCGTGATGTTTTTCTCACTCCTACTAGTGAATGTAATGTTACAAACCCATACAATGTGCACCACCCCGTGATGTTTTTCTCACTCCTACTAGTGAATGTAATGTTACACACAAATACAATGCGCACCACCCAGTGATGTTTTTCAGAAACCTATGCTACATTGCCACTGCATGTTCCCTGACCTCCCCATGCTGACCACACCGCGGTGCTATTCCCCATCCATCATTGCCACTCACTGCCTATCTTATTCAGACCCTCCGATTCACACCACGCCGTTAGTTTTTCTGACTCCTACTAGTGAATGTAATGTTACAAACCCATACAATGCGCACCACCTCGCGATGTTGTTTAGAAACCTATCCTACATTGTCCCTGCATGTTCCCTGACCTACACAGGCTGACCAGCCCGCGGTGCTTTTCTCCATCCTACATTCCCACTCACTGCCTATCCTAATTCAGACCCTCCGATTCACACCACCCCGTGATGTTTTTCTCACTCCTACTAGTGAATGTAATGTTACACTCCCATACAATGCACACCAACCCGTGATGTTTTTCTCTCTCCTACTAGTGAATGTAATGTTACACACCCATACAATTCGTACCACCACGCGATGTTTTTCAGAAACCTATCCTACATTGCCACTGCATGTTCCCTGACCTCCCCATGAAGACCAACCCGCGGTGCTTTTCCCCATCCTACATTGCCACTCACTGCCGATCCTAATTCAGACCCTACGATTCACACCACCCCTGATGTTTTTCTCACTCCTACTAGTGAATGTAATGTTACACACCCATACAATGCGCACCACCCCCGGATGTTTTTCAAAAACCTATCCTACATTGCCACTGCATGTTCCCTGACCTCCCCATGCTGACCACCCCGCGGTGCTTTTCTCCATCCTACCTCGCCACTCACTTCCTATCCTAATTCAGACCCTCCGATTCACAACATCCCGTTTTTTTTTTCACTCCTACTAGTGAATGGAATGTTACGCACCCATACAATGCGCACCACCCCGCGATGTTTTTCAGAAACCAATCCTACATTACCACTGCAAGTTCCCTGATCTCCCCATGCTGACCACCCCGCGGTGCCTTTTTCAATCCTACATTGCCACTCACTGCCTATCATAATTCAGACCCTCCGATTCACACCACCCCGTGATGTTTTACTCACTCCTACCAGTGAATGTAATGTTACACACCCATACATTGCGCACCACCCCGCGATGTTTTTCAGAAACCTATCCTACATTGCCACTACATGTTCCCTGACCTCCCCATGCTGACCACCCCGCGGTGCTTTTCTCCAACCTACATTGCCACTCACTGCCTATCTAATTCAGACCCTCCGATTCACACTACCCCGTTATGTTTTTCTCACTCCTACTGGTGAATGTAATGTTACACACCCATACAATGCGCACCACCCCGCGATGTTTTTCAGAAACCTATCCTACGTTGCCACTGCATGTTCCCTGACCTCCCCATGCTGACCACCACGCGATGCTTTTCTCCATCCTACATTGCCACTCACTGCCTATCCTAATTCAGACCCTACGATTCACACCACCCCGTGATGTTTTTCTCACTCCTGCTGGTGAATGTAATGTTACACACCCATACAATGCGCACCACCCCGCGATGTTTTTCAGAAACCTATCCTAAATTGCCACTGCATGTTCCCTGACCTCCCCATGCTGACGACACCGCGGTGCTTTTCTCCATGCTACATTGCCACTCACTTCCTATCCTAATTCAGATATTCCGATTTACACCACCCCGTGATGTTTTTCTCACTCCTACTAGTGAATGTAATGTTACACACCCATACAATGCGCACCACCCCGCGATGTTTTTCAGAAACCTATGCTACATTGCCACTGCATGTTCCCTGACTTCCCCATGCTGACCACCCCGCGGTGCTTTTCTCCATTCTACATTGCCACTAACTGCCTATCCTAATTCAGACCTTCTGTTTGACACCACCCCGTGATGTTTTTCGCACTCCTACTAGTGAATGTAATGTTACACACACATACAATGCGCACCACCACACGATGTTTTTCAGAAACCTATCCTACATTGCCACTGCATGTTCCCTGAC
Source organism: Cavia porcellus (assembly GCF_034190915.1). Lineage (NCBI taxonomy): Eukaryota > Metazoa > Chordata > Mammalia > Rodentia > Caviidae > Cavia > Cavia porcellus. Next base: position 69,929,247 of record NW_026947502.1, read on the forward strand.
CTCCCCATGCTGACCACCCCGCGGTGCTTTTCTCCATCCTGCAATGCCACTCACTGCCTATCCTAATTCAGACCCTCCAATTAACACCACCCCGTGATGTTTTTCTCACTGCTACTAGTGAATGTAATGTTACACACCCATAAAATGCGCACCACCCCCGGATGTTTTTCAGAAACCTATCCTACATTGCCACTACATGTTCCCTGACCTCCCCATGCTGACCACCCCGTGGTGCTTTTCTCCATCCTACATTGCCACTCACTGCATATCCTAATTCAGACCCTCCGATTTGCACCAACCCGTGATGTTTTTCTCACTCCTACTAGTGAATGTAATGTTACAAACCCATACAATGTGCACCACCCCGTGATGTTTTTCTCACTCCTACTAGTGAATGTAATGTTACACACAAATACAATGCGCACCACCCAGCGATGTTTTTCAGAAACCTATGCTACATTGCCACTGCATGTTCCCTGACCTCCCCATGCTGACCACACCGCGGTGCTATTCCCCATCCATCATTGCCACTCACTGCCTATCTTATTCAGACCCTCCGATTCACACCACGCCGTTAGTTTTTCTGACTCCTACTAGTGAATGTAATGTTACAAACCCATACAATGCGCACCACCTCGCGATGTTGTTTAGAAACCTATCCTACATTGTCCCTGCATGTTCCCTGACCTACACAGGTTGACCACCCCGCGGTGCTTTTCTCCATCCTACATTGCCACTCACTGCCTATCCTATTCAGACCCTCCGATTCACACCACCCCGTGATGTTTTTCTCACTCCTACTAGTGAATGTAATGTTACACACCCATACAATGCGCACCACACCGTGATGTTTTTCAAAAACCTATCCTACATTGCCACTGCATGTTCCCTGACCTCCCCATGCTGACGACCCCGCGGTGCTTTCCTCGATGCTACATTGCCACTCACTTCCTATCCTAATTCAGATCCTCCGATTCACACCACCCCGTGATGTTTTTCTCACTCCTACTAGTGAATGTAATGTTACACTCCCATACAATGCACACCAACCCGTGATGTTTTTCGCTCTCCTACTAGTGAATGTAATGTTACACACCCATACAATGCGCACCGCCCGCGATGTTTTTCAGAAACCTATCCTACGTTGCCACTGCATGTTCCATGACCTCCCCATGCTGACCACCCCTCGGTGCTTTTCTCCTTCCTACATTGCCACTAACTGCCTATCCTAATTCAGACCTTCTGACTGACACCACCCCGTGATGTTTTTCGCACTCCTACTAGTGAATGTAATGTTACACACACATACAATGCGCACCACCCCGCGATGTTTTTCAGAAACCTATCCTACATTGCCACTGCATGTTCCCTGCCCTCCCCATGCTGACCACCCCGCGGTGCTTTTCTCCATCCTGCAATGCCACTCACTGCCTTTCTTATTAAGACCCTCCGATTCACACCACCCCGTTAGTTTTTCTCACTCCTTCTAGTGAATGTAATGTTACACACCCATACAATGCGCACCACCCTGCGATGTTGTTAAGAAACATATCCTACATTGTCCCTGCATGTTCCCTGACCTACACATGCTGACCACCCCGCGGTGCTTTTCTCCATCCTACATTGCCACTCAATGCCTATCCTAATTCAGACACTCCGATTCACACCACCCCGTGATGTTTTTCTCACTCCTACTGGTGAATGTAATGTTCCACACACCTACAATGCGAACCACTCCACGATGATTTTCAGAAACCTATTCTACATTGCCACTGCATGTTCCCAGACCTTCCCATGCTGACCACCCCTCGGTGCTTTTCTCCATCCTACATTGCCAGTCACTGCCTATACTAATTCAGACCCTACGATTCACACCACCCCGTGATGTTTTTCTCACTGCTACTAGTGAATGTAATGTTACACTACCATACAATGCGCAACAACCCGAGATGTTTTTCAGAAACCTATTCTACATTGCCACAGCATGTTTCCTGAACTCCCCATGCTGACCACCCCGCGGTGCTTTTCTCCATCCTATATTGCCACTCACTGCCTGTCCTAATTCAGACCCTATGATTCACACCACCCCGTGATGTTTTTCTCACTCCTACTAGTGAATGTAATGTTACACACCCATACAATGCGCACCACCCCGCGATGTTTTCAGAGACCTATCCTACATTGCCACTGCATGTTTCCTGACCACCCCATGCTGACCACCCCGTGGTGCTTTTCTGCCTCCTACATTGCCACTCACTGCCTATCCTATTTCAGACCCTATGATTCACACCACCCCGTGATGTTTTTCTCACTCCTACTAGTGAATGTAATGTTACACACCCATACAATGCGCACCACCCCGTGATGTTTTTCTCACTCTTACTAGTGAATGTAATGTTACACACCCATACAATGCGAACCACCCCGCGATGTTTTTCAGAAACCTATCCTACATTGCCACTGCATGTTCCCTGAACTCCCCATGCTGACCACACGCGGTGCTTTTCTCCATCCTTCATTGCCACTCACTGCCTATCCTAATTCAGACCCTCCAATTCACACCAGCCCGTGATGTTTTTCTCACTTCTACTAGTGAATGTAATGTTGCACACCCATACAAAGTGCACCTCCCCACGATGTTTTTCAGAAACCTATCCTACATTGCCACTGCACGTTCCCTGACGTCCCCATGCTGACCAACCCACGGTGCTTTTACCCATCCTACATTGCCACTCACTGCCTATGCTAATTCAGACCCTCCGATTCACACCACCCCGTGATGTTTTTCTCACGCCTACCAGTGAATGTAATGTTACACTCCCATACAATGCGCACCAATCCGTGATGTTATTCTCACTCCTACTAGTGAATGTAATGTTACACACCCATACAATGCGCACCACCCCGCGATGTTTTTCAGAAACCTATCCTACATTGCCACTGCACGTTCCCTGACGTCCCCATGCTGACCAACCCACGGTGCTTTTACCCATCCTACATTGCCACTCACTGCCTATGCTAATTCAGACCCTCCGATTCACACCACCCCGTGATGTTTTTCTCACGCCTACCAGTGAATGTAATGTTACACTCCCATACAATGCGCACCAATCCGTGATGTTATTCTCACTCCTACTAGTGAATGTAATGTTACACACCCATACAATGCGCACCCCCCCGCGATGTTTTTCAGAAACCTATCCTACATTGCCACTGCATGTTCCCTGACCTCCCCATGCTGACCACCCCGCGGTGCTTTTCTCCATCCTACATTGCCACTCACTGACTATCCTAATTACGACGCTACGATTCACACCACCCCGTGATGTTTTTCTCACCTACTGGTGAATGTAATGTTACACACCCATACAATGCACTCCACCACGCGATGTTTTTCATAAACCTATCCTACATTGCCACTGCATGTTCCCTGACCTCCCCATGCTGACCACCCCGCGGTGCTTTTCTCCATCCTACATTGCCACTCACTGCCTATCCCAATTTAGACCCTCTGATTCACACAACCCCTTGATGTTTTTCTCACTCCTACTAGTGAATGTAATGTTACACAGCAATACAATGGGAACCACTCCCGGATGTTTTTCAGAAACCTATCCTACATTGCCACTGCATGTTCCCTGACCTCCCCATGCTGACAACCCCGCGGTGCTTTTCTCCATCCTACATTGACACTCACTGCCTATCCTAATTCAGACACTCCGATTCACACCACCACGTGCTGTTTTTATCACTCCTACTAGTGAATGTAATGTTACACACCCATACAATACGCACCACCCCAAGATGTTTTTCAGAAACCTATCCTACATTGCCACTGCATGTTCCCTGACCTCCCCATGCTGACCACCCCGCGGTGCTTTTCTCCATCCTACATTGCCACTCACTGCCTATCCTAATTCATTCCCTCCGATTCACACCACCCCGTGATGTTTTTCTCACTCCTACTAGTGAATGTATTGTTACACACCCATAAAAGGCGCACTACAACCGGATGTTTTTCAGAAACCTATCCTACATTGCCACTACATGTTCCCTGACCTCCCAATGCTGACCACCCCGTGGTGCTTTTCTCCATCCTACATTGCCACTCACTGCATATCCTAATTCAGACCATATGATTCACACAACCCCATGATGTTTTTCTCACTCCTACTAGTGAATGGAATGTTACAAACCCATACAATGCGCACCACCGCGTGATGTTTTTCTCACTCCTACTAGTGAATGTAATGTTACACACCCATACAATGCGCACCACCCAGCGATGTTTTTCATAAACCTATGCTACATTGCCACTGCATGTTCCCCGACCTACCCATGCTGACCACCCCGCTGTGCTTTTCTCCATCCTACATTGCCACTCACTGCCTATCCTATTCAGTCCCTCCGATTCACACCACCCCGTTAGTTTTTCTCACTCCTACTAGTGAATGTAATGTTACACAACCATACAATGCGCACCACCCCGCGATGTTGTTCAGAAACCTATCCTACATTGTCCCTGCATGTTCCCTGACCTACACATGCTGACCATCCCGCGGTGCTTTTCTCCATCCTACATTGCCACTCACTGCCTATCCTATTCAGACCCTCCGATTTACACCACCCCGTTATGTTTTTCTCACTCCTACTAGTGAATGTAATGTTACACACCCATACAATGCGCACCACCGCGCGATGTTTTTCAGAAACCTATCCTACATTTCCACTGTATGTTCCCTGACCTCCCCATGCTGACCACCCCGCGGTGCTTTTCTCCATCCTATATTGCCAGTCACTGCCTATCCTATTTCAGACCCTACGAGTCACACCACCCCGGGATGTTTTTCTCACTCCTACTAGTGAATGTAATGTTACACACCCATACCATGCGCACGAGCCTGCGATGTTTTTCAGAAACCTATCCTACATTGCCACTGCATGTTCCCTGACCTCCCCATGCTGACGACCCCGCGGTGCTTTTCTCGATGCTACATTGCCACTCACTTCCTATCCTAATTCAGATCCTCCGATTCACACCACCCCGTGATGTTTTTCTCACTCCTACTAGTGAATGTAATGTTACACACCCATACATTGCTCACCACCCTGCGATGTTTTTCTCACTCCTACTAGTGAATGTAATGTTACACACCCATACAATTCGTACCACCACGCGATGTTTTTCAGAAACCTATCCTACATTGCCACTGCATGTTCCCTGACCTCCCCATGCTGACCACCCCGCGGTGCTTTTCCCCATCCTACATTGCCACTCACTGCCGATCCTAATTCAGACCCTCCGATTCACACCACCCCTGATGTTTTTCTCACTCCTACAAGTGAATGTAATGTTACACACCCATACAATGCGCACCACCCCCGGATGTTTTTCAGAAACCTATCCTACATTGCCACTGCGTGTTCCGTGACCTCCACATGATGACCACCCCGCGGTTCTTTTCTCCATCCTACCTCGCTACTCACTTCCTATCCTAATTCAGACCCTTCGATTCACAACATCGCGTTTTTTTTTTCACTCCTACTAGTGAATGGAATGTTACACACCCATACAATGCGCACCACCCCGCGATGTTTTTCAGAAACCTATCCTACGTTGCCACTGCATGTTCCCTGACCTCCCCATGCTGACCACCACGCGGTGCTTTTCTCCATCCTATATTGCCACTCACTGCCTATCCTAATTCAGACCCTACGATTCACACCACCCCGTGATGTTTTTCTCACTCCTACTGGTGAATGTAATGTTACACACCCATACAATGCGCACCACCCCGCGATGTTTTTCAGAAACCTATCCTACATTGCCACTGCATGTTCCCTGACCTCCCCATGCTGACGACACCGCGGTGCTTTTCTCGATGCTACATTGCCACTCACTTCCTATCCTAATTCAGATCCTCCGATTTACACCACCCCGTGATGTTTTTCTCACTCCTACTAGTGAATGTAATGTTACACACCCGTACAATGCACACCACCCCGCGATGTTTTTCAGAAACCTATGCTACATTGCCACTGCATGTTCCCTGACTTCCCCATGCTGACCACCCCGCGGTGCTTTTCTCCATTCTACATTGCCACTAACTGCCTATCCTAATACAGACCTTCTGATTGACACCACCCCGTGATGTTTTTCGCACTCCTACTAGTGAATGTAATGTTACACACACATAAAATGCGCACCACCCCGCGATGTTTTTCAGAAACCTATCCTACATTGCCACTGCATGTTCCCTGACCTCCCCATGCTGACCACCCCACGGTGCTTTTCTCCATCCTGCAATGCCACTCACTGCCTATCCTAATTCAGACCCTCCGATTCACACCACCCCGTGATGTTTTTCTCACTCCTACTTGTGAATGTAATGTTACACACCCATACAATGCGCACCACACCGCGATGTTTTTCAGAAACCTATCCTACATTGCCACTGCATGTTCCCTGACCTCCCCATGCTGACCACCCCTCGGTGATTATCTCCATCCTACATTTCCACTCACTGCCTATTCTAATTCAGACCCTCCGATTCACACCAACCCGTGATGTTTTTCTCACTCCTACTAGTGAATGTATTGTTACACACCCATACAATGCGCACCACCCCGCTATGTTTTTCAGAATCCAATTCTACATTGCCACTGCATGTTCCCTGACCTCCCCATGTTGACCACCCCGCGGTGCTTTTCTCCATCCTGCAATGCCACTCACTGCTTATCCTAATTCAGACCCTCCGATTCTCACCACCGTGTGATGTTTTTCTCACTCCTACTTGTGAATGTAATGTTACACACCCATACAATGCGCACCACCCCGCGTTGTTTTTCACAAACCTATCCTACATTGCCACTGCATGTTCCCTGACCTCCCCATGCTGACCACCCCGCTGTGCTTTCTCCATCCTACATTGCCACTCACTACCTATTCTAATACAGACCCTCTTATTCACATGACCCCGTGATGTTTTTCTCACTCCTACTAGTGAATGTATTGTTACACACCCATACAATGCGCACCACCCGACGATGTTTTTCAGAAACTTATCCTACATTGCCACTGCATGTTCCCTGACCTCCCCATGCTGAGCACTCCGCGGTGCTTTTCTCCATCCTACATTGCCACTCACTGCCTATCCTAATTCAGACCCTCTGATTCACACCACCCCGTGATGTTTTTCTCACGCCTACCAGTGAATGTAATGTTACACTCCCATACAATGCGCACCAATCCGTGATGTTATTCTCACTCCTACTAGTGAATGTAATGTTACACACCCATACAATGCGCACCACCCCGCGATGTTTTTCAGAAACCTATCCTACATTGCCACTGCATGTTCCCTGACCTCCCCATGCTGACCACCCCGCGGTGCTTTTCTCCATCCTACATTGCCACTCACTGACTATCCTAATTACGACGCTACGATTCACACCACCCCGTGATGTTTTTCTCACCTACTGGTGAATGTAATGTTACACACCCATACAATGCACTCCACCACGCGATGTTTTTCATAAACCTATCCTACATTGCCACTGCATGTTCCCTGACCTCCCCATGCTGACCACCCCGCGGTGCTTTTCTCCATCCTACATTGCCACTCACTGCCTATCCCAATTTAGACCCTCTGATTCACACAACCCCTTGATGTTTTTCTCACTCCTACTAGTGAATGTAATGTTACACAGCAATACAATGGGAACCACTCCCGGATGTTTTTCAGAAACCTATCCTACATTGCCACTGCATGTTCCCTGACCTCCCCATGCTGACAACCCCGCGGTGCTTTTCTCCATCCTACATTGACACTCACTGCCTATCCTAATTCAGACACTCCGATTCACACCACCACGTGCTGTTTTTATCACTCCTACTAGTGAATGTAATGTTACACACCCATACAATACGCACCACCCCAAGATGTTTTTCAGAAACCTATCCTACATTGCCACTGCATGTTCCCTGACCTCCCCATGCTGACCACCCCGCGGTGCTTTTCTCCATCCTACATTGCCACTCACTGCCTATCCTAATTCATTCCCTCCGATTCACACCACCCCGTGATGTTTTTCTCACTCCTACTAGTGAATGTATTGTTACACACCCATAAAAGGCGCACTACAACCGGATGTTTTTCAGAAACCTATCCTACATTGCCACTACATGTTCCCTGACCTCCCAATGCTGACCACCCCGTGGTGCTTTTCTCCATCCTACATTGCCACTCACTGCATATCCTAATTCAGACCATATGATTCACACAACCCCATGATGTTTTTCTCACTCCTACTAGTGAATGGAATGTTACAAACCCATACAATGCGCACCACCGCGTGATGTTTTTCTCACTCCTACTAGTGAATGTAATGTTACACACCCATACAATGCGCACCACCCAGCGATGTTTTTCATAAACCTATGCTACATTGCCACTGCATGTTCCCCGACCTACCCATGCTGACCACCCCGCTGTGCTTTTCTCCATCCTACATTGCCACTCACTGCCTATCCTATTCAGTCCCTCCGATTCACACCACCCCGTTAGTTTTTCTCACTCCTACTAGTGAATGTAATGTTACACAACCATACAATGCGCACCACCCCGCGATGTTGTTCAGAAACCTATCCTACATTGTCCCTGCATGTTCCCTGACCTACACATGCTGACCATCCCGCGGTGCTTTTCTCCATCCTACATTGCCACTCACTGCCTATCCTATTCAGACCCTCCGATTTACACCACCCCGTTATGTTTTTCTCACTCCTACTAGTGAATGTAATGTTACATACCCATACAATGCGAACCACCCCGCGATGTTTTTCAGAAACCTATCCTACATTATCACTGCTTGTTGCCTGACATCGACAGGCTGACCACCCCGCGGTGCTTTTCTCCATCCTACATTGCCACTCAATGCCTATCCTAATTCAGACCCTGCGATTCACACCACCCCGTGATGTTTTTCTCACTCCTACTAGTGAATGTAATGTTACACACCCATACAATGCGCACCACCCCGCGATGTTTTTCAGAAACCTATCCTACATTTCCACTGTATGTTCCCTGACCTCCCCATGCTGACCACCCCGCGGTGCTTTTCTCCATCCTATATTGCCAGTCACTGCCTATCCTATTTCAGACCCTACGAGTCACACCACCCCGGGATGTTTTTCTCACTCCTACTAGTGAATGTAATGTTACACACCCATACCATGCGCACGAGCCTGCGATGTTTTTCAGAAACCTATCCTACATTGCCACTGCATGTTCCCTGACCTCCCCATGCTGACGACCCCGCGGTGCTTTTCTCGATGCTACATTGCCACTCACTTCCTATCCTAATTCAGATCCTCCGATTCACACCACCCCGTGATGTTTTTCTCACTCCTACTAGTGAATGTAATGTTACACACCCATACATTGCTCACCACCCTGCGATGTTTTTCTCACTCCTACTAGTGAATGTAATGTTACACACCCATACAATTCGTACCACCACGCGATGTTTTTCAGAAACCTATCCTACATTGCCACTGCATGTTCCCTGACCTCCCCATGCTGACCACCCCGCGGTGCTTTTCCCCATCCTACATTGCCACTCACTGCCGATCCTAATTCAGACCCTCCGATTCACACCACCCCTGATGTTTTTCTCACTCCTACAAGTGAATGTAATGTTACACACCCATACAATGCGCACCACCCCCGGATGTTTTTCAGAAACCTATCCTACATTGCCACTGCGTGTTCCGTGACCTCCACATGATGACCACCCCGCGGTTCTTTTCTCCATCCTACCTCGCTACTCACTTCCTATCCTAATTCAGACCCTTCGATTCACAACATCGCGTTTTTTTTTTCACTCCTACTAGTGAATGGAATGTTACACACCCATACAATGCGCACGACCCCGCGATGTTTTTCAGAAACCTATCCTACGTTGCCACTGCATGTTCCCTGACCTCCCCATGCTGACCACCACGCGGTGCTTTTCTCCATCCTATATTGCCACTCACTGCCTATCCTAATTCAGACCCTACGATTCACACCACCCCGTGATGTTTTTCTCACTCCTACTGGTGAATGTAATGTTACACACCCATACAATGCGCACCACCCCGCGATGTTTTTCAGAAACCTATCCTACATTGCCACTGCATGTTCCCTGACCTCCCCATGCTGACGACACCGCGGTGCTTTTCTCGATGCTACATTGCCACTCACTTCCTATCCTAATTCAGATCCTCCGATTTACACCACCCCGTGATGTTTTTCTCACTCCTACTAGTGAATGTAATGTTACACACCCGTACAATGCACACCACCCCGCGATGTTTTTCAGAAACCTATGCTACATTGCCACTGCATGTTCCCTGACTTCCCCATGCTGACCACCCCGCGGTGCTTTTCTCCATTCTACATTGCCACTAACTGCCTATCCTAATACAGACCTTCTGATTGACACCACCCCGTGATGTTTTTCGCACTCCTACTAGTGAATGTAATGTTACACACACATAAAATGCGCACCACCCCGCGATGTTTTTCAGAAACCTATCCTACATTGCCACTGCATGTTCCCTGACCTCCCCATGCTGACCACCCCACGGTGCTTTTCTCCATCCTGCAATGCCACTCACTGCCTATCCTAATTCAGACCCTCCGATTCACACCACCCCGTGATGTTTTTCTCACTCCTACTTGTGAATGTAATGTTACACACCCATACAATGCGCACCACACCGCGATGTTTTTCAGAAACCTATCCTACATTGCCACTGCATGTTCCCTGACCTCCCCATGCTGACCACCCCTCGGTGATTATCTCCATCCTACATTTCCACTCACTGCCTATTCTAATTCAGACCCTCCGATTCACACCAACCCGTGATGTTTTTCTCACTCCTACTAGTGAATGTATTGTTACACACCCATACAATGCGCACCACCCCGCTATGTTTTTCAGAATCCAATTCTACATTGCCACTGCATGTTCCCTGACCTCCCCATGTTGACCACCCCGCGGTGCTTTTCTCCATCCTGCAATGCCACTCACTGCTTATCCTAATTCAGACCCTCCGATTCTCACCACCGTGTGATGTTTTTCTCACTCCTACTTGTGAATGTAATGTTACACACCCATACAATGCGCACCACCCCGCGTTGTTTTTCACAAACCTATCCTACATTGCCACTGCATGTTCCCTGACCTCCCCATGCTGACCACCCCGCTGTGCTTTCTCCATCCTACATTGCCACTCACTACCTATTCTAATACAGACCCTCTTATTCACATGACCCCGTGATGTTTTTCTCACTCCTACTAGTGAATGTATTGTTACACACCCATACAATGCGCACCACCCGACGATGTTTTTCAGAAACTTATCCTACATTGCCACTGCATGTTCCCTGACCTCCCCATGCTGAGCACTCCGCGGTGCTTTTCTCCATCCTACATTGCCACTCACTGCCTATCCTAATTCAGACCCTCTGATTCACACCACCCCGTGATGTTTTTCTCACTCCTACTAGTGAATGTAATGTTATACACCCATACAATGCGCACCACACCCGGATGTTTTTCAGAAACCTATCCTACATTGCCACTGCATGTTCCCTGATTTCCCCATGCTGACCACCCCGCGGTGCTTTTCTCCATCCTACATTGCGACTCACTGCCTATCCTAATTCAGACCCTCCGATTCACACCAACCCGTGATGTTTTTATCACTGCTACTAGTGAATGTAATGTTACACACCCATACAATGCGCACCACCCCGCGATGTTTTTCAGAAACCTATCCTACATTGCCACTGCATGTTCCCTGACCTCCATATGCTGACCATCCAGCGGTGCTTTTCTCCATTCTACATTGCCACTCACTGCCTATCCTAATTCAGACACTCCGATTCACACCACCCCGTGATGTTTTTCTCACTCCTACTGAATATAATGTTACACACCCATACAATGCGCACCACCCCGTGATGTTTTTCAGAAAACTATCGTACATTGCCACTGCATGTTCCCTGACCTCCCCATGCTGACCACCCCGCGGTGCTTTTCTCCATCCTACATTGCCAGTCACTGCCTATCCTAATTCAGACCCTACGATTCACACCACCCCGTGATGTTTTTCTCACTCCTACTAGTGAATGTAATGTTACACTCCCATATAATACACACCAACCCGTGATGTTTTTCTCTCTCCTACTAGTGAATGTAATGTTACACACCCATACAATTCGTACCACCACGCGATGTTTTTCAGAAACCTATCCTACATTGCCACTGCATGTTCCCTGACCTCCCCATGAAGACCAACCTGCGGTGCTTTTCCCCATCCTACATTGCCACTCACTGCGGATCCTAATTGAGACCCTCCGATTCACACCACCCCTGATGTTTTTCTCACTCCTAATAGTGAATGTAATGTTACACACCCATACAATGCGCACCACCCCCGAATGTTTTTCAGAAACCTATCCTATATTGAACACTGCATGTTCCCTGACCTCCCCATGCTGACCACCCCGCGGTGCTTTTCTCCATCCTACCTCACTACTCAATTCCTATCCTAATTCAGACCCTTCGATTCACAACATCGCGTTTTTTTTTTTTTCACTCCTACTAGTGAATGGAATGTTACGCACCCATACAATGCGCACCACCCCGCGATGTTTTTCAGAAACCTATCCTACATTGCCACTGCAAGTTCCCTGACCTCCCCATGCCTACCACCCCGCGGTGCTTTTCTCCATCCTATATTGCCACTCACTGCCTATCCTAATTCAGACCCTACGATTCACACCACCCCGTGATGTTTTACTCATCCTAATAGTGAATGTAATGTTACACACCCATATATTGCGCACCACCCCGCGATGTTTTTCAGAAACCTATACTACATTGCCACTACATGTTCCCTGACCTCCCCATGCTGACCACCCCGCGGTGCTTTTCTCCAACCTACATTGCCACTCACTGCCTATCTAATTCAGACCCTCCGATTCACACTACCCCGTTATGTTTTTCTCACTCCTACTGGTGAATGTAATGTTACACACCCATACAATGCGCACCACCCCGCGATGTTTTTCAGAAACCTATCCTACTTTGCCACTGCATGTTCCCTGACCTCCCCATGCTGACCACCACGCGGTGCTTTTCTCCATCCTATATTGCCACTCACTGCCTATCCTAATTCAGACCCTACGATTCACACCACCCCGTGATGTTTTTCTCACTCCTACTGGTGAATGTAATGTTACACACCCATACAATGCGCACCACCCCGCGATGTTTTTCAGAAACCTGTCCTACATTGCCACTGCATGTTCCCTAACCTCCCCATGCTGACGACACCGCGGTGCTTTTCTCGATGCTACATTGCCACTCACTTCCTACCCTAATTCAGATCCTCCGATTTACACCACCCCGTGATGTTTTTCTCACTCCTACTAGTGAATGTAATGTTACACACCCGTACAATGCACACCACCCCGCGATGTTTTTCAGAAACCTATGATACATTGCCACTGCATGTTCCCTGACTTCCCCATGCTGACCACCCCGCGGTGCTTTTCTCCATTCTACATTGCCACTAACTGCCTATCCTAATTCAGACCTTCTGATTGACACCACCCCGTGATGTTTTTCGCACTCCTACTAGTGAATGTAATGTTACACACACATAAAATGCGCACCACCCCGCGATGTTTTTCAGAAACCTATCCTACATTGCCACTGCATGTTCCCTGACCTCCCCATGCTGACCACCCCTCGGTGCTTTTCTCCATCCTACATTGCCACTCACTGCCTATCCTAATTCAGACCCTCCGATTCACACCAACCCGTGATGTTTTTCTCACTCCTACTAGTGAATGTATTGTTACACACCCATACAATGCGCACCACCCCGCTATGTTTTTCAGAAACCAATCCTACATTGCCACTGCATGTTCCCTGACCTCCCCATGCTGACCACCCCGCGGTGCTTTTCTCCATCCTGCAATGCCACTCACTGCCTATCCTAATTCAGACCCTCCGATTCACACCACCGCGTGATTTTTTTCTCACTCCTACTTGTGAATGTAATGTTACACACCCATACAATGCGCACCACCCCGCGATGTTTTTCAGAAACCTATCCTACACTGCCACTGCATGTTCCCTGACCTCCCCATGCTGACCACCCCGCTGTGCTTTCTCCATCCTACATTGCCACTCACTGCCTATTCTATTACAGACCCTCTTATTCACATGACCCCGTGATGTTTTTCTCACTCCTACTAGTGAATGTATTGTTAAACACCCATACAATGCGCACCATCTGACGATGTTTTTCAGAAACTTATCCTACATTGCCACTGCATGTTCCCTGACCTCCCCATGCTGAGCAACCCGCGGTGCTTTTCTCCATCCTACATTGCCACTCACTGCCTATCCTAATTCAGACCCTCTGATTCACACCAACCCGTGATGTTTTTCTCGCTCCTACTAGTGAATGTAATGTTACACACCCATACAATGTGCACCACCCCGTGAAGTTTTTCTCACTCCTACTTGTGAATGTAATGTTACACACCCATACAATGCGCAGCACCCCACGATGTTTTTCTGAAACCTTTTCTACATTGCCACTGCATGTTCCCTGACCTCCCCATGTGAACCACCCCGCTGTGCTTTTCTCCATCCTACATTGCCACTCACTGCATATCCTAATTCAGACCCTCCAATTCACACCACCCCGTGATGTTTTTCTCACTCCTACTAGTGAATGTAATGTTACACACCCATACAATGCGCACCACCCCGTGATGTTTTTCTCACTCCTACTAGTGAATGTAATGTTACACACCCATACAATGTGCACCACCCCGCGATGTTTTTCAGAAACCTATCCTATATTGCCACTGCATGTTCGCTGACCTCCCCATGCTGACCACACCGCGGTGCTATTCCCCATCCATCATTGCCACTCACTGCCTATCTTATTCAGACCCTCCGATTCACACCACCCCGTTAGTTTTTCTGACTCCTACAAGTGAATGTAATGTTACACACCCATACAATGAGCACCACCCCGCGATGTTGTTCAGAAACCTATCCTACATTGTCCCTGCATGTTCCCTGACCTACACATGCTGACCACCCCGCGGTGCTTTTCTCCATCCTACATTGCCACTCACTGCCTATCCTATTCAGACCCTCCAATTCACACCATCCTGTGATGTTTTTCTCACTCCTACTAGTGAATGTAATGTTACACACCCATACAATGCGCACCACACCGTGATGTTTTTCAGAAACCTATCCTACATTTCCACTGCATGTTCCCTGACCTCCCCATGCTGACCACCACGCGGTGCTTTTCTCCATCCTACATTGCCAGTCACTGCCTATCCTAATTCAGACCCTACGATTCACACCACCCCGTGATGTTTTTCTCACTCCTACTAGTGAATGTAATGTTACACTCCCATACAATACACACCAACCCGTGATGTTTTTCTCTCTCCTACTAGTGAATGTAATGTTACACACATATACAATTCGTACCACCACGCGATGTTTTTCAGAAACCTATCCTACATTGCCAATGCATGTTCCCTGACCTCCCCATGAAGACCAACCTGCGGTGCTTTTCCCCATCCTACATTGCCACTCACTGCCGATCCTAATTGAGACCCTCCGATTCACACCACCCCTGATGTTTTTCTCACTCCTACTAGTGAATGTAATGTTACACACCCATATAATGCGCACCACCCCCGAATGTTTTTCAGAAACCTATCCTACATTGCCACTGCATGTTCCCTGACCTCCCCATGCTGACCACCCCGCGGTGCTTTTCTCCATCCTACCTCGCCACTCACTTCCTATCCTAATTCAGACCCTCCGATTCACAACATCGCGTTTTTTTTTTCACTCCTACTAGTGAATGGAATTTTACGCACCCATACAATGCGCACCACCCCGCGATGTTTTTCAGAAACCTATCCTACATTGCAACTGCAAGTTCCCTGACCTCCCCATGCTGACCACCCCGCGGTGCCTTTCTCAATCCTACATTGCCACTCACTGCCTATCATAATTCAGACCCTCCGATTCACACCACCCCGTGATGTTTTACTCATCCTAATAGTGAATGTAATGTTACACACCCATACATTGCGCACCACCCCGCGATGTTTTTCAGAAACCTATCCTACATTTTCACTACATGTTCCGTGACCTCCCCATGCTGACCACCCCGCGGTGCTTTTCTCCAACCTACATTGCCACTCACTACCTATCTAATTCAGACCCTCCGATTCACACTACCCGTTATGTTTTTCTCACTCCTACTGGTGAATGTAATGTTACACACCCATACAATGCGCAACACCCGGCGATGTTTTTCAGAAACCTATCCTACGTTGCCACTGCATGTTCCCTGACCTCCCCATGCTGACCACCACGCGGTGCTTTTCTCCATCCTATATTGCCACTCACTGCCTATCCTAATTCAGACCCTACGATTCACACCACCCCGTGATGTTTTTCTCACTCCTACTGGTGAATGTAATGTTACACATCCATACAATGCTAACCACCCCGCGATGTTTTTCAGAAACCAATCCTACATTGCCACTGCATGTTCCCTGACCTCCCCATGCTGACGACACCGCGGTGCTTTTCTCGATGCTACATTGCCACTCACTTCCTATCCTAATTCAGATCCTCCGATTTACACCACCCCGTGATGTTTTTCTCACTCCTACTAGTGAATGTAATGTTACACACCCGTACAATGCACACCTCCCCGCGATGTTTTTCAGAAACCTATGCTACATTGCCACTGCATGTTCCCTGAGCTCCCCATGCTGACCACCCCGCGGTGCTTTTCTCCATCCTACATTGCCACTCACTTCCTATCCTAATTCAGACCCTCCGATTCACACCACCCCGTGATGTTTTTCTCACTCCTACTAGTGAATGTAATGTTACACACCCATACAATGCGCAACACCCCGTGATGTTCTTCTCACTCCTACCAGTGAATGTAATGTTACACACCCATACAATGCGCACTACCCAGCGATGTTTTTAGAAACCTATTCTACATTGCCACTACATTTTCCCCGACCTCCCCATGCTGACCACACCGCGGGGCTATTGTCCATCCTACATTGCCACTCACTGCCTATCCTAATTCAGACCCTCCAATTCACACCAACCCGTGATGATTTTCTCACTCCTACTAGTGAATGTAATGTTACACACCCATACAATGCGCAACACCCCATGATGTTTTTCTCACTCCTACTGGTGAATGTAATGTTACACACCCATACAATGCGCACCACCCCGCGATGTTTTCCAGAAACCTACCGTACATTGCCACTGCATGTTACCTGACCTCCCAATGCTGACCACCCCGCGGTGATTTTTTCCCCATCCTACATTGCCACTCACTGCATATCCTAATTCAGACCCTCCAATTCACACCACCCTGTGATGTTTTTCTCACTCCTACTAGTGAATGTAATGTTACACACCCATAAATTGCGCAACACTCCGTGATGTTTTTCTCACTCCTACTAGTGAATGTAATGTTACACACCCATACAATGCGCACCACCCTGCGATGTTTTTCAGAAACCTATGCTACATTGCCACTGCATGTTCCCTGACCTCCCCATGCTGACCACACCGCGGTGCTTTTCTCGATCCTATATTGCCCCTCACTGCCTATCCTAATTCAGACACTCCAATTCACACCACACCGTGATGTTTTTCTCACTCCTACTAGTGAACCTAATGTTACACACCCATACAATGCGCACCACCCCGCGATGTTTTTCAGAATCCTATCCTACATTGCCACTGCATGTTCCCTGACCTCCCCATGCTGACCACCCCTCGGTGCTTTTCTCCATCCTACATTGCCACTCACTGCCTATCATAATTCAGACCCTCCGATTCACACCAACCCGTGATGTTTTTCTCACTCCTACTAGTGAATGTATCGTTACACACCCATACAATGCGCACCACCCCGCTATGTTTTTCAGAAACCAATCCTACATTGCCACTGCATGTTCCCTGACCTCCCCATGCTGACCACCCCGCGTTGCTTTTCTCCATCCTGCAATGCCACTCACTGCCTATCCTAATTCAGACCCTCCGATTCACACCACCGCGTGATGTTTTTCTCACTCCTACTTGTGAATGTAATGTTACACACCCAAACATTGCGCACCACCGCGCGATGTTTTTCAGAAACCTATCCTACATTGCCACTGCATGTTCCCTGACCTCCCCATGCTGACCACCCTGCTGTGCTTTCTCCATCCTACATTACCACTCACTGCCTATTCTATTACAGACCCTCTTATTCACATGACCCCGTGATGTTTTTCTCACTCCTACTAGTGAATGTAATGTTACACACCCATATAATATGCACCACCCCCGAATGTTTTTCAGAAACCTATCCTACATTGCCACTGCATGTTCCCTGACCTCCCCATGCTGACCACCCCGCGGTGCTTTTCTCCATCCTACCTCGCTACTCACTTCCTATCCTAATTCAGACCCTCCGATTCACAACATCGCGTTTTTTTTTTCACTCCTACTAGTGAATGGAATGTTACGCACCCATACAATGCGCACCACCCCGCGATGTTGTTAAGAAACATATCCTACATTGCCACTGCAAGTTCCCTGACCTCCCCATGCTGACCACCCCGCGGTGCCTTTCTCAATCCTACATTGCCACTCACTGCCTATCATAATTCAGACCCTCCGATTCACACGACCCCGTGATGTTTTACTCATCCTAATAGTGAATGTAATGTTACACACCCATACATTGCGCACCACCCCGCGATGTTTTTCAGAAACCTATCCTACATTTCCACTACATGTTCCCTGACCTCCCCATGCTGACCACCCCGCGGTGCTTTTCTCTAACCTACATTGCCACTCACTGCCTATCTAATTCAGACCCTCCGATTCACACTACCCCGTTATGTTTTTCTCACTCCTACTGGTGAATGTAATGTTACACACCCATACAATGCGCACCACCCCGCGATGTTTTTCAGAAACCTATCCTACGTTGCCACTGCATGTTCCCTGACCTCCCCATGCTGACCACCACGCGGTGCTTTTCTCCATCCTATATTGCCACTCACTGCCTATCCTAATTCAGACCCTACGATTCACACCACCCCGTGATGTTTTTCTCACTCCTACTGGTGAATGTAATGTTACACACCCATACAATGCTAACCACCCCGCGATGTTTTTCAGAAACCTATCCTACATTGCCACTGCATGTTCCCTGACCTCCTCATGCTGACGACACCACGGTGCTTTTCTCGATGCTACATTGCCACTCACTTTCTATCCTAATTCAGAACCTCCGATTTACACCACCCCGTGATGTTTTTCTCACTCCTACTAGTGAATGTAATGTTACAAACCCGTACAATGCACACCACCCCGCGATGTTTTTCAGAAACCTATGCTACATTGCCACTGCATGTTCCCTGAGCTCCCCATGCTGACCACCCCGCGGTGCTTTTCTCCATCCTACATTGCCACTCACTTCCTATCCTAATTCAGCCCCTCCGATTCACACCAACCCGTGATGTTTTTCTCACTCCTACTAGTGAATGTAATGTTACACACCCATACAATGCGCAACACCCCGTGATGTTTTTCTCACTCCTACTGGTGAATGTAATGTTACACACCCATACAATGCGCACCACCCCACGATGTTTTTCTGAAACCTTTTCTACATTGCCACTGCATGTTCCCTGACCTCCCCATGTGAACCACCCCGTGGTGCTTTTATCCATCCTACATTGCCTCTCACTGCCTATCCTAATTCAGACCCTCCGATTCACACCACCCCGTGATGTTTTTCTCACTCCTACTAGTGAATGTAATGCTACACACCCATACAATGCGCACCACCCCGCGATGTTTTTCAGAAACCTATCGTACATTGCCACTGCATGTTACCTTACCTCCCCATGCTGACCACCCCGCGGTGATTTTTTCCCCATCCTACATTGCCACTCACTGCCTATCCTAATTCAGACCCTATGATTCACACCACCCCATGATGTTTTTCTCACTCCTACTGGTGAATGTAATGTTACACACCCATACAATGCTCACCACCCCCCGATGTTTTTCAGAAACCTATTCTACATTGCCACTGCATGTTCCCTGACCTCCACATGCTGACCACCCGCGGTGCTTTTCTCCATCCCACATTGCCACTCACTTCCTATCCTAATTCAGACCCTCCATTTCACACCACACCGTGAAGTTTTTCTCACTCCTACTAGTGAATATAATGTTAAACACCCATACAGTGTGCACCACCCCGCGATGTTTTTCAGAAACCTATCCTACATTGCCATTGCATGTTCCCTGACGTCCCCATGCTGACCAACCCGCGGTGTTTTCCCCATCCTACATTGCCACTCACTGCCTATCCTAATTCAGACCCTCCGATTCACACTACCCCGTGATGTTTTTCTCACTCCTACTAGTGAATGTAATGTTACACACCCCTACAATGCGCAACACCCCGTGAAGTTTTTCTCACTCCTACTGGTGAATGTAATGTTACACACCCATACAATGCGCACCACCCCATGATGTTTTTCTGAAACCTTTTCTACTTTGCCACTGCATATTCCCTGACCTCCCCATGCTGACCACCCCGCGGTGCTTTTATCCATCCTACATTGCCTCTCACTGCCTATCCTAATTCAGACCCTCCGATTCACACCACCCAGTGATGTTTTTCTCACTCCTATTAGTGAATGTAATGTTACACACCCATACAATGCGCAACACCCCGCGATGTTTTCCAAAAACCTATCATACATTGCCACTGCATGTTACCTGACCTCCCCATGCTGACCACCCCGCTGTGCTTTCTCCATCCTACATTGCCACTCACTGCCTATTCTATTACAGACCCTCTTATTCACATGACCCCGTGATGTTTTTCTCACTCCTACTAGTGAATGTATTGTTACACACCCATACAATGCGCACCACCCGACGATGTTTTTCAGAAACTTATCCTACATTGCCACTGCATGTTCCCTGACCTCCCCATGCTGAGCACCCCGCGGTGCTTTTCTCCATCCTATATTGCCACTCACTGCCTATCCTAGTTCAGACCCTCTGATTCACACCAACCCGTGATGTTTTTCTCACTCCTACTAGTGAATGTAATGTTACACACCCATACAATGTGCACCACCCCGTGATGTTTTTCTCACTCCTACTAGTGAATGTAATGTTACACACAAATACTATGCGCACCACCCAGCGATGTTTTTCAGAAACCTATGCTATATTGCCACTGCATGTTCCCCGACCTCCCCATGCTGACCACCCCGCTGTGCTTTTCTCCATCCTACATTGCCACTCACTGCCTATCCTAATTCAGACCCTCCAATTCACACCACCCCGTGATGTTTTTCTCACTCCTACTAGTGAATGTAATGTTACTCACCCATACAATGCGCACCACCCCGTGATGTTTTTCTCACTCCTACTAGTGAATGTAATGTTACACACCCATACAATGTGCACCACCCCGCGATGTTTTTCAGAAACCTATCCTATATTGCCACTGCATGTTCCCTGACCTCCCCATGCTGACCATACCGCGGTGCTATTCACCATCCATCATTGCCACTCACTGCCTATCTTATTCAGACCCTCCGATTCACACCACCCCGTTAGTTTTTCTGACTCCTACTAGTGAATGTAATGTTACACACCCATACAATGCGCACCACCCCGCGATGTTGTTCAGAAACCTATCCTACATTGTCCCTGCATGTTCCCTGACCTACACATGCTGACCACCCCGCGGTGCTTTTCTCCATCCTACATTGCCAGTCACTGCCTATCCTAATTCAGACGCTACGATTCACACCACCCCGTGATTTTTTTCTCACTCCTACTAGTGAATGTAATGTTACACTCCCATACAATACACACCAACCCGTGATGTTTTTCTCTCTCCTACTAGTGAATGTAATGTTACACACCCATACAATTCGTACCACCACGCGATGTTTTTCAGAAACCTATCCTACATTGGCACTGCATGTTCCCTGACCTCCCCATGAAGACCAACCTGCGGTGCTTTTCCCCATCCTACATTGCCACTCACTGCCGATCCTAATTGAGACCCTCCGATTCACACCACCCCTGATGTTTTTCTCACTCCTACTAGTGAATGTAATGTTACACACCCATATAATGCGCACCACCCCCGAATGTTTTTCAGAAACCTATCCTACATTGCCACTGCATGTTCCCTGACCTCCCCATGCTGACCAACCCGCGGTGCTTTTCTCCATCCTACCTCGCTACTCACTTCCTATCCTAATTCAGACCCTCCGATTCACAACATCGCGTTTTTTTTTCACTCCTACTAGTGAATGGGATGTTACGCACCCATACAATGCGCATCACCCGGCGATGTTTTTCAGAAACCTATCCTACATTGCCACTGCATGTTCCCTGACCTCCCCATGCTGAGCACCCCGCGGTGCTTTTCTCCAACCTACATTGCCACTCACTGCCTATCTAATTGAGACCCTCCGATTCACACTACCCCGTTATGTTTTTCTCACGCATACTGGTGAATGTAATGTTACACACCCATACAATGCGCACCACACCGCGATGTTTTTCAGAAACCTATCCTACGTTGCCACTGCATGTTCCCTGACCTCCCCATGCTGACCACCACGCGGTGTTTTCTCCATCCTATATTGCCACTCACTGCCTATCCTAATTCAGACCCTAGGATTCACACCACCCCGTGATGTTTTTCTCACTCCTACTAGTGAATGTAATGTTACACACCCATACAATGCGCACCACTCCGCGATGTTTTTCAGAAACCTATCCTACATTGCCACTGCATGTTCCCTGACCTCCCCATGCTGACCACCCCGCGGTGCTTTTCTCCATCCTACATTGCCACTAACTGCCTATCCTAATTCCAACCCTCCGATTCACACCACCCCGTGATGTTTTTCTCACTCCTCCTAGTGAATGTAATGTTACACACACATACCATGCGCACCACTCCGCGATGTTTTTCAGAAACCTATCCTACATTGCCACTGCATTTTCCCTGACCTCAGCATGCTGAGCACCCCGTGGGGCTTCTCTCCATCCTACATTGCCACTCACTGCCTATCCTATTTCAGACCCTCCGATTCACACCACCCCGTGATGTTTTTCTGACTCCTACTAGTGAATGTAATGTTACAAACCCATACAGTGCGCACCACCTCGCGATGTTTTTCAGAAACCTATCCTACATTGCCACTGCATGTTCCCTGACCTCCCCATGCTGACCACCCGGGAGTGCTTTTCTCCATCCTACATTGCCACTCACTGCCTATCCTAATTCCAACCCTCCGATTCTCACCACCCCGTGATGTTTTTCTCACTCCTACTAGTGAATGTAATGTTACACACCCATACAATGCCCACCACCCCGCGATGTTTTTCAGAAATCTATCATACATTGCCACTGCATGTTACCTGACCTCCCCATGCTGACCACCCCGCTGTGCTTTCTCCATCCTACATTGCCACTCACTGCCTATTCTATTACAGACCCTCTTATTCACATGACCCCGTGATGTTTTTCTCACTCCTACTAGTGAATGTATTGTTACACACCCATACAATGCGCACCACCCGACGATGTTTTTCAGAAACTTATCCTACATTGCCACTGCATGTTCCCTGACCTCCCCATGCTGAGCACCCCGCGGTGCTTTTCTCCATCCTATATTGCCATTCACTGCCTATCCTAGTTCAGACCCTCTGATTCACACCAACCCGTGATGTTTTTCTCACTCCTACTAGTGAATGTAATGTTACACACCCATACAATGTGCACCACCCCGTGATGTTTTTCTCACTCCTACTAGTGAATGTAATGTTACACACAAATACTATGCGCACCACCCAGCGATGTTTTTCAGAAACCTATGCTACATTGCCACTGCATGTTCCCCGACCTCCCCATGCTGACCACCCCGCTGTGCTTTTCTCCATCCTACATTGCCACTCACTGCCTATCCTAATTCAGACCCTCCAATTCACACCACTCCGTGATGTTTTTCTCACTCCTACTAGTGAATGTAATGTTACACAATCATACAATGCGCACCACCCCGTGATGTTTTTCTCACTCCTACTAGTGAATGTAATGTTACACACCCATACAATGTGCACCACCCCGCGATGTTTTTCAGAAACCTATCCTATATTGCCACTGCATGTTCCCTGACCTCCCCATGCTGACCACACCGCGGTGCTATTCACCATCCATCATTGCCACTCACTGCCTATCTTATTCAGACCCTCCGATTCACACCACCCTGTTAGTTTTTCTGACTCCTACTAGTGAATGTAATGTTACACACCCATACAATGCGCACCACCCCGCGATGTTGTTCAGAAACCTATCCTACATTGTCCCTGCATGTTCCCTGACCTACACATGCTGACCACCCAGCGGTGCTTTTCTCCATCCTACATTGCCAGTCACTGCCTATCCTAATTCAGACCCTACGATTCACACCACCCCGTGATGTTTTTCTCACTCCTACTAGTGAATGTAATGTTACACTCCCATACAATACACACCAACCCGTGATGTTTTTCTCTCTCCTACTAGTGAATGTAATGTTACACACCCATACAATTCGTACCACCACGCGATGTTTTTCAGAAACCTATCCTACATTGGCACTGCATGTTCCCTGACCTCCCCATGAAGACCAACCTGCGGTGCTTTTCCCCATCCTACATTGCCACTCACTGCCGATCCTAATTGAGACCCTCCGATTCACACCACCCCTGATGTTTTTCTCACTCCTACTAGTGAATGTAATGTTACACACCCATATAATGCGCACCACCCCCGAATGTTTTTCAGAAACCTATCCTACATTGCCACTGCATGTTCCCTGACCTCCACATGCTGACCAACCCGCGGTGCTTTTCTCCATCCTACCTCGCTACTCACTTCCTATCCTAATTCAGACCCTCCGATTCACAACATCGCGTTTTTTTTTTTCACTCCTACTAGTGAATGGGATGTTACGCACCCATACAATGCGCACCACCCGGCGATGTTTTTCAGAAACCTATCCTACATTGCCACTGCATGTTCCCTGACCTCCCCATGCTGAGCACCCCGCGGTGCTTTTCTCCAACCTACATTGCCACTCACTGCCTATCTAATTGAGACCCTCCGATTCACACTACCCCGTTATGTTTTTCTCACTCCTACTGGTGAATGTAATGTTACACACCCATACAATGCGCACCACCCCGCGATGTTTTTCAGAAACCTATCCTACGTTGCCACTGCATGTTCCCTGACCTCCCCATGCTGACCACCACGCGGTGCTTTTCTCCATCCTATATTGCCACTCACTGCCTATCCTAATTCAGACCCTAGGATTCACACCACCCCGTGATGTTTTTCTCACTCCTACTAGTGAATGTAATGTTACACACCCATACAATGCGCACCACTCCGCGATGTTTTTCAGAAACCTATCCTACATTGCCACTGCATGTTCCCTGACCTCCCCATGCTGACCACCCCGCGGTGCTTTTCTCCATCCTACATTGCCACTAACTGCCTATCCTAATTCCAACCCTCCGATTCACACCACCCCGTGATGTTTTTCTCACTCCTCCTTGTGAATGTAATGTTACACACACATACCATGCGCACCACTCCGCGATGTTTTTCAGAAACCTATCCTACATTGCCACTGCATTTTCCCTGACCTCACCATGCTGAGCACCCCGTGGGGCTTCTCTCCATCCTACATTGCCACTCACTGCCTATCCTATTTCAGACCCCCCGATTCACACCACCCCGTGATGTTTTTCTGACTCCTACTAGTGAATGTAATGTTACAAACCCATACAGTGCGCACCACCTCGCGATGTTTTTCAGAAACCTATCCTACATTGCCACTGCATGTTCCCTGACCTCCCCATGCTGACCACACCGGAGTGCTTTTCTCCATCCTACATTGCCACTCACTGCCTATCCTAATTCCAACCCTCCGATTCTCACCACCCCGTGATGTTTTTCTCACTCCTACTAGTGAATGTAATGTTACACACCCATACAATGCCCACCACCCCGCGATGTTTTTCAGAAATCTATCATACATTGCCACTGCATGTTACCTGACCTCCCCATGCTGACCACCCCGCTGTGCTTTCTCCATCCTACATTGCCACTCACTGCCTATTCTATTACAGACCCTCTTATTCACATGACCCCGTGATGTTTTTCTCACTCCTACTAGTGAATGTATTGTTACACACCCATACAATGCGCACCACCCGACGATGTTTTTCAGAAACTTATCCTACATTGCCACTGCATGTTCCCTGACCTCCCCATGCTGAGCACCCCGCGGTGCTTTTCTCCATCCTATATTGCCACTCACTGCCTATCCTAGTTCAGACCCTCTGATTCACACCAACCCGTGATGTTTTTCTCACTCCTACTAGTGAATGTAATATTACACACCCATACAATGTGCACCACCCCGTGATGTTTTTCTCACTCCTACTAGTGAATGTAATGTTACACACAAATACTATGCGCACCACCCAGCGATGTTTTTCAGAAACCTATGCTACATTGCCACTGCATGTTCCCCGACCTCCCCATGCTGACCACCCCGCTGTGCTTTTCTCCATCCTACATTGCCACTCACTGCCTATCCTAATTCAGACCCTCCAATTCACACCACCCCGTGATGTTTTTCTCACTCCTACTAGTGAATGTAATGTTACACAATCATACAATGCGCACCACCCCGTGATGTTTTTCTCACTCCTACTAGTGAATGTAATGTTACACACCCATACAATGTGCACCACCCCACGATGTTTTTCAGAAACCTATCCTATATTGCCACTGCATGTTCCCTGACCTCCCCATGCTGACCACACCGCGGTGCTATTCACCATCCATCATTGCCACTCACTGCCTATCTTATTCAGACCCTCCGATTCACACCACCCCGTTAGTTTTTCTGACTCCTACTAGTGAATGTAATGTTACACACCCATACAATGCGCACCACCCCGCGATGTTGTTCAGAAACCTATCCTACATTGTCCCTGCATGTTCGCTGACCTACACATGCTGACCACCCCGCGGTGCTTTTCTCCATCCTACATTGCCAGTCACTGCCTATCCTAATTCAGACCCTACGATTCACACCACCCCGTGATGTTTTTCTCACTCCTACTAGTGAATGTAATGTTACACTCCCATACAATACACACCAACCCGTGATGTTTTTCTCTCTCCTACTAGTGAATGTAATGTTACACACCCATACAATTCGTACCACCACGCGATGTTTTTCAGAAACCTATCCTACATTGGCACTGCATGTTCCCTGACCTCCCCATGAAGACCAACCTGCGGTGCTTTTCCCCATCCTACATTGCCACTCACTGCCGATCCTAATTGAGACCCTCCGATTCACACCACCCCTGATGTTTTTCTCACTCCTACTAGTGAATGTAATGTTACACACCCATATAATGCGCACCACCCCCGAATGTTTTTCAGAAACCTATCCTACATTGCCACTGCATGTTCCCTGACCTCCCCATGCTGACCAACCCGCGGTGCTTTTCTCCATCCTACCTCGCTACTCACTTCCTATCCTAATTCAGACCCTCCGATTCACAACATCGCGTTTTTTTTTTTCACTCCTACTAGTGAATGGGATGTTACGCACCCATACAATGCGCACCACCCGGCGATGTTTTTCAGAAACCTATCCTACATTGCCACTGCATGTTCCCTGACCTCCCCATGCTGAGCACCCCGCGGTGCTTTTCTCCAACCTACATTGCCACTCACTGCCTATGTAATTGAGACCCTCCGATTCACACTACCCCGTTATGTTTTTCTCACTCCTACTGGTGAATGTAATGTTACACACCCATACAATGCGCACCACCCCGCGATGTTTTTCAGAAACCTATCCTACGTTGCCACTGCATGTTCCCTGACCTCCCCATGCTGACCACCACGCGGTGCTTTTCTCCATCCTATATTGCCACTCACTGCCTATCCTAATTCAGACCCTAGGATTCACACCACCCCGTGATGTTTTTCTCACTCCTACTAGTGAATGTAATGTTACACACCCATACAATGCGCACCACTCCGCGATGTTTTTCAGAAACCTATCCTACATTGCCACTGCATGTTCCCTGACCTCCCCATGCTGACCACCCCGCGGTGCTTTTCTCCATCCTACATTGCCACTAACTGCCTATCCTAATTCCAACCCTCCGATTCACACCACCCCGTGATGTTTTTCTCACTCCTCCTAGTGAATGTAATGTTACACACACATACCATGCGCACCACTCCGCGATGTTTTTCAGAAACCTATCCTACATTGCCACTGCATTTTCCCTGACCTCACCATGCTGAGCACCCCGTGGGGCTTCTCTCCATCCTACATTGCCACTCACTGCCTATACTAATTCAGGCCCTCCGATTCACACCACCCCGTGATGTTTTTCTCACTCCTACTAGTGAATGCAATGTTACACACCCATACAATGCTCACCACCCCGCGATGTTTTTCAGAAACCTATCCTACATTGCCACTGCATGTTATCAGACCTCACCATGCTGACCACCCCGCGGTGCTTTTTTCCATCCTAAATTGCCACTCACTGCCTATCCTAATTCAGACCCTCTGATTCACACCACCCCGTGATGTTTTTCTCACTCCTACTAGTGAATGTAATGTTACACTCCCATACAATACACACCAACCCGTGATGTTTTTCTCTCTCCTACTAGTGAATGTAATGTTACACACACATACAATGCGCACCACCCTGCGATGTTTTTCAGAAACCTATGCTACATTGCCATTGCATGTTCCCTGACCTCCCCATGCTGACCACACCGCGGTGCTTTTCTCCATCCTAAATTGCCCCTCACTGCCTAACCTAATTCAGACACTCCAATTCACACAACACCGTGATGTTTTTCTCACTCCTACTAGTGAAGGTAATGTTACACACACATACAATGTGCACCACCCCGAGATGTTTTTCAGAAACCTATGCTACATTGCCACTGCATGTTCCCCGACCTCCCCATGCTGACCACCCCGCTGTGCTTTTCTCCATCCTACATTGCCACTCACTGCCTATCCTAATTCAGACCCTCCAATTCATACCACCCCGTGATGTTTTTCTCACTCCTACTAGTGAATGTAATGTTACACACCCATACAATGCGCACCACCCCGTGATGTTTTTCTCACTCCTACTAGTGAATGTAATGTTACACACCCATACAATGTGCACCACCCCGCGATGTTTTTCAGAAACCTATCCTATATTGCCACTGCATGTTCCCTGACCTCCCCATGCTGACCACACCGCGGTGCTATTCACCATCCATCATTGCCACTCACTGCCTATCTTATTCAGACCCTCCGATTCACACCACCCCGTTAGTTTTTCTGACTCCTACTAGTGAATGTAATGTTACACACCCATACAATGCGCACCACCCCGCGATGTTGTTCAGAAACCTATCCTACATTGTCCCTGCATGTTCCCTGACCTACACATGCTGACCACCCCGCGGTGCTTTTCTCCATCCTATATTGCCACTCACTGCCTATCCTATTCAGACCCTCCGATTCACACCATCCCGTGATGTTTTTCTCACTCCTACTAGTGAATGTAATGTTACACACCCATACAATGCGCACCACACCGTGATGTTTTTCAGAAACCTATCCTACATTTCCACTGCATGTTCCCTGACCTCCCCATGCTGACCACCCCGCGGTGCTTTTCTCCATCCTACATTGCCAGTCACTGCCTATCCTAATTCAGACCCTACGATTCACACCACCCCGTGATGTTTTTCTCACTCCTACTAGTGAATGTAATGTTACACTCCCATACAATACACACCACCCCGTGATGTTTTTCTCACTCCTACTAGTGAATGTAATGTTACACTCCCATACAATACACACCAACCCGTGATGTTTTTCTCACTCCTACTAGTGAATGTAATGTTACACACCCATACAATGCGCACCACCCGGCGATGTTTTTCAGAAACCTATCCTACATTGCCACTGCATGTTCCCTGACCTCCCCATGCTGACCAACCCGCGGTGCTTTTCTCCATCCTACCTCGCTACTCACTTCCTATCCTAATTCAGACCCTCCGATTCACAACATCGCGTTTTTTTTTTCACTCCTACTAGTGAATGGGATGTTACGCACCCATACAATGCGCACCACCCGGCGATGTTTTTCAGAAAACTATCCTACATTGCCACTGCATGTTCCCTGACCTCCCCATGCTGACCACCCCGCTGTGCTTTCTCCATCCTACATTGCCACTCACTGCCTATTCTATTACAGACCCTCTTATTCACATGACCCCGTGATGTTTTTCTCACTCCTACTAGTGAATGTATTGTTACACACCCATACAATGCGCACCACCCGACGATGTTTTTCAGAAACTTATCCTACATTGCCACTGCATGTTCCCTGACCTCCCCATGCTGAGCACCCCGCGGTGCTTTTCTCCATCCTATATTGCCACTCACTGCCTATCCTAGTTCAGACCCTCTGATTCACACCAACCCGTGATGTTTTTCTCACTCCTACTAGTGAATGTAATGTTACACACCCATACAATGTGCACCACCCCGTGATGTTTTTCTCACTCCTACTAGTGAATGTAATGTTACACACAAATACTATGCGCACCACCCAGCGATGTTTTTCAGAAACCTATGCTACATTGCCACTGCATGTTCCCCGACCTCCCCATGCTGACCACCCCGCTGTGCTTTTCTCCATCCTACATTGCCACTCACTGCCTATCCTAATTCAGACCCTCCAATTCACACCACCCCGTGATGTTTTTCTCACTCCTACTAGTGAATGTAATGTTACACAATCATACAATGCGCACCACCCCGTGATGTTTTTCTCACTCCTACTAGTGAATGTAATGTTACACACCCATACAATGTGCACCACCCCGCGATGTTTTTCAGAAACCTATCCTATATTGCCACTGCATGTTCCCTGACATCCCCATGCTGACCACACCGCGGTGCTATTCACCATCCATCATTGCCACTCACTGCCTATCTTATTCAGACCCTCCGATTCACACCACCCCGTTAGTTTTTCTGACTCCTACTAGTGAATGTAATGTTACACACCCATACAATGCGCACCACCCCGCGATGTTGTTCAGAAACCTATCCTACATTGTCCCTGCATGTTCCCTGACCTACACATGCTGACCACCCCGCGGTGCTTTTCTCCATCCTACATTGCCAGTCACTGCCTATCCTAATTCAGACCCTACGATTCACACCACCCCGTGATGTTTTTCTCACTCCTACTAGTGAATGTAATGTTACACTCCCATACAATACACACCAACCCGTGATGTTTTTCTCTCTCCTACTAGTGAATGTAATGTTACACACCCATACAATTCGTACCACCACGCGATGTTTTTCAGAAACCTATCCTACATTGGCACTGCATGTTCCCTGACCTCCCCATGAAGACCAACCTGCGGTGCTTTTCCCCATCCTACATTGCCACTCACTGCCGATCCTAATTGAGACCCTCCGATTCACACCACCCCTGATGTTTTTCTCACTCCTACTAGTGAATGTAATGTTACACACCCATATAATGCGCACCACCCCCGAATGTTTTTCAGAAACCTATCCTACATTGCCACTGCATGTTCCCTGACCTCCCCATGCTGACCAACCCGCGGTGCTTTTCTCCATCCTACCTCGCTACTCACTTCCTATCCTAATTCAGACCCTCCGATTCACAACATCGCGTTTTTTTTTTCACTCCTACTAGTGAATGGGATGTTACGCACCCATACAATGCGCACCACCCGGCGATGTTTTTCAGAAACCTATCCTACATTGCCACTGCATGTTCCCTGACCTCCCCATGCTGAGCACCCCGCGGTGCTTTTCTCCAACCTACATTGCCACTCACTGCCTATCTAATTGAGACCCTCCGATTCACACTACCCCGTTATGTTTTTCTCACTCCTACTGGTGAATGTAATGTTACACACCCATACAATGCGCACCACCCCGCGATGTTTTTCAGAAACCTATCCTACGTTGCCACTGCATGTTCCCTGACCTCCCCATGCTGACCACCACGCGGTGCTTTTCTCCATCCTATATTGCCACTCACTGCCTATCCTAATTCAGACCCTAGGATTCACACCACCCCGTGATGTTTTTCTCACTCCTACTAGTGAATGTAATGTTACACACCCATACAATGCGCACCACTCCGCGATGTTTTTCAGAAACCTATCCTACATTGCCACTGCATGTTCCCTGACCTCCCCATGCTGACCACCCCGCGGTGCTTTTCTCCATCCTACATTGCCACTAACTGCCTATCCTAATTCCAACCCTCCGATTCACACCACCCCGTGATGTTTTTCTCACTCCTCCTAGTGAATGTAATGTTACACACACATACCATGCGCACCACTCCGCGATGTTTTTCAGAAACCTATCCTACATTGCCACTGCATTTTCCCTGACCTCACCATGCTGAGCACCCCGTGGGGCTTCTCTCCATCCTACATTGCCACTCACTGCCTATCCTATTTCAGACCCTCCGATTCACACCACCCCGTGATGTTTTTCTGACTCCTACTAGTGAATGTAATGTTACAAACCCATACAGTGCGCACCACCCCGCGATGTTTTTCAGAAACCTATCCTACATTGCCACTGCATGTTCCCTGACCTCCCCATGCTGACCACCCCGGAGTGCTTTTCTCCATCCTACATTGCCACTCACTGCCTATCCTAATTCCAACCCTCCGATTCTCACCACCCCGTGATGTTTTTCTCACTCC
This sequence comes from Cavia porcellus, assembly GCF_034190915.1. Lineage (NCBI taxonomy): Eukaryota > Metazoa > Chordata > Mammalia > Rodentia > Caviidae > Cavia > Cavia porcellus. Next base: position 69,962,341 of record NW_026947502.1, read on the forward strand.
TACTAGTGAATGTAATGTTACACACCCATACAATGCCCACCACCCCGCGATGTTTTTCAGAAATCTATCCTACAGTGCCACTGCATGTTCCCTGACCTCCCCGTGCTGAACACCCCACGGTGATTTTCTCCATCCTACATGGCCACTCACTGCCTATACTAATTCAGGCCCTCTGATTCACACCACCCCGTGATGTTTTTCTCACTCCTACTAGTGAATGCAATGTTACACACCCATACAATGCTCACCACCCCGCGATGTTTTTCAGAAACCTATCCTACATTGCCACTGCATGTTATCAGACCTCACCATGCTGACCACCCCGCGGTGCTTTTTTCCATCCTAAATTGCCACTCACTGCCTATCCTAATTCAGACCCTCTGATTCACACCACCCCGTGATGTTTTTCTCACTCCTACTAGTGAATGTAATGTTACACTCCCATACAATACACACCAACCCGTGATGTTTTTCTCTCTCCTACTAGTGAATGTAATGTTACACACACATACAATGCGCACCACCCTGCGATGTTTTTCAGAAACCTATGCTACATTGCCAGTGCATGTTCCCTGACCTCCCCATGCTGACCACACCGCGGTGCTTTTCTCCATCCTAAATTGCCCCTCACTGCCTATCCTAATTCAGACACTCCAATTCACACAACACCGTGATGTTTTTCTCACTCCTACTAGTGAAGGTAATGTTACACACACATACAATGTGCACCACCCCGAGATGTTTTTCAGAAACCTATGCTACATTGCCACTGCATGTTCCCCGACCTCCCCATGCTGACCACCCCGCTGTGCTTTTCTCCATCCTACATTGCCACTCACTGCCTATCCTAATTCAGACCCTCCAATTCATACCACCCCGTGATGTTTTTCTCACTCCTACTAGTGAATGTAATGTTACACACCCATACAATGCGCACCACCCCGTGATGTTTTTCTCACTCCTACTAGTGAATGTAATGTTACACACCCATACAATGTGCACCACCCCGCGATGTTTTTCAGAAACCTATCCTATATTGCCACTGCATGTTCCCTGACCTCCCCATGCTGACCACACCGCGGTGCTATTCACCATCCATCATTGCCACTCACTGCCTATCTTATTCAGACCCTCCTATTCACACCACCCCGTTTGTTTTTCTGACTCCTACTAGTGAATGTAATGTTACACACCCATACAATGCGCACCACCCCGCGATGTTGTTCAGAAACCTATCCTACATTGTCCCTGCATGTTCCCTGACCTACACATGCTGACCACCCCGCGGTGCTTTTCTCCATCCTATATTGCCACTCACTGCCTATCCTATTCAGACCCTCCGATTCACACCATCCCGTGATGTTTTTCTCACTCCTACTAGTGAATGTAATGTTACACACCCATACAATGCGCACCACACCGTGATGTTTTTCAGAAACCTATCCTACATTTCCACTGCATGTTCCCTGACCTCCCCATGCTGACCACCCCGCGGTGCTTTTCTCCATCCTACATTGCCAGTCACTGCCTATCCTAATTCAGACCCTACGATTCACACCACCCCGTGATGTTTTTCTCACTCCTACTAGTGAATGTAATGTTACACTCCCATACAATACACACCAACCCGTGATGTTTTTCTCACTCCTACTAGTGAATGTAATGTTACACACCCATACAATGCGCACCACCCGGCGATGTTTTTCAGAAACCTATCCTACATTGCCACTGCATGTTCCCTGACCTCCCCATGCTGACCAACCCGCGGTGCTTTTCTCCATCCTACCTCGCTACTCACTTCCTATCCTAATTCAGACCCTCCGATTCACAACATCGCGTTTTTTTTTTCACTCCTACTAGTGAATGGGATGTTACGCACCCATACAATGCGCACCACCCGGCGATGTTTTTCAGAAACCTATCCTACATTGCCACTGCATGTTCCCTGACCTCCCCATGCTGAGCACCCCGCGGTGCTTTTCTCCAACCTACATTGCCACTCACTGCCTATCTAATTGAGACCCTCCGATTCACACTACCCCGTTATGTTTTTCTCACTCCTACTGGTGAATGTAATGTTACACACCCATACAATGCGCACCACCCCGCGATGTTTTTCAGAAACCTATCCTACGTTGCCACTGCATGTTCCCTGACCTCCCCATGCTGACCACCACGCGGTGCTTTTCTCCATCCTATATTGCCACTCACTGCCTATCCTAATTCAGACCCTAGGATTCACACCACCCCGTGATGTTTTTCTCACTCCTACTAGTGAATGTAATGTTACACACCCATACAATGTGCACCACTCCGCGATGTTTTTCAGAAACCTATCCTACATTGCCACTGCATGTTCCCTGACCTCCCCATGCTGACCACCCCGCGGTGCTTTTCTCCATCCTACATTGCCACTAACTGCCTATCCTAATTCCAACCCTCCGATTCACACCACCCCGTGATGTTTTTCTCACTCCTCCTAGTGAATGTAATGTTACACACACATACCATGCGCACCACTCCGCGATGTTTTTCAGAAACCTATCCTACATTGCCACTGCATTTTCCCTGACCTCACCATGCTGAGCACCCCGTGGGGCTTCTCTCCATCCTACATTGCCACTCACTGCCTATCCTATTTCAGACCCTCCGATTCACACCACCCCGTGATGTTTTTCTGACTCCTACTAGTGAATGTAATGTTACAAACCCATACAGTGCGCACCACCCCGCGATGTTTTTCAGAAACCTATCCTACATTGCCACTGCATGTTCCCTGACCTCCCCATGCTGACCACCCCGGAGTGCTTTTCTCCATCCTACATTGCCACTCACTGCCTATCCTAATTCCAACCCTCCGATTCTCACCACCCCGTGATGTTTTTCTCACTCCTACTAGTGAATGTAATGTTACACACCCATACAATGCCCACCACCCCGCGATGTTTTTCAGAAATCTATCCTACAGTGCCACCGCATGTTCCCTGACCTCCCCGTGCTGAACACCCCACGGTGATTTTCTCCATCCTACATGGCCACTCACTGCCTATACTAATTCAGGCCCTCCGATTCACACCACCCCGTGATGTTTTTCTCACTCCTACTAGTGAATGCAATGTTACACACCCATACAATGCTCACCACCCCGCGATGTTTTTCAGAAACCTATCCTACATTGCCACTGCATGTTATCAGACCTCACCATGCTGACCACCCCGCGGTGCTTTTTTCCATCCTAAATTGCCAGTCACTGCCTATCCTAATTCAGACCCTCTGATTCACACCACCCCGTGATGTTTTTCTCACTCCTACTAGTGAATGTAATGTTACACTCCCATACAATACACACCAACCCGTGATGTTTTTCTCTCTCCTACTAGTGAATGTAATGTTACACACACATACAATGCGCACCACCCTGCGATGTTTTTCAGAAACCTATGCTACATTGCCAGTGCATGTTCCCTGACCTCCCCATGCTGACCACACCGCGGTGCTTTTCTCCATCCTAAATTGCCCCTCACTGCCTATCCTAATTCAGACACTCCAATTCACACAACACCGTGATGTTTTTCTCACTCCTACTAGTGAAGGTAATGTTACACACACATACAATGTGCACCACCCCGAGATGTTTTTCAGAAACCTATGCTACATTGCCACTGCATGTTCCCCGACCTCCCCATGCTGACCACCCCGCTGTGCTTTTCTCCATCCTACATTGCCACTCACTGCCTATCCTAATTCAGACCCTCCAATTCATACCACCCCGTGATGTTTTTCTCACTCCTACTAGTGAATGTAATGTTACACACCCATACAATGCGCACCACCCCGTGATGTTTTTCTCACTCCTACTAGTGAATGTAATGTTACACACCCATACAATGTGCACCACCCCGCGATGTTTTTCAGAAACCTATCCTATATTGCCACTGCATGTTCCCTGACCTCCCCATGCTGACCACACCGCGGTGCTATTCACCATCCATCATTGCCACTCACTGCCTATCTTATTCAGACCCTCCGATTCACACCACCCCGTTAGTTTTTCTGACTCCTACTAGTGAATGTAACGTTACACACCCATACAATGCGCACCACCCCGCGATGTTGTTCAGAAACCTATCCTACATTGTCCCTGCATGTTCCCTGACCTACACATGCTGACCACCCCGCGGTGCTTTTCTCCATCCTATATTGCCACTCACTGCCTATCCTATTCAGACCCTCCGATTCACACCATCCCGTGATGTTTTTCTCACTCCTACTAGTGAATGTAATGTTACACACCCATACAATGCGCACCACACCGTGATGTTTTTCAGAAACCTATCCTACATTTCCACTGCATGTTCCCTGACCTCCCCATGCTGACCACCCCGCGGTGCTTTTCTCCATCCTACATTGCCAGTCACTGCCTATCCTAATTCAGACCCTACGATTCACACCACCCCGTGATGTTTTTCTCACTCCTACTAGTGAATGTAATGTTACACTCCCATACAATACACACCACCCCGTGATGTTTTTCTCACTCCTACTAGTGAATGTAATGTTACACTCCCATACAATACACACCAACCGTGATGTTTTTCTCACTCCTACTAGTGAATGTAATGTTACACACCCATACAATGCGCACCACCCGGCGATGTTTTTCAGAAACCTATCCTACATTGCCACTGCATGTACCCTGACCTCCCCATGCTGACCAACCCGCGGTGCTTTTCTCCATCCTACCTCGCTACTCACTTCCTATCCTAATTCAGACCCTCCGATTCACAACATCGCGTTTTTTTTTTCACTCCTACTAGTGAATGGGATGTTACGCACCCATACAATGCGCACCACCCGGCGATGTTTTTCAGAAACCTATCCTACATTGCCACTGCATGTTCCCTGACCTCCCCATGCTGAGCACCCCGCGGTGCTTTTCTCCAACCTACATTGCCACTCACTGCCTATCTAATTGAGACCCTCCGATTCACACTACCCCGTTATGTTTTTCTCACTCCTACTGGTGAATGTAATGTTACACACCCATACAATGCGCACCACCCCGCGATGTTTTTCAGAAACCTATCCTACGTTGCCACTGCATGTTCCCTGACCTCCCCATGCTGACCACCACGCGGTGCTTTTCTCCATCCTATATTGCCACTCACTGCCTATCCTAATTCAGACCCTAGGATTCACACCACCCCGTGATGTTTTTCTCACTCCTACTAGTGAATGTAATGTTACACACCCATACAATGCGCACCACTCCGCGATGTTTTTCAGAAACCTATCCTACATTGCCACTGCATGTTCCCTGACCTCCCCATGCTGACCACCCCGCGGTGCTTTTCTCCATCCTACATTGCCACTAACTGCCTATCCTAATTCCAACCCTCCGATTCACACCACCCCGTGATGTTTTTCTCACTCCTCCTAGTGAATGTAATGTTACACACACATACCATGCGCACCACTCCGCGATGTTTTTCAGAAACCTATCCTACATTGCCACTGCATTTTCCCTGACCTCACCATGCTGAGCACCCCGTGGGGCTTCTCTCCATCCTACATTGCCACTCACTGCCTATCCTATTTCAGACCCTCCGATTCACACCACCCCGTGATGTTTTTCTGACTCCTACTAGTGAATGTAATGTTACAAACCCATACAGTGCGCACCACCCCGCGATGTTTTTCAGAAACCTATCCTACATTGCCACTGCATGTTCCCTGACCTCCCCATGCTGACCACCCCGGAGTGCTTTTCTCCATCCTACATTGCCACTCACTGCCTATCCTAATTCCAACCCTCCGATTCTCATCACCCCGTGATGTTTTTCTCACTCCTACTAGTGAATGTAACGTTACACACCCATACAATGCCCACCACCCCGCGATGTTTTTCAGAAATCTATCCTACAGTGCCACTGCATGTTCCCTGACCTCCCCGTGCTGAACACCCCACGGTGATTTTCTCCATCCTACATGGCCACTCACTGCCTATACTAATTCAGGCCCTCCGATTCACACCACCCCGTGATGTTTTTCTCACTCCTACTAGTGAATGCAATGTTACACACCCATACAATGCTCACCACCCCGCGATGTTTTTCAGAAACCTATCCTACATTGCCACTGCATGTTATCAAACCTCACCATGCTGACCACCCCGCGGTGCTTTTTTCCATCCTAAATTGCCACTCACTGCCTATTCTAATTCAGACCCTCTGATTCACACCAAGCCGTGATGTTTTTCTCACTCCTACTAGTGAATGTAATGTTACACTCCCATACAATACACACCAACCCGTGATGTTTTTCTCTCTCCTACTAGTGAATGTAATGTTACACACACATACAATGCGCACCACCCTGCGATGTTTTTCAGAAACCTATGCTACATTGCCAGTGCATGTTCCCTGACCTCCCCATGCTGACCACACCGCGGTGCTTTTCTCCATCCTAAATTGCCCCTCACTGCCTATCCTAATTCAGACACTCCAATTCACACAACACCGTGATGTTTTTCTCACTCCTACTAGTGAATGTAATGTTACACACCCATACAATGTGCACCACCCCGAGATGTTTTTCAGAAACCTATGCTACATTGCCACTGCATGTTCCCCGACCTCCCCATGCTGACCACCCCGCTGTGCTTTTCTCCATCCTACATTGCCACTCACTGCCTATCCTAATTCAGACCCTCCAATTCACACCACCCTGTGATGTTTTTCTCACTCCTACTAGTGAATGTAATGTTACACACCCATACAATGCGCACCACCCCGTGATGTTTTTCTCACTCCTACTAGTGAATGTAATGTTACACACCCATACAATGTGCACCACCCCACGATGTTTTTCAGAAACCTATCCTATATTGCCACTGCATGTTCCCTGACCTCCCCATGCTGACCACACCGCGGTGCTATTCACCATCCATCATTGCCACTCACTGCCTATCTTATTCAGACCCTCCGATTCACACCACCCCGTTAGTTTTTCTGACTCCTACTAGTGAATGTAATGTTACACACCCATACAATGTGCACCACCCCGCGATGTTGTTCAGAAACCTATCCTACATTGTCCCTGCATGTTCCCTGACCTACCACATGCTGACCACCCCGCGGTGCTTTTCTCCATCCTATATTGCCACTCACTGCCTATTCTATTCAGACCCTCCGATTCACACCATCCCGTGATGTTTTTCTCACTCCTACTAGTGAATGTAATGTTACACACCCATACAATGCGCACCACACCGTGATGTTTTTCAGAAACCTATCCTACATTTCCACTGCATGTTCCCTGACCTCCCCGTGCTGAACACCCCACGGTGATTTTCTCCATCCTACATGGCCACTCACTACCTATACTAATTCAGGCCCTCCGATTCACACCACCCCGTGATGTTTTTCTCACTCCTACTAGTGAATGCAATGTTACACACCCATACAATGCTCACCACCCCGCGATGTTTTTCAGAAACCTATCCTACATTGCCACTGCATGTTATCAGACCTCACCATGCTGACCACCCCGCGGTGCTTTTTTCCATCCTAAATTGCCACTCACTGCCTATTCTAATTCAGACCCTCTGATTCACACCACCCCGTGATGTTTTTCTCACTCCTACTAGTGAATGTAATGTTACACTCCCATACAATACACACCAACCCGTGATGTTTTTCTCTCTCCTACTAGTGAATGTAATGTTACACACACATACAATGCGCACCACCCTGCGATGTTTTTCAGAAACCTATGCTACATTGCCAGTGCATGTTCCCTGACCTCCCCATGCTGACCACACCGCGGTGCTTTTCTCCATCCTAAATTGCCCCTCACTGCCTATCCTAATTCAGACACTCCAATTCACACAACACCGTGATGTTTTTCTCACTCCTACTAGTGAATGTAATGTTACACACCCATACAATGTGCACCACCCCAAGATGTTTTTCAGAAACCTATGCTACATTGCCACTGCATGTTCCCCGACCTCCCCATGCTGACCACCCCGCTGTGCTTTTCTCCATCCTACATTGCCACTCACTGCCTATCCTAATTCAGACCCTCCAATTCACACCACCCCGTGATGTTTTTCTCACTCCTACTAGTGAATGTAATGTTACACACCCATACAATGCGCACCACCCCGTGATGTTTTTCTCACTCCTACTAGTGAATGTAATGTTACACACCCATACAATGTGCACCACCCCACGATGTTTTTCAGAAACCTATCCTATATTGCCACTGCATGTTCCCTGACCTCCCCATGCTGACCACACCGCGGTGCTATTCACCATCCATCATTGCCACTCACTGCCTATCTTATTCAGACCCTCCGATTCACACCACAACGTTAGTTTTTCTGACTCCTACTAGTGAATGTAATGTTACACACCCATACAATGCGCACCACCCCGCGATGTTGTTCAGAAACCTATCCTACATTGTCCCTGCATGTTCCCTGACCTACAAATGCTGACCACCCCGCGGTGCTTTTCTCCATCCTATATTGCCACTCACTGCCTATCCTATTCAGACCCTCCGATTCACACCATCCCGTGATGTTTTTCTCACTCCTACTAGTGAATGTAATGTTACACACCCATACAATGCGCACCACACCATGATGTTTTTCAGAAACCTATCCTACATTTCCACTGCATGTTCCCTGACCTCCCCATGCTGACCACCCCGCGGTGCTTTTCTCCATCCTACATTGCCAGTCACTGCCTATCCTAATTCAGACCCTACGATTCACACCACCCCGTGATGTTTTTCTCACTCCTACTAGTGAATGTAATGTTACACTCCCATACAATACACACCAACCCGTGATGTTTTTCTCTCTCCTACTAGTGAATGTAATGTTACACACCCATACAATTCGTACCACCACGCGATGTTTTTCAGAAACCTATCCTACATTGCCACTGCATGTTCCCTGACCTCCCCATGAAGACCAACCTGCGGTGCTTTTCCCATCCTACATTGCCACTCACTGCCGATCCTAATTGAGACCCTCCGATTCACACCACCCCTGATGTTTTTCTCACTCCTACTAGTGAATGTAATGTTACACACCCATATAATGCGCACCACCCCCGAATGTTTTTCAGAAACCTATCCTACATTGCCACTGCATGTTCCCTGACCTCCCCATGCTGACCAACCCGCGGTGCTTTTCTCCATCCTACCTCGCTACTCACTTCCTATCCTAATTCAGACCCTCTGATTCACAACATCGCGTTTTTTTTTTTCACTCCTACTAGTGAATGGGATGTTACGCACCCATACAATGCGCACCACCCGGCGATGTTTTTCAGAAACCTATCCTACATTGCCACTGCATGTTCCCTGACCTCCCCATGCTGAGCACCCCGCGGTGCTTTTCTCCAACCTACATTGCCACTCACTGCCTATCTAATTGAGACCTCCGATTCACACTACCCCGTTATGTTTTTCTCACTCCTACTGGTGAATGTAATGTTACACACCCATACAATGCGCACCACCCCGCGATGTTTTTCAGAAACCTATCCTACGTTGCCACTGCATGTTCCCTGACCTCCCCATGCTGACCACCACACGGTGCTTTTCTCCATCCTATATTGCCACTCACTGCCTATCCTAATTCAGACCCTAGGATTCACACCACCCCGTGATGTTTTTCTCACTCCTACTAGTGAATGTAATGTTACACACCCATACAATGCGCACCACTCCACGATGTTTTTCAGAAACCTATCCTACATTGCCACTGCATGTTCCCTGACCTCCCCATGCTGAACACCCCGCGGTGCTTTTCTCCATCCTACATTGCCACTAACTGCCTATCCTAATTCCAACCCTCCGATTCACACCACCCCGTGATGTTTTTCTCACTCCTCCTAGTGAATGTAATGTTACACACACATACCATGCGCACCACTCCGCGATGTTTTTCAGAAACCTATCCTACATTGCCACTGCATTTTCCCTGACCTCACCATGCTGAGCACCCCGTGGGGCTTCTCTCCATCCTACATTGCCACTCACTGCCAATCCTATTTCAGACCCTCCGATTCACACCACCCCGTGATGTTTTTCTGACTCCTACTAGTGAATGTAATGTTACAAACCCATACAGTGCGCACCACCCCGCGATGTTTTTCAGAAACCTATCCTACATTGCCACTGCATGTTCCCTGACCTCCCCATGCTGACCACCCCGGAGTGCTTTTCTCCATCCTACATTGCCACTCACTGCCTATCCTAATTCCAAGCCTCCGATTCTCACCACCCCGTGATGTTTTTTCTCACTCCTACTAGTGAATGTAATGTTACACACCCATACAATGCCCACCACCCCGCGATGTTTTTCAGAAATCTATCCTACAGTGCCACTGCATGTTCCCTGACCTCCCCGTGCTGAACACCCCACAGTGATTTTCTCCATCCTACATGGCCACTCACTGCCTATACTAATTCAGGCACTCCGATTCACACCACCCCGTGATGTTTTTCTCACTCCTACTAGTGAATGCAATGTTACACACCCATACAATGCTCACCACCCCGCGATGTTTTTCAGAAACCTATCCTACATTGCCACTGCATGTTATCAGACCTCACCATGCTGACCACCCCGCGGTGCTTTTTTCCATCCTAAATTGCCACTCACTGCCTATCCTAATTCAGACCCTCTGATTCACACCACCCCGTGATGTTTTTCTCACTCCTACTAGTGAATGTAATGTTACACTCCCATACAATACACACCAACCCGTGATGTTTTTCTCTCTCCTACTAGTGAATGTAATGTTACACACACATACAATGCGCACCACCCTGCGATGTTTTTCAGAAACCTATGCTACATTGCCAGTGCATGTTCCCTGACCTCCCCATGCTGACCACACCGCGGTGCTTTTCTCCATCCTAAATTGCCCCTCACTGCCTATCCTAATTCAGACACTCCAATTCACACCACACCGTGATGTTTTTCTCACTCCTACTAGTGAATGTAATGTTACACACCCATACAATGTGCACCACCCCGAGATGTTTTTCAGAAACCTATCCTACATTGCCATTGCATGTTCCCTGACCTCCCCAAGCTGACAAACACGCGGTGTTTTCCCCATCCTACATTGCCACTCACTGCCTATCCTAATTCAGACCCTCTGATTAACACAACCCCGTGATGGTTTTCTCACTCCTACTAGTGAATGTAATGTTACACACCCATACAATGCGCACCACCCTGCGATGTTTTTCAGAAACCTATGCTACATTGCCACTGCATGTTCCCTGACCTCCCCATGCTGACCACACCGCGGTGCTTTTCTCCATCCTAAATTGCCCCTCACTGCCTATCCTAATTCAGACACTCCAATTCACACCACACCGTGATGTTTTTCTCACTCCTACTCGTGAATGTAATGTTACACTCCATACAATGCGCAACACCCCGTGATGTTTTTCTCACTCCTACTAGTGAATGTAAGGTTACACACCCATACAATGCACACCATCCCCGGATGTTTTTCAGAAAACCTATCCTACATTGCCACTGCATGTTCCCTGACCTCCCCATGCTGACCACCCCGCGGTGCTTTTCTCCATCCTACATTGCCACTCACTTCCTATCCTAATTCAGACCCTCCGATCGACACCACCCCGTGATGTTTTTCTCACTCCTACTAGTGAATGTAAGGTTACACACCCATACAATGCACACCATCCCCGGATGTTTTTCAGAAACCTATCCTACATTGCCACTGCATGTTCCCTGACCTCCCCATGCTGAACACCCCGCGGTGCATTTCTCCATCCTACATTGCCACTCACTTCCTATCCTAATTCAGACCCTCCGATCGACACCACCCGTGATGTTTTTCTCACTCCTCCTAGTGAATGTAATGTTACACACCCATACAATGCGCAACACCCCGTGATGCTTTTCTCACTCCTACTAGTAAATGTAATGTTACACACACATACAATGCGCACTACCCAGTGATGTTTTTAGAAACCTATTCTACATTGCCACTACATGTTCCCAGACCTCCCCATGCTGACCACCACGCGGGGCTTTTTTCCATCCTACATTGCCACTCACTGCCTATCCTAATTCAGACCGTTCAATTCACACCACCCCATGATGTTTTTCTCACTCCTACTAGTGAATGTAATGTTACACTCCCCTACAATGCCCAACACCCCTTGATGTTTTTCTCACTCCTACTAGTGAATGTAATGTTACACACCCATACAATGCGCACCACCCCACGATGTTTTTCTGAAACCTTTTCTACATTGCCACTGCATGTTACCTGACCTCCCAATGCTGACCACCCCGCGGTGATTTTTTCCCCATCCTACATTGCCACTCACTGCCTATCCTAATTCAGACCCTCCAATTCACACCAACCCGTGATGTTTTTCTCACTCCTACTAGTGAATGTAATGTTACAAACCCATACAATGCGCCCCACCCCGTGAGGTTTTTCTCACTCCTACTAGTGAATGTAATGTTACATACCCATACAATGCGCACCACCCTGCGATGTTTTTCAGAAACCTAGGCTACATTGCCACTGCATGTTCCCTGACCTCCCCATGCTGACCACCGCGCGGTGCTTTTCTCCATCCTTCTTTGCCACTCACTGCCTATCCTAATTCAGACCCTCTGATTCACACCACCCCGTGATGTTTTTCTCACTCCTACTAGTGAATGTAATGTTACACACCCATACAATGCGCACCACCCCGCGATGTTGTTCAGAAAACTATCCTACATTGTCACTGCATGTTCCCTGACCTCAACATGCTGACCACCCCGCGGTGCTTTTTTCCATCCTACATTGCCACTCACTCCCTATCCTAATTCAGACCCTCTGATTCACACCACCCCGTGATGTTTTTCTCACTGCTACTAGTGAATGTAATGCTACAGACCCATACAATGCGCACCACCACGAGATGTTTTTCAGAAACCGATCCTACATTGCCACTGCATGTTCCCTGACCTCCCCATGTTGACCACCCCGTGGTGCTTTTCTCCATTCTACATTGCCACTCACTGCCTATCCTAATGCACACCCTCCGATTCACACCACCCCAAGATGTTTTTCTCACTCCTATGGTGAATGTAATGTTACACACCCATACAATGCTCACCACCCCACGATGTTTTTCAGAAACCTATTCTACATTGCCACTGCATGTTCCCTGACCTCCCCATGCTGACCACCCGCGGTGCTTTTCTCCATCCCACATTGCCACTCACTGCCTATCCTATTTCAGACCCTCCATTTCACACCACAACGTGAAGTTTTTCTCACTCCTACTAGTGAATATAATGTTAAACACCCATACAATGTGCACCACCCCGCGATGTTTTTCAGAAACCTATCCTACATTGCCATTGCATGTTCCCTGACGTCCCCATGCTGACCAACCCGCGGTGTTTTCCCCATCCTACATTGCCACTCACTGCCTATCCTAATTCAGACCCTCCGATTCACACCACCCCGTGATGTTTTTCTCACTCCTACTAGTGAATGTAATGTTACACACCCCTACAATGCGCAACACCCCGTGAAGTTTTTCTCACTCCTAATGGTGAATGTAATGTTACACACCCATACAATGCGCACCACCCCACGATGTTTTTCTGAAACCTTTTCTACATTGCCACTGCATGTTCCCTGACCTCCCCATGCTGACCACCCCGCGTTGCTTTTATCCATCCTACATTGCCTCTCACTGCCTATCCTAATTCAGACCCTCCGATTCACACCACGCCATGATGTTTTTCTCACTCCTACTAGTGAATGTAATGTTACACACCCATACAATGCGCACCACACCGCGATGTTTTCCAAAAACCTATCGTACATTGCCACTGCATGTTACCTGACCTCCCAATGCTGACCAACCCGCGGTGATTTTTTCCCCATCCTACATTGCCACTCACTGCCTATCCTAATTCAGACCCTCCAATTCACACCACCCCGTGATGTTTTTCTCCCTCCTAATAGTGAATGTAATGTTACACACCCATACAATGCGCACCACCCCGTGATGTTTTTCTCACTCCTACTAGTGAATGTAATGTTACATACCCATACAATGCGCACCACCCTGCGATGTTTTTCAGAATCCTATGCTTCATTGCCACTGCATGTTCTCTGACCTCCCCATGCTGACTACCCCGCGGTGCTTTTCTCCATCCTTCATTGCCACTCACTGCCTATCCTAATTCAAAACCTCCGATTCACACCACCCCGTGACGTTTTTCTCACTCCTACAAGTGAATGTAATGTTACACACCCATACAATGCGCACCACCCCGCGATGTTTTTCAGAAACCTATCCTACATTGCCACTGCATGTTCCCTGACCTCCCCATGCTGACCGCCCCGCGGTGCTTTCTCCATCCTACATTGCCACTCACTGCCTATCCTAATTCAGACCCTCTGATTCACACCACCCCGTGATGTTTTTCTCACTCCTACTGGTGAATGTAATGTTACACACCCATACAGTGCTCACCACCCCACAATGTTTTTCAGAAACCTATTCTACATTGCCACTGCATGTTCCCTGACCTCCCCATACTGAGCACCCCGCGGTGCTTTTCTCCAACCTACATTGCCACTCACTGCCTATCTAATTGAGACCTCCGATTCACACTACCCCGTTATGTTTTTCTCACTCCTACTGGTGAATGTAATGTTACACACCCATACAATGCGCACCACCCCGCGATGTTTTTCAGAAACCTATCCTACGTTGCCACTGCATGTTCCCTGACCTCCCCATGCTGACCACCACGCGGTGCTTTTCTCCATCCTATATTGCCACTCACTGCCTATCCTAATTCAGACCCTACGATTCACACCACCCCGTGATGTTTTTCTCACTCCTACTAGTGAATGTAATGTTACACACCCATACAATGCGCACCACTCCGCGATGTTTTTCAGAAACCTATCCTACATTGCCACTGTATGTTCCCTGACCTCCCCATGCTGACCACCCCGCGGTGCTTTTCTCCATCCTACATTGCCACTAACTGCCTATCCTAATTCCAACCCTCCGATTCACACCACCCCGTGATGTTTTTCTCACTCCTCCTAGTGAATGTAATGTTACACACACATACCATGCGCACCACTCCGCGATGTTTTTCAGAAACCTATCCTACATTGCCACTGCATTTTCCCTGACCTCACCATGCTGAGCACCCCGTGGGGCTTCTCTCCATCCTACATTGCCACTCACTGCCTATCCTATTTCAGACCCTCCGATTCACACCACCCCGTGATGTTTTTCTGACTCCTACTAGTGAATGTAATGTTACAAACCCATACAGTGCGCACCACCCCGCGATGTTTTTCAGAAACCTATCCTACATTGCCACTGCATGTTCCCTGACCTCCCCATGCTGACCACCCCGGAGTGCTTTTCTCCATCCTACATTGCCACTCACTGCCTATCCTAATTCCAAGCCTCCGATTCTCACCACCCCGTGATTTTTTTCTCACTCCTACTAGTGAATGTAATGTTACACACCCATACAATGCCCACCACCCCGCGATGTTTTTCAGAAATCTATCCTACAGTGCCACTGCATGTTCCCTGACCTCCCCGTGCTGAACACCCCACGGTGATTTTCTCCATCCTACATGGCCACTCACTGCCTATACTAATTCAGGCCCTCCGATTCACACCACCCCGTGATGTTTTTCTCACTCCTACTAGTGAATGCAATGTTACACACCCATACAATGCTCACCACCCCGCGATGTTTTTCAGAAACCTATCCTACATTGCCACTGCATGTTATCAGACCTCACCATGCTGACCACCCCGCGGTGCTTTTTTCCATCCTAAATTGCCACTCACTGCCTATCCTAATTCAGACCCTCTGATTCACACCACCCCGTGATGTTTTTCTCACTCCTACTAGTGAATGTAATGTTACACTCCCATACAATACACACCAACCCGTGATGTTTTTCTCTCTCCTACTAGTGAATGTAATGTTACACACACATACAATGCGCACCACCCTGCGATGTTTTTCAGAAACCTATGCTACATTGCCAGTGCATGTTCCCTGACCTCCCCATGCTGACCACACCGCGGTGCTTTTCTCCATCCTAAATTGCCCCTCACTGCCTATCCTAATTCAGACACTCCAATTCACACCACACCGTGATGTTTTTCTCACTCCTACTAGTGAATGTAATGTTACACACCCATACAATGTGCACCACCCCGAGATGTTTTTCAGAAACCTATCCTACATTGCCATTGCATGTTCCCTGACCTCCCCATGCTGACAAACACGCGGTGTTTTCCCCATCCTACATTGCCACTCACTGCCTATCCTAATTCAGACCCTCTGATTAACACAACCCCGTGATGGTTTTCTCACTCCTACTAGTGAATGTAATGTTACACACCCATACAATGCGCACCACCCTGCGATGTTTTTCAGAAACCTATGCTACATTGCCACTGCATGTTCCCTGACCTCCCCATGCTGACCACACCGCGGTGCTTTTCTCCATCCTAAATTGCCCCTCACTGCCTATCCTAATTCAGACACTCCAATTCACACCACACCGTGATGTTTTTCTCACTCCTACTCGTGAATGTAATGTTACACTCCATACAATGCGCAACACCCCGTGATGTTTTTCTCACTCCTACTAGTGAATGTAAGGTTACACACCCATACAATGCACACCATCCCCGGATGTTTTTCAGAAAACCTATCCTACATTGCCACTGCATGTTCCCTGACCTCCCCATGCTGACCACCCCGCGGTGCTTTTCTCCATCCTACATTGCCACTCACTTCCTATCCTAATTCAGACCCTCCGATCGACACCACCCCGTGATGTTTTTCTCACTCCTACTAGTGAATGTAAGGTTACACACCCATACAATGCACACCATCCCCGGATGTTTTTCAGAAACCTATCCTACATTGCCACTGCATGTTCCCTGACCTCCCCATGCTGAACACCCCGCGGTGCATTTCTCCATCCTACATTGCCACTCACTTCCTATCCTAATTCAGACCCTCCGATCGACACCACCCCGTGATGTTTTTCTCACTCCTCCTAGTGAATGTAATGTTACACACCCATACAATGCGCAAAACCCCGTGATGCTTTTCTCACTCCTACTAGTAAATGTAATGTTACGCACACATACAATGCGCACTACCCAGCGATGTTTTTAGAAACCTATTCTACATTGCCACTACATGTTCCCAGACCTCCCCATGCTGACCACCACGCGGGGCTTTTTTCCATCCTACATTGCCACTCACTGCCTATCCTAATTCAGACCGTTCAATTCACACCACCCCATGATGTTTTTCTCACTCCTACTAGTGAATGTAATGTTACACTCCCCTACAATGCCCAACACCCCTTGATGTTTTTCTCACTCCTACTAGTGAATGTAATGTTACACACCCATACAATGCGCACCACCCCACGATGTTTTTCTGAAACCTTTTCTACATTGCCACTGCATGTTACCTGACCTCCCAATGCTGACCACCCCGCGGTGATTTTTTCCCCATCCTACATTGCCACTCACTGCCTATCCTAATTCAGACCCTCCAATTCACACCAACCCGTGATGTTTTTCTCACTCCTACTAGTGAATGTAATGTTACAAACCCATACAATGCGCCCCACCCCGTGAGGTTTTTCTCACTCCTACTAGTGAATGTAATGTTACATACCCATACAATGCGCACCACCCTGCGATGTTTTTCAGAAACCTAGGCTACATTGCCACTGCATGTTCCCTGACCTCCCCATGCTGACCACCGCGCGGTGCTTTTCTCCATCCTTCATTGCCACTCACTGCCTATCCTAATTCAGACCCTCTGATTCACACCACCCCGTGATGTTTTTCTCACTCCTACTAGTGAATGTAATGTTACACACCCATACAATGCGCACCACCCCGCGATGTTGTTCAGAAAACTATCCTACATTGTCACTGCATGTTCCCTGACCTCAACATGCTGACCACCCCGCGGTGCTTTTTTCCATCCTACATTGCCACTCACTCCCTATCCTAATTCAGACCCTCTGATTCACACCACCCCGTGATGTTTTTCTCACTGCTACTAGTGAATGTAATGCTACAGACCCATACAATGCGCACCACCACGCGATGTTTTTCAGAAACCGATCCTACATTGCCACTGCATGTTCCCTGACCTCCCCATGTTGACCACCCCTTGGTGCTTTTCTCCATTCTACATTGCCACTCACTGCCTATCCTAATGCACACCCTCCGATTCACACCACCCCAAGATGTTTTTCTCACTCCTATGGTGAATGTAATGTTACACACCCATACAATGCTCACCACCCCACGATGTTTTTCAGAAACCTATTCTACATTCCCACTGCATGTTCCCTGACCTCCCCATGCTGACCACCCGCGGTGCTTTTCTCCATCCCACATTGCCACTCACTGCCTATCCTATTTCAGACCCTCCATTTCACACCACAACGTGAAGTTTTTCTCACTCCTACTAGTGAATATAATGTTAAACACCCATACAATTCCCACCACCCCGCGATGTTTTTCAGAAACCTATCCTACATTGCCACTGCATGTTCCCTGACCTCCCCATGCTGACCACCGCGTGGTGCTTTTCTCCATCCTACATTGCCACTCACTTCCTATCCTAATTCAGACCCTCCGATTCACACCACCCCGTGAGGTTTTTCTCACTCCTACTCGTGAATGTAATGTTACACTCCATACAATGCGCAACACCCCGTGATGTTTTTCTCACTCCTACTAGTGAATGTAATGTTACACACCCATACAATGCACACTACCCAGCGATGTTTTTAAGAAACCTATTCTACATTGCCACTACATGTTCCCCGACCTCCCCATGCTGACCACCCCGCGGGGCTTTTGTCCATCCTAAATTGCCACTCACTGCCTATCCTAATTCAGACCCTCCAATTCACACCACCGCGTGATGTTTTCTCACTCCTACTAGTGAATGTAATGTTACCCACCCATACAATGCACAACACCCCGTGATGTTTTTCTCACTCCTACTGGTGAATGTAATGGTACACACCCATACAATGCGCACCACCCCACGATGTTTTTCTGAAACCTTTTCTACATTGCCACTGCATGTTCCCTGACCTCCCCATGTGAACCACCCCGCGGTGCTTTTATCCATCCTACATTGCCTCTCACTGCCTATCCTAATTCAGACCCTCCGATTCACACCACCCCGTGATGTTTTTCTCACTCCTACTAGTGAATGTAATGTTACACACCCATACAATGCGCACCACCCCGAGATGTTTTTCAGAAACCTATCCTACATAGCCACTGCATGTTACCTGACCTCCCCATGCTGACCTCCCCGCGGTGCTTTTCTCCATCCTACATTGCCACTCACTGCCTATCCTAATTCAGACGCTATGATTCACACCACCCCGTGATGTTTTTCTCACTCCTACTAGTGAATGTAAGGTTACACACCCATACAATGCACACCATCCCCGGATGTTTTTCGGAAACCTATCCTACATTGCCACTGCATGTTCCCTGACCTCCCCATGCTGAACACCCCGCGGTGCTTTTCTCCATCCTACATTGCCACTCACTTCCTATCCTAATTCAGACCCTCCAATCGACACCACCCCATGATGTTTTTCTCACTCCTACTAGTGAATGTAATGTTACACACCCATACAAGGCGCACCACCCCACGATGTTTTTCTGAAACCTTTTCTACATTGCCACTGCATGTTACCTGACCTCCCAATCCTGACCACCCCGTGGTGATTTTTTCCCCATCCTACATTGCCACTCACTGCCTATCCTAATTCAGACCCTCCAATTCACACCACCCCGTGATGTTTTTCTCACTCCTACTAGTGAATGTAATGTTACACACCCATACAATGCGCACCACCCCGTGAGGTTTTTCTCACTCTTACTAGTGAATGTAATGTTACATACCCATACAATGCGCACCCCCCTGCGATGTTTTTCAGAAACCTATGCTACATTGCCACTGCATGTTCCCTGACCTCCCCATGCTGACCACCCCGCGGTGCTTTTCTGCATCCTTCATTGCCACTCACTGCCTATCCTAATTCAGACCCTCTGATTCACACCACCCCATGATGTTTTTCTCACTCCTACTAGAGAATGTAATGTTACACACTAATACAATGCGCACCACCCCGCGATGTTTTTCAGAAACCTATGCTACATTGCCACTGCATGTTCCCTGACCTCCCCATGCTGACCACCGCGCGGTGCTTTTTTCCATCCTACATTGCCACTCACTGCCTATCCTAATTGAGACCATCTGATTCACACCAGCCCGTGATGTTTTTCTCACTCCTACTGGTGAATGTAATGTTACACACCCATACAATGCTCACCACCCCCCGATGTTTTTCAGAAACCTATTCTACATTGCCACTGCATGTTCCCTGACCTCCCCATGCTGACCACCCGCGGTGCTTTTCTCCATCCCACATTGCCACTCACTTCCTATCCTAATTCAGACCCTCCATTTCACACCACACCGTGAAGTTTTTCTCACACCTACTAGTGAATATAATGTTAAACACCCATACAATGTGCACCACCCCGCGATGTTTTTCAGAAAACTATCCTACATTGCCATTGCATGTTCCCTGACGTCCCCATGCTGACCAACCCGCGGTGTTTTCCCCATCCTACATTGCCACTCACTGCCTATCCTAATTCAGACCCTCCGATTCACACCACCCCGTGATGTTTTTCTCACTCCTACTAGTGAATGTAATGTTACACACCCCTACAATGCGCAACACCCCGTGAAGTTTTTCTCACTCCTACTGGTGAATGTAATGTTACACACCCATACAATGCGCACCACCCCATGATGTTTTTCTGAAACCTTTTCTACATTGCCACTGCATATTCCCTGACCTCCCCATGCTGACCACACCGCGGTGCTTTTATCCATCCTACATTGCCTCTCACTGCCTATCCTAATTCAGACCCTCCATTTCACACCACAACGTGAAGTTTTTCTCAATCCTACTAGTGAATATAAAGTTAAACACCCATACAATGTGCACCACCCCGCGATGTTTTTCAGAAACCTATCCTACATTGCCATTGCATGTTCCCTGACGTCCCCATGCTGACCAACCCGCGGTGTTTTCCCCATCCTACATTGCCACTCACTGCCTATCCTAATTCAGACCCTCCGATTCACACCACGCCGTGATGTTTTTCTCACTCCTACTAGTGAATGTAATGTTACACACCCATACAATGCGCACCACCCCGCGATGTTTTCCAAAAACCTATCGTACATTGCCATTGCATGTTCCCTGACCTCCCCATGCTGACCACCCCGTGGTGCTTTTCTCCATCCTACATTGCCACTCACTGCCTATCCTAATTCAGACCCTCCGATTCACACCACCCCGTGATGTTTTTCTCACTCCAACTAGTGAATGTAATGTGACACACCCATACAATTCCCACCACCCCGCGATGTTTTTCAGAAACCTATCCTACATTGCCACTGCATGTTCCCTGACCTCCCAATGCTGACCACCCCGTGGTGCTTTTCTAAATCCTACATTGCCACTCACTGCCTATCCTTATTCAGACCCTCCGATTCACACCACCCCGTGATGTTTTTCTCACTCCCACTAGTGAATGTAATGTTACACACCCATACAATGCGCACCACCCCACGATGTTTTTCATAAACCTATCCTACATTGCCACTGCATGTTCCCTGACCTCACAATGCTGACCACCCCGCGGTGCTTTTCTCCATCCTACATTGCCACTCACTCCCTATCCTAATTCAGACCCTCCGATTCAAACCACCCCGTGATGTTTTTCTCAATCCTACTAGTGAATGTAATGTTACACACCCATACAATGCGCACCACTCCGTATTGTGTTTCTCACTCCTACTAGTGAATGGAATGTTACTCACCCACACAATGCGCACCATCCCGCGATGTTTTTCAGAAACCTATCCTACATTGCCACTGCATGTTCCCTGACCTCCCCATGCTGACCACCCCGTGGTGCTTTTCTCCATCCTACATTGCCACTCACTGCCTATCCTAATTCAGACCCTCCGATTCACACCACCCCGTGATGTTTTTCTCACTCCAACTAGTGAATGTAATGCTACACACCCATACAATGCGCACCAACCCGCGATGTTTTTCAGAAACCTATCCTACATTGCCACTGCATGTTCCCTGACCTCCCCATGCTGACCACCCCGTGGTGCTTTTCTCCATCCTACATTGCCACTCACTGCCTATCCTAATGCAGACCCTCCGATTCACACCACCCCATGATGTTTTTCTCACTCCTACTGGTGAATGTAATGTTACACACCCATACAATGCTCACTAGCCCACGATGTTTTTCAGAAACCTATCCTACATTGCCACTGCATGTTCCCTGACCTCCCCATGCTGACCACCGCGCGGTGCTTTTCTCCATCCTACATTGCCACTCACTTCCTATCCTAATTCAGACCCTCCGATTCACACCACCCCGTGAGCTTTTTCTCACTCCTACTCGTGAATGTAATGTTACACTCCATACAATGCGCAACACCCCATGATGTTTTTCTCACTCCTACTAGTGAATGTAATGTTACACACCCATACAATGCACACTACCCAGCGATGTTTTTAAGAAACCTATTCTACATTGCCACTACATGTTCCCCGACCTCCCCATGCTGACCACCCCGCGGGGCTTTTGTCCATCCTAAATTGCCACTCACTGCCTATCCTAATTCAGACCCTCCAATTCACACCACCCCGTGATGTTTTCTCACTCCTACTAGTGAATGTAATGTTACCCACCCATACAATGCACAACACCCCGTGATGTTTTTCTCACTCCTACTGGTGAATGTAATGTTACACACCCATACAATGCGCACCACCCCACGATGTTTTTCTGAAACCTTTTCTACATTGCCACTGCATGTTCCCTGACCTCCCCATGTGAACCACCCCGCGGTGCTTTTATCCATCCTACATTGCCTCTCACTGCCTATCCTAATTTAGACCCTCCGATTCACACCACCCCGTGATGTTTTTCTCACTCCTACTAGTGAATGTAATGCTACACACCCATACAATGCGCACCACCCCGCGATGTTTTTCAGAAACCTATCGTACATTGCCACTGCATGTTACCTTACCTCCCCATGCTGACCACCCCGCGGTGATTTTTTCCCCATCCTACATTGCCACTCACTGCCTATCCTAATTCAGACCCTCAGACTCACACCACCCCGTGATGTTTTTCTCTCTCCTACTAGTAAAAGTAATGTTACACACCCTTACTATGCGCACAACCCCGAGATGTTTTTCAGAAACCTATCCTACATAGCCACTGCATGTTACCTGACCTCCCCATGCTGACCTCCCCGCGGTGCTTTTCTCCATCCTACATTGCCACTCACTGCCTATCCTAATTCAGACGCTATGATTCACACCACCCCGTGATGTTTTTCTCACTCCTTCTAGTGAATGTAAGATTACACACCCATACAATGCACACCATCCCCGGATGTTTTTCAGAAACTTATCCTACATTTCCACTACATGTTCCCTGACCTCCCCATGCTGAACACACCACGGTGCTTTTCTCCATCCTACATTGCCACTCACTTGCTATCCTAATTCAGACCCTCCGATCGACACCACCCCGTGATGTTTTTCTCACTCCTACTATTGAATGTAATGTTACACACCCATACAATGCGCACCACCCCACGATGTTTTTCTGAAACCTTTTCTACATTGCCACTGCATGTTACCTGACCTCCCAATCCTGACCACCCCGTGGTGATTTTTTCCCCATCCTACATTGCCACTCACTGCCTATCCTAATTCAGACCCTCCAATTCACACCACCCCGTGATGTTTTTCTCACTCCTACTAGTGAATGTAATGTTACACACCCATACAATGCGCACCACCCCGTGCGGTTTTTCTCCCTCCTACTAGTGAATGTAATGTTACATACCCATACAATGCGCACCCCCCTGCGTTGTTTTTCAGAAACCTATGCTACATTGCCATTGCATGTTCCCTGACCTCCCCATGGTGACCACCCCACGGTGCTTTTCTGCATCCTTCATTGCCACTCACTGCCTATCCTAATTCAGACCATCTGATTCACACCACCCCGTGATGTTTTTCTCACTCCTACTAGTGAATGTAATGCTACAGACCCATACAATGCGCACCACCCCGCGATGTTTTCCAAAAACCTATCGTACATTGCCATTGCATGTTCCCTGACCTCCCCATGCTGACCACCCCGTGGTGCTTTTCTCCATCCTACATTGCCACTCACTGCCTATCCTAATTCAGACCCTCCGATTCACACCACCCCGTGATGTTTTTCTCACTCCAACTAGTGAATGTAATGTGACACACCCATACAATTCCCACCACCCCGCGATGTTTTTCAGAAACCTATCCTACATTGCCACTGCATGTTCCCTGACCTCCCAATGCTGACCACCCCGTGGTGCTTTTCTAAATCCTACATTGCCACTCACTGCCTATCCTTATTCAGACCCTCCGATTCACACCACCCCGTGATGTTTTTCTCACTCCCACTAGTGAATGTAATGTTACACACCCATACAATTGGCACCACCCCACGATGTTTTTCATAAACCTATCCTACATTGCCACTGCATGTTCCCTGACCTCACAATGCTGACCACCCCGCGGTGCTTTTCTCCATCCTACATTGCCACTCACTCCCTATCCTAATTCAGACCCTCCGATTCAAACCACCCCGTGATGTTTTTCTCAATCCTACTAGTGAATGTAATGTTACACACCCATACAATGCGCACCACTCCGTATTGTGTTTCTCACTCCTACTAGTGAATGGAATGTTACTCACCCACACAATGCGCACCAACCCGCGATGTTTTTCAGAAACCTATCCTACATTGCCACTGCATGTTCCCTGACCTCCCCATGCTGACCACCCCGTGGTGCTTTTCTCCATCCTACATTGCCACTCACTGCCTATCCTAATTCAGACCCTCCGATTCACACCACCCCGTGATGTTTTTCTCACTCCAACTAGTGAATGTAATGCTACACACCCATACAATGCGCACCAACCCGCGATGTTTTTCAGAAACCTATCCTACATTGCCACTGCATGTTCCCTGACCTCCCCATGCTGACCACCCCGTGGTGCTTTTCTCCATCCTACATTGCCACTCACTGCCTATCCTAATTCAGACCCTCCAATTCACACCACCCCGTGATGTTTTCTCACTCCTACTAGTGAATGTAATGTTACCCACCCATACAATGCACAACACCCCGTGATGTTTTTCTCACTCCTACTGGTGAATGTAATGTTACACACCCATACAATGCGCACCACCCCACGATGTTTTTCTGAAACCTTTTCTACATTGCCACTGCATGTTCCCTGACCTCCCCATGTGAACCACCCCGCGGTGCTTTTATCCATCCTACATTGCCTCTCACTGCCTATCCTAATTTAGACCCTCCGATTCACACCACCCCGTGATGTTTTTCTCACTCCTACTAGTGAATGTAATGCTACACACCCATACAATGCGCACCACCCCGCGATGTTTTTCAGAAACCTATCGTACATTGCCACTGCATGTTACCTTACCTCCCCATGCTGACCACCCCGCGGTGATTTTTTCCCCATCCTACATTGCCACTCACTGCCTATCCTAATTCAGACCCTCAGACTCACACCACCCCGTGATGTTTTTCTCTCTCCTACTAGTAAAAGTAATGTTACACACCCTTACTATGCGCACAACCCCGAGATGTTTTTCAGAAACCTATCCTACATAGCCACTGCATGTTACCTGACCTCCCCATGCTGACCTCCCCGCGGTGCTTTTCTCCATCCTACATTGCCACTCACTGCCTATCCTAATTCAGACGCTATGATTCACACCACCCCGTGATGTTTTTCTCACTCCTTCTAGTGAATGTAAGATTACACACCCATACAATGCACACCATCCCCGGATGTTTTTCAGAAACTTATCCTACATTTCCACTACATGTTCCCTGACCTCCCCATGCTGAACACCCCACGGTGCTTTTCTCCATCCTACATTGCCACTCACTTGCTATCCTAATTCAGACCCTCCGATCGACACCACCCCGTGATGTTTTTCTCACTCCTACTATTGAATGTAATGTTACACACCCATACAATGCGCACCACCCCACGATGTTTTTCTGAAACCTTTTCTACATTGCCACTGCATGTTACCTGACCTCCCAATCCTGACCACCCCGTGGTGATTTTTTCCCCATCCTACATTGCCACTCACTGCCTATCCTAATTCAGACCCTCCAATTCACACCACCCCGTGATGTTTTTCTCACTCCTACTAGTGAATGTAATGTTACACACCCATACAATGCGCACCACCCCGTGCGGTTTTTCTCCCTCCTACTAGTGAATGTAATGTTACATACCCATACAATGCGCACCCCCCTGCGTTGTTTTTCAGAAACCTATGCTACATTGCCATTGCATGTTCCCTGACCTCCCCATGCTGACCACCCCGCGGTGCTTTTCTGCATCCTTCATTGCCACTCACTGCCTATCCTAATTCAGACCCTCTGATTCACACCACCCCGTGATGTTTTTCTCACTCCTACTAGAGAATGTAATGTTACACACCCATACAATGCGCACCACCCCGCGATGTTGTTCAGAAACCTATCCTACATTGTCCCTGCATGTTCCCTGACCTACACATGCTGACCACCCCGCGGTGCTTTTTTCCATCCTACATTGCCACTCACTGCCTATCCTAATTCAGACCATCTGATTCACACCACCCCGTGATGTTTTTCTCACTCCTACTAGTGAATGTAATGCTACAGACCCATACAATGCGAACCACCACGCGATGTTTTTCAGAAACCTATCCTACATTGCCACTGCATGTTCCCTGACCTCCCCATGTTGACCACCCCGTGGTGCTTTTCTCCATCCTACATTGCCACTCACTACCTATCCTAATGCAGACCCTCCGATTCACACCACCCCATGATGTTTTTCTCACTCCTACTGGTGAATGTAATGTTACACACCCATACAATGCTCACCACCCCCCGATGTTTTTCAGAAACCTATTCTACATTGCCACTGCATGTTCCCTGACCTCACCATGCTGACCACCCGCGGTGCTTTTCTCCATCCCACATTGCCACTCACTTCCTATCCTAATTCAGACCCTCCATTTCACACCACACCGTGAAGTTTTTCTCACTCCTACTAGTGAATATAATGTTAAACACCCATACAATGTGCACCACCCCGCGATGTTTTTCAGAAACCTATCCTACATTGCCATTGCATGTTCCCTGACGTCCCCATGCTGACCAACCCGCGGTGTTTTCCCCATCCTACATTGCCACTCACTG
Organism: Cavia porcellus; assembly: GCF_034190915.1. Classification (NCBI taxonomy): domain Eukaryota; kingdom Metazoa; phylum Chordata; class Mammalia; order Rodentia; family Caviidae; genus Cavia; species Cavia porcellus. The sequence goes on from NW_026947502.1 coordinate 69,989,907, forward strand.
CCTATCCTAATTCAGACCCTCCGATTCACACCACCCCGTGATGTTTTTCTCACTCCTACTAGTGAATGTAATGTTACACACCCCTACAATGCGCAACACCCCGTGAAGCTTTTCTCACTCCTACTGGTGAATGTAATGTTACACACCCATACAATGCGCACCACCCCATGATGTTTTTCTGAAATCTTTTCTACATTGCCACTGCATATTCCCTGACCTCCCCATGCTGACCACACCGCGGTGCTTTTATCCATCCTACATTGCCTCTAACTGCCTATCCTAATTCAGACCCTCCATTTCACACCACAACGTGAAGTTTTTCTCACTCCTACTAGTGAATATAATGTTAAACACCCATACAATGTGCACCACCCCGCGATGTTTTTCAGAAACCTATCCTACATTGCCATTGCATGTTCCCTGACGTCCCCATGCTGACCAACCCGCGGTGTTTTCCCCATCCTACATTGCCACTCACTGCCTATCCTAATTCAGACCCTCCGATTCACACCACCCCGTGATGTTTTTCTAACTCCTACTAGTGAATGTAATGTTATACACCCATACAATGCGCACCACACCCGGATGTTTTTCAGAAACCTATCCTACATTGCCACTGCATGTTCCCTGATTTCCCCATGCTGACCACCCCGCGGTGCTTTTCTCCATCCTACATTGCGACTCACTGCCTATACTAATTCAGACCCTCCGATTCACACCAACCCGTGATGTTTTTATAACTGCTACTAGTGAATGTAATGTTACACACCCATACAATGCGCACCACCCCGCGATGTTTTTCAGAAACCTATCCTACATTGCCACTGCATGTTCCCTGACCTCCATATGCTGACCATCCAGCGGTGCTTTTCTCCATTCTACATTGCCACTCACTGCCTATCCTAATTCAAACCCTCCGATTCACACCACCCCGTGATGTTTTTCTCACTCCTACTGAATGTAATGTTACACACCCATACAATGCGCACCACACCGTGATGTTTTTCAGAAAACTATCGTACATTGCCACTGCATGTTCCCTGACCTCCCCATGCTGACCACCCCGCGGTGCTTTTCTCCATCCTACATTGCCACTCACAGTCTATCCTAATTCAGACACTCCGATTCACACCACCCCGTGATGTTTTTCTCACTCCTACTAGTGAATGTAATGTTACATACGCATACAATGCGCACCACCCCGCGATGTTTTTCAGAAACCTATCCTACATTGCCATTGCATGTTCCCTGACCTACCCATGCTGACCAACCCGCGGTGTTTTCCCCATCCTACATTGCCACTCACTGCCTATCCTAATTCAGACCCTCTGATTCACACAACCCCGTGATGGTTTTCTCACTCCTACTAGTGAATGTAATGTTACACACCCATACAATGCGCACCACCCCACGATGTTTTTCTGAAACCTTTTCTACATTGCCACTGCATGTTACCTGACCTCCCAATGCTGAACACCCCGCGGTGATTTTTTCCCCATCCTACATTGCCACTCACTGCCTATCCTAATTCAGACCCTCCAATTCACACCACCCCGTGATGTTTTTCTCACTCCTACTAGTGAATGTAATGTTACACACCCATACAATGCGCACCACCCCGTGATGTTTTTCTCACTCCTACTAGTGAATGTAATGTTACACACCCATACAATGTTCACCACCCCGCGATGTTTTTCAGAAACCTATCCTATATTGCCACTGCATGTTCCCTGACCTCCCCATGCTGACCACACCGCGGTGCTATTCACCATCCATCATTGCCACTCACTGCCTATCTTATTCAGACCCTCCGATTCACACCACCCCGTTAGTTTTTCTGACTCCTACTAGTGAATGTAATGTTACACACCCATACAATGCGCACCACCCCGCGATGTTGTTCAGAAACCTATCCTACATTGTCCCTGCATGTTCCCTGACCTACACATGCTGACCACCCCGCGGTGCTTTTCTCCATCCTACATTGCCAGTCACTGCCTATCCTAATTCAGACCCTACGATTCACACCACCCCGTGATGTTTTTCTCACTCCTACTAGTGAATGTAATGTTACACTCCCATACAATACACACCAACCCGTGATGTTTTTCTCTCTCCTACTAGTGAATGTCATGTTACACACCCATACAATTCGTACCACCACGCGATGTTTTTCAGAAACCTATCCTACATTGGCACTGCATGTTCCCTGACCTCCCCATGAAGACCAACCTGCGGTGCTTTTCCCCATCCTACATTGCCACTCACTGCCGATCCTAATTGAGACCCTCCGATTCACACCACCCCTGATGTTTTTCTCACTCCTACTAGTGAATGTAATGTTACACACCCATATAATGCGCACCACCCCCGAATGTTTTTCAGAAACCTATCCTACATTGCCACTGCATGTTCCCTGACCTCCCCATGCTGACCAACCCGCGGTGCTTTTCTCCATCCTACCTCGCTACTCACTTCCTATCCTAATTCAGACCCTCCGATTCACAACATCGCGTTTTTTTTTTTTCACTCCTACTAGTGAATGGGATGTTACGCACCCATACAATGCGCACCACCCGGCGATGTTTTTCAGAAACCTATCCTACATTGCCACTGCATGTTCCCTGACCTCCCCATGCTGAGCACCCCGCGGTGCTTTTCTCCAACCTACATTGCCACTCACTGCCTATCTAATTGAGACCCTCCGATTCACACTACCCCGTTATGTTTTTCTCACTCCTACTGGTGAATGTAATGTTACACACCCATACAATGCGCACCACCCCGCGATGTTTTTCAGAAACCTATCCTACGTTGCCACTGCATGTTCCCTGACCTCCCCATGCTGACCACCACGCGGTGCTTTTCTCCATCCTATATTGCCACTCACTGCCTATCCTAATTCAGACTCTAGGATTCACACCACCCCGTGATGTTTTTCTCACTCCTACTAGTGAATGTAATGTTACACACCCATACAATGCGCACCACTCCGCGATGTTTTTCAGAAACCTATCCTACATTGCCACTGCATGTTCCCTGACCTCCCCATGCTGACCACCCCGCGGTGCTTTTCTCCATCCTACATTGCCACTAACTGCCTATCCTAATTCCAACCCTCCGATTCACACCACCCCGTGATGTTTTTCTCACTCCTCCTAGTGAATGTAATGTTACACACACATACCATGCGCACCACTCCGCGATGTTTTTCAGAAACCTATCCTACATTGCCACTGCATTTTCCCTGACCTCACCATGCTGAGCACCCCGTGGGGCTTCTCTCCATCCTACATTGCCACTCACTGCCTATCCTATTTCAGACCCTCCGATTCACACCACCCCGTGATGTTTTTCTGACTCCTACTAGTGAATGTAATGTTACAAACCCATACAGTGCGCACCACCCCGCGATGTTTTTCAGAAACCTATCCTACATTGCCACTGCATGTTCCCTGACCTCCCCATGCTGACCACCCCGGAGTGCTTTTCTCCATCCTACATTGCCACTCACTGCCTATCCTAATTCCAACCCTCCGATTCTCACCACCCCGTGATGTTTTTCTCACTCCTACTAGTGAATGTAATGTTACACACCCATACAATGCCCACCACCCCGCGATGTTTTTCAGAAATCTATCCTACAGTGCCACTGCATGTTCCCTGACCTCCCCGTGCTGAACACCCCACGGTGATTTTCTCCATCCTACATGGCCACTCACTGCCTATACTAATTCAGGCCCTCCGATTCACACCACCCCGTGATGTTTTTCTCACTCCTACTAGTGAATGCAATGTTACACACCCATACAATGCTCACCACCCCGCGATGTTTTTCAGAAACCTATCCTACATTGCCACTGCATGTTATCAGACCTCACCATGCTGACCACCCCGCGGTGCTTTTTTCCATCCTAAATTGCCACTCACTGCCTATCCTAATTCAGACCCTCTGATTCACACCACCCCGTGATGTTTTTCTCACTCCTACTAGTGAATGTAATGTTACACTCCAATACAATACACACCAACCCGTGATGTTTTTCTCTCTCCTACTAGTGAATGTAATGTTACACACACATACAATGCGCACCACCCTGCGATGTTTTTCAGAAACCTATGCTACATTGCCAGTGCATGTTCCCTGACCTCCCCATGCTGACCACACCGCGGTGCTTTTCTCCATCCTAAATTGCCCCTCACTGCCTATCCTAATTCAGACACTCCAATTCACACAACACCGTGATGTTTTTCTCACTCCTACTAGTGAATGTAATGTTACACACACATACAATGTGCACCACCCCGAGATGTTTTTCAGAAACCTATGCTACATTGCCACTGCATGTTCCCCGACCTCCCCATGCTGACCACCCCGCTGTGCTTTTCTCCATCCTACATTGCCACTCACTGCCTATCCTAATTCAGACCCTCCAATTCACACCACCCCGTGATGTTTTTCTCACTCCTACTAGTGAATGTAATGTTACACACCCATACAATGCGCACCACCCCGTGATGTTTTTCTCACTCCTACTAGTGAATGTAATGTTACACACCCATACAATGTGCACCACCCCGCGATGTTTTTCAGAAACCTATCCTATATTGCCACTGCATGTTCCCTGACCTCCCCATGCTGACCACACCGCGGTGCTATTCACCATCCATCATTGCCACTCACTGCCTATCTTATTCAGACCCTCCGATTCACACCACCCCGTTAGTTTTTCTGACTCCTACTAGTGAATGTAATGTTACACACCCATACAATGCGCACCACCCCGCGATGTTGTTCAGAAACCTATCCTACATTGTCCCTGCATGTTCCCTGACCTACACATGCTGACCACCCCGCGGTGCTTTTCTCCATCCTATATTGCTACTCACTGCCTATCCTATTCAGACCCTCCGATTCACACCATCCCGTGATGTTTTTCTCACTCCTACTAGTGAATGTAATGTTACACACCCATACAATGCGCACCACACCGTGATGTTTTTCAGAAACCTATCCTACATTTCCACTGCATGTTCCCTGACCTCCCCATGCTGACCACACCGCGGTGCTTTTCTCCATCCTACATTGCCAGTCACTGCCTATCCTAATTCAGACCCTACGATTCACACCACCCCGTGATGTTTTTCTCACTCCTACTAGTGAATGTGATGTTACACTCCCATACAATACACACCAACCCGTGATGTTTTTCTCTCTCCTACTAGTGAATGTAATGTTACACACCCATACAATTCGTACCACCACGCGATGTTTTTCAGAAACCTATCCTACATTGCCACTGCATGTTCCCTGACCTCCCCATGAAGACCAACCTGCGGTGCTTTTCCCCATCCTACATTGCCACTCACTGCCGATCCTAATTGAGACCCTCCGATTCACACCACCCCTGATGTTTTTCTCACTCCTACTAGTGAATGTAATATTACACACCCATATAATGCGCACCACCCCCGAATGTTTTTCAGAAACCTATCCTACATTGCCACTGCATGTTCCCTGACCTCCCCATGCTGACCAACCCGCGGTGCTTTTCTCCATCCTACCTCGCTACTCACTTCCTATCCTAATTCAGACCCTCCGATTCACAACATCGCGTTTTTTTTTTTTTTCACTCCTACTAGTGAATGGGATGTTACGCACCCATACAATGCGCACCACCCGGCGATGTTTTTCAGAAACCTATCCTACATTGCCACTGCATGTTCCCTGACCTCCCCATGCTGAGCACCCCGCGGTGCTTTTCTCCAACCTACATTGCCACTCACTGCCTATCTAATTGAGACCCTCCGATTCACACTACCCCGTTATGTTTTTCTCACTCCTACTGGTGAATGTAATGTTACACACCCATACAATGCGCACCACCCCGCGATGTTTTTCAGAAACCTATCCTACGTTGCCACTGCATGTTCCCTGACCTCCCCATGCTGACCACCACGCGGTGCTTTTCTCCATCCTATATTGCCACTCACTGCCTATACTAATTCAGACCCTAGGATTCACACCACCCCGTGATGTTTTTCTCACTCCTACTAGTGAATGTAATGTTACACACCCATACAATGCGCACCACTCCGCGATGTTTTTCAGAAACCTATCCTACATTGCCACTGCATGTTCCCTGACCTCCCCATGCTGACCACCCCGCGGTGCTTTTCTCCATCCTACATTGCCACTAACTGCCTATCCTAATTCCAACCCTCCGATTCACACCACCCCGTGATGTTTTTCTCACTCCTCCTAGTGAATGTAATGTTACACACACATACCATGCGCACCACTCCGCGATGTTTTTCAGAAACCTATCCTACATTGCCACTGCATTTTCCCTGACCTCACCATGCTGAGCACCCCGTGGGGCTTCTCTCCATCCTACATTGCCACTCACTGCCTATCCTATTTCAGACCCTCCGATTCACACCACCCCGTGATGTTTTTCTGACTCCTACTAGTGAATGTAATGTTACAAACCCATACAGTGCGCACCACCCCGCGATGTTTTTCAGAAACCTATCCTACATTGCCACTGCATGTTCCCTGACCTCCCCATGCTGACCACCCCGGAGTGCTTTTCTCCATCCTACATTGCCACTCACTGCCTATCCTAATTCCAACCCTCCGATTCTCACCACCCCGTGATGTTTTTCTCACTCCTACTAGTGAATGTAATGTTACACACCCATACAATGCCCACCACCCCGCGATGTTTTTCAGAAATCTATCCTACAGTGCCACTGCATGTTCCCTGACCTCCCCGTGCTGAACACCCCACGGTGATTTTCTCCATCCTACATGGCCACTCACTGCCTATACTAATTCAGGCCCTCCGATTCACACCACCCCGTGATGTTTTTCTCACTCCTACTAGTGAATGCAATGTTACACACCCATACAATGCTCACCACCCCGCGATGTTTTTCAGAAACCTATCCTACATTGCCACTGCATGTTATCAGACCTCACCATGCTGACCACCCCGCGGTGCTTTTTTCCATCCTAAATTGCCACTCACTGCCTATTCTAATTCAGACCCTCTGATTCACACCACCCCGTGATGTTTTTCTCACTCCTACTAGTGAATGTAATGTTACACACCCATACAATGTGCACCACCCCGAGATGTTTTTCAGAAACCTATGCTACATTGCCACGGCATGTTCCCCGTCCTCCCCATGCTGACCACCCCGCTGTGCTTTTCTCCATCCTACATTGCCACTCACTGCCTATCCTAATTCAGACCCTCCAATTCACACCACCCCGTGATGTTTTTCTCACTCCTACTAGTGAATGTAATGTTACACACCCATACAATGCGCACCACCCCGTGATGTTTTTCTCACTCCTACTAGTGAATGTAATGTTACACACCCATACAATGTGCACCACCCCACGATGTTTTTCAGAAACCTATCCTATATTGCCACTGCATGTTCCCTGACCTCCCCATGCTGACCACACCGCGGTGCTATTCACCATCCATCATTGCCACTCACTGCCTATCTTATTCAGACCCTCCGATTCACACCACCCCGTTAGTTTTTCTGACTCCTACTAGTGAATGTAATGTTACACACCCATACAATGCGCACCACCCCGCGATGTTGTTCAGAAACCTATCCTACATTGTCCCTGCATGTTCCCTGACCTACACATGCTGACCACCCCGCGGTGCTTTTCTCCATCCTATATTGCCACTCACTGCCTATCCTATTCAGACCCTCCGATTCACACCATCCCGTGATGTTTTTCTCACTCCTACTAGTGAATGTAATGTTACACACCCATACAATGCGCACCACACCGTGATGTTTTTCAGAAACCTATCCTACATTTCCACTGCATGTTCCCTGACCTCCCCATGCTGACCACCCCGCGGTGCTTTTCTCCATCCTACATTGCCAGTCACTGCCTATCCTAATTCAGACCCTACGATTCACACCACCCCGTGATGTTTTTCTCACTCCTACTAGTGAATGTAATGTTACACTCCCATACAATACACACCAACCCGTGATGTTTTTCTCTCTCCTACTAGTGAATGTAATGTAACACACCCATACAATTCGTACCACCACGCGATGTTTTTCAGAAACCTATCCTACATTGCCACTGCATGTTCCCTGACCTCCCCATGAAGACCAACCTGCGGTGCTTTTCCCCATCCTACATTGCCACTCACTGCCGATCCTAATTGAGACCCTCCGATTCACACCACCCCTGATGTTTTTCTCACTCCTACTAGTGAATGTAATGTTACACACCCATATAATGCGCACCACCCCCGAATGTTTTTCAGAAACCTATCCTACATTGCCACTGAATGTTCCCTGACCTCCCCATGCTGACCACCCCGCGGTGCTTTTCTCCATCCTACATTGCCACTAACTGCCTATCCTAATTCCAACCCTCCGATTCACACCACCCCGTGATGTTTTTCTCACTCCTCCTAGTGAATGTAATGTTACACACACATACCATGCGCACCACTCCGCGATGTTTTTCAGAAACCTATCCTACATTGCCACTGCATTTTCCCTGACCTCACCATGCTGAGCACCCCGTGGGGCTTCTCTCCATCCTACATTGCCACTCACTGCCTATCCTATTTCAGACCCTCCGATTCACACCACCCCGTGATGTTTTTCTGACTCCTACTAGTGAATGTAATGTTACAAACCCATACAGTGCGCACCACCCCGCGATGTTTTTCAGAAACCTATCCTACATTGCCACTGCATGTTCCCTGACCTCCCCATGCTGACCACCCCGGAGTGCTTTTCTCCATCCTACATTGCCACTCACTGCCTATCCTAATTCCAAGCCTCCGATTCTCACCACCCCGTGATGTTTTTCTCACTCCTACTAGTGAATGTAATGTTACACACCCATACAATGCCCACCACCCCGCGATGTTTTTCAGAAATCTATCCTACAGTGCCACTGCATGTTCCCTGACCTCCCCGTGCTGAACACCCCACGGTGATTTTCTCCATCCTACATGGCCACTCACTGCCTATACTAATTCAGGCCCTCCGATTCACACCACCCCGTGATGTTTTTCTCACTCCTACTAGTGAATGCAATGTTACACACCCATACAATGCTCACCACCCCGCGATGTTTTTCAGAAACCTATCCTACATTGCCACTGCATGTTATCAGACCTCACCATGCTGACCACCCCGCGGTGCTTTTTTCCATCCTAAATTGCCACTCACTGCCTATCCTAATTCAGACCCTCTGATTCACACCACCCCGTGATGTTTTTCTCACTCCTACTAGTGAATGTAATGTTACACTCCCATACAATACACACCAACCCGTGATGTTTTTCTCTCTCCTACTAGTGAATGTAATGTTACACACACATACAATGCGCACCACCCTGCGATGTTTTTCAGAAACCTATGCTACATTGCCAGTGCATGTTCCCTGACCTCCCCATGCTGACCACACCGCGGTGCTTTTCTCCATCCTAAATTGCCCCTCACTGCCTATCCTAATTCAGACACTCCAATTCACACCACCCCGTGATGTTTTTCTCACTCCTACTAGTGAATGTAATGTTACACACCCATACAATGTGCACCACCGCGAGATGTTTTTCAGAAACCTATCCTACATTGCCATTGCATGTTCCCTGACCTCCCCATGCTGACAAACACGCGGTGTTTTCCCCATCCTACATTGCCACTCACTGCCTATCCTAATTCAGACCCTCTGATTAACACAACCCCGTGATGGTTTTCTCACTCCTACTAGTGAATGTAATGTTACACACCCATACAATGCGCACCACCCTGCGATGTTTTTCAGAAACCTATGCTACATTGCCACTGCATGTTCCCTGACCTCCCCATGCTGACCACACCGCGGTGCTTTTCTCCATCCTAAATTGCCCCTCACTGCCTATCCTAATTCAGACACTCCAATTCACACCACACCGTGATGTTTTTCTCACTCCTACTCGTGAATGTAATGTTACACTCCATACAATGCGCAACACCCCGTGATGTTTTTCTCACTCCTACTAGTGAATGTAAGGTTACACACCCATACAATGCACACCATCTCCGGATGTTTTTCAGAAAACCTATCCTACATTGCCACTGCATGTTCCCTGACCTCCCCATGCTGACCACCCCGCGGTGCTTTTCTCCATCCTACATTGCCACTCACTTCCTATCCTAATTCAGACCCTCCGATCGACACCACCCCGTGATGTTTTTCTCACTCCTACTAGTGAATGTAAGGTAACACACCCATACAATGCACACCATCCCCGGATGTTTTTCAGAAACCTATCCTCCATTGCCACTGCATGTTCCCTGACCTCCCCATGCTGAACACCCCGCGGTGCATTTCTCCATCCTACATTGCCACTCACTTCCTATCCTAATTCAGACCCTCCGATCGACACCACCCCGTGATGTTTTTCTCACTCCTCCTAGTGAATGTAATGTTACACACCCATACATTGCGCAACACCCCGTGATGCTTTTCTCACTCCTACTAGTAAATGTAATGTTACACACACATACAATGCGCACTACCCAGCGATGTTTTTAGAAACCTATTCTACATTGCCACTACATGTTCCCAGACCTCCCCATGCTGACCACCACGCGGGGCTTTTTTCCATCCTACATTGCCACTCACTGCCTATCCTAATTCAGACTGTTCAATTCACACCACCCCATGATGTTTTTCTCACTCCTACTAGTGAATGTAATGTTACACTCCCCTACAATGCCCAACACCCCTTGATGTTTTTCTCACTCCTACTAGTGAATGTAATGTTACACACCCATACAATGCGCACCACCCCACGATGTTTTTCTGAAACCTTTTCTACATTGCCACTGCATGTTACCTGACCTCCCAATGCTGACCACCCCGCGGTGATTTTTTCCCCATCCTACATTGCCACTCACTGCCTATCCTAATTCAGAACCTCCAATTCACACCAACCCGTGATGTTTTTCTCACTCCTACTAGTGAATGTAATGTTACAAACCCATACAATGCGCACCACCCCGTGAGGTTTTTCTCACTCCTACTAGTGAATGTAATGTTACATACCCATACAATGCGCACCACCCTGCGATGTTTTTCAGAAACCTAGGCTACATTGCCACTGCATGTTCCCTGACCTCCCCATGCTGACCACCGCGCGGTGCTTTTCTCCATCCTTCATTGCCACTCACTGCCTATCCTAATTCAGACCCTCTGATTCACACCACCCCGTGATGTTTTTCTCACTCCTACTAGTGAATGTAATGTTACACACCCATACAATGCGCACCACCCCGCGATGTGTTCAGAAAACTATCCTACATTGTCACTGCATGTTCCCTGACCTCAACATGCTGACCACCCCGCGGTGCTTTTTTCCATCCTACATTGCCACTCACTCCCTATCCTAATTCAGACCCTCTGATTCACACCACCCCGTGATGTTTTTCTCACTGCTACTAGTGAATGTAATGCTACAGACCCATACAATGCGCACCACCACGCGATGTTTTTCAGAAACCGATCCTACATTGCCACTGCATGTTCCCTGACCTCCCCATGTTGACCACCCCGTGGTGCTTTTCTCCATTCTACATTGCCACTCACTGCCTATCCTAATGCACACCCTCCGATTCACACCACCCCAAGATGTTTTTCTCACTCCTATCGTGAATGTAATGTTACACACCCATACAATGCTCACCACCCCACGAGGTTTTTCAGAAACCTATTCTACATTGCCACTGCATGTTCCCTGACCTCCCCATGCTGACCACCCGCGGTGCTTTTCTCCATCCCACATTGCCACTCACTGCCTATCCTATTTCAGACCCTCCATTTCACACCACAACGTGAAGTTTTTCTCACTCCTACTAGTGAATATAATGTTAAACACCCATACAATGTGCACCACCCCGCGATGTTTTTCAGAAACCTATCCTACATTGCCATTGCATGTTCCCTGACGTCCCCATGCTGACCAACCCGCGGTGTTTTCCCCATCCTACATTGCCACTCACTGCCTATCCTAATTCAGACCCTCCGATTCACACCACCCCGTGATGTTTTTCTCACTCCTACTAGTGAATGTAATGTTACACACCCCTACAATGCGCAACACCCCGTGAAGTTTTTCTCACTCCTAATGGTGAATGTAATGTTACACACCCATACAATGCGCACCACCCCACGATGTTTTTCTGAAACCTTTTCTACATTGCCACTGCATGTTCCCTGACCTCCCCATGCTGACCACCCCGCGTTGCTTTTATCCATCCTACATTGCCTCTCACTGCCTATCCTAATTCAGACCCTCCGATTCACACCACGCCATGATGTTTTTCTCACTCCTACTAGTGAATGTAATGTTACACACCCATATAATGCGCACCACACCGCGATGTTTTCCAAAAACCTATCGTACATTGCCACTGCATGTTACCTGACCTCCCAATGCTGACCAACCCGCGGTGATTTTTTCCCCATCCTACATTGCCACTCACTGCCTATCCTAATTCAGACCCTCCAATTCACACCACCCCGTGATGTTTTTCTCCCTCCTACTAGTGAATGTAATGTTACACACCCATACAATGCGCACCACCCCGTGATGTTTTTCTCACTCCTACTAGTGAATGTAATGTTACATACCCATACAATGCGCACCACCCTGCGATGTTTTTCAGAATCCTATGCTTCATTGCCACTGCATGTTCCCTGACCTCCCCATGCTGACTACCCCGCGGTGCTTTTCTCCATCCTTCATTGCCACTCACTGCCTATCCTAATTCAAAACCTCCGATTCACACCACCCCGTGATGTTTTTCTCACTCCTACAAGTGAATGTAATGTTACACACCCATACAATGCGCACCACCCCGCGATGTTTTTCAAAAACCTATCCTACATTGCCACTGCATGTTCCCTGACCTCCCCATGCTGACCGCCCCGCGGTGCTTTCTCCATCCTACATTGCCACTCACTGCCTATCCTAATTCAGACCCTCTGATTCACACCACCCCGTGATGTTTTTCTCACTCCTACTGGTGAATGTAATGTTACACACCCATACAGTGCTCACCACCCCACAATGTTTTTCAGAAACCTATTCTACATTGCCACTGCATGTTCCCTGACCTCCCCATGCTGACCACCCCGTGGTGCTTTTCTCCATCCCACATTGCAACTCACTGCCTATCCTAATTCAGACCCTCCATTTCACACCACACCGTGAAATTTTTCTCACTCCTACTAGTGAATATAATGTTAAACACCCATGCAATGTGCACCACCCCGCGATGTTTTTCAGAAACCTATCCTACATTGCCATTGCATGTTCCCTGACCTCCCCATGCTGACCAACCCGCGGTGTTTTCCCCATCCTACATTGCCACTCACTGCCTATCCTAATTCAGACCCTCCGATTCACACCACCCCGTGATGTTTTTCTCACTCCTACTGGTGAATGTAATTTTACACACTCATACAATGCGCACCACCCCGTGATGTTTTTCTCACTCCTACTAGTGAATGTAATGTGACACACCCATACAATTCCCACCACCCCGCGATGTTTTTCAGAAACCTATCCTACATTGCCACTGCATGTTCCCTGACCTCCCAATGCTGACCACCCCGTGGTGCTTTTCTCAATCCTACATTGCCACTCACTGCCTATCCTTATTCAGACCCTCCGATTCACACCACCCCGTGATGTTTTTCTCACTCCCACTAGTGAATGTAATGTTACACACCCATACAATGCGCACCACCCCACGATGTTTTTCATAAACCTATCCTACATTGCCACTGCATGTTCCCTGACCTCACAATGCTGACCACCCCGCGGTGCTTTTCTCCATCCTACATTGCCACTCACTCCCTATCCTAATTCAGACCCTCCGATTCAAACCACCCCGTGATGTTTTTCTCAATCCTACTAGTGAATGTAATGTTACACACCCATACAATGCGCACCACCCTGTGATGTTTTTATCACTCCTACTGGTGGATGTAATGTTACACACCCATACAATGCGCACCACCCCGCGATGTTGTTCAGAAACCTATCCTACATTGTCCCTGCATGTTCCCTGACGTACACATGCTGACCACCACGCGGTGCTTTTCTCCATTCTACATTGCCACTCACTGCCTATCCTATTGAGAACCTCCGATTCACACCACCCCGTGATGTTTTTCTCACTCCTACTAGTGAATGTAATGTTACACACCCATGCAATGCGCACCACCACGTGATGTTTTTCTCACTCCTACTAGTGAATGTAATTTTACACACCCATACAATTCCCACCACCCCGCGATGTTTTTCAGAAACCTATCCTACATTGCCACTGCATGTTCCCTGACCTCCCCATGCTGACCACCGCGCGGTGCATTTCTCCATCCTACATTGCCACTCACTTCCTATCCTAATTCAGACCCTCCGATTCACACCACCCCGTGAGGTTTTTCTCACTCCTACTCGTGAATGTAATGTTACACTCCATACAATGCGCAACACCCCGTGATGTTTTTCTCACTCCTACTAGTGAATGTAATGTTACACACCCATACAATGCACACTACCCAGCGATGTTTTTAAGAAACCTATTCTACATTGCCACTACATGTTCCCCGACCTCCCCATGCTGACCACCCCGCGGGGCTTTTGTCCATCCTAAATTGCCACTCACTGCCTATCCTAATTCAGACCCTCCAATTCACACCACCGCGTGATGTTTTCTCACTCCTACTAGTGAATGTAATGTTACCCACCCATACAATGCACAACACCCCGTGATGTTTTTCTCACTCCTACTGGTGAATGTAATGGTACACCCCCATACAATGCGCACCACCCCACGATGTTTTTCTGAAACCTTTTCTACATTGCCACTGCATGTTCCCTGACCTCCCCATGTGAACCACCCCGCGGTGCTTTTATCCATCCTACATTGCCTCTCACTGCCTATCCTAATTCAGACCCTCCGATTCACACCACCCCGTGATGTTTTTCTCACTCCTACTAGTGAATGTAATGTTACACACCCATACAATGCGCACCACCCCGAGATGTTTTTCAGAAACCTATCCTACATAGCCACTGCATGTTACCTGACCTCCCCATGCTGACCTCCCCGCGGTGCTTTTCTCCATCCTACATTGCCACTCACTGCCTATCCTAATTCAGACGCTATGATTCACACCACCCCGTGATGTTTTTCTCACTCCTACTAGTGAATGTAAGGTTACACACCCATACAATGCACACCATCCCCGGATGTTTTTCGGAAACCTATCCTACATTGCCACTGCATGTTCCCTGACCTCCCCATGCTGAACACCCCGCGGTGCTTTTCTCCATCCTACATTGCCACTCACTTCCTATCCTAATTCAGACCCTCCAATCGACACCACCCCATGATGTTTTTCTCACTCCTACTAGTGAATGTAATGTTACACACCCATACAAGGCGCACCACCCCACGATGTTTTTCTGAAACCTTTTCTACATTGCCACTGCATGTTACCTGACCTCCCAATCCTGACCACCCCATGGTGATTTTTTCCCCATCCTACATTGCCACTCACTGCCTATCCTAATTCTGACCCTCCAATTCACACCACCCCGTGATGTTTTTCTCACTCCTACTAGTGAATGTAATGTTACACACCCATACAATGCGCACCACCCCGTGAGGTTTTTCTCACTCCTACTAGTGAATGTAATGTTACATACCCATACAATGCGCACCCCCCTGCGATGTTTTTCAGAAACCTATGCTACATTGCCACTGCATGTTCCCTGACCTCCCCATGCTGACCACCCCGCGGTGCTTTTCTGCATCCTTCATTGCCACTCACTGCCTATCCTAATTCAGACCCTCTGATTCACACCACCCCATGATGTTTTTCTCACTCCTACTAGAGAATGTAATGTTACACACTAATACAATGCGCACCACCACGCGATGTTTTTCAGAAACCTATCCTACATTGCCACTGCATGTTCCCTGACCTCCCCATGTTGACCACCCCGTGGTGCTTTTCTCCATCCTACATTGCCACTCACTGCCTATCCTAATGCAGACCCTCCGATTCACACCACCCCATGATGTTTTTCTCACTCCTACTGGTGAATGTAATGTTACACACCCATACAATGCTCACCACCCCCCGATGTTTTTCAGAAACCTATTCTACATTGCCACTGCATGTTCCCTGACCTCCCCATGCTGACCACCCGCGGTGCTTTTCTCCATCCCACATTGCCACTCACTTCCTATCCTAATTCAGACCCTCCATTTCACACCACACCGTGAAGTTTTTCTCACTCCTACTAGTGAATATAATGTTAAACACCCATACAATGTGCACCACCCCGCGATGTTTTTCAGAAAACTATCCTACATTGCCATTGCATGTTCCCTGACGTCCCCATGCTGACCAACCCGCGGTGTTTTCCCCATCCTACATTGCCACTCACTGCCTATCCTAATTCAGACCCTCCGATTCACACCACCCCGAGATGTTTTTCTCACTCCTACTAGTGAATGTAATGTTACACACCCCTACAATGCGCAACACCCCGTGAAGTTTTTCTCACTCCTACTGGTGAATGTAATGTTACACACCCATACAATGCGCACCACCCCATGATGTTTTTCTGAAACCTTTTCTACATTGCCACTGCATATTCCCTGACCTCCCCATGCTGACCACACCGCGGTGCTTTTATCCATCCTACATTGCCTCTCACTGCCTATCCTAATTCAGACCCTCCATTTCACACCACAACGTGAAGTTTTTCTCAATCCTACTAGTGAATATAATGTTAAACACCCATACAATGTGCACCACCCCGCGATGTTTTTCAGAAACCTATCCTACATTGCCATTGCATGTTCCCTGACGTCCCCATGCTGACCAACCCGCGGTGTTTTCCCCATCCTACATTGCCACTCACTGCCTAACCTAATTCAGACCCTCTGATTCACACCACGCCGTGATGTTTTTCTCACTCCTACTAGTGAATGTAATGTTACACACCCATACAATGCGCACCACCCCGCGATGTTTTCCAAAAACCTATCGTACATTGCCATTGCATGTTCCCTGACCTCCCCATGCTGACCAACCCGCGGTGTTTTCCCCATCCTACATTGCCACTCACTGCCTATCCTAATTCAGACCCTCCGATTCACACCACCCCGTGATGTTTTTCTCACTCCTACTGGTGAATGTAATGTTACACACCCATACAATGCGCACCACCCCGTGATGTTTTTCTCACTCCTACTAGTGAATGTAATGTGACACACCCATACAATTCCCACCACCCCGCGATGTTTTTCAGAAACCTATCCTACATTGCCACGGCATGTTCCCTGACCTCCCAATGCTGACCACCCCGTGGTGCTTTTCTAAATCCTACATTGCCACTCACTGCCTATCCTTATTCAGACCCTCCGATTCACACCACCCCGTGATGTTTTTCTCACTCCCACTAGTGAATGTAATGTTACACACCCATACAATGCGCACCACCCCACGATGTTTTTCATAAACCTATCCTACATTGCCACTGCATGTTCCCTGACCTCACAATGCTGACCACCCCGCGGTGCTTTTCTCCATCCTACATTGCCACTCACTGCCTATCCTAATTCAGACCCTCCGATTCACACCACCCCGTGATGTTTTTCTCACTCCAACTAGTGAATGTAATGTTAAACACCCATACAATGTGCACCACCCCGCGATGTTTTTCAGAAAACTATCCTACATTGCCATTGCATGTTCCCTGACGTCCCCATGCTGACCAACCCGCGGTGTTTTCCCCATCCTACATTGCCACTCACTGCCTCTCCTAATTCAGACCCTCCGATTCACACCACCCCGTGATGTTTTTCTCACTCCTACTAGTGAATGTAATGTTACACACCCCTACAATGCGCAACACCCCGTGAAGTTTTTCTCACTCCTACTGGTGAATGTAATGTTACACACCCATACAATGCGCACCACCCCATGATGTTTTTCTGAAACCTTTTCTACATTGCCACTGCATATTCCCTGACCTCCCCATGCTGACCACACCGCGGTGCTTTTATCCATCCTACATTGCCTCTCACTGCCTATCCTAATTCAGACCCTCCATTTCACACCACAACGTGAAGTTTTTCTCAATCCTACTAGTGAATATAATGTTAAACACCCATACAATGTGCACCACCCCGCGATGTTTTTCAGAAACCTATCCTACATTGCCATTGCATGTTCCCTGACGTCCCCATGCTGACCAACCCGCGGTGTTTTCCCCATCCTACATTGCCACTCACTGCCTAACCTAATTCAGACCCTCTGATTCACACCACGCCGTGATGTTTTTCTCACTCCTACTAGTGAATGTAATGCTACACACCCATACAATGCGCACCAACCCGCGATGTTTTTCAGAAACCTATCCTACATTGCCACTGCATGTTCCCTGACCTCCCCATGCTGACCACCCCGTGGTGCTTTTCTCCATCCTACATTGCCACTCACTGCCTATCCTAATGCAGACCCTCCGATTCACACCACCCCATGATGTTTTTCTCACTCCTACTGGTGAATGTAATGTTACACACCCATACAATGCTCACTAGCCCACGATGTTTTTCAGAAACCTATCCTACATTGCCACTGCATGTTCCCTGACCTCCCCATGCTGACCACCGCGCGGTGCTTTTCTCCATCCTACATTGCCACTCACTTCCTATCCTAATTCAGACCCTCCGATTCACACCACCCCGTGAGCTTTTTCTCACTCCTACTCGTGAATGTAATGTTACACTCCATACAATGCGCAACACCCCGTGATGTTTTTCTCACTCCTACTAGTGAATGTAATGTTACACACCCATACAATGCACACTACCCAGCGATGTTTTTAAGAAACCTATTCTACATTGCCACTACATTTTCCCCGACCTCCCCATGCTGACCACCCCGCGGGGCTTTTGTCCATCCTAAATTGCCACTCACTGCCTATCCTAATTCAGACCCTCCAATTCACACCACCCCGTGATGTTTTCTCACTCCTACTAGTGAATGTAATGTTACCCACCCATACAATGCACAACACCCCGTGATGTTTTTCTCACTCCTACTGGTGAATGTAATGTTACACACCCATACAATGCGCACCACCCCACGATGTTTTTCTGAAACCTTTTCTACATTGCCACTGCATGTTCCCTGACCTCCCCATGTGAACCACCCCGCGGTGCTTTTATCCATCCTACATTGCCTCTCACTGCCTATCCTAATTTAGACCCTCCGATTCACACCACCCCGTGATGTTTTTCTCACTCCTACTAGTGAATGTAATGCTACACACCCATACAATGCGCACCACCCCGCGATGTTTTTCAGAAACCTATCGTACATTGCCACTGCATGTTACCTTACCTCCCCATGCTGACCACCCCGCGGTGATTTTTTCCCCATCCTACATTGCCACTCACTGCCTATCCTAATTCAGACCCTCAGACTCACACCACCCCGTGATGTTTTTCTCTCTCCTACTAGTAAAAGTAATGTTACACACCCTTACTATGCGCACAACCCCGAGATGTTTTTCAGAAACCTATCCTACATAGCCACTGCATGTTACCTGACCTCCCCATGCTGACCTCCCCGCGGTGCTTTTCTCCATCCTACATTGCCACTCACTGCCTATCCTAATTCAGACGCTATGATTCACTCCACCCCGTGATGTTTTTCTCACTCCTTCTAGTGAATGTAAGATTACACACCCATACAATCCACACCATCCCCGGATGTTTTTCAGAAACCTATCCTACATTTCCACTGCATGTTCCCTGACCTCCCCATGCTGAACACCCCACGGTGCTTTTCTCCATCCTACATTGCCACTCACTTGCTATCCTAATTCAGACCCTCCGATCGACACCACCCCGTGATGTTTTTCTCACTCCTACTATTGAATGTAATGTTACACACCCATACAATGCGCACCACCCCACGATGTTTTTCTGAAACCTTTTCTACATTGCCACTGCATGTTACCTGACCTCCCAATCCTGACCACCCCGTGGTGATTTTTTCCCCATCCTACATTGCACTCACTGCCTATCCTAATTCAGACCCTCCAATTCACACCACCCCGTGATGTTTTTCTCACTCCTACTAGTGAATGTAATGTTACACACCCATACAATGCGCACCACCCCGTGCGGTTTTTCTCCCTCCTACTAGTGAATGTAATGTTACATACCGATACAATGCGCACCCCCCTGCGTTGTTTTTCAGAAACCTATGCTACATTGCCATTGCATGTTCCCTGACCTCCCCATGCTGACCACCCCGCGGTGCTTTTCTGCATCCTTCATTGCCACTCACTGCCTATCCTAATTCAGACCCTCTGATTCACACCACCCCGTGATGTTTTTCTCACTCCTACTAGAGAATGTAATGTTACACACCCATACAATGCGCACCACCCCGCGATGTTGTTCAGAAACCTATCCTACATTGTCCCTGCATGTTCCCTGACCTACACATGCTGACCACCCCGCGGTGCTTTTTTCCATCCTACATTGCCACTCACTGCCTATCCTAATTCAGACCATCTGATTCACACCACCCCGTGATGTTTTTCTCACTCCTACTAGTGAATGTAATGCTACAGACCCATACAATGCGAACCACCACGCGATGTTTTTCAGAAACCTATCCTACATTGCCACTGCATGTTCCCTGACCTCCCCATGTTGACCACCCCGTGGTGCTTTTCTCCATCCTACATTGCCACTCACTGCCTATCCTAATGCAGACCCTCCGATTCACACCACCCCATGATGTTTTTCTCACTCCTACTGGTGAATGTAATGTTACACACCCATACAATGCTCACCACCCCCCGATGTTTTTCAGAAACCTATTCTACATTGCCACTGCATGTTCCCTGACCTCCCCATGCTGACCACCCGCGGTGCTTTTCTCCATCCCACATTGCCACTCACTTCCTATCCTAATTCAGACCCTCCATTTCACACCACACCGTGAAGTTTTTCTCACTCCTACTAGTGAATATAATGTTAAACACCCATACAATGTGCACCACCCCGCGATGTTTTTCAGAAACCTATCCTACATTGCCATTGCATGTTCCCTGACGTCCCCATGCTGACCAACCCGCGGTGTTTTCCCCATCCTACATTGCCACTCACTGTCTATCCTAATTCAGACCCTCCGATTCACACCACCCCGTGATGTTTTTCTCACTCCTACTAGTGAATGTAATGTTACACACCCCTACAATGCGCAACACCCCGTGAAGCTTTTCTCACTCCTACTGGTGAATGTAATGTTACACACCCATACAATGCGCACCACCCCATGATGTTTTTCTGAAATCTTTTCTACATTGCCACTGCATATTCCCTGACCTCCCCATGCTGACCACACCGCGGTGCTTTTATCCATCCTACATTGCCTCTAACTGCCTATCCTAATTCAGACCCTCCATTTCACACCACAACGTGAAGTTTTTCTCACTCCTACTAGTGAATATAATGTTAAACACCCATACAATGTGCACCACCCCGCGATGTTTTTCAGAAACCTATCCTACATTGCCATTGCATGTTCCCTGACGTCCCCATGCTGACCAACCCGCGGTGTTTTCCCCATCCTACATTGCCACTCACTGCCTATCCTAATTCAGACCCTCCGATTCCAACCACCCCGTGATGTTTTTCTCACTCCTACTAGTGAATGTAATGTTACACACC
This sequence comes from Cavia porcellus, assembly GCF_034190915.1. Classification (NCBI taxonomy): domain Eukaryota; kingdom Metazoa; phylum Chordata; class Mammalia; order Rodentia; family Caviidae; genus Cavia; species Cavia porcellus. Next base: position 70,011,750 of record NW_026947502.1, read on the forward strand.
CCTACAATGCGCAACACCCCGTGAAGTTTTTCTCACTCCTACTTGTGAATGTAATGTTACACACCCATACAATGCGCACCACCCCACGATGTTTTTCTGAAACCTTTTCTACATTGCCACTGCATGTTCCCTGACCTCCCCATGCTGACCACCCCGCGTTGCTTTTATCCATCCTACATTGCCTGTCACTGCCTATCCTAATTCAGACCCTCCGATTCACACCACGCCGTGATGTTTTTCTCACTCCTACTAGTGAATGTAATGTTACACACCCATACAATGCGCACCACCCCGCGATGTTTTCCAAAAACCTATCGTACATTGCCACTGCATGTTACCTGACCTCCCAATGCTGACCAACCCGCGGTGATTTTTTCCCCATCCTACATTGCCACTCACTGCCTATCCTAATTCAGACCCTCCAATTCACACTACCCCGTGATGTTTTTCTCACTCCTACTAGTGAATGTAATGTTACACACCCATACAATGCGCACCACCCCGTGATGTTTTTCTCACTCCTACTAGTGAATGTAATGTTACATACCCATACAATGCGCACCACCCTGCGATGTTTTTCAGAAACCTATGCTACATTGCCACTGCATGTTCCCTGACCTCCCCATGCTGACTACCCCGCGGTGCTTTTCTCCATCCTTCATTGCCACTCACTGCCTATCCTAATTCAAACCCTCCGATTCACACCACCCCGTGATGTTTTTGTCACTCCTACAAGTGAATGTAATGTTACACACCCATACAATGCGCACCACCATGCGATGTTTTTCAGAAACCTATCCTACATTGCCACTGCATGTTCCCTGACCTCCCCATGCTGACCGCCCCGCGGTGCTTTCTCCATCCTACATTGCCACTCACTGCCTATCCTAATTCAGACCCTCTGATTCACACCACCCGTGATGTTTTTCTCACTCCTACTGGTGAATGTAATGTTACACACCCATACAGTGCTCACCACCCCACAATGTTTTTCAGAAACCTATTCTACATTGCCACTGCATGTTCCCTGACCTCCCCATGCTGACCACCCCGCGGTGCTTTTCTCAATCCCACATTGCCACTCACTGCCTATCCTAATTCAGACCGTCCATTTCACACCACACCGTGAAGTTTTTCTCACTCCTACTAGTGAATATAATGTTAAACACCCATACAATGTGCACCACCCCGCGATGTTTTTCAGAAACCTATCCTACATTGCCATTGCATGTTCCCTGACCTCCCCATGCTGACCAACCCGCGGTGTTTTCCCCATCCTACATTGCCACTCACTGCCTATCCTAATTCTGACCCTCCGATTCACACCACCCCGTGATGTTTTTCTCACTCCTACTGGTGAATGTAATGTTACACACCCATACAATGCTCACTAGCCCACGATGTTTTTCAGAAACCTATCCTACATTGCCACTGCATGTTCCCTGACCTCCCCATGCTGACCACCGCGCGGTGCTTTTCTCCATCCTACATTGCCACTCACTTCCTATCCTAATTCAGACCCTCCGATTCACACCACCCCGTGAGCTTTTTCTCACTCCTACTCGTGAATGTAATGTTACACTCCATACAATGCGCAACACCCCGTGATGTTTTTCTCACTCCTACTAGTGAATGTAATGTTACACACCCATACAATGCACACTACCCAGCGATGTTTTTAAGAAACCTATTCTACATTGCCACTACATTTTCCCCGACCTCCCCATGCTGACCACCCCGCGGGGCTTTTGTCCATCCTAAATTGCCACTCACTGCCTATCCTAATTCAGACCCTCCAATTCACACCACCCCGTGATGTTTTCTCACTCCTACTAGTGAATGTAATGTTACCCACCCATACAATGCACAACACCCCGTGATGTTTTTCTCACTCCTACTGGTGAATGTAATGTTACACACCCATACAATGCGCACCACCCCACGATGTTTTTCTGAAACCTTTTCTACATTGCCACTGCATGTTCCCTGACCTCCCCATGTGAACCACCCCGCGGTGCTTTTATCCATCCTACATTGCCTCTCACTGCCTATCCTAATTTAGACCCTCCGATTCACACCACCCCGTGATGTTTTTCTCACTCCTACTAGTGAATGTAATGCTACACACCCATACAATGCGCACCACCCCGCGATGTTTTTCAGAAACCTATCGTACATTGCCACTGCATGTTACCTTACCTCCCCATGCTGACCACCCCGCGGTGATTTTTTCCCCATCCTACATTGCCACTCACTGCCTATCCTAATTCAGACCCTCAGACTCACACCACCCCGTGATGTTTTTCTCTCTCCTACTAGTAAAAGTAATGTTACACACCCTTACTATGCGCACAACCCCGAGATGTTTTTCAGAAACCTATCCTACATAGCCACTGCATGTTACCTGACCTCCCCATGCTGACCTCCCCGCGGTGCTTTTCTCCATCCTACATTGCCACTCACTGCCTATCCTAATTCAGACGCTATGATTCACTCCACCCCGTGATGTTTTTCTCACTCCTTCTAGTGAATGTAAGATTACACACCCATACAATCCACACCATCCCCGGATGTTTTTCAGAAACCTATCCTACATTTCCACTGCATGTTCCCTGACCTCCCCATGCTGAACACCCCACGGTGCTTTTCTCCATCCTACATTGCCACTCACTTGCTATCCTAATTCAGACCCTCCGATCGACACCACCCCGTGATGTTTTTCTCACTCCTACTATTGAATGTAATGTTACACACCCATACAATGCGCACCACCCCACGATGTTTTTCTGAAACCTTTTCTACATTGCCACTGCATGTTACCTGACCTCCCAATCCTGACCACCCCGTGGTGATTTTTTCCCCATCCTACATTGCCACTCACTGCCTATCCTAATTCAGACCCTCCAATTCACACCACCCCGTGATGTTTTTCTCACTCCTACTAGTGAATGTAATGTTACACACCCATACAATGCGCACCACCCCGTGCGGTTTTTCTCCCTCCTACTAGTGAATGTAATGTTACATACCCATACAATGCGCACCCCCCTGCGTTGTTTTTCAGAAACCTATGCTACATTGCCATTGCATGTTCCCTGACCTCCCCATGCTGACCACCCCGCGGTGCTTTTCTGCATCCTTCATTGCCACTCACTGCCTATCCTAATTCAGACCCTCTGATTCACACCACCCCGTGATGTTTTTCTCACTCCTACTAGAGAATGTAATGTTACACACCCATACAATGCGCACCACCCCGCGATGTTGTTCAGAAACCTATCCTACATTGTCCCTGCATGTTCCCTGACCTACACATGCTGACCACCCCGCGGTGCTTTTTTCCATCCTACATTGCCACTCACTGCCTATCCTAATTCAGACCATCTGATTCACACCACCCCGTGATGTTTTTCTCACTCCTACTAGTGAATGTAATGCTACAGACCCATACAATGCGAACCACCACGCGATGTTTTTCAGAAACCTATCCTACATTGCCACTGCATGTTCCCTGACCTCCCCATGTTGACCACCCCGTGGTGCTTTTCTCCATCCTACATTGCCACTCACTGCCTATCCTAATGCAGACCCTCCGATTCACACCACCCCATGATGTTTTTCTCACTCCTACTGGTGAATGTAATGTTACACACCCATACAATGCTCACCACCCCCCGATGTTTTTCAGAAACCTATTCTACATTGCCACTGCATGTTCCCTGACCTCCCCATGCTGACCACCCGCGGTGCTTTTCTCCATCCCACATTGCCACTCACTTCCTATCCTAATTCAGACCCTCCATTTCACACCACACCGTGAAGTTTTTCTCACTCCTACTAGTGAATATAATGTTAAACACCCATACAATGTGCACCACCCCGCGATGTTTTTCAGAAACCTATCCTACATTGCCATTGCATGTTCCCTGACGTCCCCATGCTGACCAACCCGCGGTGTTTTCCCCATCCTACATTGCCACTCACTGCCTATCCTAATTCAGACCCTCCGATTCACACCACCCCGTGATGTTTTTCTCACTCCTACTAGTGAATGTAATGTTACACACCCCTACAATGCGCAACACCCCGTGAAGCTTTTCTCACTCCTACTGGTGAATGTAATGTTACACACCCATACAATGCGCACCACCCCATGATGTTTTTCTGAAATCTTTTCTACATTGCCACTGCATATTCCCTGACCTCCCCATGCTGACCACACCGCGGTGCTTTTATCCATCCTACATTGCCTCTAACTGCCTATCCTAATTCAGACCCTCCATTTCACACCACAACGTGAAGATTTTCTCACTCCTACTAGTGAATATAATGTTAAACACCCATACAATGTGCACCACCCCGCGATGTTTTTCAGAAACCTATCCTACATTGCCATTGCATGTTCCCTGACGTCCCCATGCTGACCAACCCGCGGTGTTTTCCCCATCCTACATTGCCACTCACTGCCTATCCTAATTCAGACCCTCCGATTCAAACCACCCCGTGATGTTTTTCTCACTCCTACTAGTGAATGTAATGTTACACACCCCTACAATGCGCAACACCCCGTGAAGTTTTTCTCACTCCTACTGGTGAATGTAATGTTACACACCCATACAATGCGCACCACCCCACGATGTTTTTCTGAAACCTTTTCTACATTGCCACTGCATGTTCCCTGACCTCCCCATGCTGACCACCCCGCGTTGCTTTTATCCATCCTACATTGCCTGTCACTGCCTATCCTAATTCAGACCCTCCGATTCACACCACGCCGTGATGTTTTTCTCACTCCTACTAGTGAATGTAATGTTACACACCCATACAATGCGCACCACCCCGCGATGTTTTCCAAAAACCTATCGTACATTGCCACTGCATGTTACCTGACCTCCCAATGCTGACCAACCCGCGGTGATTTTTTCCCCATCCTACATTGCCACTCACTGCCTATCCTAATTCAGACCCTCCAATTCACACTACCCCGTGATGTTTTTCTCACTCCTACTAGTGAATGTAATGTTACACACCCATACAATGCGCACCACCCCGTGATGTTTTTCTCACTCCTACTAGTGAATGTAATGTTACATACCCATACAATGCGCACCACCCTGCGATGTTTTTCAGAAACCTATGCTACATTGCCACTGCATGTTCCCTGACCTCCCCATGCTGACTACCCCGCGGTGCTTTTCTCCATCCTTCATTGCCACTCACTGCCTATCCTAATTCAAACCCTCCGATTCACACCACCCCGTGATGTTTTTGTCACTCCTACAAGTGAATGTAATGTTACACACCCATACAATGCGCACCACCATGCGATGTTTTTCAGAAACCTATCCTACATTGCCACTGCATGTTCCCTGACCTCCCCATGCTGACCGCCCCGCGGTGCTTTCTCCATCCTACATTGCCACTCACTGCCTATCCTAATTCAGACCCTCTGATTCACACCACCCGTGATGTTTTTCTCACTCCTACTGGTGAATGTAATGTTACACACCCATACAGTGCTCACCACCCCACAATGTTTTTCAGAAACCTATTCTACATTGCCACTGCATGTTCCCTGACCTCCCCATGCTGACCACCCCGCGGTGCTTTTCTCAATCCCACATTGCCACTCACTGCCTATCCTAATTCAGACCGTCCATTTCACACCACACCGTGAAGTTTTTCTCACTCCTACTAGTGAATATAATGTTAAACACCCATACAATGTGCACCACCCCGCGATGTTTTTCAGAAACCTATCCTACATTGCCATTGCATGTTCCCTGACCTCCCCATGCTGACCAACCCGCGGTGTTTTCCCCATCCTACATTGCCACTCACTGCCTATCCTAATTCTGACCCTCCGATTCACACCACCCCGTGATGTTTTTCTCACTCCTACTGGTGAATGTAATGTTACACACCCATACAATGCTCACTAGCCCACGATGTTTTTCAGAAACCTATCCTACATTGCCACTGCATGTTCCCTGACCTCCCCATGCTGACCACCGCGCGGTGCTTTTCTCCATCCTACATTGCCACTCACTTCCTATCCTAATTCAGACCCTCCGATTCACACCACCCCGTGAGCTTTTTCTCACTCCTACTCGTGAATGTAATGTTACACTCCATACAATGCGCAACACCCCGTGATGTTTTTCTCACTCCTACTAGTGAATGTAATGTTACACACCCATACAATGCACACTACCCAGCGATGTTTTTAAGAAACCTATTCTACATTGCCACTACATTTTCCCCGACCTCCCCATGCTGACCACCCCGCGGGGCTTTTGTCCATCCTAAATTGCCACTCACTGCCTATCCTAATTCAGACCCTCCAATTCACACCACCCCGTGATGTTTTCTCACTCCTACTAGTGAATGTAATGTTACCCACCCATACAATGCACAACACCCCGTGATGTTTTTCTCACTCCTACTGGTGAATGTAATGTTACACACCCATACAATGCGCACCACCCCACGATGTTTTTCTGAAACCTTTTCTACATTGCCACTGCATGTTCCCTGACCTCCCCATGTGAACCACCCCGCGGTGCTTTTATCCATCCTACATTGCCTCTCACTGCCTATCCTAATTTAGACCCTCCGATTCACACCACCCCGTGATGTTTTTCTCACTCCTACTAGTGAATGTAATGCTACACACCCATACAATGCGCACCACCCCGCGATGTTTTTCAGAAACCTATCGTACATTGCCACTGCATGTTACCTTACCTCCCCATGCTGACCACCCCGCGGTGATTTTTTCCCCATCCTACATTGCCACTCACTGCCTATCCTAATTCAGACCCTCAGACTCACACCACCCCGTGATGTTTTTCTCTCTCCTACTAGTAAAAGTAATGTTACACACCCTTACTATGCGCACAACCCCGAGATGTTTTTCAGAAACCTATCCTACATAGCCACTGCATGTTACCTGACCTCCCCATGCTGACCTCCCCGCGGTGCTTTTCTCCATCCTACATTGCCACTCACTGCCTATCCTAATTCAGACGCTATGATTCACTCCACCCCGTGATGTTTTTCTCACTCCTTCTAGTGAATGTAAGATTACACACCCATACAATCCACACCATCCCCGGATGTTTTTCAGAAACCTATCCTACATTTCCACTGCATGTTCCCTGACCTCCCCATGCTGAACACCCCACGGTGCTTTTCTCCATCCTACATTGCCACTCACTTGCTATCCTAATTCAGACCCTCCGATCGACACCACCCCGTGATGTTTTTCTCACTCCTACTATTGAATGTAATGTTACACACCCATACAATGCGCACCACCCCACGATGTTTTTCTGAAACCTTTTCTACATTGCCACTGCATGTTACCTGACCTCCCAATCCTGACCACCCCGTGGTGATTTTTTCCCCATCCTACATTGCCACTCACTGCCTATCCTAATTCAGACCCTCCAATTCACACCACCCCGTGATGTTTTTCTCACTCCTACTAGTGAATGTAATGTTACACACCCATACAATGCGCACCACCCCGTGCGGTTTTTCTCCCTCCTACTAGTGAATGTAATGTTACATACCCATACAATGCGCACCCCCCTGCGTTGTTTTTCAGAAACCTATGCTACATTGCCATTGCATGTTCCCTGACCTCCCCATGCTGACCACCCCGCGGTGCTTTTCTGCATCCTTCATTGCCACTCACTGCCTATCCTAATTCAGACCCTCTGATTCACACCACCCCGTGATGTTTTTCTCACTCCTACTAGAGAATGTAATGTTACACACCCATACAATGCGCACCACCCCGCGATGTTGTTCAGAAACCTATCCTACATTGTCCCTGCATGTTCCCTGACCTACACATGCTGACCACCCCGCGGTGCTTTTTTCCATCCTACATTGCCACTCACTGCCTATCCTAATTCAGACCATCTGATTCACACCACCCCGTGATGTTTTTCTCACTCCTACTAGTGAATGTAATGCTACAGACCCATACAATGGGAACCACCACGCGATGTTTTTCAGAAACCTATCCTACATTGCCACTGCATGTTCCCTGACCTCCCCATGTTGACCACCCCGTGGTGCTTTTCTCCATCCTACATTGCCACTCACTGCCTATCCTAATGCAGACCCTCCGATTCACACCACCCCATGATGTTTTTCTCACTCCTACTGGTGAATGTAATGTTACACACCCATACAATGCTCACCACCCCCCGATGTTTTTCAGAAACCTATTCTACATTGCCACTGCATGTTCCCTGACCTCCCCATGCTGACCACCCGCGGTGCTTTTCTCCATCCCACATTGCCACTCACTTCCTATCCTAATTCAGACCCTCCATTTCACACCACACCGTGAAGTTTTTCTCACTCCTACTAGTGAATATAATGTTAAACACCCATACAATGTGCACCACCCCGCGATGTTTTTCAGAAACCTATCCTACATTGCCATTGCATGTTCCCTGACGTCCCCATGCTGACCAACCCGCGGTGTTTTCCCCATCCTACATTGCCACTCACTGCCTATCCTAATTCAGACCCTCCGATTCACACCACCCCGTGATGTTTTTCTCACTCCTACTAGTGAATGTAATGTTACACACCCCTACAATGCGCAACACCCCGTGAAGCTTTTCTCACTCCTACTGGTGAATGTAATGTTACACACCCATACAATGCGCACCACCCCATGATGTTTTTCTGAAATCTTTTCTACATTGCCACTGCATATTCCCTGACCTCCCCATGCTGACCACACCGCGGTGCTTTTATACATCCTACATTGCCTCTAACTGCCTATCCTAATTCAGACCCTCCATTTCACACCACAACGTGAAGTTTTTCTCACTCCTACTAGTGAATATAATGTTAAACACCCATACAATGTGCACCACCCCGCGATGTTTTTCAGAAACCTATCCTACATTGCCATTGCATGTTCCCTGACGTCCCCATGCTGACCAACCCGCGGTGTTTTCCCCATCCTACATTGCCACTCACTGCCTATCCTAATTCAGACCCTCCGATTCAAACCACCCCGTGATGTTTTTCTCACTCCTACTATTGAATGTAATGTTACACACCCCTACAATGCGCAACACCCCGTGAAGTTTTTCTCACTCCTACTGGTGAATGTAATGTTACACACCCATACAATGCGCACCACCCCACGATGTTTTTCTGAAACCTTTTCTACATTGCCACTGCATGTTCCCTGACCTCCCCATGCTGACCACCCCGCGTTGCTTTTATCCATCCTACATTGCCTGTCACTGCCTATCCTAATTCAGACCCTCCGATTCACACCACGCCGTGATGTTTTTCTCACTCCTACTAGTGAATGTAATGTTACACACCCATACAATGCGCACCACCCCGCGATGTTTTCCAAAAACCTATCGTACATTGCCACTGCATGTTACCTGACCTCCCAATGCTGACCAACCCGCGGTGATTTTTTCCCCATCCTACATTGCCACTCACTGCCTATCCTAATTCAGACCCTCCAATTCACACTACCCCGTGATGTTTTTCTCACTCCTACTAGTGAATGTAATGTTACACACCCATACAATGCGCACGACCCCGTGATGTTTTTCTCACTCCTACTAGTGAATGTAATGTTACATACCCATACAATGCGCACCACCCTGCGATGTTTTTCAGAAACCTATGCTACATTGCCACTGCATGTTCCCTGACCTCCCCATGCTGACTACCCCGCGGTGCTTTTCTCCATCCTTCATTGCCACTCACTGCCTATCCTAATTCAAACCCTCCGATTCACACCACCCCGTGATGTTTTTGTCACTCCTACAAGTGAATGTAATGTTACACACCCATACAATGCGCACCACCATGCGATGTTTTTCAGAAACCTATCCTACATTGCCACTGCATGTTCCCTGACCTCCCCATGCTGACCGCCCCGCGGAGCTTTCTCCATCCTACATTGCCACTCACTGCCTATCCTAATTCAGACCCTCTGATTCACACCACCCGTGATGTTTTTCTCACTCCTACTGGTGAATGTAATGTTACACACCCATACAGTGCTCACCACCCCACAATGTTTTTCAGAAACCTATTCTACATTGCCACTGCATGTTCCCTGACCTCCCCATGCTGACCACCCCGCGGTGCTTTTCTCCATCCCACATTGCCACTCACTGCCTATCCTTATTCAGACCCTCTGATTCACACCACCCCGTGATGTTTTTCTCACTCCCACTAGTGAATGTAATGTTACCCACCCATACAATGCACAACACCCCGTGATGTTTTTCTCACTCCTACTGGTGAATGTAATGTTACACACCCATACAATGCGCACCACCCCACGATGTTTTTCTGAAACCTTTACTACATTGCCACTGCATGTTCCCTGACCTCCCCATGTGAACCACCCCGCCGTGGTTTTATCCATCCTACATTGCCTCTCACTGCCTATCCTAATGCAGACCCTCCGATTCACACCACCCCGTGATGTTTTTCTCACTCCTACTAGTGAATGTAATGCTACACACCCATACAATGCGCACCACCCCGCGATGTTTTTCAGAAACCTATCGTACATTGCCACTGCATGTTACCTTACCTCCCCATGCTGACCACCCCGCGGTGATTTTTTCCCCATCCTACATTGCCACTCACTGCCTATCCTAATTCAGACCCTATGATTCACACCACCCCGTGATGTTTTTCTCACTCCTACTAGTGAATGTAATGTTACACACCCATACAATGCGCACCACCCCGAGATGTTTTTCAGAAACCTATCCTACATAGCCACTGCATGTTACCTGACCTCCCAATGCTGACCTCCCCGCGGTGCTTTTCTCCATCCTACATTGCCACTCACTGCCTATCCTAATTCAGACGCTATGATTCACACCACCCCGTGATGTTTTTCTCACTCCTACTAGTGAATGTAATGTTACACACCCATACAATGCACACCATCCCCGGATGTTTTTCAGAAACCTATCCTACATTGCCACTGCATGTTCCCTGACCTCCCCATGCTGACCACCCCGCGGTGCTTTTCTCCAACCTACATTGCCACTCACTTCCTATCCTAATTCAGAGCCTCCGATCGACACCACCCCGTGATGTTTTTCTCACTCCTACTAGTGAATGTAATGTTACACACCCATACAATGCGCACCACCCCACGATGTTTTTCTGAAACCTTTTCTACATTGCCACTGCATGTTACCTGACCTCCCAATCCTGACCACCCCGGGGTGATTTTTTCCCCATCCTACATTGCCACTCACTGCCTATCCTAATTCAGACCCTCCAATTCACACCACCCCGTGATGTTTTTCTCACTCCTACTAGTGAATGTAATGTTACACACCCATACAATGCGCACCACCCCGTGAGGTTTTTCTCACTCCTACTAGTGAATGTAATGTTACATACCCATACAATGCGCACCCCCCTGCGATGTTTTTCAGAAACCTATGCTACATTGCCACTGCATGTTCCCTGACCTCCCCATGCTGACCACCCCGCGGTGCTTTTCTGCATCCTTCATTGCCACTCACTGCCTATCCTAATTCAGACCCTGTGATTCACACCACCCCGTGATGTTTTTCTCACTCCTACTAGAGAATGTAATGTTTCACACCCATACAATGCGCACCGCCCCGCGATGTTGTTCAGAAACCTATCCTACATTGTCCCTGCATGTTCCCTGACCTACACATGCTGACCACCCCGCGGTGCTTTTGTCCATCCTACATTGCCACTCACTGCCTATCCTAATTCAGACCATCTGATTCACACCACCCCGTGATGTTTTTCTCACTCCTACTAGTGAATGTAATGCTACAGACCCATACAATGCGCACCACCACGCGGTGTTTTTCAGAAACCTATCCTACATTGCCACTGCATGTTCCCTGACATCCTCATGTTGTCCACCCCGTGGTGCTTTTCTCCATCCTACATTGCCACTCACTGCCTATCCTAATGCAGACCCTCCGATTCACACCACCCCATGATGTTTTTCTCACTCCTACTGGTGAATGTAATGTTACACACCCATACAATGCTCACCACCCCCCGATGTTTTTCAGAAACCTATTCTACATTGCCACTGCATGTTCCCTGACCTCCACATGCTGACCACCCGCGGTGCTTTTCTCCATCCCACATTGCCACTAACTTCCTATCCTAATTCAGACCCTCCATTTCACACCACAACGTGAAGTTTTTCTCACTCCTACTAGTGAATATAATGTTAAACACCCATACAATGTGCACCACCCCGCGATGTTTTTCAGAAACCTATCCTACATTGCCATTGCATGTTCCCTGACGTCCCCATGCTGACCAACCCGCGGTGTTTTCCCCATCCTACATTGCCACTCACTGCCTATCCTAATTCAGACCCTCCGATTCACACCACCCCGTGATGTTTTTCTCACTCCTACTAGTGAATGTAATGTTACACACCCCTACAATGCGCAACACCCCGTGAAGCTTTTCTCACTCCTACTGGTGAATGTAATGTTACACACCCATACAATGCGCACCACCCCATGATGTTTTTCTGAAATCTTTTCTACATTGCCACTGCATATTCCCTGACCTCCCCATGCTGACCACACCGCGGTGCTTTTATCCATCCTACATTGCCTCTAACTGCCTATCCTAATTCAGACCCTCCATTTCACACCACAACGTGAAGTTTTTCTCACTCCTACTAGTGAATATAATGTTAAACACCCATACAATGTGCACCACCCCGCGATGTTTTTCAGAAACCTATCCTACATTGCCATTGCATGTTCCCTGACGTCCCCATGCTGACCAACCCGCGGTGTTTTCCCCATCCTACATTGCCACTCACTGCCTATCCTAATTCAGACCCTCCGATTCAAACCACCCCGTGATGTTTTTCTCACTCCTACTATTGAATGTAATGTTACACACCCCTACAATGCGCAACACCCCGTGAAGTTTTTCTCACTCCTACTGGTGAATGTAATGTTACACACCCATACAATGCGCACCACCCCACGATGTTTTTCTGAAACCTTTTCTACATTGCCACTGCATGTTCCCTGACCTCCCCATGCTGACCACCCCGCGTTGCTTTTATCCATCCTACATTGCCTGTCACTGCCTATCCTAATTCAGACCCTCCGATTCACACCACGCCGTGATGTTTTTCTCACTCCTACTAGGGAATGTAATGTTACACACCCATACAATGCGCACCACCCCGCGATGTTTTCCAAAAACCTATCGTACATTGCCACTGCATGTTACCTGACCTCCCAATGCTGACCAACCCGCGGTGATTTTTTCCCCATCCTACATTGCCAGTCACTGCCTATCCTAATTCAGACCCTCCAATTCACACTACCCCGTGATGTTTTTCTCACTCCTACTAGTGAATGTAATGTTACACACCCATACAATGCGCACCACCCCGTGATGTTTTTCTCACTCCTACTAGTGAATGTAATGTTACATACCCATACAATGCGCACCACCCTGCGATGTTTTTCAGAAACCTATGCTACATTGCCACTGCATGTTCCCTGACCTCCCCATGCTGACTACCCCGCGGTGCTTTTCCCCATCCTTCATTGCCACTCACTGCCTATCCTAATTCAAACCCTCCGATTCACACCACCCCGTGATGTTTTTGTCACTCCTACAAGTGAATGTAATGTTACACACCCATACAATGCGCACCACCATGCGATGTTTTTCAGAAACCTATCCTACATTGCCACTGCATGTTCCCTGACCTCCCCATGCTGACCGCCCCGCGGTGCTTTTCTCCATCCCACATTGCCACTCACTGCCTATCCTAATTCAGACCGTCCATTTCACACCACACCGTGAAGTTTTTCTCACTCCTACTAGTGAATATAATGTTAAACACCCATACAATGTGCACCACCCCGCGATGTTTTTCAGAAACCTATCCTACATTGCCATTGCATGTTCCCTGACCTCCCCATGCTGACCAACCCGCGGTGTTTTCCCCATCCTACATTGCCACTCACTGCCTATCCTAATTCTGACCCTCCGATTCACACCACCCCGTGATGTTTTTCTCACTCCTACTGGTGAATGTAATGTTACACACCCATACAATGCGCACCACCCCATGATGTTTTTCTCACTCCTACTAGTGAATGTAATGTGACACACCCATACAATTCCCACCACCCCGCGATGTTTTTCAGAAACCTATCCTACATTGCCACTGCATGTTCCCTGACCTCCCAATGCTGACCACCCCGTGGTGCTTTTCTCAATCCTACATTGCCACTCACTGCCTATCCTTATTCAGACCCTCCGATTCACACCACCCCGTGATGTTTTTCTCACTCCCACTAGTGAATGTAATGTTACCCACCCATACAATGCACAACACCCCGCGATGTTTTTCAGAAACCTATCCTACATTGCCATTGCATGTTCCCTGACCTCCCCATGCTGACCACCCCGCGGTGATTTTTTCCCCATCCTACATTGCCACTCACTGCCTATCCTAATTCAGACCCTATGATTCACACCACCCCGTGATGTTTTTCTCACTCCTACTAGTGAATGTAATGTTACACACCCATACAATGCGCACCACCCCGAGATGTTTTTCAGAAACCTATCCTACATAGCCACTGCATGTTACCTGACCTCCCAATGCTGACCTCCCCGCGGTGCTTTTCTCCATCCTACATTGCCACTCACTGCCTATCCTAATTCAGACGCTATGATTCACACCACCCCGTGATGTTTTTCTCACTCCTACTAGTGAATGTAATGTTACACACCCATACAATGCACACCATCCCCGGATGTTTTTCAGAAACCTATCCTACATTGCCACTGCATGTTCCCTGACCTCCCCATGCTGACCACCCCGCGGTGCTTTTCTCCATCCTACATTGCCACTCACTTCCTATCCTAATTCAGAGCCTCCGATCGACACCACCCCGTGATGTTTTTCTCACTCCTACTAGTGAATGTAATGTTACACACCCATACAATGCGCACCACCCCACGATGTTTTTCTGAAACCTTTTCTACATTGCCACTGCATGTTACCTGACCTCCCAATCCTGACCACCCCGGGGTGATTTTTTCCCCATCCTACATTGCCACTCACTGCCTATCCTAATTCAGACCCTCCAATTCACACCACCCCGGGATGTTTTTCTCACTCCTACTAGTGAATGTAATGTTACACACCCATACAATGCGCACCACCCCGTGAGGTTTTTCTCACTCCTACTAGTGAATGTAATGTTACATACCCATACAATGCGCACCCCCCTGCGATGTTTTTCAGAAACCTATGCTACATTGCCACTGCATGTTCCCTGACCTCCCCATGCTGACCACCCCGCGGTGCTTTTCTGCATCCTTCATTGCCACTCACTGCCTATCCTAATTCAGACCCTGTGATTCACACCACCCCGTGATGTTTTTCTCACTCCTACTAGAGAATGTAATGTTTCACACCCATACAATGCGCACCGCCCCGCGATGTTGTTCAGAAACCTATCCTACATTGTCCCTGCATGTTCCCTGACCTACACATGCTGACCACCCCGCGGTGCTTTTTTCCATTCTACATTGCCACTCACTGCCTATCCTAATTCAGACCATCTGATTCACACCACCCTGTGATGTTTTTCTCACTCCTACTAGTGAATGTAATGCTACAGACCCATACAATGCGCACCACCACGCAATGTTTTTCAGAAACCTATCCTACATTGCCACTGCATGTTCCCTGACCTCCTCATGTTGTCCACCCCGTGGTGCTTTTCTCCATCCTACATTGCCACTCACTGCCTATCCTAATGCAGACCCTCCGATTCACACCAACCCATGATGTTTTTCTCACTCCTACTGGTGAATGTAATGTTACACACCCATACAATGCTCACCACCCCCCGATGTTTTTCAGAAACCTATTCTACATTGCCACTGCATGTTCCCTGACCTCCACATGCTGACCACCCGCGGTGCTTTTCTCCATCCCACATTGCCACTCACTTCCTATCCTAATTCAGACCCTCCATTTCACACCACAACGTGAAGTTTTTCTCACTCCTACTAGTGAATATAATGTTAAACACCCATACAATGTGCACCACCCCGCGATGTTTTTCAGAAACCTATCCTACATTGCCATTGCATGTTCCCTGACGTCCCCATGCTGACCAACCCGCGGTGTTTTCCCCATCCTACATTGCCACTCACTGCCTATCCTAATTCAGACCCTCCGATTCACACCACCCCGTGATGTTTTTCTCACTCCTACTAGTGAATGTAATGTTACACACCCCTACAATGCGCAACACCCCGTGAAGCTTTTCTCACTCCTACTGGTGAATGTAATGTTACACACCCATACAATGCGCACCACCCCATGATGTTTTTCTGAAATCTTTTCTACATTGCCACTGCATATTCCCTGACCTCCCCATGCTGACCACACCGCGGTGCTTTTATCCATCCTACATTGCCTCTAACTGCCTATCCTAATTCAGACCCTCCATTTCACACCACAACGTGAAGTTTTTCTCACTCCTACTAGTGAATATAATGTTAAACACCCATACAATGTGCACCACCCCGCGATGTTTTTCAGAAACCTATCCTACATTGCCATTGCATGTTCCCTGACGTCCCCATGCTGACCAACCCGCGGTGTTTTCCCCATCCTACATTGCCACTCACTGCCTATCCTAATTCAGACCCTCCGATTCAAACCACCCCGTGATGTTTTTCTCACTCCTACTATTGAATGTAATGTTACACACCACTACAATGCGCAACACCCCGTGAAGTTTTTCTCACTCCTACTGGTGAATGTAATGTTACACACCCATACAATGCGCACCACCCCACGATGTTTTTCTGAAACCTTTTCTACATTGCCACTGCATGTTCCCTGACCTCCCCATGCTGACCACCCCGCGTTGCTTTTATCCATCCTACATTGCCTGTCACTGCCTATCCTAATTCAGACCCTCCGATTCACACCACGCCGTGATGTTTTTCTCACTCCTACTAGGGAATGTAATGTTACACACCCATACAATGCGCACCACCCCGCGATGTTTTCCAAAAACCTATCGTACATTGCCACTGCATGTTACCTGACCTCCCAATGCTGACCAACCCGCGGTGATTTTTTCCCCATCCTACATTGCCACTCACTGCCTATCCTAATTCAGACCCTCCAATTCACACTACCCCGTGATGTTTTTCTCACTCCTACTAGTGAATGTAATGTTACACACCCATACAATGCGCACCACCCCGTGATGTTTTTCTCACTCCTACTAGTGAATGTAATGTTACATACCCATACAATGCGCACCACCCTGCGATGTTTTTCAGAAACCTATGCTACATTGCCACTGCATGTTCCCTGACCTCCCCATGCTGACTACCCCGCGGTGCTTTTCTCCATCCTTCATTGCCACTCACTGCCTATCCTAATTCAAACCCTCCGATTCACACCACCCCGTGATGTTTTTGTCACTCCTACAAGTGAATGTAATGTTACACACCCATACAATGCGCACCACCATGCGATGTTTTTCAGAAACCTATCCTACATTGCCACTGCATGTTCCCTGACCTCCCCATGCTGACCGCCCCGCGGTGCTTTCTCCATCCTACATTGCCACTCACTGCCTATCCTAATTCAGACCCTCTGATTCACACCACCCGTGATGTTTTTCTCACTCCTACTGGTGAATGTAATGTTACACACCCATACAGTGCTCACCACCCCACAATGTTTTTCAGAAACCTATTCTACATTGCCACTGCATGTTCCCTGACCTCCCCATGCTGACCACCCCGCGGTGCTTTTCTCCATCCCACATTGCCACTCACTGCCTATCCTAATTCAGACCGTCCATTTCACACCACACCGTGAAGTTTTTCTCACTCCTACTAGTGAATATAATGTTAAACACCCATACAATGTGCACCACCCCGCGATGTTTTTCAGAAACCTATCCTACATTGCCATTGCATGTTCCCTGACCTCCCCATGCTGACCAACCCGCGGTGTTTTCCCCATCCTACATTGCCACTCACTGCCTATCCTAATTCTGACCCTCCGATTCACACAACCCCGTGATGTTTTTCTCACTCCTACTGGTGAATGTAATGTTACACACCCATACAATGCGCACCACCCCATGATGTTTTTCTCACTCCTACTAGTGAATGTAATGTGACACACCCATACAATTCCCACCACCCCGCGATGTTTTTCAGAAACCTATCCTACATTGCCACTGCATGTTCCCTGACCTCCCAATGCTGACCACCCCGTGGTGCTTTTCTCAATCCTACATTGCCACTCACTGCCTATCCTTATTCAGACCCTCCGATTCACACCACCCCGTGATGTTTTTCTCACTCCCACTAGTGAATGTAATGTTACCCACCCATACAATGCACAACACCCCGTGATGTTTTTCTCACTCCTACTGGTGAATGTAATGTTACACACCCATACAATGCGCACCACCCCACGATGTTTTTCTGAAACCTTTTCTACATTGCCACTGCATGTTCCCTGACCTCCCCATGTGAACCACCCCGCCGTGGTTTTATCCATCCTACATTGCCTCTCACTGCCTATCCTAATTCAGACCCTCCGATTCACACCACCCCGTGATGTTTTTCTCACTCCTACTAGTGAATGTAATGCTACACACCCATACAATGCGCACCACCCCGCGATGTTTTTCAGAAACCTATCGTACATTGCCACTGCATGTTACCTTACCTCCCCATGCTGACCACCCCGCGGTGATTTTTTCCCCATCCTACATTGCCACTCACTGCCTATCCTAATTCAGACCCTATGATTCACACCACCCCGTGATGTTTTTCTCACTCCTACTAGTGAATGTAATGTTACACACCCATACAATGCGCACCACCCCGAGATGTTTTTCAGAAACCTATCCTACATAGCCACTGCATGTTACCTGACCTCCCAATGCTGACCTCCCCGCGGTGCTTTTCTCCATCCTACATTGCCACTCACTGCCTATCCTAATTCAGACGCTATGATTCACACCACCCCGTGATGTTTTTCTCACTCCTACTAGTGAATGTAATGTTACACACCCATACAATGCACACCATCCCCGGATGTTTTTCAGAAACCTATCCTACATTGCCAATGCATGTTCCCTGACCTCCCCATGCTGACCACCCCGCGGTGCTTTTCTCCATCCTACATTGCCACTCACTTCCTATCCTAATTCAGAGCCTCCGATCGACACCACCCCGTGATGTTTTTCTCACTCCTACTGGTGAATGTAATGTTACACACCCATACAATGCGCACCACCCCATGATGTTTTTCTCACTCCTACTAGTGAATGTAATGTGACACACCCATACAATTCCCACCACCCCGCGATGTTTTTCAGAAACCTATCCTACATTGCCACTGCATGTTCCCTGACCTCCCAATGCTGACCACCCCGTGGTGCTTTTCTCAATCCTACATTGCCACTCACTGCCTATCCTTATTCAGACCCTCCGATTCACACCACCCCGTGATGTTTTTCTCACTCCCACTAGTGAATGTAATGTTACCCACCCATACAATGCACAACACCCCGTGATGTTTTTCTCACTCCTACTGGTGAATGTAATGTTACACACCCATACAATGCGCACCACCCCACGATGTTTTTCTGAAACCTTTTCTACATTGCCACTGCATGTTCCCTGACCTCCCCATGTGAACCACCCCGCCGTGGTTTTATCCATCCTACATTGCCTCTCACTGCCTATCATAATTCAGACCCTGCGATTCACACCACCCCGTGATGTTTTTCTCACTCCTACTAGTGAATGTAATGCTACACACCCATACAATGCGCACCACCCCGCGATGTTTTTCAGAAACCTATCGTACATTGCCACTGCATGTTACCTTACCTCCCCATGCTGACCACCCCGCGGTGATTTTTTCCCCATCCTACATTGCCACTCACTGCCTATCCTAATTCAGACCCTATGATTCACACCACCCCGTGATGTTTTTCTCACTCCTACTAGTGAATGTAATGTTACACACCCATACAATGCGCACCACCCCGAGATGTTTTTCAGAAACCTATCCTACATAGCCACTGCATGTTACCTGACCTCCCAATGCTGACCTCCCCGCGGTGCTTTTCTCCATCCTACATTGCCACTCACTGCCTATCCTAATTCAGACGCTATGATTCACACCACCCCGTGATGTTTTTCTCACTCCTACTAGTGAATGTAATGTTACACACCCATACAATGCACACCATCCCCGGATGTTTTTCAGAAACCTATCCTACATTGCCACTGCATGTTCCCTGACCTCCCCATGCTGACCACCCCGCGGTGCTTTTCTCCATCCTACATTGCCACTCACTTCCTATCCTAATTCAGAGCCTCCGATCGACACCACCCCGTGATGTTTTTCTCACTCCTACTAGTGAATGTAATGTTACACACCCATACAATGCGCACCACCCCACGATGTTTTTCTGAAACCTTTTCTACATTGCCACTGCATGTTACCTGACCTCCCAATCCTCACCACCCCGCGGTGATTTTTTCCCCATCCTACATTGCCACTCACTGCCTATCCTAATTCAGACCCTCCAATTCACACCACCCCGTGATGTTTTTCTCACTCCTACTAGTGAATGTAATTTTACACACCCATACAATGCGCACCACCCCGTGAGGTTTTTCTCACTCCTACTAGTGAATGTAATGTTACATACCCATACAATGCGCACCCCCCTGCGATGTTTTTCAGAAACCTATGCTACATTGCCACTGCATGTTCCCTGACCTCCCCATGCTGACCACCCCGCGGTGCTTTTCTGCATCCTTCATTGCCACTCACTGCCTATCGTAATTCAGACCCTGTGATTCACACCACCCCGTGATGTTTTTCTCACTCCTACTAGTGAATGTAATGCTACAGACCCATACAATGCGCACCACCACGCGATGTTTTTCAGAAACCTATCCTACATTGCCACTGCATGTTCCCTGACCTCCTCATGTTGTCCACCCCGTGGTGCTTTTCTCCATCCTACATTGCCACTCACTGCCTATCCTAATGCAGACCCTCCGATTCACACCACCCCATGATGTTTTTCTCACTCCTACTGGTGAATGTAATGTTACACACCCATACAATGCTCACCACCCCCCGATGTTTTTCAGAAACCTATTCTACATTGCCACTGCATGTTCCCTGACCTCCACATGCTGACCACCCGCGGTGCTTTTCTCCATCCCACATTGCCACTCACTTCCTATCCTAATTCAGACCCTCCATTTCACACCACAACGTGAAGTTTTTCTCACTCCTACTAGTGAATATAATGTTAAACACCCATACAATGTGCACCACCCCGCGATGTTTTTCAGAAACCTATCCTACATTGCCATTGCATGTTCCCTGACGTCCCCATGCTGACCAACCCGCGGTGTTTTCCCCATCCTACATTGCCACTCACTGCCTATCCTAATTCAGACCCTCCGATTCACACCACCCCGTGATGTTTTTCTCACTCCTACTAGTGAATGTAATGTTACACACCCCTACAATGCGCAACACCCCGTGAAGTTTTTCTCACTCCTACTGGTGAATGTAATTTTACACACCCATACAATGCGCACCACCCCATGAGGTTTTTCTGAATCCTTTTCTACATTGCCACTTCATATTCCCTGACCTCCCCATGCTGACCACCCCGCGGTGCTTTTATCCATCCTATATTGCATCTCACTGCCTATCCTAATTCAGACCCTCCGATTCACACCACCCCGTGATGTTTTTCTCACTCCTACTAGTGAATGTAATGTTACACACCCATACAATGCGCACCACCCCGCGATGTTTTCCAAAAACCTATCGTATATTGCCACTGCATGTTACCTGACCTCCCAATGCTGACCAACCCGCGGTGATTTTTTCCCCATCCTACATTGCCACTCACTGCCTATCCTAATTCAGACCCTCCAATTCACACCACCCCGTGATGTTTTTTTCACTCCTACTAGTGAAAGTAATGTTACACACCCATACAATGCGCACCACCCCGTGATGTTTTTCTCTCTCCTACTCGTGAATGTAATGTTACATACCCATACTATGCGCACCACCCTGCGATGTTTTTCAGAAACCTATGCTACAATGCCACTGCATGTTCCCTGACCTCGCCATGCTGACCACCCCGCGGTGCTTTTCTCCATCCTTCATTGCCACTCATTGCCTATCCTAATTCAGACCCTCCGATTCACACTACCCCGTGATGTTTTTGTCACTCCTACAAGTGAATGTAATGTTACACACTCATACAATGCGCACCACCCCGCGATGTTTTTCAGAAACCTATCCTACATTGCCACTGCATGTTCCCTGACCTCCCCATGCTGACCACCCCGTGGTGCTTTTCTCCATCCTACGTTGCCACTCAGTGCCTATCCTAATGCAGACCCTCCGATTCACACCACCCCATGATGTTTTTCTCACTCCTACTGGTGAATGTAATGTTACACACCCATACAATGCTCACCACCCCACGATGTTTTTCAGAAACCTATTCTACATTGCCACTGCATGTTCCCTGACCTCCCCATGCTGACCACCCCACGGTGCTTTTCTCCATCCTACATTGCCACTCACTGCCTATCCTAATTCAGACCCTCCGGTTCACACCACCCCGTGATGCTTTTCTCACTCCTACTAGTGAATGTAATGTTACGCACCCATACAATGCGCAGCACCCCGTGATGTTTTTCTCACTCCTACTAGTGAATGTAATGTTACACACCCATACAATGCGCACCACCCCGCTATGTTTTTCAGAAACCTATCCTACATTGCCACTGCATGTTCCCTGACCTCCCCATGTGAACCACCCCGCGGTGCTTTTATCCATCCTACATTGCCTCTCACTGTCTATCCTAATTCAGACTCTCCGATTCACACCACCCCGTGATGTTTTTCTCACTCCTACTCGTGAATGTAATGCTACACACCCATACAATGCGCACCACCCCGCGATGTTTTTCAGAAACTTATCGTACATTGCCACTGCATGTTACCTTACCTCCCCATGCTGACCACCCCGCGGTGATTTTTTCCCCATCCTACATTGCCACTCACTGCCTATCCTAATTCAGACCATATGATTCACACCACCCCGTGATGTTTTTCTCACTCCTACTAGTGAATGTAAGGTTACACACCCATACAATGCACCCCATCCCCGGATGTTTTTCAGAAACCTATCCTACATTGCCACTGCATGTTCCCTGACCTCCCCATGCTGACCACCCCGCGGTGCTTTTCTTCATCCTACATTGCCACTCACTTCCTATCCTAATTCAGACCCTCCGATCGACACCACCCCATGATGTTTTTCTCACTCCTACTAGTGAATGTAATGTTACACACCCATACAATGCGCACCACCCCACGATGTTTTTCTGAAACCTTTTCTACATTGCCACTGCATGTTACCTGACCTCCCAATGCTGACCACCCCGCGGTGATTTTTTCCCCATCCTACATTGCCACTCACTGCCTATCCTAATTCAGACCTTCTAATTCACACCACCCCGTGATGTTTTTCTCACTCCTACTAGTGAATGTAACGTTACACACCCATACATTGCGCACCACCCCGTGAGGTTTTTCTCACTCCTACTAGTGAATGTAATGTTACATACCCATACAATGCGCACCCCCCTGCGATGTTTTTCAGAAACCTATGCTACATTGCCACTGGATGTTCCCTGACCTCCCCATGCTGACCACCCCGCGGTGCTTTTCTGCATCCTTCATTGCCACTCACTGCCTATCCTAATTCAGACCCTCTGATTCACACCACCCCGTGATGTTTTTCTCACTCCTACTAGAGAATGTAATGTTACACACCCATACAATGCGCACCACCCCGCGATGTTGTTCAGAAACCTATCCTACATTGTCCCTGCATGTTCCCTGACCTACACATGCTGACCACCCCGCGGTGCTTTTTTCCATCCTACATTGCCACTCACTGCCTATCCTAATTCAGACCATCTGATTCACACCACCCCGTGATGTTTTTCTCACTCCTACTAGTGAATGTAATGCTACAGACCCATACAATGCGCACCACCACGCAATGTTTTTCAGAAACCTATCCTACATTGCCACTGCATGTTCCCTGACCTCCCCATGTTGACCACCCCGTGGTGCTTTTCTCCATCCTACATTGCCACTCACTGCCTATCCTAATGCAGACCCTCCGATTCACACCACCCCATGATGTTTTTCTCACTCCTACTGGTGAATGTAATGTTACACACCCATACAATGCTCACCACCCCACGATGTTTTTCAGAAACCTATTCTACATTGCCACTGCATGTTCCCTGACCTCCCCATGCTGACCACCCGCGGTGCTTTTCTCCATCCCACATTGCCACTCACTTCCTATCCTAATTCAGACCCTCCATTTCACACCACACTGTGAACTTTTTCTCACTCCTACTAGTGAATATAATGTTAAACACCCATACAATGTGCACCACCCCGCGATGTTTTTCAGAAACCTATCCTACATTGCCATTGCATGTTCCCTGACGTCCCCATGCTGACCAACCGGCGGTGTTTTCCCCATCCTACATTGCCACTCACTGCCTATCCTAATTCAGACCCTCCGATTCACACCACCCCGTGATGTTTTTCTCACTCCTACTAGTAAATGTAATGTTAAACACCCCTACAATGCGCAACACCCCGTGAAGTTTTTCTCACTCCTACTGGTGAATGTAATGTTACACACCCATACAATGCGCACCACCCCACGATGTTTTTCTGAAACCTTTTCTACATTGCCACTGCATATTCCCTGACCTCCCCATGCTGACCACCCTGCGGTGCTTTTATCCATCCTACATTGCCTCTCACTGCCTATCCTAATTCAGACCCTCCGATTCACACCACCCCGTGATGTTTTTCTCACTCCTACTAGTGAATGTAATGTTACACACCCATACAATGCGCACCACCCCGCGATGTTTTCCAAAAACCTATCGTACATTGCCACTGCATGTTACCTGACCTCCCAATGCTGACCAACCCGCGGTGATTTTTTCCCCATCCTACATTGCCACTCACTGCCTATGCTAATTCAGACCCTCCAATTCACACCACCCTGTGATGTTTTTCTCACTCCTACTAGTGAATGTAATGTTACACACCCATACAATGCGCTCCACCCCGTGATGTTTTTGTCACTCCTACAAGTGAATGTAATGTTACACACTCATACAATGCGCACCACCCCGCGATGTTTTTCAGAAACCTATCCTACATTGCCACTGCATGTTCCCTGACCTCCCCATGCTGACCACCCCGTGGTGCTTTTCTCCATCCTACATTGCCACTCACTGCCTATCCTAATTCAGACCCTCTGATTCACACCACCCTGTGATGTTTTTCTCACTCCTACTAGAGAATGTAATGTTACACACCATTACAATGCGCACCACCCCCGGATGTTTTTCAGAAACCTGTCCTACATTGCCACTGCATGTTCCCTGACCTCCCCATGCTGACCACCCCGTGGTGCTTTTCTCCATCCTACATTGCCACTCACTGCCTATCCTAATTCAGACCCTCCGATTCACACCACCCCATGATGTTTTTCTCACTCCTACTAGTGAATGTAATGTTACACACCCATACAGTGCTCACCACCCCACAAAGTTTTTCAGAAACCTATTCTACATTGCCACTGCATGTTCCCTGACCTCCCCATTCTGACCACCCCGCGGTGCTTTTCTCCATCCCACATTGCCACTCACTGCCTATCCTAATTCAGACCCTCCATTTCACACCACACCGTGAAGTTTTTCTCACTCCTACTAGTGAATATAATGTTAAACACCCATACAATGTGCACCCCCCCGCGATGTTTTTCAGAAACCTATCCTACATTGCCATTGCATGTTCCCTGACCTCCCCATGCTGACCAACCCGCGGTGTTTTTCCCATCCTACATTGCCACTCACTGCATATCCTAATTCAGACCCTCCGATTCACACCACCCCGAGATGTTTTTCTCACTCCTACTAGTGAATGTAATGTTACACACCCATACAATGCGCACCAACCCGTGATGTTTTTCTCACTCCTACTAGTGAATGTAATGTTACACACCCATACAATTCCCACCACCCCGCGATGTTTTTCAGAAACCTATCCTACATTGCCACTGCATGTTCCCTGAACTCCCTATGCTGACCACCCCGTGGTGCTTTTCTCCATCCTACATTGCCACTCACTGCCTATCCTTATTCAGACCCTCCGATTCACACCACCCCGTGATGTTTTTCTCACTCCAACTAGTGAATGTAATGTTACACACCCATACAACGCGCACCACCCCACGATGTTTTTCAGAAACCTATCCTACATTGCCACTACATGTTCCCTGACCTCACAATGCTGACCACCCCGCGGTGCTTTTCTCCATCCTACATTGCCACTCACTGCCTATCCTAATTCAGACCCTCCGATTCAAACCACCCCATGATGTTTTTCTCAATCCTACTAGTGAATGTAATGTTACACACCCATACAATGCGCACAACTCCGTGTTGTGTTTCTCACTCCTACTTGTGAATGGAATGTTACTCACCCATACAATGCGCACCACCCCGCGATGTTTTTCAGAAACCTATCCTACATTGCCACTGCATGTTTCCTGACCTCACCATGCTGACCACCCCGCGGTGCTTTTCTCCATCCTACATTGCCACTCACTGCCTATCCTAATTCAGACCCTCCGATTCACACCACCCCGTGATGTTTTTCTCACTCTTACTAGTGAATGTAATGCTACACAGGCATACAATGCGCACCAACCCGCGATGTTTTTCAGAAACCTATCCTACATTGCCACTGCATGTTCCCTGACCTCCCCATGCTGACCACCCCTGGTGCTTTTCTCCATCCTACATTGCCACTCACTGCCTATCCTAATGCAGACCCTCCGATTCACACCACCCCATGATGTTTTTCTCACTCCTGTTGGTGAATGTAATATTACACACCCATACAATGCTCACCACCCCACGATGTTTTTCAGAAACCTATTCTACATTGCCACTGCATGTTCCCAGACTTCCCCATGCTGACCACCCCACGGTGCTTTTCTCCATCCTACATTGCCACTCACTGCCTATCCTAATTCAGACCCTACGATTCACACCACCCCGTGATGATTTCTCACTCCTACTAGTGAATGTAATGTTACACACCCATACAATGCACACCACCCCCGGATGTTTTTCAGAAACCTATCCTACATTGCCACTACATGTTCCCCGTCCCCCCCATGCTGACCCCCCCGCCGGTCTTTTGTCCATCCTACATTGCCACTCACTGCCTATCCTAATTCAGACCCTCCAATTCACACCAAACCGTGATGTTTTTCTCACTCCTACTAGTGAATGTAATGTTACACACACATACAATGCGCAACACCCCGTGATGTTTTTCTCACTCCTACTGGTGAATGTAATGTTGCACACCCATACAATGCGCACGACCACACGAAGTTTTTCTGAAACCTTTTCTACATTGCCACTGCATGTTCCGTGACCTCCCCATGCTGACCAACCCGCGGTGCTTTTATCCATCCTACATTGCCTCTCACTGCCTATCCTAATTCAGACCCTCCGATTCACACCACCCCGTGATGTTTTTCTCACTCCTACTAGTGAATGTAATGTTACACACCCATACAATGCGCACCACCCCGCGATGTTTTTCAGAAACCTATCTTACATTGCCACTGCATGTTACCTGACCTCCCCATGCTGACCACCCTGCGGTGATTTTTTCCCCATCCTACATTGCCACTCACTGCCTATCCTAACTCAGACCCTATGATTCACACCACCCCGTGATGTTTTTCTCACTCCTACTAGTGAATGTAATGTTACACACCCATACAATGCGCACCACCCAGCGATGTTTTTCCGAATCCTATCCTACCTTGACACTGCATGTTCCCCGATCTCACCATGCTGACCACCCCGCGGTGCTTTTCTCCATCCTACATTGCCACTCACTGCCTATCCTAATTCAGACTCTCCAATTCACACCACCCCATGATGTTTTTCTCACTCCTACTAGTGAATGTAATGTTACACACCCATACAATGTGCAACACCCCGTGATGTTTTTCTCACTCTACTAGTGAATGTAATGTTACCCACCCATACAATGCGCACCACCCCGCGATGTTTTTCAGAAACCTATGCTACATTGCCACTGCATTTTCCCTGACTTCCCCATGCTGACCACCCCGCGGTGCTTTCTCCATCCTACATTGCCACTCACTGCTTAACCTAATTCAGACCCTCTGATTCACACCACCCCGTGATGATTTTCTCACTCCTACTAGAGAATGTAATGTTACACACCGATACAATGCGCACCACCCCCGGATGTTTTTCAGAAACCTATCCTACATTGCCACTGCATGTTCCCTGACCTCCCCATGCTGACCACCCCGCGGTGCTTTCTCCATCCTACATTGCCACTCACTGATTATCCTAATTCAGACCCTCTGATTCACACCACCCCGTGATGATTTTCTCACTCCTACTAGAGAATGTAATGTTACACACCCATACAATGCGCACCACCCCCGGATGTTTTTCAGAAACCTATCCTACATTGCCACTGCATGTTCCCTGACCGCCCCATGCTGACCACCCCGCGGTGCTTTTTTCCATCCTACATGGCCACTCACTGCCTATCCTAATTCAGACCCTCCGATTCACACCACCCCGTGATGTTTTTCTCACTCCTACTAGAGAATGTAATTTTACACACCCATACAATGCGCACCACCCCCGGATGTTTTTCAGAAACCTATCCTACATTGCCCCTGCATGTTCCCTGACCTCCCCATGCTGACCACCCCGTGGTGCTTTTCTCCATCCTACATTGCCACTCACTGCCTATCCTAATTCAGACCCTCTGATTCACACCACCCTGTGATGTTTTTCTCACTCCTACTAGAGAATGTAATGTTACACACCATTACAATGCGCACCACCCCCGGATGTTTTTCAGAAACCTATCCTACATTGCCACTGCATGTTCCCTGACCTCCCCATGCTGACCACCCCGTGGTGCTTTTCTCCATCCTACATTGCCACTCACTGCCTATCCTAATTCAGACCCTCCGATTCACACCACCCCATGATGTTTTTCTCACTCCTACTAGTGAATGTAATGTTACACACCCATACAGTGCTCACCACCCCACAATGTTTTTCAGAAACCTATTCTACATTGCCACTGCATGTTCCCTGACCTCCCCATGCTGACCACACCGCGGTGCTTTTCTCCATCCCACATTGCCACTCACTGCCTATCCTAATTCACACCCTCCATTTCACACCACACCGTGAAGTTTTTCTCACTCCTACTAGTGAATATAATGTTAAACACCCATACAATGTGCACCACCCCGCGATGTTTTTCAGAAACCTATCCTACATTGCCATTGCATGTTCCCTGACCTCCCCATGCTGACCAACCCGCGGTGTTTTCCCCATCCTACATTGCCACTCACTGCCTATCCTAATTCAGACCCTCCGATTCACACCACCCCGTGATGTTTTTCTCACTCCTACTAGTGAATGTAATGTTACACACCCATACAATGCGCACCACCCCGTGATGTTTTTCTCACTCCTACTAGTGAATGTAATGTTACACACCCATACAATTCCCACCACCCCGCGATGTTTTTCAGAAACCTATCCTACATTGCCAATGCATGTTCCCTGAACTCCCTATGCTGACCACCCCGTGGTGCTTTTCTCCATCCTACATTGCCACTCACTGCCTATCCTTATTCAGACCCTCCGATTCACACCACCCCGTGATGTTTTTCTCACTCCCACTAGTGAATGTAATGTTACACACCCATACAACGCGCACCACCCCACGATGTTTTTCAGAAACCTATCCTACATTGCCACTACATGTTCCCTGACCTCACAATGCTGACCACCCGCGGTGCTTTTCTCCATCCTACATTGCCACTCACTGCCTATCCTAATTCAGACCCTCCGATTCAAACCACCCCGTGATGTTTTTCTCAATCCTACTAGTGAATGTAATGTTACACACCCATACAATGCGCACCACTCCGTGTTGTGTTTCTCACTCCTACTAGTGAATGTAATGCTACACATGCATACAATGCTCACCAACCCGCGATGTTTTTCCGAAACCTATCCTACATTGCCACTGCATGTTCCCTGACCTCCCCATGCTGACCACCCCGTGGTGCTTTTCTCCATCCTACATTGCCACTCACTGCCTATCCTTATTCAGACCCTCCGATTCACACCACCCCGTGATGTTTTTCTCACTCCTACTGGTGAATGTAATGTTGCACACCCATACAATGCGCACGATCACACGATGTTTTTCTGAAACCTTTTCTACATTGCCACTGCATGTTCCGTGACCTCCCCATGCTGACCAACCCGCGGTGCTTTTATCCATCCTACATTGCCTCTCACTGCCTATCCTAATTCAGACCCTCCGATTCACACCAGCCCGTGATGTTTTTCTCACTCCTACTAGTGAATGTAATGTTACACACCCATACAATGCGCACCACCCCGCGATGTTTTTCAGAAACCTATCGTACATTGCCACTGCATGTTACCTGACCTCCCCATGCTGACCACCCTGCGGTGATTTTTTCCCCATCCTACATTGCCACTCACTGCCTATCCTAACTCAGATCCTATGATTCACACCACCCCGTGATGATTTTCTCACTCCTACTAGTGAATGTAATGTTACACACCCATACAATGCGGACCACCCAGCGATGTTTTTCGGAATCCTATCCTACCTTGACACTGCATATTCCCCGACCTCACCATGCTGACCACCCCGCGGTGCTTTTCTCCATCCTACATTGCCACTCACTGCCTATCCTAATTCAGACCCTCTGATTCACACCACCCCGTGATGATTTTCTCACTCCTAGTAGAGAATGTAATGTTACACACCCATACAATGCGCACCACCCCCGGATGTTTTTCAGAAACCTATCCTACATTGCCACTGCATGTTCCCTGACCTCCCCATGCTGACCACCCCGTGGTGCTTTTCTCCATCCTACATTGCCACTCACTGCCTATCCTAATTCAGACCCTCTGATTCACACCACCCTGTGATGTTTTTCTCACTCCTACTAGAGAATGTAATGTTACACACCATTACAATGCGCACCACCCCCGGATGTTTTTCAGAAAACTATCCTACATTGCCACTGCATGTTCCCTGACCTCCCCATGCTGACCACCCCGTGGTGCTTTTCTCCATCCTACATTGCCACTCACTGCCTATCCTAATTCAGACCCTCCGATTCACACCACCCCATGATGTTTTTCTCACTCCTACTAGTGAATGTAATGTTACACACCCATACAGTGCTCACCACCCCACAATGTTTTTCAGAAACCTATTCTACATTGCCACTGCATGTTCCCTGACCTCCCCATGCTGACCACCCCGCGGTGCTTTTCTCCATCCCACATTGCCACTCACTGCCTATCCTAATTCAGACCCTCCATTTCACACCACACCGTGAAGTTTTTCTCACTCCTACTAGTGAATATAATGTTAAACACCCATACAATGTGCACCACCCCGCGATGTTTTTCAGAAACCTATCCTACATTGCCATTGCATGTTCCCTGACCTCCCCATTCTGACCAACCCGCGGTGTTTTCCCCATCCTACATTGCCACTCACTGCCTATCCTAATTCAGACCCTCCGATTCACACCACCACGTGATGTTTTTCTCACTCCTACTAGTGAATGTAATGTTACACACCCATACAATGCGCACCACCCCGTGATGTTTTTCTCACTCCTACTAGTGAACGTAATGTTACACACCCATACAATTCACACCACCCCGCGATGTTTTTCAGAAACCTATCCTACATTGCCACTGCATGTTCCCTGAACTCCCTATGCTGACCACCCCGCGGTGCTTTTCTCCATCCTACATTGCCACTAACTGCCTATCCTTATTCAGACCCTCTGATTCACACCACCCCGTGATGTTTTTCTCACTCCCACTAGTGAATGTAATGTTACACACCCATACAACGCGCACCACTCCGTGTTGTGTTTCTCACTCCTACTTGTGAATGGAATGTTACTCACCCATGCAATGCGCACCACCCCGCGATGTTTTTCAGAAACCTATCCTACATTGCCACTGCATGTTTCCTAACCTCACCATGCTGACCACCCCGCGGTGCTTTTCTCCATCCTACATTGCCACTCACTGCCTATCCTAATTCAGACACTCCGATTCACACCACCCCGTGATGTTTTTCTCACTCCTAGTAGTCAATGTAATGCTACACACCCATACAATGCGCACCAACCCGCGATGTTTTTCAGAAACCTATCCTACATTGCCACTGCATGTTCCCTGACCTCCCCATGCTGACCACCCCGTGGTGCTTTTCTCCATTCTACATTGCCACTCACTGCCTATCCTAATGCAGACCCTCCGATTCACACCACCCCATGATGTTTTTCTCACTCCTATTGGTGAATGCAATATTACACACCCATACAATGCACACCACCACCGGATGTTTTTCAGAAACCTATCCTACATTGCCAATGCATGTTCCCTGACCTCCCCATGCTGACCACCCCGTGGTGCTTTTCTCCATCCTACATTGCCACTCACTGCCTATCCTAATTCAGACCCTCCGATTCACACCACCCCATGATGTTTTTCTCACTCATACTAGTGAATGTAATGTTACACACCCATACAGTGCTCACCACCTACAATGTTTTTCAGAAACCTATTGTACATTGCCACTGCATGTTCCCTGGCCTCCCCATGCTGACCACCCCGCGGTGCTTTTCTCCATCCCACATTGCCACTCACTGCCTATCCTAATTCAGACCCTCCATTTCACACCACACCGTGAAGTTTTTCTCACTCCTACTAGTGAATATAATGTTAAACACCCATACAATGTGCACCAACCCGCGATGTTTTTCAGAAACCTATCATACATTGCTATTGCATGTTCCCTGACCTCCCCATGCTGACCAATCCGAGGTGTTTTCCCCATTCTACATTGCCACTCACTGCCTATCCTAATTCAGACCCTCCGATTCACACCACCCCGTGATGTTTTTCTCACTCCTACTAGTGAATGTAATGTTACACACCCATACAATGCGCACCACCCCGTGATGTTTTTCTCACTCCTACTTGTGAATGTAATGTTACACACCCATACAATTCACACCACCCCGCGATGTTTTTCAGAAACCTATCCTATATTGCCACTGCATGTTCCCTGAACTCCCTATGCTGACCACCCCGTGGTGCTTTTCTCCATCCTACATTGCCACTCACTGCCTATCCTTATTCAGACCCTCCGATTCACACCACCCCGTGATGTTTTTGTCACTCCCACTAGTGAATGTAATGTTACACACCCATACAACACGCACCACCCCACGATGTTTTTCAGAAACCTATCCTACATTGCCACTGCTTGTTCCCTGACCTCACAATGCTGACCACCCTGCGGTGCTTTTCTCCATCCTACATTGCCACTCACTGCCTATCCTAATTCAGACCCTCCGATTCAAACCACCCCGTGATGTTTTTCTCAATCCTTCTAGTGAATGTAATGTTACACACCCATACAATGCGCACCACTCCGTGTTGTGTTTCTCACTCCTACTAGTGAATGGAATGTTACTCACCCATACAATGCGCACCACCCCGCGATGTTTTTCAGAAACCTATCCTACATTGCCACTGCATGTTCCCTGACCTCCACATGCTGACCACACCGAGGTGCTTTTCTCCATCCTACATTGCCACTCACTGCCTATCCTAATTCAGACCCTCCGATTCACACCACTCCGTGATGTTTTTCTCACTCCTACTAGTGAATGTAATGCTACACACCCATACAATGCGCACCAACCCGCGATGTTTTTCAGAAACCTATCCTACATTGCCACTGCATGTTCCCTGACCTCCCCATGCTGACCACCCCGTGGTGCGTTTCTCCATCCTACATTGCCACTCACTGCCTATCCTAATGCAGACCCTCCGATTCACTCCACCCCATGATGTTTTTCTCACTCCTATTGGTGAATGTAATGTTACACACCCATACAATGCTCACCACCCCACGATGTTTTTCAGAAACCTATTCTACATTGCCACTGCATGTTGCCTGACCACCGCATGCTGACCACCCCACGGTGCTTTTCTCCATCCTACATTGACACTCACTGCCTATCCTAATTCAGACCCTCCCATTCACACCACCCCGTGATGTTTTTCTCACTCCTACTAGTGAATGTAATGTTACACACCCATACAATGCGCACCACCACGCGATGTTTTTCAGAAACCTATCCTACATTGCCACTGCATGTTCCCTGACCTCCCCATGCTGACCACCCCGTTATGCTTTTCTCCATCCTACATTGCCACTCACTGCCTATCCTAATGCAGACCCTCCGATGCACACCACCCCATGATGTTTTTCTCACTCCTATTGGTGAATGTAATATTACACACCCATACAATGCACACCACCCCCGGATGTTTTTCAGAAACCTATCCTACATTGCCACTACATGTTCCCCGACCTCCCCATGCTGACCACCCCGCGGGTCTTTTGTCCATCCTACAATGCCACTCACTGCCTATCCTAATTCAGACCCTCCAATTCACACCAAACCGTGATGTTTTTCTCACTCCTACTAGTGAATGTAATGTTACACACTCATACAATGCGCAACACCCCGTGATGTTTTTCTCACTCCTACTGGTGAATGTAATGTTGCACACCCATACAATGCACACGACCACACGATGTTTTTCTGAAACCTTTTCTACATTGCCACTGCATGTTCCGTGACCTCCCCATGCTGACCAACCCGCGGTGCTTTTATCCATCCTACATTGCCTCTCACTGCCTATCCTAATTCAGACCCTCCGATTCACACAACCCCGTGATGTTTTTCTCACTCCTACTAGTGAATGTAATGTTACACACCCATACAATGCGCACCACCCCGCGATGTTTTTCAGAAACCTATCGTACATTGCCACTGCATGTTACCTGACCTCCCCATGCTGACCACCCCGCGGTGAATTTTTCCCCATCCTACATTGCCACTCACTGCCTATCCTAACTCAGACCCTATGATTCACACCACCCCGTGATGTTTTTCTCACTCCTACTAGTGAATGTAATGTTACACACCCATACAATGCGCACCACCCAGCGATGTTTTTCAGAATCTTATACTACCTTGACACTGCATGTTCCCCGACCTCACCATGCTGACCACCCCGCGGTGCTTTTCTCCATCCTACATTGCCACTCACTGCCTATCGTAATTCAGACCCTCCAATTCACACCACCCCATGATGTTTTTCGCACTCCTACTAGTGAATGTAATGTTACACACCCATACAATGTGCAACACCCCGTGATGTTTTTCTCACTCTACTAGTGAATGTAATGTTACCCACCCATACAATGCGCACCACCCCGCGATGTTTTTCAGAAACCTATGCTACATTGCCACTGCATGTTCCCTGACCTCCCTATGCTGACCACCCCGTGGTGCTTTTCTCCATCCTACATTGCCACTCAATACCTATCCTAATTCAGACACTCCGATTCACACCACCCCGTGATGTTTTTCTTACTCCCACTAGTGAATGTAATGTTACACACCCATACAATGCGCACCACCCCGCGATGTTTTTCAGAAACCTGTCCTACAATGCCACTGCATGTTCCCTGACCTCACAATGCTGACCACCCCGCGGTGCTTTTCTCCATCCTACATTGCCACTCACTGCCTATCCTAATTCAGGCCCTCCGATTCAAACCACCCCGTGATGTTTTTCTCAATCCTACTAGTGAATGTAATGTTACACACCCATAAAATGCGCACCACTCCGTGTTGTGTTTCTCACTCCTACTAGTGAATGGAATGTTACACACCCATACAATGCGCACCACCCCGCGATGTTTTTCAGAAACCTATCCTACATTGCCACTGCATGTTCCCTGACCTCCCCATGCTGACCACCCCGCGGTGCTTTTCTTCATCCTACATTGCCACTCACTGCCTATCCTAATTCAGACCCTCCGATTCACACCACCCCGTGATGTTTTTCTAACTCCTACTAGTGAATGTAATGTTACACACCCATACAATGCGCACCCCCCTGCGATGTTTTTCAGAAACCTATACTACATTGCCTCTGCATGTTCCCTAACCTCCCCATGCTGACCACCCCGCGGTGCTTTTCTGAATCCTACATTGCCACTCACAGCCTATCCTAATTCAGACCCTCCGATTCACACCACCCCGTGATGTTTTTCTCACTCCTACTTGTGAATGTAATGTTACACAACCATACAATGCGCACCAACCCGCGATGCTTTTCAGAAACCTATCCTACATTGCCACTACATGTTCCATTACCTCCTCATGCTGACGACCCCGCTGGGCTTTCTCCATCCTACATTGCCACTAACTGCCTATTCTAATTCAGACCCTCCGATTAACACCACACCGTGATGTTTTTCTCACTCATACTAGTGAATGTAATGTTACACACCCATACAGTGCTCACCACCCCACAATGTTTTTCAGAAACCTATTCTACATTGCCACTGCTTGTTCCCTGACCTCCCCATGCTGACCACCCCGCGGTGCTTTTCTCCATCCCACATTGCCACTCACTGCCTATCCTAAATCAGACCCTCCATTTCACACCACACCGTGAAGTTTTTCTCACTCCTACTAGTGAATATAATGTTAAACTCCCATACAATGTGCACCACCCCGCGATGTTTTTCAGAAACCTATCCTACATTGCCATTGCATGTTCCCTGACCTCCCCATGCTGACCAACCCGCGGTGTTTTCCCCATCCTACATTGCCACTCACTGCCTATCCTAATTCAGACCCTCCAATTCACACCACCCCGTGATGTTTTTCTCACTCCTACTAGTGAATGTAATGTTACACACCCATACAATGCGCACCACCCCGTGATGTTTTTCTCACTCCTATTAGTGAATGTAATGTTACACACCCATACAATTCCCACCACCCCGCGATGTTTTTCAGAAACCTATCCTACATTGCCACTGCATGTTCCCTGAACTCCCTATGCTGACCACCACGTGGTGCTTTTCTCCATCCTACATTGCCACTTACTGCCTATCCTTATTCAGACCCTCCGATTCACACCACCCCGTGATGTTTTTGTCACTCCCACTAGTGAATGTAATGTTACACACCCATACAACACGCACCACCCCACGATGTTTTTCAGAAACCTATCCTACATTGCCACTGCATGTTCCCTGACCTCCCCATGCTGACCACCCCGTGGTGCTTTTCTCCATCCTACATTGCCACTCACTGCCTATCCTAATGCAGACCCTCTGATTCACACCACCCCATGATGTTTTTCTCACTCCTTTTGGTGAATGTAATGTTACACACCCATACAATACTCACCACCCCACGATGATTTTCAGAAACCTATTCTACATTGCCACTGCATGTTGCCTGACCTCCCCATTCTGACCACGCCACGGTGCTTTTCTCCATCCGACATTGCCACTCACTTCCTATCCTAATTCAGACCCTCCGATTCACACCACCACGTGATGTTTTTCTCACTCTTACTAGTGAATGTAATGTTACACACCCATACAATGCGCAACACCCCATGATGTTTTTCTCACTCCTACTAGTGAATGTAATGTTACACACCCATACAATGCGCACTACCCAGCGATGTTTTTCAGAAACCTATCCTACATTGCCACTACATGTTCGCCGTCCTCCCCATGCTGACCACCCCGCGGGTCTTTTGTCCATCCTACATTGCCACTCACTCCCTATCCTAATTCAGACCCTCCAATTCACACCAAACGGTGATGTTTTTCTCACTCCTACTAGTGAATGTAATGTTACACACACATACAATGCGCAACACCCCGTGATGTTTTTCTCACTCCTACTGGTGAATGTAATGTTGCACACCCATACAATGCGCACGACCACACGATGTTTTTCTGAAACCTTTTCTACATTGCCACTGCATGTTCCGTGACCTCCCCATGCTGACCAACCCGTGGTGCTTTTATCCATCCTACATTGCCTCTCACTGCCTATCCTAATTCAGACCCTCCGATTCACACCACCCCGTGATGTTTTTCTCACTCCTACTAGTGAATGAAATGTTACACACCCATACAATGCGCACCAACCCGCGATGTTTTTCAGAAACCTATCCTACATTGCCACTGCATGTTCCCTGACCTCCCCATGCTGACCACCCCGCGGTGCTTTTCTCTATCCTACATTGCCACTCACTGCCTATCCTAATTCAGACCCTCCGATTCACACCACCCCGTGATGTTTTTCTCACTCCAACTAGTGAATGTAATGCTACACACCCATACAATGTGCACCAACCCGCGATGTTTTTCAGAAACCTATCCTACTTTGCCACTGCATGTTCCCTGACCTCCCCATGCTGACCACCCCGTGGTGCTTTTCTCCATCCTACATTGCCACTCACTGCCTATCCTAATGCAGACCCTCCGATTCACACCACCCCATGATGTTTTTCTCACTCCTACTGGTGAATGTAATGTTACACACCCATACAATGCTCACCACCCCACGATGTTTTTCAGAAACCTATTCTACATTGCCACTGCATGTTCCCTGACCTCCCCATGCTGACCACCCCACGGTGCTTTTCTCCATCCTACATTGCCACTCACTGCCTATCCTAATTCAGACCCTCCGGTTCACACCACCCCGTGATGTTTTTCTCACTCCTACTAGTGAATGTAATGTTACACACCCATACAATGCGCACCACCCCGTGATGTTTTTCTCACTCCTACTAGTGAATGTAATGTTACACACCCATACAATTCCCACCACCCCGCGATGTTTTTCAGAAACCTATCCTACATTGCCACTGCATGTTCCCTGACCTCCCCATGCTGACCACCGCGCGGTGCTTTTCTCCATCCTACATTGCCACTCACTTCCTATCCTAATTCAGACCCTCCGATTCACACCACCCCGTGAGGTTTTTCTCACTCCTCCTCGTGAATGTAATGTTACACTCCATACAATGCGCAACACCCCGTGATGTTTTTCTCACTCCTACTAGTGAATGTAATTTTACACACCCATGCAATGCGCACTACCCAGCGATGTTTTTAAGAAACCTATTCTACATTGCCACTACATGTTCCCCGACCTCCCCATGCTGACCACCCCGCCTGGCTTTTGTCCATCCTAAATTGCCACTCACTGCCTATCCTAATTCAGACCCTCCAATTCACACCACCCCGTGATGTTTTCTCACTCCTACTAGTGAATGTAATGTTACCCACCCATACAATGCACAACACCCCGTGATGTTTTTCTCACTCCTACTGGTGAATGTAATGTTACACACCCATACAATGCGCACCCCCCCACGATGTTTTTCTCTAACCTATGCTACATTGCCACTGCATGTTCCCTGACCTCCCCATGCTAACCACACCGCGGTGCTTTTCTCCATCCTAAATTGCCACTCACTGCCTATCCTAATTCAGACCCTCCAATTCAAACCACACCGTGATGTTTTTCTCAATCCTACTAGTGAATGTAATGTTACACACCCATACAATGTGCACCACCCCGCGATGTTTTTCAGAAGCTTATCCTACATTGCCATTGCATGTTCCCTGACCTCCCCATGCTGACCAACCCGCGGTGTTTTCCCCAACCTACATTGCCACTGACTGCCTATCCTAATTCAGACCCTCCGATTCACACCACCCCGTGATGTTTTTCTCACTCCTACTAGTGAATGTAATGTTACACACCCATACAATGCACACCATCCCGTGATGTTTTTCTCACTCCTACTAGTGAATGTAATGTTACACACTGATACAATTCCCACCACCCCGCGATGTTTTTCAGAAACCAATCCTACATTGCCAATGCATGTTCCCTGACCTCCCTATGCTGACCACCCCGTGGTACTTTTTTCCATCCTACATTGCCACTCAATGCCTATCCTAATTCAGACCCTCCAATTCACACCACCCCGTGATGTTTTTCTCACTCCTACTAGTGAATGTAATGTTACACACCCATACAATGCGCACCACTCCGGGTTGTGTTTCTCACTCCTACTAGTGAATGGAATGTTACTCACCCATACAATGCGCACCACCCCGCGATGTTTTTTAGAAACCTATACTACATTGCCTCTGCATTTTCCCTGACCTCCCCATGCGGACCACCCCGCGGTGCTTTATCCATCCTACATTGCCACTCACTGCCTATCCTAATTCAGACCCTCTGATTCACACCACCCCGTGATGTTTTTCTCACTCCTACTAGAGAATGTAATGTTACACACCCATACAATGCGCACCACACCCGGATGTTTTTCAGAAACCTATCCTACATTGCCACTGCATGTTCCCTGACCTCCCCATGCTGACCACCCCGTGGTGCTTTTCTCCATCCTACATTGCCACTCACTGCCTATCCTAATTCAGACCCTCCGATTCACACCACCCCATGATGTTTTTCTCACTCATACTAGTGAATGTAATGTTACACACCCATACAGTGCTCACCACCTACAATGTTTTTCAGAAACCTATTCTACATTGCCACTGCATGTTCCCTGACCTCCCCATGCTGACCACCCCGCGGTGCTTTTCTCCATCCCACACGGCCACTCACTGCCTATCCTAATTCAGACCCTCCATTTCACACCACACCGTGAAGTTTTTCTCACTCCTACTAGTGAATATAATGTTAAACACCCATACAATGTGCACCAACCCGCGATGTTTTTCAGAAACCTATCCTACATTGCCATTGCATGTTCCCTGACCTCCCCATGCTGACCAACCCGAGGTGTTTTCCCCATTCTACATTGCCACTCACTGCCTATCCTAATTCAGACCCTCCGATTCACACCACCCCGTGATGTTTTTCTCACTCCTACTAGTGAATGTAATGTTACACACCCATACAATGCGCACCACCCCGTGATGTTTTTCTCACTCCTACTAGTGAATGTAATGTTACACACCCATACAATTCCCACCACCCCGCGATGTTTTTCAGAAACCTATCCTACATTGCCACTGCATGTTCCCTGAACTCCCTATGCTGACCACCCCGTGGTGCTTTTCTCCATCCTACATTGCCACTCACTGCCTATCCTTATTCAGACGCTCCGATTCACACCACCCCGTGATGTTTTTGTCACTCCCACTAGTGAATGTAATGTTACACACCCATACAACACGCACCACCCCACGATGTTTTTCAGAAACCTATCCTACATTGCCACTGCTTGTTCCCTGACCTCACAATGCTGACCACCCTGCGGTGCTTTTCTCCATCCTATATTTCCACTCACTGCCTATCCTAATTCAGACCCTCCGATTCAAACCACCCCGTGATGTTTTTCTCAATCCTTCTAGTGAATGTAATGTTACACACCCATACAATGCGCACCACTCCGTGTTCTGTTTCTCACTCCTACTAGTGAATGGAATGTTACTCACCCATACAATGCGCACCACCCCGCGATGTTTTTCAGAAACCTATCCTACATTGCCACTGTATGTTCCCTGACCTCCCCATGCTGACCACCCCGCGGTGCTTTTCTCCATCCTACATTGCCACTCACTGCCTATCCTAATTCAGACCCTCCGATTCACACCACTCCGTGATGTTTTTCTCACTCCTACTAGTGAATGTAATGCTACACACCCATACAATGCGCACCAACCCGCGATGTTTTTCAGAAACCTATCCTACCTTGCCACTGCATGTTCCCTGACCTCCCCATGCTGACCACCCCGTGGTGCTTTTCTCCATCCTACATTGCCACTCACTGCCTATCCTAATGCAGACCCTCCGATTCACACCACCCCATGATGTTTTTCTCACTCTTATTGGTGAATGTAATGTTACACACCCATACAATGCTCACCACCCCACGATGTTTTTCAGAAACCTATTCTACATTGCCACTGCATGTTGCCTGACCACCCCATGCTGACCACCCCACGGTGCTTTTCTCCATCCTACATTGCCACTCACTGCCTATCCTAATTCAGACCCTCCGATTCACACCACCCCGTGATGTTTTTCTCACTCCTACTAGTGAATGTAATGTTACACACCCATACAATGCGCAACACCACGCGATGTTTTTCAGAAACCTATCCTACATTGCCACTGCATGTTACCTGACCTCCCCATGCTGACCACCCCGCGGTGCTTTTCTCCATCCTACATTGCCACTCACTGCCTATCCTAATTCAGACCCTACGATTCACACCACCCCATGATGTTTTTCTCACTCCTACTAGTGAATGTAATGTTACACACCCATACCATGCACACCACCCCCGGATGTTT
This sequence comes from Cavia porcellus, assembly GCF_034190915.1. NCBI lineage: Eukaryota > Metazoa > Chordata > Mammalia > Rodentia > Caviidae > Cavia > Cavia porcellus. Next base: position 70,054,439 of record NW_026947502.1, read on the forward strand.
TATAGAAACCTATCCTACATTGCCACTGCATGTTCCCTGACCTCCCCATTCTGACCACGCCACGGTGCTTTTCTCCATCCGACATTGCCACTCACTTCCTAATCTAATTCAGACCCTCCGATTCACACCAGCCCGTGATGTTTTTCTCACTCTTAGTAGTGAATGTAATGTTACACACCCATACAATGTGCAACACCCCATGATGTTTTTCTCACTCCTACTAGTGAATGTAATGTTACACACCCATACAATGCGCACTACCCAGCGATGTTTTTCAGAAACCTATCCTACATTGCCACTACATGTTCCACGACCTCCCCATGCTGACCACCCCGCGGGTCTTTTGTCCATCCTACAATGCCACTCACTGCCTATCCTAATTCAGACCCTCCAATTCACACCAAACCGTGATGTTTTTCTCACTCCTACTAGTGAATGTAATGTTACACATTCATACAATGCGCAACACCCCGTGATGTTTTTCTCACTCCTACTGGTGAATGTAATGTTGCACACCCATACAATGCGCACGACCACACGATGTTTTTCTGAAACCTTTTCTACATTGCCACTGCATGTTCCGTGACCTCCCCATGCTGACCAACCCGCTGTGCTTTTATCCATCCTACATTGCCTCTCACTGCCTATCCTAATTCAGACCCTCCGATTCACACCACCCCGTGATGTTTTTCTCACTCCTACTAGTGAATGTAATGTTACACACCCATACAATGCGCACCACCCCGCGATGTTTTTCAGAAACCTATCGTACATTGCCACTGCATGTTACCTGACCTCCCCATGCTGACCACCCCGCGGTGAATTTTTCCCCATCCTACATTGCCACTCACTGCCTATCCTAACTCAGACCCTATGATTCACACCACCCCGTGATGTTTTTCTCACTCCTACTAGTGAATGTAATGTTACACACCCATACAATGCGCAAAACCTAGCGATGTTTTTCAGAATCCTATCCTACCTTGACACTGCATGTTCCCCGACCTCACCATGCTGACCACCCCGCGGTGCTTTTCTCCATCCTACATTGCCACTCACTGTCTATCCTAATTCAGACCCTCCAATTCACACCACCCCATGATGTTTTTCTCACTCCTACTAGTGAATGTAATGTTACACACCCATAAAATGTGCAACACCCCGTGATGTTTTTCTCACTCTACTAGTGAATGTAATGTTACCCACCCATACAATGCGCACCACCCCGCGATGTTTTTCAGAAACCTATGCTACATTGCCACTGCATGTTCCCTGACCTCCCTATGCTGACCACCCCGTGGTGCTTTTCTCCATCCTACATTGCCACTCAATGCCTATCCTAATTCAGACACTCCGATTCACACCACCCCGTGATGTTTTTCTTACTCCCACTAGTGAATGTAATGTTACACACCCATACAATGCGCACCACCCCGCGATGTTTTTCAGAAACCTGTCCTACAATGCCACTGCATGTTCCCTGACCTCACAATGCTGACCACCCCGCGGTGCTTTTCTCCATCCTACATTGCCACTCACTGCCTATCCTAATTCAGGCCCTCCGATTCAAAGCACCCCGTGATGTTTTTCTCAATCTTACTAGTGAATGTAATGTTACACACCCATAAAATGCGCACCACTCCGTGTTGTGTTTCTCACTCCTACTAGTGAATGGAATGTTACACACCCATACAATGCGCACCACCCTGCGATGTTTTTCAGAAACCTATACTACATTGCCTCTGCATGTTCCCTAACCTCCCCATGCTGACCACCCCGCGGTGCTTTTCTGAATCCTACATTGCCACTCACAGCCTATCCTAATTCAGACCCTCCGATTCACACCACCCCGTGATGTTTTTCTCACTCCTACTTGTGAATGTAATGTTACACAACCATACAATGCGCACCACCCCGCGATGCTTTTCCGAAACCTATCCTACATTGCCACTACATGTTCCATTACCTCCTCATGCTGACGACCCCGCTGGGCTTTCTCCATCCTACATTGCCACTAACTGCCTATTCTAATTCAGACACTCCGATTAACACCACCCCGTGAAGTTTTTCTCACTCATACTAGTGAATGTAATGTTACACACCCATACAGTGCTCACCACCCCACAATGTTTTTCAGAAACCTATTCTACATTGCCACTGCATGTTCCCTGACCTCCCCATGCTGACCACCCCGCGGTGCTTTTCTCCATCCCACATTGCCACTCACTGCCTATCCTAAATCAGACCCTCCATTTCACACCACACTGTGAAGTTTTTCTCACTCCTACTAGTGAATATAATGTTAAACACCCATACAATGTGCACCACCCCGCGATGTTTTTCAGAAACCTATCCTACATTGCCATTGCATGTTCCCTGACCTCCCCATGCTGACCAACCCGCGGTGTTTTCCCCATCCTACATTGCCACTCACTGCCTATCCTAATTCAGACCCTCCGATTCACACCACCCCGTGATGTTTTTCTCACTCCTACTAGTGAATGTAATGTTACACACCCATACAATGCGCACCAACCCGTGATGTTTTTCTCACTCCTACTAGTGAATGTAATGTTACACACCCATACAATGCGCACTACCCAGCGATGTTTTTCAGAAACCTATCCTACATTGCCACTACATGTTCGCCGTCCTCCCCATGCTGACCACGCCGCGGGTCTTTTGTCCATCCTACATTGCCACTCACTCCCTATCCTAATTCAGACCCTCCAATTCACACCAAACGTTGATGTTTTTCTCACTCCTACTAGTGAATGTAATGTTACACACACATACAATGCGCAACACCCCGTGATGTTTTTCTCACTCCTACTGGTGAATGTAATGTTGCACACCCATACAATGCACACGACCACACGATGTTTTTCTGAAACCTTTTCTACATTGCCACTGCATGTTCCGTGACCTCCCCATGCTGAACAACCCGCGGTGCTTTTATCCATCCTACATTGCCTCTCACTGCCTATCCTAATTCAGACCCTCCGATTCACACCACCCCGTGATGTTTTTCTCACTCCTACTAGTGAATGAAATGTTACACACCCATACAATGTGCACCAACCCGCGATGTTTTTCAGAAACCTATCCTACATTGCCACTGCATGTTCCCTGACCTCCCCATGCTGACCACCCCGTGGTGCTTTTCTCTATCCTACATTGCCACTCACTGCCTATCCTAATGCAGACCCTCCGATTCACACCACCCCATGATGTTTTTCTCACTCCTACTGGTGAATGTAATGTTACACACCCATACAATGCTCACCACCCCACGATGTTATTCAGAAACCTATTCTACATTGCCACTGCATGTTCCCTGACCTCCCCATGCTGACCACCCCACGGTGCTTTTCTCCATCCTCCATTGCCACTCACTGCCTATCCTAATTCAGACCCTCCGGTTCACACGACCCCGTGATGTTTTTCTCATTCCTACTAGTGAATGTAATGTTACACACCCATACAATGCGCACCACCCCGTGATGTTTTTCTCACTCCTACTAGTGAATGTAATGTTACACACCCATACAATTCCCACCACCCCGCGATGTTTTTCAGAAACCTATCCTACATTGCCACTGCATGTTCCCTGACCTCCCCATGCTGACCACCGCGCGGTGCTTTTCTCCATCCTACATTGCCACTCACTTCCTACCCTAATTCAGACCCTCCGATTCACACCACCCCGTGAGGTTTTTCTCACTCCTACTCGTGAATGTAATGTTACACTCCATACAATGCGCAACACCCCGTGATGTTTTTCTCACTCCTACTAGTGAATGTAATTTTACACATCCATACAATGCGCACTACCCAGCGATGTTTTTAAGAAACCTATTCTACATTGCCACTACATGTTCCCCGACCTCCCCATGCTGACCACCCCGCCTGGCTTTTGTCCATCCTAAATTGCCACTCACTGCCTATCCTAATTCAGACCCTCCAATTCACACCACCCCGTGATGTTTTCTCACTCCTACTAGTGAATGTAATGTTACCCACCCATACAATGCACAACACCCCGTGATGTTTTTCTCACTCCTACTAGTGAATGTAATGTTACACACCCATACAATGCACACCATCCCGTGATGTTTTTCTCACTCCTACTAGTGAATGTAATGTTACACACCGATACAATTCCCACCACCCCGCGATGTTTTTCAGAAACCTATCCTACATTGCCACTGCATGTTCCCTGACCTCCCTATGCTGACCACCCCGTGGTACTTTTTTCCATCCTACATTGCCACTCAATGCCTATCCTAATTCAGATCCTCCGATTCACACCATCCCGTTATGTTTTTCTCAATCTTACTAGTGAATGTAATGTTACACACCCATACAATGCGCACCACTTCGGGTTGTGTTTCTCACTCCTACTAGTGAATGGAATGTTACTCACCCATACAATGCGCACCACCCCGCGATGTTTTTTAGAAACCTATACTACATTGCCTCTGCATTTTCCCTGACCTCCCCATGCTGACCACCCCGCGGTGCTTTATCCATCCTACATTGCCACTCACTGCCTATCCTAATTCAGACCCTCTGATTCACACCACCCCGTGATGTTTTTGTCACTCCTACTAGAGAATGTAATGTTACACACCCATACAATGCGCACCACCCCCGGATGTTTTTCAGAAACCTATCCTACATTGCCACTGCATGTTCCCTGACCTCCCCATGCAGACCACCCCGTGGTGCTTTTCTCCATCCTACATTGCCACTCACTGCCTATCCTAATTCAGACCCTCCGATTCACACCACCCCATGATGTTTTTCTCACTCATACTAGTGAATGTAATGTTACACACCCATACAGTGCTCACCACCTACAATGTTTTTCAGAAACCTATTCTACATTGCCACTGCATGTTCCCTGACCTCCCCATGCTGACCACCCCGCGGTGCTTTTCTCCATCCCACATTGCCACTCACTGCCTATCCTAATTCAGACCCTCCATTTCACACCACACCGTGAAGTTTTTCTCACTCCTACTAGTGAATATAATGTTAAACACCCATACAATGTGCACCAACCCGCGATGTTTTTCAGAAACCTATCCTACATTGCCATTGCATGTTCCCTGACCTCCCCATGCTGACCAACCCGAGGTGTTTTCCCCATTCTACATTGCCACTCACTGCCTATCCTAATTCAGACCCTCCGATTCACACCACCCCGTGATGTTTTTCTCACTCCTACTAGTGAATGTAATGTTACACACCCATACAATGCGCACCACCCCGTGATGTTTTTCTCACTCCTACTAGTGAATGTAATGTTACACACCCATACAACACGCACCACCCCACGATGTTTTTCAGAAACCTATCCTACATTGCCACTGCTTGTTCCCTGACCTCACAATGCTGACCACCCTGCGGTGCTTTTCTCCATCCTACATTGCCACTCACTGCCTATCCTAATTCAGACCCTCCGATTCAAACCACCCCGTGATGTTTTTCTCAATCCTTCTAGTGAATGTAATGTTACACACCCATACAATGCGCACCACTCCGTGTTGTGTTTCTCACTCCTACTAGTGAATGGAATGTTACTCACCCATACAATGCGCACCACCCCGCGATGTTTTTCAGAAACCTATCCTACATTGCCACTGCATGTTCCCTGACCTCCCCATGCTGACCACCCCGCGGTGCTTTTCTCCATCCTACATTGCCACTCACTGCCTATCCTAATTCAGACCCTCCGATTCACACCACTCCGTGATGTTTTTCTCACTCCTACTAGTGAATGTAATGCTACACACCCATACAATGCGCACCAACCCGCGATGTTTTTCAGAAACCTATCCTACATTGCCACTGCATGTTCCCTGACCTCCCCATGCTGACCACCCCGTGGTGCTTTTCTCCATCCTACATTGCCACTCACTGCCTATCCTAATGCAGACCCTCCGATTCACACCACCCCATGATGTTTTTCTCACTCCTATTGGTGAATGTAATGTTACACACCCATACAATGCTCACCACCCCACGATGTTTTTCAGAAAACTATTCTACATTGCCACTGCATGTTGCCTGACCACCCCATGCTGACCACCCCACGGTGCTTTTCTCCATCCTACATTGCCACTCACTGCCTATCCTAATTCAGACCCTCCGATTCACACCACCCCGTGATGTTTTTCTCACTCCTACTAGTGAATGTAATGTTACACACCCATACAATGCGCACTACCCAGCGATGTTTTTCAGAAACCTATCCTGCATTGCCACTACATGTTCCCCGACCTCCCCATGCTGACCACCCCGCGGGTCTTTTGTCCATCCTACAATGCCACTCACTGCCTATCCTAATTCAGACCCTCCAATTCACACCAAACCGTGATGTTTTTCTCACTCCTACTAGTGAATGTAATGTTACACACTCATACAATGCGCAACACCCCGTGATGTTTTTCTCACTCCTACTGGTGAATGTAATGTTGCACACCCATACAATGCGCACGACCACACGATGTTTTTCTGAAACCTTTTCTACATTGCCACTGCATGTTCCATGACCTCCCCATGCTGACCAACCCGCGGTGCTTTTATCCATCCTACATTGCCTCTCACTGCCTATCCTAATTCAGACCCTGCGATTCACACCACCCCGTGATGTTTTTCTCACTCCTACTAGTGAATGTAATGTTACACACCCATACAATGCGCACCACCCCGCGATGTTTTTCAGAAACCTATCGTACATTGCCAAAGCATGTTACCTGACCTCCCCATGCTGACCACCCCGCGGTGAATTTTTCCCCATCCTACATTGCCACTCACTGCCTATCCTAACTCAGACCCTATGATTCACACCAGCCCGTGATGTTTTTCTCACTCCAACTAGTGAATGTAATGTTACACACCCATACAATGCGCACCACCCAGCGATGTTTTTCAGAATCCTATCCTACCTTGACACGGCATGTTCCCCGACCTCACCATGCTGACAACCCCGCGGTGCTTTTCTCCATCCTACATTGCCACTCACTGCCTATCCTAATTCAGACCCTCCAATTCACACCACCCCATGATGTTTTTCTCACTCCTACTAGTGAATGTAATGTTACACACCCATACAATGTGCAACACCCCGTGATGTTTTTCTCACTCTACTAGTGAATGTAATGTTACCCACCCATACAATGCGCACCACCCCGCGATGTTTTTCAGAAACCTATGCTACATTGCCACTGCATGTTCCCTGACCTCCCTATGCTGACCACCCCGTGGTGCTTTTCTCCATCCTATATTGCAACTCAATGCCTATCCTAATTCAGACACTCCGATTCACACCACCCCGTGATGTTTTTCTTACTCCCACTAGTGAATGTAATGTTACACACCCATACAATGCGCACCACCCCGCGATGTTTTTCAGAAACCTGTCCTACAATGCCACTGCATGTTCCCTGACCTCACAATGCTGACCACCCCGCGGTGCTTTTCTCCATCCTACATTGCCACTCACTGCCTATCCTAATTCAGGCCCTCCGATTCAAACCGCCCCGTGATGTTTTTCTCAATCCTACTAGTGAATGTAATGTTACACACCCATAAAATGCGCACCACTCCGTGTTGTGTTTCTCACTCCTACTAGTGAATGGAATGTTACACACCCATACAATGCGCACCACCCCGCGATGTTTTTCAGAAACCTATCCTACATTGCCACTGCATGTTCCCTGACCTCCCCATGCTGACCACCCCGCGGTGCTTTTCTCCATCCTACATTGCCACTCACTGCCTATCCTAATTCAGACCCTCCGATTCACACCACCCCGTGATGTTTTTCTAACTCCTACTAGTGAATGTAATGTTACACACCCATACAATGCGCACCCCCCTGCGATGTTTTTCAGAAACCTATACTACATTGCCTCTGCATGTTCCCTAACCTCCCCATGCTGACCACCCCGCGGTGCTTTTCTGAATCCTACATTGCCACTCACAGCCTATCCTAATTCAGACCCTCCGATTCACACCACCCCGTGATGTTTTTCTCACTCCTACTTGTGAATGTAATGTTACACAACCATACAATGCGCACCACCCCGCGATGCTTTTCCGAAACCTATCCTACATTGCCACTACATGTTCCATTACCTCCTCATGCTGACGACCCCGCTGGGCTTTCTCCATCCTACATTGCCACTAACTGCCTATTCTAATTCAGACACTCCGATTAACACCACCCCGTGATGTTTTTCTCACTCATACTAGTGAATGTAATGTTACACACCCATACAGTGCTCACCACCCCACAATGTTTTTCAGAAACCTATTCTACATTGCCACTGCATGTTCCCTGACCTCCCCATGCTGACCACCCCGCGGTGCTTTTCTCCATCCCACATTGCCACTCACTGCCTATCCTAAATCAGACCCTCCATTTCACACCACACCGTGAAGTTTTTCTCACTCCTACTAGTGAATATAATGTTAAACACCCATACAATGTGCACCACCCTGCGATGTTTTTCAGAAACCTATCCTACATTGCCATTGCATGTTCCCTGACCACCCCATGCTGACCAACCCGCGGTGTTTTCCCCATCCTACATTGCCACTCACTGCCTATCCTAATTCAGACCCTCCGATTCACACCACCCCGTGATGTTTTTCTCACTCCTACTAGTGAATGTAATGTTACACACCCATACAATTCCCACCACCCCGCGATGTTTTTCAGAAACCTATCCTACATTGCCACTGCATGTTCCCTGAACTCCCTATGCTGACCACCACGTGGTGCTTTTCTCCATCCTACATTGCCACTCACTGCCTATCCTTATTCAGACCCTCCGATTCACACCACCCCGTGATGTTTTTGTCACTCCTAATAGTGAATGTAATGTTACACACCCATACAACACGCACCACCCCACGATGTTTTTCAGAAACCTATCCTACATTGCCACTGCATGTTCCCTGACCTCCCCATGCTGACCACCCCGCGGTGCTTTTCTCCATCCTACATTGCCACTCACTGCCTATCCTAATTCAGACCCTCCGATTCACACCACCCCGTGATGGTTTTCTCACTCCTACTAGTGAATGTAATCCAACACACCCATACAATGCGCACCAACCCGCGATGTTTTTCAGAAACCTATCCTACATTGCCACTGCATGTTCCCTGACCTCCCCATGCTGACCACCCCGTGGTGCTTTTCGCCATCCTACATTGCCACTCACTGCCTATCCTAATGCAGACCCTCTGATTCACACCACCCCATGATGTTTTTCTCACTCCTTTTGGTGAATGTAATGTTACACACCCATACAATGCTCACCACCCCACGATGATTTTCAGAAACCTATTCTACATTGCCACTGCATGTTGCCTGACCTCCCCATGCTGACCACCCCACGGTGCTTTTCTCCATCCTACATTGCCACTCCCTGCCTATCCTAATGCAGACCCTCTGATTCACACCACCCCGTGATGTTTTTCTCACTCCTACTAGTGAATGTAATGTTACACACCCATACAATGCGCACCACCACGCGATGTTTTTCAGAAACCTATCCTACATTGCCACTGCATGTTACCTGACCTCCCCATGCTGACCACCCCGCGGTGCTTTTCTCCATCCTACATTGCCACTCACTGCCTATCCTAATTCAGACCCTACGATTCACACCACCCCGTGATGTTTTTCTCACTCCTACTAGTGAATGTAATGCTACACACCCATACCATGCACACCACCCCCGGATGTTTTTCAGAAACGTATCCTACATTGCCACTGCATGTTCCCTGACCTCCCCATTCTGACCACCCCACGGTGCTTTTCTCCATCCGACATTGCCACTCACTTCCTATCCTAATTCAGACCCTCCGATTCACACCACCCCGTGATGTTTTTCTCACTCTTACTAGTGAATGTAATGTTACACACCCATACAATGCGCAACACCCCATGATGTTTTTCTCACTCCTACTAGTGAATGTAATGTTACACACCCATACAATGCGCACTACCCAGCGATGTTTTTCAGAAACCTATCCTACATTGCCACTACATGTTCGCCGTCCTCCCCATGCTGACCACCCCGCGGTGCTTTTCTCCATCCTACATTGCCACTCACTCCCTATCCTAATTCAGACCCTCCAATTCACACCAAACGGTGATGTTTTTCTCACTCCTACTAGTGAATGTAATGTTACACACCCATACAATGCGCACCACCCCGTGATGTTTTTCTCACTCCTACTAGTGAATGTAATGTTACACACCCATACAATTCCCTCCACCCCGCGATGTTTTTCAGAAACCTATCCTACATTGCCACTGCATGTTCCCTGACCTCCCCATGCTGACCACCGCGTGGTGCTTTTCTCCATCCTACATTGCCACTCACTTCCTATCCTAATTCAGACCCTCCGATTCACACCACCCCGTGAGGTTTTTCTCACTCCTACTAGTGAATGTAATGTTACACACCCATACAATGTGCAACACCCCGTGATGTTTTTCTCACTCTACTAGTGAATGTAATGTTACCCACCCATACAATGCGCACCACCCCGCGATGTTTTTCAGAAACCTATGCTACATTGCCACTGCATGTTCCCTGACCTCCCTATGCTGACCACCCCGTGGTGCTTTTCTCCATCCTATATTGCAACTCAATGCCTATCCTAATTCAGACACTCCGATTCACACCACCCCGTGATGTTTTTCTTACTCCCACTAGTGAATGTAATGTTACACACCCATACAATGCGCACCACCCCGCGATGTTTTTCAGAAACCTGTCCTACAATGCCACTGCATGTTCCCTGACCTCACAATGCTGACCACCCCGCGGTGCTTTTCTCCATCCTACATTGCCACTCACTGCCTATCCTAATTCAGGCCCTCCGATTCAAACCGCCCCGTGATGTTTTTCTCAATCCTACTAGTGAATGTAATGTTACACACCCATAAAATGCGCACCACTCCGTGTTGTGTTTCTCACTCCTACTAGTGAATGGAATGTTACACACCCATACAATGCGCACCACCCCGCGATGTTTTTCAGAAACCTATCCTACATTGCCACTGCATGTTCCCTGACCTCCCCATGCTGACCACCCCGCGGTGCTTTTCTCCATCCTACATTGCCACTCACTGCCTATCCTAATTCAGACCCTCCGATTCACACCACCCCGTGATGTTTTTCTAACTCCTACTAGTGAATGTAATGTTACACACCCATACAATGCGCACCCCCCTGCGATGTTTTTCAGAAACCTATACTACATTGCCTCTGCATGTTCCCTAACCTCCCCATGCTGACCACCCCGCGGTGCTTTTCTGAATCCTACATTGCCACTCACAGCCTATCCTAATTCAGACCCTCCGATTCACACCACCCCGTGATGTTTTTCTCACTCCTACTTGTGAATGTAATGTTACACAACCATACAATGCGCACCACCCCGCGATGCTTTTCCGAAACCTATCCTACATTGCCACTACATGTTCCATTACCTCCTCATGCTGACGACCCCGCTGGGCTTTCTCCATCCTACATTGCCACTAACTGCCTATTCTAATTCAGACACTCCGATTAACACCACCCCGTGATGTTTTTCTCACTCATACTAGTGAATGTAATGTTACACACCCATACAGTGCTCACCACCCCACAATGTTTTTCAGAAACCTATTCTACATTGCCACTGCATGTTCCCTGACCTCCCCATGCTGACCACCCCGCGGTGCTTTTCTCCATCCCACATTGCCACTCACTGCCTATCCTAAATCAGACCCTCCATTTCACACCACACCGTGAAGTTTTTCTCACTCCTACTAGTGAATATAATGTTAAACACCCATACAATGTGCACCACCCCGCGATGTTTTTCAGAAACCTATCCTACATTGCCATTGCATGTTCCCTGACCACCCCATGCTGACCAACCCGCGGTGTTTTCCCCATCCTACATTGCCACTCACTGCCTATCCTAATTCAGACCCTCCGATTCACACCACCCCGTGATGTTTTTCTCACTCCTACTAGTGAATGTAATGTTACACACCCATACAATTCCCACCACCCCGCGATGTTTTTCAGAAACCTATCCTACATTGCCACTGCATGTTCCCTGAACTCCCTATGCTGACCACCACGTGGTGCTTTTCTCCATCCTACATTGCCACTCACTGCCTATCCTTATTCAGACCCTCCGATTCACACCACCCCGTGATGTTTTTGTCACTCCTAATAGTGAATGTAATGTTACACACCCATACAACACGCACCACCCCACGATGTTTTTCAGAAACCTATCCTACATTGCCACTGCATGTTCCCTGACCTCCCCATGCTGACCACCCCGCGGTGCTTTTCTCCATCCTACATTGCCACTCACTGCCTATCCTAATTCAGACCCTCCGATTCACACCACCCCGTGATGGTTTTCTCACTCCTACTAGTGAATGTAATCCAACACACCCATACAATGCGCACCAACCCGCGATGTTTTTCAGAAACCTATCCTACATTGCCACTGCATGTTCCCTGACCTCCCCATGCTGACCACCCCGTGGTGCTTTTCGCCATCCTACATTGCCACTCACTGCCTATCCTAATGCAGACCCTCTGATTCACACCACCCCATGATGTTTTTCTCACTCCTTTTGGTGAATGTAATGTTACACACCCATACAATGCTCACCACCCCACGATGATTTTCAGAAACCTATTCTACATTGCCACTGCATGTTGCCTGACCTCCCCATGCTGACCACCCCACGGTGCTTTTCTCCATCCTACATTGCCACTCCCTGCCTATCCTAATGCAGACCCTCTGATTCACACCACCCCGTGATGTTTTTCTCACTCCTACTAGTGAATGTAATGTTACACACCCATACAATGCGCACCACCACGCGATGTTTTTCAGAAACCTATCCTACATTGCCACTGCATGTTACCTGACCTCCCCATGCTGACCACCCCGCGGTGCTTTTCTCCATCCTACATTGCCACTCACTGCCTATCCTAATTCAGACCCTACGATTCACACCACCCCGTGATGTTTTTCTCACTCCTACTAGTGAATGTAATGCTACACACCCATACCATGCACACCACCCCCGGATGTTTTTCAGAAACGTATCCTACATTGCCACTGCATGTTCCCTGACCTCCCCATTCTGACCACCCCACGGTGCTTTTCTCCATCCGACATTGCCACTCACTTCCTATCCTAATTCAGACCCTCCGATTCACACCACCCCGTGATGTTTTTCTCACTCTTACTAGTGAATGTAATGTTACACACCCATACAATGCGCAACACCCCATGATGTTTTTCTCACTCCTACTAGTGAATGTAATGTTACACACCCATACAATGCGCACTACCCAGCGATGTTTTTCAGAAACCTATCCTACATTGCCACTACATGTTCGCCGTCCTCCCCATGCTGACCACCCCGCGGGTCTTTTGTCCATCCTACATTGCCACTCACTCCCTATCCTAATTCAGACCCTCCAATTCACACCAAACGGTGATGTTTTTCTCACTCCTACTAGTGAATGTAATGTTACACACCCATACAATGCGCACCACCCCGTGATGTTTTTCTCACTCCTACTAGTGAATGTAATGTTACACACCCATACAATTCCCACCACCCCGCGATGTTTTTCAGAAACCTATCCTACATTGCCACTGCATGTTCCCTGACCTCCCCATGCTGACCACCGCATGGTGCTTTTCTCCATCCTACATTGCCACTCACTTCCTATCCTAATTCAGACCCTCCGATTCACACCACCCCGTGAGGTTTTTCTCACTCCTACTCGTGAATGTAATGTTACACTCCATACAATGCGCAACACCCCGTGATGTTTTTCTCACTCCTACTAGTGAATGTAATTTTACACACCCATACAATGCGCACTACCCAGCGATGTTTTTCTGAAACCTTTTCTACATTGCCACTGCATGTTCCCTGACCTCCCCATGTGAACCACCCCGCGGTGCTTTTATCCATCCTACATTGCCACTCACTGCCTATCCTAATTCAGACGCTATGATTCACACCACCCCGTGATGTTTTTCTCACTCCTACTAGTGAATGTAAGGTTACACACCCATACAATGCACACCATCCCCGGATGTTTTTCAGAAACCTATCCTACATTGCCACTGCATGTTCCCTGACCTCCCCATGCTGACCACCCCGCGGTGCTTTTCTCCATCCTACATTGCCACTCACTTCCTATCCTAATTCAGACCCTCCGATCGACACCACCCTGTGATGTTTTTCTCACTCCTACTAGTGAATGTAGTGTTACACACCCATACAATGCGCACCACCCCACGATGTTTTTCTGAAACCTTTTCTACATTGCCACTGCATGTTACCTGACCTCCCAATTCTGACCACCCCGCGGTGATTTTTTCCCCATCCTACATTGCCACTCACTGCCTATCCTAATTCAGACCCTCCAATTCACACGACCCCGTGATGTTTTTCTCACTCCTACTAGTGAATGTAATGTTACACACCCATATAATGCGCACCACCCCATGAGGTTTTTCTCACTCCTACTAGTGAATGTAATGTTACATACCCATACAATGCGCACCCCCCTGCGATGTTTTTCAGAAACCTATGCTACATTGCCACTGCATGTTCCCTGACCTCCCCATGCTGACCACCCCGCGGTGCTTTTCTGCATCCTTCATTGCCACTCACTGCCTATCCTAATTCACACCCTCTGATTCACACCACTCCGTGATGTTTTTCTCACTCTTACTAGAGAATGTAATGTTACACACCCATACAATGCGCACCACCCCGCGATGTTGTTCAGAAACCTATCCTACATTGTCCCTGCATGTTCCCTGACCTACACATGCTGACCACCCCGCGGTGCTTTTTTCCATCCTACATTGCCACTCACTGCCTATCCTAATTCAGACCATCTGATTCACACCACCCCGTGATGTTTTTCTCACTCCTACTAGTGAATGTAATGCTACAGACCCATACAATGCGCACCACCACGCGATGTTTTTCAGAAACCTATCCTACATTGCCACTGCATGTTCCCTGACCTCCCCATGTTGACCACCCCGTGGTGCTTTTCTCCATCCTACATTGCCACTCACTGCCTATCCTAATGCAGACCCACCGATTCACACCACCCCATGATGTTTTTCACACTCCTACTGGTGAATGTAATGTTACACACCCATACAATGCTCACCACCCCCCGATGTTTTTCAGAAACCTATTCTACATTGCCACTGCATGTTCCCTGACCTCCCCATGCTGACCACCCGCGGTGCTTTTCTCCATCCCACATTGACACTCACTTCCTATCCTAATTCAGACCCTCCATTTCACACCACACCGTGAAGTTTTTCTCACTCCTACTAGTGAAAATAATGTTAAACACCCATACAATGTGCACCACCCCGCGATGTTTTTCAGAAACCTATTCTACATTGCCATTGCATGTTCCCTGACGTCCCCATGCTGACCAACCCGCGGTGTTTTCCCCATCCTACATTGCCACTCACTGCCTATCCTAATTCAGACCCTCCGATTCACACCACCCCGTGATGTTTTTCTCACTCCTACTAGTGAATGTAATGTTACACACCCCTACAATGCGCAACACCCCGTGAAGTTTTTTCACTCCTACTTGTGAATGTAATGTTACACACCCATACGGTGCGCACCACCCCATGATGTTTTTCTGATACCTTTTCTACATTGCCACTGCATATTCCCTGACCTCCCCATGCTGACCACCCCGCGGTGCTTTTATCCATCCTACATTGCCTCTCACTGCCTATCCTAATTCAGACCCTCCGATTCACACCACCCCGTGATGTTTTTCTCACTCCTACTAGTGAATGTAATGTTACACACCCATACAATGCACACCACCCCGCGATGTTTTCCAAAAACCTATCGTACATTGCCACTGCATGTTTCCTGACCTCCCAATGCTGACCAACCCGCGGTGATTTTTTCCCCATCCTACATTGCCACTCACTGCCTATCCTAATTCAGACCCTCCAATTCACACCACCCCGTGATGTTTTTCTCATTCCTACTAGTGAATGTAATGTTACACACCCATACAATGCGCACCACCCCGTGATGTTTTTCTCACTCCTACTAGTGAATGTAATGTTACATACCCATACTATGCGCACCACCCTGCGATGTTTTTCAGAAACCTATGCTACATTGCCACTGCATGTTCCCTGACCTCCCCATGCTGACCACCCCGCGGTGCTTTTCTCCATCCTTCATTGCCACTCACTGCCTATCCTAATTCAGACCCTCCTATTCACACCACCCCGTGATGTTTTTGTCACTCCTACAAGTGAATGTAATGTTACACACTCATACAATGCGCACCACCCTGCGATGTTTTTCAGAAACCTATCCTACATTGCCACTGCATGTTCCCTGACCTCCCCATGCTGACCACCCCGTGGTGCTTTTCTCCATCCTACATTGCCACTCACTGCCTATCCTAATGCAGACCCTCCGATTCACACCACCCCATGATGTTTTCTCACTCCTACTGGTGAATGTAATGTTACACACCCATACAATGCTCACCACCCCACGATGTTTTTCAGAAACCTATTCTACATTGCCACTGCATGTTCCCTGACCTCCCCATGCTGACCACCCCACGGTGCTTTGTTCCATCCTACATTGCCACTCACTGCCTATCCTAATTCAGACCATCTGATTCACACCACCCCGTGATGATTTTCTCACTCCTACTAGAGAATGTAATGTTACACACCCATACAATGCGCACCACCCCCGGATGTTTTTCAGAAACCTATTCTACATTGCCACTGCATGTTCCCTGACCTCCCCATGCTGACCACCCGTGGTGCTTTTCTCCATCCCACATTGCCACTCACTTCCTATCCTAATTCAGACCCTCCATTTCACACCACACCGTGAAGTTTTTCTCACTCCTACTAGTGAATATAATGTTAAACACCCATACAATGTGCACCACCCCGCGATGTTTTTCAGAAACCTATCCTACATTGCCATTGCATGTTCCCTGACGTCCCCATGCTGACCAACCCGCGGTGTTTTCCCCATCCTACATTGCCACTCACTGCCTATCCTAATTCAGACCCTCCGATTCACACCACCCCGTGATGTTTTTCTCACTCCTACTAGTGAATGTAATGTTACACACCCATACAATGCGCACCACCCCATGAGGTTTTTCTCACTCCTACTAGTGAATGTAATGTTACATACCCATACAATGCGCACCCCCCTGCGATGTTTTTCAGAAACCTATGCTACATTGCCACTGCATGTTCCCTGACCTCCCCATTCTGACCACCCCACGGTGCTTTTCTCCATCCTACATTGCCACTCACTGCCTATCCTAATTCAGACCCTCCGGTTCACACCACCCCGTGATGTTTTTCTCACTCCTACTAGTGAATGTAATGTTACACACCCATACAATGCGCACCACCCCGTGATGTTTTTCTCACTCCTACTAGTGAATGTAATGTTACACACCCATACAATTCCCACCACCCCGCGATGTTTTTCAGAAACCTATCCTACATTGCCACTGCATGTTCCCTGACCTCCCCATGCTGACCACCGCGCGGTGCTTTTCTCCATCCTACATTGCCACTCACTTCCTATCCTAATTCAGACCATCCGATTCACACCACCCCGTGAGGTTTTTCTCATTCCTACTCGTGAATGTAATGTTACACTCCATACAATGCGCAACACCCCGTGATGTTTTTCTCACTCCTACTAGTGAATGTAATGTTACACACCCATACAATGCGCACTACCCAGCGATGTTTTTAAGAAACCTATTCTACATTGCCACTACATGTTCCCCGACCTCCCCATGCTGACCACCCCGCGGGGCTTTTGTCCATCCTAAATTGCCACTCACTGCCTATCCTAATTCAGACCCTCCAATTCACACCACCCCGTGATGTTTTCTCACTCCTACTAGTGAATGTAATGTTACCCACCCATACAATGCACAACACCCCGTGATGTTTTTCTCACTCCTACTGGTGAATGTAATGTTACACACCCATACAATGCGCACCCCCCCACGATGTTTTTCTGAAACCTTTTCTACATTGCCACTGCATGTTCCCTGACCTCCCCATGTGAACCACCCCGCGGTGCTTTTCTCCATCCTACATTGCCTCTCACTGCCTGTCCTAATTCAGACCCTCCGATTCACACCACCCCGTGATGTTTTTCTCACTCCTACTAGTGAATGTAATGCTACACACCCATACAATGCGTACCACCCCGCGATGTTTTTCAGAAACCTATCGTACATTGCCACTGCATGTTACCTTACCTCCCCATGCTGACAACCCCGCGGTGATTTTTTCCCCATCCTACATTGCCACTCACTGCCTATCCTAATTCAGAGCCTATGATTCACACCACCCCGTGATGTTTTTCTCACTCCTACTAGTGAATGTAATGTTACATACCCATACAATGCGCACCACCCCGAGATGTTTTTCAGAAACCTATCCTACATTGCCACTGCATGTTACCTGACCTCCCCATGCTGACCTCCCCGCGGTGCTTTTCTGCTTCCTACATTGCCACTCACTGCCTATCCTAATTCAGACGCTATGATTCACACCACCCCGTGATGTTTTTCTCACTCCTACTTGTGAATGTAAGGTTACACACCCATACAATGCACAGCATCCCCGGATGTTTTTCAGAAACCTATCCTACATTGCCACTGCATGTTCCCTGACCTCCCCATGCTGACCACCCCGCGGTGCTTTTCTCCATCCTACATTGCCACTCACTTCCTATCCTAATTCAGACCCTCCGATCGACACCACCCCGTGATGTTTTTCTCACTCCTACTAGTGAATGTAATGTTACACACCCATACAATGCGCACCACCCCACGATGTTTTTCTGAAACCTTTTCTACATTGCCACTGCATGTTACCTGACCTCCCAATCCTGACCACCCCGCGGTGATTTTTTCCCCATCCTACATTGCCACTCACTGCCTATCCTAATTCAGACCCTCCAATTCACACCACCCCGTGATGTTTTTCTCACTCCTACTAGTGAATGTAATGTTACACACCCATACAATGCGCACCACACCATGAGGTTTTTCTCACTCCTACTAGTGAATGTAATGTTACACACCCATACAATGCTCACCACCCCACGATGTTTTTCAGAAACCTATTCTACATTGCCACTGCATGTTCCCTGACCTCCCCATGCTGACCAACCCACGGTGCTTTTTTCCATCCTACATTGCCACTCAATGCCTATCCTAATTCAGACCATCTGATTCACACCACCCCGTGATGATTTTCTCACTCCTACTAGAGAATGTAATGTTACACACCCATACAATGCGCACCACTCCCGGATGTTTTTCAGAAACCTATTCTACATTGCCACTGCATGTTCCCTGACCTCCCCATGCTGACCACCCGCGGTGCTTTTCTCCATCCCACATTGCCACTGACTTCCTATCCTAATTCAGACCCTCCATTTCACACCACACCGTGAAGTTTTTCTCACTCCTACTAGTGAATATAATGTTAAACACCCATACAATGTGCACCACCCCGCGATGTTTTTCAGAAACCTATCCTACATTGCCATTGCATGTTCCCTGACGTCCCCATGCTGACCAACCCACGGTGTTTTCCCCATCCTACTTTGCCACTCACTGCCTATCCTAATTCAGACCCTCCGATTCACACCACCCCGTGATGTTTTTCTCACTCCTACTAGTGAATGTAATGTTACACAACCATACAATGCGCACCACCCCATGAGGTTTTTCTCACTCCTACTAGTGAATGTAATGTTACATACCCATACAATGCGCACCCCCCTGCGATGTTTTTCAGAAACCTATGCTACATTGCCACTGCATGTTCCCTGACCTCCCCATGCTGACCACCCCACGGTGCTTTTCTCCATCCTACATTGCCACTCACTGCCTATCCTAATTCAGACCCTCTGGTTCACACCACCCCGTGATGTTTTTCTCACTCCTACTAGTGAATGTAATGTTACACACCCATACAATGCGCACCACCCCGTGATGTTTTTCTCACTCCTACTAGTGAATGTAATGTTACACACCCATACAATTCCCACCACCCCGCGATGTTTTTCAGAAACCTATCCTACATTGCCACTGCATGTTCCCTGACCTCCCCATGCTGACCACCGCGCGGTGCTTTTCTCCATCCTACATTGCCACTCACTTCCTATCCTAATTCAGACCCTCCAATTCACACCACCCCGTGAGGTTTTTCTCACTCCTACTAGTGAATGTAATGTTACACACCCATACAATGCGCACCACCCCGTGATGTTTTTCTCACTCCTACTAGTGAATGTAATGTTACATACCCATACTATGCGCACCACCCTGCGATGTTTTTCAGAAACCTATGCTACATTGCCACTGCATGTTCCCTGACCTCCCCATGCTGACCACCCCGCGGTGCTTTTCTCCATCCTTCATTGCCACTCACTGCCTATCCTAATTCAGACCCTCCGATTCACACCACCCCTTGATGTTTTTGTCACTCCTACAAGTGAATGTAATGTTAAACACTCATACAATGCGCACCACCCCGCGATGTTTTTCAGAAACCTATCCTACATTGCCACTGCATGTTCCCTGACCTCCCCATGCTGATCCCCACGTGGTGCTTTTCTCCATCCTACATTGCCACTCACTGCCTATCCTAATGCAGACCCTCCGATTCACACCACCCCATGATGTTTTTCTCACTCCTACTGGTGAATGTAATGTTACACACCCATACAATGCGCACCACCCCCGGATGTTTTTCAGAAACCTATTCTACATTGCCACTGCATGTTCCCTGACCTCCCCATGCTGACCACCCGCGGTGCTTTTCTCCATCCCACATTGCCACTCACATCCTATCCTAATTCATACCCTCCATTTCACACCACACCGTGAAGTTTTTCTCACTCCTACTAGTGAATATAATGTTAAACACCCATACAATGTGCACCACCCCGCGATGTTTTTCAGAAACCTATCCTATATTGCCATTGCATGTTCCCTGACGTCCCCATGCTGACCAACCGGCGGTGTTTTCCCCATCCTACATTGCCACTCACTGCCTATCCTAATTCAGACACTTCGATTCACACCACTCCGTGATGTTTATCTCACTCCTACTAGTGAATGTAATGTTACACACCCCTACAATGCGCAACACCCCGTGAAGTTTTTCTCACTCCTACTGGTGAATGTAATGTTACACACCCTTACAATGCACACCACCCCCGGATGTTTTTCAGAAACCTATCCTACATTGCCACTACATGTTCCCCGTCCTCCCCATGCTGACCACCCCGCGGTGCTTTCTCCATCCTACATTGCCACTCACTGCCTATCCTAATTCAGACCCTCCAATTCACACCAAACCGTGATGTTTTTCTCACTCCTACTAGTGAATGTAATGTTACACACACATACAATGCGCAACACCCCGTGATGTTTTTCTCACTCCTACAGGTGAATGTAATGTTGCACACCCATACAATGCGCACGACCACACGATGTTTTTCTGAAACCTTTTCTACATTGCCACTGCATGTTCCGTGACCTCCCCATGCTGACCAACCCGCGGTGCTTTTATCCATCCTACATTGCCTCTCACTGCCTATCCTAATTCAGACCCTCCGATTCACACCACCCCGTGATGTTTTTCTCACCCTACTAGTGAATGTAATGTTACACACCCATACAATGCGCACTACCCAGCGATGTTTTTAAGAAACCTATTCTACATTGCCACTACATGTTCCCCGACCTCCCCATGCTGACCACCCCGCGGGGCTTTTGTCCATCCTACATTGCCACTCACTGCCTATCCTAATTCAGACCCTCCAATTCACACCACCCCGTGATGTTTTTCTCACTCCTACTAGTGAATGTAATGTTACACACCCATACAATGCGCACCACCCCGTGATGTTTTTGTCACTCCTACAAGTGAATGTAACGTTACACACTCATACAATGCGCACCACCCCGCGATGTTTTTCAGGAACCTATCCTACATTGCCACTGCATGTTCCCTGACCTCCCCATGCTGACCACCCCGCGGTGCTTTCTCCATCCTACATTGCCACTCACTGCCTATCCTAATTCAGACCCTCCATTTCACACCACACCGTGAAGTTTTTCTCACTCCTACTAGTGAATATAATGTTAAACACCCATACAATGTGCACCACCCCGCGATGTTTTTCAGAAACCTATCCTACATTGCCATTGCATGTTCCCTGACGTCCCCATGCTGACCAACCCGCGGTGTTTTCCCCATCCTACATTGCCACTCACTGCCTATCCTAATTCAGACCCTCCGATTCACACCACCCCGTGATGTTTTTCTCACTCCTACTAGTGAATGTAATGTTACACAACCATACAATGCGCACCACCCCATGAGGTTTTTCTCACTCCTACTAGTGAATGTAATGTTACATACCCATACAATGCGCACCCCCCTGCGATGTTTTTCAGAAACCTATGCTACATTGCCACTGCATGTTCCCTGACCTCCCCATGCTGACCACCCCACGGTGCTTTTCTCCATCCTACATTGCCACTCACTGCCTATCCTAATTCAGACCCTCTGGTTCACACCACCCCGTGATGTTTTTCTCACTCCTACTAGTGAATGTAATGTTACACACCCATACAATGCGCACCACCCCGTGATGTTTTTCTCACTCCTACTAGTGAATGTAATGTTACACACCCATACAATTCCCACCACCCCGCGATGTTTTTCAGAAACCTATCCTACATTGCCACTGCTTGTTCCCTGACCTCCCCATGCTGACCACCGCGCGGTGCTTTTCTCCATCCTACATTGCCACTCACTTCCTATCCTAAGTCAGACCCTCCGATTCACACCACCCCGTGAGGTTTTTCTCACTCCTACTCGTGAATGTAATGTTACACTCCATACAATGCGCAACACCCCGTGATGTTTTTCTCACTCCTACTAGTGAATGTAATGTTACACACCCATACAATGCGCACTACCCAGCGATGTTTTTAAGAAACCTATTCTACATTGCCACTACATGTTCCCCGACCTCCCCATGCTGACCACCCCGCGGGGCTTTTGTCCATCCTACATTGCCACTCACTGCCTATCCTAATTCAGACCCTCCAATTCACACCACCCCGTGATGTTTTTCTCACTCCTACTAGTGAATGTAATGTTACACACCCATACAATGCGCACCACCCCGTGATGTTTTTCTCACTCCTACTAGTGAATGTAATGTTACATACCCATACTATGCGCACCACCCTGCGATGTTTTTCAGAAACCTATGCTACATTGCCACTGCATGTTCCCTGACCTCCCCATGCTGACCACCCCGCGGTGCTTTTCTCCATCCTTCATTGCCACTCACTGCCTATCCTAATTCAGACCCTCCGATTCACACCACCCCTTGATGTTTTTGTCACTCCTACAAGTGAATGTAATGTTAAACACTCATACAATGCGCACCACCCCGCGATGTTTTTCAGAAACCTATCCTACATTGCCACTGCATGTTCCCTGACCTCCCCATGCTGATCCCCACGTGGTGCTTTTCTCCATCCTACATTGCCACTCACTGCCTATCCTAATGCAGACCCTCCGATTCACACCACCCCATGATGTTTTTCTCACTCCTACTGGTGAATGTAATGTTACACACCCATACAATGCGCACCACCCCCGGATGTTTTTCAGAAACCTATTCTACATTGCCACTGCATGTTCCCTGACCTCCCCATGCTGACCACCCGCGGTGCTTTTCTCCATCCCACATTGCCACTCACTTCCTATCCTAATTCATACCCTCCATTTCACACCACACCGTGAAGTTTTTCTCACTCCTACTAGTGAATATAATGTTAAACACCCATACAATGTGCACCACCCCGCGATGTTTTTCAGAAACCTATCCTATATTGCCATTGCATGTTCCCTGACGTCCCCATGCTGACCAACCGGCGGTGTTTTCCCCATCCTACATTGCCACTCACTGCCTATCCTAATTCAGACACTTCGATTCACACCACTCCGTGATGTTTATCTCACTCCTACTAGTGAATGTAATGTTACACACCCCTACAATGCGCAACACCCCGTGAAGTTTTTCTCACTCCTACTGGTGAATGTAATGTTACACACCCTTACAATGCACACCACCCCCGGATGTTTTTCAGAAACCTATCCTACATTGCCACTACATGTTCCCCGTCCTCCCCATGCTGACCACCCCGCGGTGCTTTCTCCATCCTACATTGCCACTCACTGCCTATCCTAATTCAGACCCTCCAATTCACACCAAACCGTGATGTTTTTCTCACTCCTACTAGTGAATGTAATGTTACACACACATACAATGCGCAACACCCCGTGATGTTTTTCTCACTCCTACAGGTGAATGTAATGTTGCACACCCATACAATGCGCACGACCACACGATGTTTTTCTGAAACCTTTTCTACATTGCCACTGCATGTTCCGTGACCTCCCCATGCTGACCAACCCGCGGTGCTTTTATCCATCCTACATTGCCTCTCACTGCCTATCCTAATTCAGACCCTCCGATTCACACCACCCCGTGATGTTTTTCTCACCCTACTAGTGAATGTAATGTTACACACCCATACAATGCGCACTACCCAGCGATGTTTTTAAGAAACCTATTCTACATTGCCACTACATGTTCCCCGACCTCCCCATGCTGACCACCCCGCGGGGCTTTTGTCCATCCTACATTGCCACTCACTGCCTATCCTAATTCAGACCCTCCAATTCACACCACCCCGTGATGTTTTTCTCACTCCTACTAGTGAATGTAATGTTACACACCCATACAATGCGCACCACCCCGTGATGTTTTTGTCACTCCTACAAGTGAATGTAACGTTACACACTCATACAATGCGCACCACCCCGCGATGTTTTTCAGGAACCTATCCTACATTGCCACTGCATGTTCCCTGACCTCCCCATGCTGACCACCCCGCGGTGCTTTCTCCATCCTACATTGCCACTCACTGCCTATCCTAATTCAGACCCTCTGATTCACACCACCCCGTGATGTTTTTCTCACTCCTACTAGAGAATGTAATGTTACACACCCATACAATGCGCACCACCCCCGGATGTTTTTCAGAAACCTATCCTACATTGCCACTGCATGTTCCCTGACCTCCCCATGCTGACCACCCCGCGGAGCTTTTTTCCATCCTACATGGCCACTCACTGCCTATCCTAATTCAGACCGTCCGATTCACACCACCCCGTGATGTTTTTCTCACTCCTACTAGAGAATGTAATGTTACACGCCCATACAATGCGCACCACCCCCGGATGTTTTTCAGAAACCTATCCTACATTGCCACTGCATGTTCCCTGACCTCCCCATGCTGACCACCCCGTGGTGCTTTTCTCCATCCTACATTGCCACTCACTGCCTATCCTAATTCAGACCCTCTGATTCACACCACCCTTTGATGTTTTTCTCACTCCTACTAGAGAATGTAATGTTACACACCATTACAATGCGCACCACCCCCGGATGTTTTTCAGAAACCTATCCTACATTGCCACTGCATGTTCCCTGACCTCCCCATGCTGACCACCCCGTGGTGCTTTTCTCCATCCTATATTGCCACTCACTGCCTATCCTAATTCAGACCCTCCGATTCACACCACCCCATGATGTTTTTCTCACTCCTACTAGTGAATGTAATGTTACACACCCATACAGTGCTCACCACCCCACAATGTTTTTCAGAAACCTATTCTACATTGCCACTGCATGTTCCCTGACCTCCCCATGCTGACCACCCCGCGGTGCTTTTCTCCATCCCACATTGCCACTCCCTGCCTATCCTAATTCAGACCCTCCATTTCACACCACACCGTGAAGTTTTTCTCACTCCTACTAGTGAATATAATGTTAAACACCCATACAATGTGCACCACCCCGCGATGTTTTTCAGAAACCTATCCTACATTGCCATTGCATGTTCCCTGACCTCCCCATGCTGACTAACCCGCGGTGTTTTCCCCATCCTACATTGCCACTCACTGCCTATCCTAATTCAGACCCTCCGATTCACACCACCCCGTGATGTTTTTCTCACTCATACTAGTGAATGTAATGTTACACACCCATACAATGCGCACCACCCCGTGATGTTTTTCTCACTCCTACTAGTGAATGTAATGTTACACACCCATACAATTCCCACCACCCCGCGATGTTTTTCAGAAACGTATCCTACATTGCCAATGCATGTTCCCTGAACTCCCTATGCTGACCACCCCGTGGTGCTTTTCTCCATCCTACATTACCACTAACTGCCTATCCTTATTCAGACCCTCTGATTCACACCACCCCGTGATGTTTTTCTCACTCCCACTAGTGAATGTAATGTTACACACCCATACAACGCGCACCACCCCACGATGTTTTTCAGAAAATTATCCTACATTGCCACTACATGTTCCCTGACCTCACAATGCTGACCACCCCGCGGTGCTTTTCTCCATCCTACATTGCCACTCCCTGCCTATCCTAATTCAGACCCTCTGATTCAAACCACCCCGTGATGTTTTTCTCAATCCTACTAGTGAATGTAATATTACACACCCATACAATGCGCACCACTCTGTGTTGTGTTTCTCACTCCTACTTGTGAATGGAATGTTACTCACCCATACAATGCGCACCACCCCGCGATGTTTTTCAGAAACCTATCCTACATTGCCACTGCATGTTTCCTGACCTCACCATGCTGACCACCCCGCGGTGCTTTTCTCCATCCTACATTGCCACTCACTGCCTATCCTAATTCAGTCCCTCCGAATCACACCACCCCGTGATGTTTTTCTCACTCCTACTAGTGAATGTAATGTTACACACCCATACAATGCGCACCACCCCATGAGGTTTTTCTCACTCCTACTAGTGAATGTAATGTTACATACCCATACAATGCGCACCCCCCTGCGATGTTTTTCAGAAACCTATGCTACATTGCCACTGCATGTTCCCTGACCTCCCCATTCTGACCACCCCACGGTGCTTTTCTCCATCCTACATTGCCACTCACTGCCTATCCTAATTCAGACCCTCCGGTTCACACCACCCCGTGATGTTTTTCTCACTCCTACTAGTGAATGTAATGTTACACACCCATACAATGCGCACCACCCCGTGATGTTTTTCTCACTCCTACTAGTGAATGTAATGTTACACACCCATACAATTCCCACCACCCCGCGATATTTTTCAGAAACCTATCCTACATTGCCACTGCATGTTCCCTGACCTCCCCATGCTGACCACCGCGCGGTGCTTTTCTCCATCCTACATTGCCACTCACTTCCTATCCTAATTCAGACCCTCCGATTCACACCACCCCGTGAGGTTTTTCTCACTCCTACTCGTGAATGTAATGTTACACTCCATACAATGCGCAACACCCCGTGATGTTTTTCTCACTCCTACTAGTGAATGTAATGTTACACACCCATACAATGCGCACTACCCAGCGATGTTTTTAAGAAACCTATTCTACATTGCCACTACATGTTCCCCGACCTCCCCATGCTGACCACCTCGCGGGGCTTTTGTCCATCCTAAATTGCCACTCACTGCCTATCCTAATTCAGACCCTCCAATTCACACCACCCCGTGATGTTTTCTCACTCCTACTAGTGAATGTAATGTTACCCACCCATACAATGCACAACACCCCGTGATGTTTTTCTCACTCCTATTGGTGAATGTAATGTTACACACCCATACAATGCGCACACCCCCACGATGTTTTTCTGAAACCTTTTCTACATTGCCACTGCATGTTCCCTGACCTCCCCATGTGAACCACCCCGCGGTGCTTTTATCCATCCTACATTGCCTCTCACTGCCTATCCTAATTCAGACCCTCCGATTCACACCACCCCGTGATGTTTTTCTCACTCCTACTAGTGAATGTAATGCTACACACCCATACAATGCGTACCACCCCGCGATGTTTTTCAGAAACCTATCGTACATTGCCACTGCATGTTACCTTACCTCCCCATGCTGACAACCCCGCGGTCATTTTTTCCCCATCCTACATTGCCACTCACTGCCTATCCTAATTCAGAGCCTATGATTCACACCACCCCGTGATGTTTTTCTCACTCCTACTAGTGAATGTAATGTTACACACCCATACAATGCGCACCACCCCGAGATGTTTTTCAGAAACCTATCCTACATTGCCACTGCATGTTACCTGACCTCCCCATGCTGACCTCCCCGCGGTGCTTTTCTGCATCCTACATTGCCACTCACTGCCTCTCCTAATTCAGACGCTATGATTCACACCACCCCGTGATGTTTTTCTCACTCCTACTTGTGAATGTAAGGTTACACACCCATACAATGCACAGCATCCCCGGATGTTTTTCAGAAACCTATCCTACATTGCCACTGCATGTTCCCTGACCTCCCCATGCTGACCACCCCGCGGTGCTTTTCTCCATCCTACATTGCCACTCACTTCCTATCCTAATTCAGACCCTCCGATCGACAGCACCCCGTGATGTTTTTCTCACTCCTACTAGTGAATGTAATGTTACACACCCATACAATGCGCACCACCCCACGATGTTTTTCTGAAACCTTTTCTACATTGCCACTGCATGTTTCCTGACCTCCCAATCCTGACCACCCCGCGGTGATTTTTTCCCCATCCTACATTGCCACTCACTGCCTATCCTAATTCAGACCCTCCAATTCACACCACCCCGTGATGTTTTTCTTACTCCTACTAGTGAATGTAATGTTACACACCCATACAATGCGCACCACACCATGAGGTTTTTCTCACTCCTACTAGTGAATGTAATGTTACACACCCATACAATGCTCACCACCCCACGATGTTTTTCAGAAACCTATTCTACATTGCCACTGCATGTTCCCTGACCTCCCCATGCTGACCAACCCACGGTGCTTTTTTCCATCCTACATTGCCACTCACTGCCTATCCTAATTCAGACCATCTGATTCACACCACCCCGTGATGATTTTCTCACTCCTACTAGAGAATGTAATGTTACACACCCATACAATGCGCACCACTCCCGGATATTTTTCAGAAACCTATTCTACATTGCCACTGCATGTTCCCTGACCTCCCCATGCTGACCACCCGCGGTGCTTTTCTCCATCCCACATTGCCACTCACTTCCTATCCTAATTCAGACCCTCCATTTCACACCACACCGTGAAGTTTTTCTCACTCCTACTAGTGAATATAATGTTAAACACCCATACAATGTGCACCACCCCGCGATGTTTTTCAGAAACCTATCCTACATTGCCATTGCCTGTTCCCTGACGTCCCCATGCTGACCAACCCGCGGTGTTTTCCCCATCCTACATTGCCACTCACTGCCTATCCTAATTCAGACCCTCCGATTCACACCACCCCGTGATGTTTTTCTCACTCCTACTAGTGAATGTAATGTTACACAACCATACAATGCGCACCACCCCATGAGGTTTTTCTCACTCCTACTAGTGAATGTAATGTTACATACCCATACAATGCGCACCCCCCTGCGATGTTTTTCAGAAAACTATGCTACATTGCCACTGCATGTTCCCTGACCTCCCCATGCTGACCACCCCACGGTGCTTTTCTCCATCCTACATTGCCACTCACTGCCTATCCTAATTCAGACCCTCTGGTTCACACCACCCCGTGATGTTTTTCTCACTCCTACTAGTGAATGTAATGTTACACACCCATACAATGCGCACCACCCCGTGATGTTTTTCTCACTCCTACTAGTGAATGTAATGTTACACACCCATACAATTCCCACCACCCCGCGATGTTTTTCAGAAACCTATCCTACATTGCCACTGCATGTTCCCTGACCTCCCCATGCTGACCACCGCGCGGTGCTTTTCTCCATCCTACATTGCCACTCACTTCCTATCCTAATTCAGACCCTCCGATTCACACCACCCCGTGAGGTTTTTCTCACTCCTACTCGTGAATGTAATGTTACACTCCATACAATGCGCAACACCCCGTGATGTTTTTCTCACTCCTACTAGTGAATGTAATGTTACACACCCATACAATGCGCACTACCCAGCGATGTTTTTAAGAAACCTATTCTACATTGCCACTACATGTTCCCCGACCTCCCCATGCTGACCACCCCGCGGGGCTTTTGTCCATCCTACATTGCCACTCACTGCCTATCCTAATTCAGACCCTCCAATTCACACCACCCCGTGATGTTTTTCTCACTCCTACTAGTGAATGTAATGTTACACACCCATACAATGCGCACCACCCCGTGATGTTTTTCTCACTCCTACTAGTGAATGTAATGTTACATACCCATACTATGCGCACCACCCTGCGATGTTTTTCAGAAACCTATGCTACATTGCCACTGCATGTTCCCTGACCTCCCCATGTTGACCACGCCGCGGTGCTTTTCTCCATCCTTCATTGCCACTCACTGCCTATCCTAATTCAGACCCTCCGATTCACACCACCCCTTGATGTTTTTGTCACTCCTACAAGTGAATGTAATGTTAAACACTCATACAATGCGCACCACCCCGCGATGTTTTTCAGAAACCTATCCTACATTGCCACTGCATGTTCCCTGACCTCCCCATGCTGATCCCCACGTGGTGCTTTTCTCCATCCTACATTGCCACTCACTGCCTATCCTAATGCAGACCCTCCGATTCACACCACCCCATGATGTTTTTCTCACTCCTACTGGTGAATGTAATGTTACACACCCATACAATGCTCACCACCCCACGATGTTTTTCAGAAACCTATTCTACATTGCCACTGCATGTTCCCTGACCTCCCCATGCTGACCACCCCACGGTGCTTTTTTCCATCCTACATTGCCACTCACTGCCTATCCTAATTCAGACCATCTGATTCACACCACCCCGTGATGATTTTCTCACTCCTACTAGAGAATGTAATGTTACACACCCATACAATGCGCACCACCCCCGGATGTTTTTCAGAAACCTATTCTACATTGCCACTGCATGTTCCCTGACCTCCCCATGCTGACCACCCGCGGTGCTTTTCTCCATCCCACATTGCCACTCACTTCCTATCCTAATTCAAACACTCCATTTCACACCACACCGTGAAGTTTTTCTCACTCCTACTAGTGAATATAATGTTAAACACCCATACAATGTGCACCACCCCGCGATGTTTTTCAGAAACCTATCCTACATTGCCATTGCATGTTCCCTGACGTCCCCATGCTGACCAACCCGCGGTGTTTTCCCCATCCTACATTGCCACTCACTGCCTATCCTAATTCAGACCCTTCGATTCACACCACTCCGTGATGTTTATCTCACTCCTACTAGTGAATGTAATGTTACACACCCCTACAATGCGCAACACCCCGTGAAGTTTTTCTCACTCCTACTGGTGAATGTAATGTTACACACCCTTACAATGCACACCACCCCCGGATGTTTTTCAGAAACCTATCCTACATTGCCACTACATGTTCCCCGTCCTCCCCATGCTGACCACCCCGCGGTGCTTTCTCCATCCTACATTGCCACTCACTGCCTATCCTAATTCAGACTCTCCAATTCACACCAAACCGTGATGTTTTTCTCACTCCTACTAGTGAATGTAATGTTACACACACATACAATGCGCAACACCCCGTGATGTTTTTCTCACTCCTACTGGTGAATGTAATGTTGCACACCCATACAATGCGCACGACCACACGATGTTTTTCTGAAACCTTTTCTACATTGCCACTGCATGTTCCGTGACCTCCCCATGCTGACCAACCCGCGGTGCTTTTATCCATCCTACATTGCCTCTCACTGCCTATCCTAATTCAGACCCTCCGATTCACACCACCCCGTGATGTTTTTCTCACTCCTACTAGTGAATGTAATGTTACACACCCATACAATGCGCACCACCCCGTGATGTTTTTGTCACTCCTACAAGTGAATGTAACGTTACACACTCATACAATGCGCACCACCACGCGATGTTTTTCAGGAACCTATCCTACATTGCCACTCCATGTTCCCTGGCCTCCCCATGCTGACAACCCCGCGGTGCTTTCTCCATCCTACATTGCCACTCACTGCCTATCCTAATTCAGACCCTCTGATTCACACCACCCCGTGATGTTTTTCTCACTCCTACTAGAGAATGTAATGTTACACACCCATACAATGCGCACCACCCCCGGATGTTTTTCAGAAACCTATCCTACATTGCCACTGCATGTTCCCTGACCTCCCCATGCTGACCACCCCGCGGTGCTTTTTTCCATCCTACATGGCCACTCACTGCCTATCCTAATTCAGACCGTCCGATTCACACCACCCCGTGATGTTTTTCTCACTCCTACTAGAGAATGTAATGTTACACACCCATACAATGCGCACCACCCCCGGATGTTTTTCAGAAACCTATCCTACATTGCCACTGCATGTTCCCTGACCTCCCCATGCTGACCACCCCGTGGTGCTTTTCTCCATCCTACATTGCCACTCACTGCCTATCCTAATTCAGACACTCTGATTCACACCAACCTTTGATGTTTTTCTCACTCCTACTAGAGAATGTAATGTTACACACCATTACAATGCGCACCACCCCCGGATGTTTTTCAGAAACCTATCCTACATTGCCACTGCATGTTCCCTGACCTCCCCATGCTGACCACCCCGTGGTGCTTTTCTCCATCCTACATTGCCACTCACTGCCTATCCTAATTCAGACCCTCCGAATCACACCACCCCATGATGTTTTTCTCACTCCTACTAGTGAATGTAATGTTACACACCCATACAGTGCTCACCACCCCACAATGTTTTTCAGAAACCTATTCTACATTGCCACTGCATGTTCCCTGACCTCCCCATGCTGACCACCCCGCGGTGCTTTTCTCCATCCCACATTGCCACTCCCTGCCTATCCTAATTCAGACCCTCCATTTCACACCACACCGTGAAGTTTTTCTCACTCCTACTAGTGAATATAATGTTAAACACCCATACAATGTGCACCACCCCGCGATGTTTTTCAGAAACCTATCCTACATTGCCATTGCATGTTCCCTGACCTCCCCATGCTGACTAACCCGCGGTGTTTTCCCCATCCTACATTGCCACTCACTGCCTATCCTAATTCAGACCCTCCGATTCACACCACCCCGTGATGTTTTTCTCACTCATACTAGTGAATGTAATGTTACACACCCATACAATGCGCACCACCCCGTGATGTTTTTCTCACTCCTACTAGTGAATGTAATGTTACACACCCATACAATTCCCACCACCCCGCGATGTTTTTCAGAAACGTATCCTACATTGCCAATGCATGTTCCCTGAACTCCCTATGCTGACCACCCCGTGGTGCTTTTCTCCATCCTACATTGCCACTAACTGCCTATCCTTATTCAGACCCTCTGATTCACACCACCCCGTGATGTTTTTCTCACTCCCACTAGTGAATGTAATGTTACACACCCATACAACGCGCACCACCCCACGATGTTTTTCAGAAAATTATCCTACATTGCCACTACATGTTCCCTGACCTCACAATGCTGACCACCCCGCGGTGCTTTTCTCCATCCTACATTGCCACTCACTGCCTATCCTAATTCAGACCCTCTGATTCAAACCACCCCGTGATGTTTTTCTCAATCCTACTAGTGAATGTAATATTACACACCCATACAATGCGCACCACTCTGTGTTGTGTTTCTCACTCCTACTTGTGAATGGAATGTTACTCACCCATACAATGCGCACCACCCCGCGATGTTTTTCAGAAACCTATCCTACATTGCCACTGCATGTTTCCTGACCTCACCATGCTGACCACCCCGCGGTGCTTTTCTCCATCCTACATTGCCACTCACTGCCTATCCTAATTCAGTCCCTCCGAATCACACCACCCCGTGATGTTTTTCTCACTCCTACTAGTGAATGTAATGCTACACACCCATACAATGCGTACCAACCCGCGATGTTTTTCAGAAACCTATCCTACATTGCCACTGCATGTTCCCTGACCTCCCCATGCTGACCACCCCGTGGTGCTTTTCTCCATACTACATTGCCACTCACTGCCTATCCTAATGCAGACCCTCCGATTCACACCACCCCATGATGTTTTTCTCACTCCTATTGGTGAATGTAATATTACACACCCATACAATGCTCACCACCCCACGATGTTTTTCACAAACCTATTCTACATTGCCACTGCATGTTCCCTGACCTCCACATGCTGACCACCCCACGGTGCTTTTCTCCATCCTACATTGCCACTCACTGCCTATCCCAATTCAGACCCTACGATTCACACCACCCCGTGATGTTTTTCTCACTCCTACTAGTGAATGTAATGTTACACACCCATACAATGCACACCACCCCCGGATGTTTTTCAGAAACCTATCCTACATTGCCACTACATGTTCCCCGACCTCCCCATGCTGACCACCCCGCGGGTCTTTTGTCCATCCTACATTGCCACTCACTGCCTATCCTAATTCAGACCCTCCAATTCACACCAAACCGTGATGTATTTCTCACTCCTACTAGTGAATGTAATGTTACACACCCATACAATGCACACCACCCCGCGATGTTTTTCAGAAACCTATCCTACATTGCCACTACATGTTCCCCGACCTCCCCATGCTGACCACCCCGCGGGTCTTTTGTCCATCCTACATTGCCACTCACTGCCTATCCTAATTCAGACCCTCCAATTCACACCAAACCGTGATGTTTTTCTCACTCCTACTAGTGAATGTAATGTTACACACCCATACAATGCGCACCACTCCGTGTTGTGTTTCTCACTCCTACTTGTGAATGGAATGTTACTCACCCATACAATGCGCACAACCCCGCGATGTTTTTCAGAAACCTATCCTACATTGCCACTGCATGTTTCCTGACCTCACCATGCTGACCACCCCGCGGTGCTTTTCTCCATCCTACATTGCCACTCACTGCCTATCCTAATTCAGACCCTCCAATTCACACCAAACCGTGATGTTTTTCTCACTCCTACTAGTGAATGTAATGTTACACACACATACAATGCGCAACACCCCGTGATGTTTTTCTCACTCCTACTGGTGAATGTAATGTTGCACACCCATACAATGCGCACGACCACACGATGTTTTTCTGAAACCTTTTCTACATTGCCACTGCATGTTTCGTGACCTCCCCATGCTGACCAACCCGCGGTGCTTTTATCCATCCTACATTGCCTCTCACTGCCTATCCTAATTCAGACCCTCCGATTCACACCACCCCGTGATGTTTTTCTCACTCCTACTAGTGAATGTAAGGTTACACACCCATACAATGCGCACCACCCCGCGATGTTTTTCAGAAACCTATCGTACATTGCCACTGCATGTTACCTGACCTGCCCATGCTGACCACCCCGCGGTGCTTTTCTCCATCCTTCATTGCCAATCACTGCCTATCCTAATTCAGACCCTCCGATTCACACCACCCCGTGATGTTTTTGTCACTCCTACAAGTGAATGTAATGTTACACACTCATACAATGCGCACCACCCCGCGATGTTTTTCAGAAACCTATCCTACATTGCCACTGCATGTTCCCTGACCTCCCCATCCTGACCACCCCGCGGTGCTTTCTCCATCCTACATTGCCACTCACTGCCTATCCTAATTCAGACCCTCTGATTCACACCACCCCGTGATGTTTTTCTCACTCCTACTAGAGAATGTAATGTTACACACCCATACAATGCGCACCACCCCCGGATGTTTTTCAGAAACCTATCCTACATTGCCACTGCATGTTCCCTGACCTCCCCATGCTGACCACCCCGCGGTGCTTTTTTCCATCCTACATGGCCACTCACTGCCTATCCTAATTCAGACCGTCCGAATCACACCACCCCGTGATGTTTTTCTCACTCCTACTAGAGAATGTAATGTTACACACCCATACAATGTGCACCACCCCCGGATGTTTTTCAGAAACCTATCCTACATTGCCACTGCATGTTCCCTGACCTCCCCATGCTGACCACCCCGTGGTGCTTTTCTCCATCCTACATTGCCACTCACTGCCTATCCTAATTCAGACCCTCTGATTCACACCAGCCTTTGATGTTTTTCTCACTCCTACTAGAGAATGTAATGTTACACACCATTACAATGCGCACCACCCCCGGATGTTTTTCAGAAACCTATCCTACATTGCCACTGCATGTTCCCTGACCTCCCCATGCTGACCACCCCGTGGTGCTTTTCTCCATCCTACATTGCGACTCACTGCCTATCCTAATTCAGACCCTCCGATTCACACCAACCCATGATGTTTTTCTCACTCCTACTAGTGAATGTAATGTTACACACCCATACAGTGCTCACCACCCCACAATGTTTTTCAGAAACCTATTCTACATTGCCACTGCATGTTCCCTGACCTCCCCATGCTGACCACCCCGCGGTGCTTTTCTCCATCCCACATTGCCACTCACTGCCTATCCTAATTCAGACCCTCCATTTCACACCACACCGTGAAGTTTTTCTCACTCCTACTAGTGAATATAATGTTAAACACCCATACAATGTGCACCACCCCGCGATGTTTTTCAGAAACATATCCTACATTGCCATTGCATGTTCCCTGACCTCCCCATGCTGACCAACCCGCGGTGTTTTCCCCATCCTACATTGCCACTCACTGCCTAGCCTAATTCAGACCCTCCGATTCACACCACCCCGTGATGTTTTTCTCACTCCTACTAGTGAATGTAATGTTACACACCCATACAATGCGCACCACCCCGTGATGTTTTTCTCACTCCTACTAGTGAATGTAATGCTACACACCCATACAATTCCCACCACCCCGCGATGTTTTTCAGAAACCTATCCTACATTGCCACTGCATGTTCCCTGAACTCCCTATGCTGACCACCCCGTGGTGCTTTTCTCCATCCTACATTGCCACTAACTGCCTATCCTTATTCAGACCCTCTGATTCACACCACCCCGTGATGTTTTTCTCACTCCCACTAGTGAATGTAATGTTACACACCCATACAACGCGCACCACCCCACGATGTTTTTCAGAAACCTATCCTACATTGCCACTACATGTTCCCTGACCTCACAATGCTGACCACCCCGCGGTGCTTTTCTACATCCTACATTGCCACTCACTGCCTATCCTAATTCAGACCCTCCGATTCAAACCACCCCGTGATGTTTTTCTCAATCCTACTAGTGAATGTAATGTTACACACCCGTACAATGCGCACCACTCCGTGTTGTGTTTCTCACTCCTACTTGGGAATGGAATGTTACTCACCCATACAATGCGCACCACCCCGCGATGTTTTTCAGAAACCTATCCTACATTGCCACTGCATGTTTCCTGACCTCACCATGCTGACCACCCCGTGGTGCTTTTCTCCGTCCTACATTGCCACTCACTGCCTATCCTAATGCAGACCCTCCGATTCACACCACCCCATGATGTTTTTCTCACTCCTATTGGTGAATGTAATATTACACACCCATACAATGCTCACCACCCCACGATGTTTTTCACAAACCTATTCTACATTGCCACTGCATGTTCCCTGACCTCCCCATGCTGACCACCCCACGGTGCTTTTCTCCATCCTACATTGCCACTCACTGCCTATCCTAATTCAGACCCTACGATTCACACCACCCCGTGATGTATTTCTCACTCCTACTAGTGAATGTAATGTTACACACCCATACAATGCGCACCACCCCGTGATGTTTTTCTCACTCCTACTAGTGAATGGAATGTTACTCACCCATACAATACGCACCACCCCGCGATGTTTTTCAGAAACCTATCCTACATTGCCACTGCATGTTTCCTGACTTCACCATGCTGACCAACCCGCGGTGCTTTTCTCCATCCTACGTTGCCACTCACTGCCTATCCTAATGCAGACCCTCCGATTCACACCACCCCATGATGTTTTTCTCACTCCTATTGGTGAATGTAATATTACACACCCATAAAATGCTCACCACCCCAGGATGTTTTTCAGAAACCTATTCTACATTGCCACTGCATGTTCCCTGACTTCCCCATGCTGACCACCCCACGGTGCTTTTCTCCATCCTACATTGCCACTCACTGCCTATCCTAATTCAGACCCTACGATTCACACCACCCCGTGATGTTTTTCTCACTCCTACTAGTAAATGTAATGTTACACACCCATACAATGCACACCATCCCCGGATGTTTTTCAGAAACCTACCTACATTGCCACTACATGTTCCCCGTCCTCCCCATGTTGACCACCCTGCGGGTCTTTTGTCCATCCTACATTGCCACTCACTGCCTATCCTAATTCAGACCCTCCAATTCACACCAAACCGTGATGTTTTTCTCACTCCTACTAGTGAATGTAATGTTACACACACATACAATGCGCAAAACCCCGTGATGTTTTTCTCACTCCTACTGGTGAATGTAATGTTGCACACCCATACAATGCGCACGACCACACGATGTTTTTCTGAAACCTTTTCTACATTGCCACTGCATGTTCCGTGACCTCCCCATGCTGACCAACCCGCGGTGCTTTTATCCATCCTACATTGCCTCTCACTGCCTATCCTAATTCAGACCCTCCGATTCACACCACCCCGTGATGTTTTTCTCACTCCTACTAGTGAATGTAATGTTACACACCCATACAATGCGCACCACCCCGCGATGTTTTTCAGAAACCTATCGTACATTGCCACTGCATGTTACCTGACCTCCCCATGCTGACCACCCTGCGGTTTTTTTTTCCCCATCCTACATTGCCACTCATTGCCTATCCTAACTCAGACCCTATGATTCACACCACCCCGTGATGTTTTTCTCACTCCTACTAGTGAATGTAATGTTATACACCCATACAATGCACACCACCCAGCGATGTTTTTCCGAATCCTATCCTACCTTGACACTGCATGTTCCCCGACCTCACCATGCTGACCACCCCGCGGTGCTTTTCTCCATCATACATTGCCACTCACTGCCTATCCTAATTCAGACTCTCCAATTCACACCACCCCATGATGTTTTTCTCACTCCTACTAGTGAATGTAATGTTACACACCCATACAATGTGCAACACCCCGTGATGTTTTTCTCACTCTACTAGTGAATGTAATGTTACCAACCCATACAATGCACACCACCCCGCGATGTTTTTCAGAAACCTATGCTACATTGCCACTGCATGTTCCCTGACCTCCCCATGCTGACCACCCCGCGGTGCTTTTCTCCATCCTTCATTGCCACTCACTGCCTATCCTAATTCAGACCCTCCGATTCACACCACCCCGTGATGTTTTTGTCACTCCTACAAGTGAATGTAATGTTACACACTCATACAATGCGCACCACCCCGCGATGTTTTTCAGAAACCTATCCTACATTGCCACTGCATGTTCCCTGACCTTCCCATGCTGACCACCCCGCGGTCCTTCTCCATCCTACATTGCCACTCACTGCCTATCCTAATTCAGACCCTCTGATTCACACCACCCCGTGATGTTTTTCTCACTCCTACTAGAGAATGTAATGTTACACACCCATACAATGCGCACCACCCCCGGATGTTTTTCAGAAACCTATCCTACATTGCCACTGCATGTTCCCTGACCTCCCCATGCTGACCACCCCGCGGTGCTTTTTTCCATCCTACATGGCCACTCACTGCCTATCCTAATTCAGACCGTCCGATTCACACCACCCCGTGATGTTTTTCTCACTCCTACTAGAGAATGTAATGTTACACACCCATACAATGCGCACCACCCCCGGATGTTTTTCAGAAACCTATCCTACATTGCCACTGCATGTTCCCTGACCTCCCCATGCTGACCACCCCGTGGTGCATTTCTCCATCCTACATTGCCACTCACTGCCTATCCTAATTCAGACCCTCTGATTCACACCACCCTTTGATGTTTTTCTCACTCCTACTAGAGAATGTAATGTTACACACCATTACAATGCGCACCACCCCCGGATGTTTTTCAGAAACCTATCCTACATTGCCACTGCATGTTCCCTGACCTCCCCATGCTGACCACCCCGTGGTGCTTTTCTCCATCCTACATTGCCACTCACTGCCTATCCTAATTCAGACCCTCCGATTCACACCACCCCATGATGTTTTTCTCACTCCTACTAGTGAATGTAATGTTACACACCCATACAGTGCTCACCACCCCACAATGTTTTTCAGAAACCTATTCTACATTGCTACTGCATGTTCCCTGACCTCCCCATGCTGACCACCCCGCGGTGCTTTTCTCCATCCCACATTGCCACTCACTGCCTATCCTAATTCAGACCCTCCATTTCACACCACACCGTGAAGTTTTTATCACTCCTACTAGTGAATATAATGTTAAACACCCATACAATGTGCACCACCCGCAATGTTTTTCAGAAACCTATCATACATTGCCATTGCATGTTCCCTGACCTCCCCATGCTGACCAACCCGCGGTGTTTTCCCCATCCTACATTGCCACTCACTGCCTATCCTAATTCAGACCCTCCGATTCACACCACCCCGTGATGTTTTTTTCACTCCTACTAGTGAATGTAATGTTACACACCCATACAATGCGCACCACCCCGTGATGTTTTTCTCTCTCCTACTAGTGAATGTAATGTTACACACCCATACAATTCCCACCACCGCGCGATGTTTTTCAGAAACCTATCCTACATTGCCACTGCATGTTCCCTGAACTCCCTATGCTGACCACCCCGTGGTGCTTTTCTCCATCCTACATTGCCACTAACTGCCTATCCTTATTCAGACCCTCTGATTCACACCACCCCGTGATGTTTTTCTCACTCCCACTAGTAAATGTAATGTTACACACCCATACAACACGCACCACCCCACGATGTTTTTCAGAAACCTATCCTACATTGCCACTACATGTTCCCTGACCTCACAATGCTGACCACCCCGCGGTGCTTTTCTCCATCCTACATTGCCACTCACTGCCTATCCTAATTCAGACCCTCCGATTCAAACCACCCCGTGATGTTTTTCTCAATCCTACTAGTGAATGTAATGTTACACACCCATACAATGCGCACCACTCCGTGTTGTGTTTCTCACTCATACTTGTGAATGGAATGTTACTCACCCATACAATGCGCACCACCCCGCGATGTTTTTCAGAAACCTATCCTACATTGCCACTGCAAATTTCCTGACCTCACCATGCTGACCACCCCGCGGTGCTTTTCTCCATCCTACATTGCCACTCACTGCCTATCCTAATTCAGACCCTCCGATTCACACCACCCCGTGATGTTTTTCTCACTCCTCCTAGTGAATGTAATGCTACACACCCATACAATGCGCACCAACCCGCGATGTTTTTCAGAAACCTATCCTAAATTGCCA
Organism: Cavia porcellus; assembly: GCF_034190915.1. NCBI lineage: Eukaryota > Metazoa > Chordata > Mammalia > Rodentia > Caviidae > Cavia > Cavia porcellus. The sequence continues at coordinate 70,096,143 of NW_026947502.1, forward strand.
CTGCATGTTCCCTGACCTCCCCATGCTGACCACCCTGCGGTGCTTTTCTCCATCCTACATTGCCACTCACTGCCTATCCTAATGCAGACCCTCCGATTCACACAACCCCATGATGTTTTTCGCACTCCTATTGGTGAATGTAATATTACACAACCATACAATGATCACCACCCCACGATGTTTTTCACAAACCTATTCTACATTGCCACTGCATGTTCCCTGACATCCCCATGCTGACCACCCCATGGTGCTTTTCTCCATCCTACATTGCCACTCACTGCCTATCCTAATTCAGACCCTATGATTCACACCATCCCGTGATGTTTTTCTCACTCCTACTAGTGAATGTAATGTTACACACCCATACAATGCACACCACCCCCGGATGTTTTTCAGAAACCTATCCTACATTGCCACTACATGTTCCCCGACCTCCCCATGCTGACCACCCCGCGGGTTTTTGTCCATCCTACATTGCCACTCACTGCCTATCCTAATTCAGACCCTCCAATTCACACCAAACCGTGATGATTTTCTCACTCCTACTAGTGAATGTAATGTTACACACCCATACAATGCGCACCACCCCGCGATGTTTTTCAGAAACCTATCCTACATTGCCACTACATGTTCCCCGACCTCCCCATGCTGACCACCCCGCGGGTCTTTTGTCCATCCTACATTGCCACTCACTGCCTATCCTAATTCAGACCCTCCAATTCACACCAAACCGTGATGTTTTTCTCACTCCTATTAGTGAATGTAATGTTACACACACATACAGTGCGCAACACCCCGTGATGTTTTTATCACTCCTACTGGTGAATGTAATGTTGCACACCCATACAATGCGCATGACCACATGATGTTTTTCTGAAACCTTTTCTACATTGCCACTGCATGTTCCGTGACCTCCCCATGCTGACCAACCCGCGGTGCTTTTATCCATCCTACATTGCCTCTCACTGCCTATCCTAATTCATACCCTCCGATTCACACCACCCCGTGATGTTTTTCTCACTCCTACTAGTGAATGTAATGTTACACACCCATACAATGCGCACCACCCCGCGATGTTTTTCAGAAACCTATCGTAAATTGCCACTGCATGTTACCTGACCTCCCCATGCTGACCACCCTGCGGTGATTTTTTCCCCATCCTACATTGCCACTCACTGCCTATCCTAACTCAGACCCTATGATTCACACCACCCCGTGATGTTTTTCTCACTCCTACTAGTGAATGTAATGTTACACACCCATACAATGCGCACCACCCAGCGATGTTTTTCCGAATCCTATCATACCTTGACACTGCATGTTCCCCGACCTCACCATGCTGACCACCCCGCGGTGCTTTTCTCCATCCTACATTGCCACTCACTGCCTATCCTAATTCAGACTCTCCAATTCACACCACCCCATGATGTTTTTCTCACTCCTACTAGTGAATGTAATGTTACACACCCATACAATGTGCAACACCCCGTGATGTTTTTCTCACTCTACTAGTGAATGTAATGTTACCCACCCATACAATACGCACCACCCCGCGATGTTTTTCAGAAACCTATGCTACATTGCCACTGCATGTTCCCTGACCTCCCCATGCTAACCACACCGCGGTGCTTTTCTCCATCCTAAATTGCCACTCACTGCCTATGCTAATTCAGACCCTCCAATTCAAACCACACCGTGATGTTTTTCTCAATCCTACTAGTGAATGTAATGTTACACACCCATACAATGTGCACCACCCCGCGATGTTTTTCAGAAGCTTATCCTACATTGCCATTGCATGTTCCCTGACCTCCCCATGCTGACCAACCCGCGGTGTTTTCCCCATCCTACATTGCCACTGACTGCCTATCCTAATTCAGACCCTCCGATTCACACCACCCCGTGATGTTTTTCTCACTCCTACTAGTGAATGTAATGTTACACACCCATACAATGCACACCATCCCGTGATGTTTTTCTCACTCCTACTAGTGAATGTAATGTTACACACCCATACAATTCCCACCACCCCGTGATGTTTTTCAGAAACCTATCCTACATTGCCACTGCATGTTCCCTGACCTCCCTATGCTGACCATCCCGTGGTTCTTTTTTCCATCCTACATTGCCACTCAATGCCTGTCCTAATTCAGACCCTCCGATTCACACCACCCCGTGATGTTTTTCTCAATCCTACTAGTGAATGTAATGTTACACACCCATACAATGCGCACCACTCCGGGTTGTGTTTCACACTCCTACTAGTGAATGCAATGTTACTCACCCATACAATGCGCACCACCCCGCGATGTTTTTTAGAAACCTATACTACATTGCCACTGCATTTTCCCTGACATCCCCATGCTGACCACCCCGCGGTGCTTTATCCATCCTACATTGCCACTGACTGCCTATCCTAATTCAGACCCTCTGATTCACACCACCCCGTGATGTTTTTCTCACTCCTACTAGAGAATGTAATGTTACTCACCCATACAATGCGCACCACCCCGCGATGTTTTTCAGAAACCTATCCTACATTGCCACTGCATGTTCCCTGACCTCCCCATGCTGACCACCCCGTGGTGCTTTTCTCCATCCTACATTGCCACTCACTGCCTATCCTAATTCAGACCCTCCGATTCACACCACCCCATGATGTTTTTCTCACTCATACTAGTGAATGTAATGTTACACACCCATACAGTGCTCAGCACCCCAAAATGTTTTTCAGAAACCTATTCTACATTGGCACTGCATGTTCCCTGACCTCCCCATGCTAACCACCCCGCGGTGCTTTTCTCCATCCCGCATTGCCACTAACTGCCTATCCTAATTCAGACCCTCCATTTCACACCACACCGTGAAGTTTTTCTCACTCCTACTAGTGAATATAATGTTAAACACCCATACAATGCGCACCACCACGCGATGTTTTTCAGAAACCTATCCTACATTGCCACTGCATGTTACCTGACCTCCCCATGCTGACCACCCCGTGGTGCTTTTCTCCATCCTACATTGCCACTCACTGCCTATCCTAATTCAGACCCTACGATTCACACCACCCCGTGATGTTTTTCTCACTCCTACTAGTGAATGTAATGTTACACACCCATACCATGCACACCACCCCCGGATGTTTTATAGAAACCTATCCTACATTGCCACTGCATGTTCCCTGACCTCCCCATTCTGACCACCCCACGGTGCTTTTCTCCATCCGACATTGCCATTCACTTCCTATCCTAATTCAGACCCTCCGATTCACACCACCCCGTGATGTTTTTCTCACTCTTAGTAGTGAATGTAATGTTACACACCCATACAATGTGCAACACCCCATGATGTTTTTCTCACTCCTACTAGTGAATGTAATGTTACACACCCATACAATGCGCACTACCCAGCGATGTTTTTCAGAAACCTATCCTACATTGCCACTGCATGTTCCCTGACCTCCCCATGCTGACCACCCCGCGGTGCTTTTCTCCATCCTACATTGCCTCTCACTGCCTATCCTAATTCAGACCCTCCGATTCACACCACCCCGTGATGTTTTTCTAACTCCTACTAGTGAATGTAATGTGACACACCCATACAATGCGCACCCCCTGCGATGTTTTTCAGAAACCTATCCTACATTGCCTCTGCATGTTCCCTAACCTCCCCATGCTGACCACCCCGCGGTGCTTTTCTGAATCCTACATTGCTACTCACAGCCTATCCTAATTCAGACCCTCCGATTCACACCACCCCATGATGTTTTCCTCACTCCTACTTGTGAATGTAATGTTACACACCCATACAATGCGCACAACCCCGCGATGCTTTTCAGAAACCTATCCTACATTGCCACTACATGTTCCATTACCTCCTCATGCTGACGACCCCGCTGTGCTTTCTCCATCCTACATTGCCACTAACTGCCTATCCTAATTCAGACCCTCCGATTAACACCACCCCGTGATGTTTTTCTCACTCATACTAGTGAATTTAATGTTACACACCCATACAGTGCTCACCACCCCACAATGTTTTTCAGAAACCTATTCTACATTGCCACTGCATGTTCCCTGACCTCCCCATGCTGACCACCCCGCGGTGCTTTTCTCCATCCTACATTGCCACTCACTGCCTATCCTAATTCAGACCCTCCGATTCACACAACCCTGTCATGTTTTTCTCACTCCTATTGGTGAATGTAATGTTACACACCCATACAATGCTCCCCACCCCACGATGTTTTGCAGAAACCTATTCTACATTGCCACTGCATGTTGCCTGACCTCCCCATGCTGACCACCCCGCGGTGCTTTTCTCCATCCCACATTGCCACTCACTGCCTATCCTAATTCAGACCCTCCATTTCACACCACACCGTGAAGTTTTTCTCACTCCTGCTAGTGAATATAATGTTAAACACCCATACAATGCGCACCACCACGCGATGTTTTTCAGAAACCTATCCTACATTGCCACTGCATGTTACCTGACCTCCCCATGCTGACCACCCCGCGGTGCTTTTCTCCATCCTACATTGCCACTCACTGCCTATCCTAATTCAGACCCTACGATTCACACCACCCCGTGATGTTTTTCTCACTCCTACTAGTGAATGTAATGTTACACACCCATACCATGCACACCACCCCCGGATGTTTTATAGAAACCTATCCTACGTTGCCACTGTATGTTCCCTGACCTCCCCATTCTGACCACCCCACGGTGCTTTTCTCCATCCGACATTGCCACTCACTTCCTATCCTAATTCAGACCCTCGAATTCACACCACCCCGTGATGTTTTTCTCACTCTTAGTAGTTAATGTAATGTTACACACCCATACAATGTGCAACACCCCATGATGTTTTTCTCACTCCTACTAGTGAATGTAATGTTACACACCCATACAATGCGCACTACCCAGCGATGTTTTTCAGAAACCTATCCTACATTGCCACTACATGTTCCCCGAACTCCCCATGCTGACCACCCCGCGGGTCTTTTGTCCATCCTACATTGCCACTCACTGCCTATCCTGATTCAGACCCTCCAATTCACAACAAACCGTGATGTTTTTTCTCATTCCTACTAGTGAATGTAATGTTACACACACATACAATGCGCAACACCCCGTGATGTTTTTCTCACTCCTACTGGTGAATGTAATGTTGCACACCCATACAATGCGCACGACCACACGATGTTTTTCTGAAAACTTTTCTACATTGCCACTGCATGTTCCGTGACCTCCCCATGCTGACCAACACGCGGTGCTTTTATCCATCCTACATTGCCTCTCACTGCCTATCCTAATTCAGACCCTCCGATTCACACCACCCCGTGATGTTTTTCTCACTCCTACTAGTGAATGTAATGTTACACACCCATACAATGCGCACCACCCCGCGATGTTTTTCACAAACCTATCGTACATTGCCACTGCATGTTACCTGACCTCCCCATGCTGACCACCCCGCGGTGAATTTTTCCCCATCCTACATTGCCACTCACTGCCTATCCTAACTCAGACCCTATGATTCACACCACCCCGTGATGTTTTTCTCACTCCTACTAGTGAATGTAATGTTACACACCCATACAATGCGCACCACCCAGCGATGTTTTTCAGAATCCTATCCTACCTTGACACTGCATGTTCCCCGACCTCACCATGCTGACCACCCCGCGGTGCTTTTCTCCGTCCTACATTGCCACTCACTGCCTATCCTAATTCAGACCCTCCAATTCACACCACCCCATGATGTTTTTCTCACTCCTACTAGTGAATGTAATTTTACACACCCATACAATGTGCAATACCCCGTGATGTTTTTCTCACTCTACTAGTGAATGTAATGTTACCCACCCATACAATGCGCACCACCCCGCGATGTTTTTCAGAAACCTATGCTACATTGCCACTGCATGTTCCCTGACCTCCTTATGCTGACCACCCCGTGGTGCTTTTCTCCATCCTACATTGCCACTCAATGCCTATCCTAATTCAGACCCTCCGATTCACACCACCCCGTGATGTTTTTCTTACTCCCACTAGTGAATGTAATGTTACACACCCATACAATGCGCACCACCCCGCGATGTTTTTCAGAAACCTGTCCTACAATGCCACTGCATGTTCCCTGACCTCACAATGCTGACCACCCCGTGGTGCTTTTCTCCATCCTACATTGCCACTCACTGCCTATCCTAATTCAGGCCCTCCGATTCAAACCACCCCGTGATGTTTTTCTCAATCCTACTAGTGAATGTAATGTTACACACCCATACAATGCGCACAACCCCGCGATGCTTTTCAGAAACCTATCCTACATTGCCACTACATGTTCCATTACCTCCTCATGCTGACGACCCCGCTGTGCTTTCTCCATCCTACATTGCCACTAACTGCCTATCCTAATTCAGACCCTCCGATTAACACCACCCCGTGATGTTTTTCTCACTCATACTAGTGAATGTAATGTTACACACCCATACAGTGCTCACCACCCCACAATGTTTTTCAGAAACCTATTCTACATTGCCACTGCATGTTCCCTGACCTCCCCATGCTGACCACCCCGCGGTGCTTTTCTCCATCCTACATTGCCACTCACTGCCTATCCTAATTCAGACCCTCCGATTCACACAACCCTGTCATGTTTTTCTCACTCCTATTGGTGAATGTAATGTTACACACCCATACAATGCTCACCACCCCACGATGTTTTTCAGAAACCTATTCTACATTGCCACTGCATGTTGCCTGACCTCCCCATGCTGACCACCCCACGGTGCTTTTCTCCATCCTACATTGCCACTCACTGCCTATCCTAATTCAGACCCTCCGATTCACACCACCCCGTGATGTTTTTCTCACTCCTACTAGTGAATGTAATGTTACACACCCATACAATGCGCACCACCAGGCGATGTTTTTCAGAAACCTATCCTACATTGCCACTGCATGTTACCTGACCTCCCCATGCTGACCACCCCGCGGTGCTTTTCTCCATCCTACATTGCCACTCACTGCATATCCTAATTCAGACCCTACGATTCACACCACCCCGTGATGTTTTTCTCACTCCTACTAGTGAATGTAATGTTACACACCCATACCATGCACACCACCCCCGGATGTTTTTCAGAAACCTATCCTACATTGCCACTGCATGTTCCCTGACCTGCCCATTCTGACCACCCCACGGTGCTTTTCTCCATCCGACATTGCCACTCACTTCCTATCCTAATTCAGACACTCCGATTCACACCACCCCGTGATGTTTTTCTCACTCTTACTAGTGAATGTAATGTTACACACCCATACAAAGCGCAACACCCCATGATGTTTTTCTCACTCCTACTAGTGAATGTAATGTTACACACCCATACAATGCGCACTACCCAGCGATGTTTTTCAAAAACCTATCCTACATTGCCACTACATGTTCCCCGACCTCCCCATGCTGACCACCCCGCGGGTCTTTTGTCAATCCTACATTGCCACTCACTGCCTATCCTAATTCAGACCCTCCAATTCACACCAAACCGTGATGTTTTTCTCATTCCTACTAGTGAATGTAATGTTACACACACATACAATGCGCACCACCCTGCGATGTTTTTCAGAAACCTATCGTACATTGCCACTGCATGTTACCTGACCTCCCCATGCTGACCACCCCGCAGTGAATTTTTCCCCATACTACATTGCCACTCACTGCCTATCCTAACTCAGACCCTATGATTCACACCACCCCGTGATGTTTTTCTCACTCCTACTAGTGAATGTAATGTTACACACCCATACAATGAGCACCACCCAGCGATGTTTTTCAGAATCCTATCCTGCCTTGACACTGCATGTTCCCCGACCTCACCATGCTGACCACCCCGCGGTGCTTTTCTCCATCCTACATTGCCACTCACTGCCTATCCTAATTCAGACCCTCCAATTCACACCACCCCATGATGTTTTTCTCACTCCTACTAGTGAATGTAATGTTACACACCCATACAATGTGCAACACCCCGTGATGTTTTTCTCACTCTACTAGTGAATGTAATGTTACCCACCCATACAATGCGCACCACCCCGCGATGTTTTTCAGAAACCTATGCTACATTGCCACTGCATGTTCCCTGACCTCCCTATGCTGACCACCCCGTGGTTCTTTTCTCCATCCTACATTGCCTCTCAATGCTTATCCTAATTCAGACCCTCCGATTCACACCACCCCATGATGTTTTTCTTACTCCCACTAGTGAATGTAATGTTACACACCCATACAATGCGCACCACCCCGCGATGTTTTTCAGAAACCTGTCCTACAATGCCACTGCATGTTCCCTAACCTCACAATGCTGACCACTCCGCGGTGCTTTTCTCCATCCTACATTGCCACTCATTGCCTATCCTAATTCAGACCCTCCGATTCACACCACCCCGTGATGTTTTTCTAACTCCTACTAGTGAATGTAATGTTACACACCCATACAATGCGCACCCCCCTGCGATGTTTTTCAGAAACCTATCCTACATTGCCACTGCATGCTCCCTGACCTACCCATGCTGACCAAACCGCGGGCTTTTCTCCATCCTACATTGCCACTCACTGCCTATTCTAATTCAGACCCTCCGATTCACATCACTCTGTGATGTTTTTCTCACTCCTACTAGTGAATGTAATGTTACACACTCATACAATACGCACCACCCCACAATGTTTTTCAGAAACCTATTCTACATTGCAACTGCATGTTCCCAGACCTCCCCATGCTGACCACCCCGCGGTGCTTTTCTCCATCCTACATTGCCATTCACTGCCTATCCTAATTCAGACCCTCTGATTCACACCACCCCGTGATGATTTTCTCACTCCTACTTGTGAATGTAATGTTACACACCCATACAATGCGCACCACCCCGCGATGCTTTTCAGAAACCTATCCTACATTGCCACTACATGTTTCATTACCTCCCCATGCTGACCACCCCGCTGTACTTTCTCCATCCTACATTGCCACTCACTGCCTATCCTAATTCAGACCCTCTGATTCACACCACCCCGTAATGTTTTTCTCACTCCTACTATTTAATGTATTGTTACACACCCATACAATGCGCACCACCCCACGATGTTTTTCAGAAACCTATCATACATTGCCACTGCACGTTCCCTGACCTCCCCATACCGACCACCCCACGGTGATTTCTCCATCCTATATTGCCACTCACTGCCTATCCTAATTCAGACCCTCCGAGTCACACGATCCCGTGATGTTTTTCTCACTCCTACTAGTAAATGTTATGTTACACACCCATACAATGCGCACCACCCCGAGATGTTTTTCAGAAACCTATCCTACATTGCCACTGCATGTTCCCTGACCTCCCCATGCTGACCACCCCGTGGTGCTTTTCTCCATCCTACATTGCCACTCACTGCCTATCCTAATTCAGACCCTCCGATTCACACCACCCCATGATGTTTTTCTCACTCCTACTAGTGAATGTAATGTTACACACCCATACAGTGCTCACCACCCCACAATGTTTTTCAGAAACCTATCCTACATTGCCACTGCATGTTCCCTGACCTCACATTGCTGACTAACCCGCGGTGCTTTTCTCCATCCTACATTGCCACACCCTGCCTATCCTTATTCAGACCCTCCGATTCACACCACCCCGTGATGTTTTTCTCACTCCCACTAGTGAATGTAATGTTACACACCAATACAGTGCGCACCACCCTGTGATGTTTTTCTCACTCCTACTAGTGAATGTAATGTTACACACCCATACAATGCGCACCACCCCACGATGTTTTTCAGAAACGTATCCTACATTGCCACTGCATGTTCCCTGACCTCACAATGCTGACCACCCCGCGGTGCTTTTCTCCATCCTACATTGCCACTCCCTGCCTATCCTTATTCAGACCCTCCGATTCACACCACCCCGTGATGTTTTTCTCACTCCCACTAGTGAATGTAATGTTACACACCCATACAATGCGCACCACCCCACGATGTTTTTCAGAAACCTATCCTACATTGCCACTGCATGTTCCCTGACCTCACATTGCTGACCAACCCGCGGTGCTTTTCTCCATCCTACATTGCCACTCACTGCCTATCCTAAGTCAGACCCTCCGATTCAAACCACCCCGTGATGTTTTTCTCAATCCTACTAGTGAATGTAATGTTACACACCCATACAATGCGCAACACTCCGTGTTGTGTTTCTCACTCCTACTAGTGAATGGAATGTTACACACCCATACAATGCGCACCACCCCGCGATGTTTTTCAGAAACCTATCCTACATTGCCACTGCATGTTCCCTGACCTCCCCATGCTGACCACCCCGCGGTGCTTTTCTCCATCCTACATTGCCACTCACTGCCTATCCTAATTCAGACGCTCCGATTCACACAACCCCGTGATGTTTTTCTCACTCCTACTAGTGAATGTAATGTTACACACCCATACAGTGCTCACCACCCCACAATGTTTTTCAGAAACCTATTCTACATTGCCACTGCATGTTCCCTGACCTCCCCATGCTGACCACCCCGCGGTGCTTTTCTCCATCCTACATTGCCACTCACTGCCTATCCTAATTCAGACCCTCCGATTCACACAACCCTGTCATGTTTTTCTCACTCCTATTGGTGAATGTAATGTTACACACCCATACAATGCTCACCACCCCACGATGTTTTTCAGAAACCTATTCTACATTGCCACTGCATGTTGCCTGACCTCCCCATGCTGACCACCCCACGGTGCTTTTCTCCATCCTACATTGCCACTCACTGCCTATCCTAATTCAGACCCTCCGATTCACACCACCCCGTGATGTTTTTCTCACTCCTACTAGTGAATGTAATGTTACACACCCATACAATGCGCACCACCAGGCGATGTTTTTCAGAAACCTATCCTACATTGCCACTGCATGTTACCTGACCTCCCCATGCTGACCACCCCGCGGTGCTTTTCTCCATCCTACATTGCCACTCACTGCATATCCTAATTCAGACCCTACGATTCACACCACCCCGTGATGTTTTTCTCACTCCTACTAGTGAATGTAATGTTACACACCCATACCATGCACACCACCCCCGGATGTTTTTCAGAAACCTATCCTACATTGCCACTGCATGTTCCCTGACCTCCCCATTCTGACCACCCCACGGTGCTTTTCTCCATCCGACATTGCCACTCACTTCCTATCCTAATTCAGACACTCCGATTCACACCACCCCGTGATGTTTTTCTCACTCTTACTAGTGAATGTAATGTTACACACCCATACAAAGCGCAACACCCCATGATGTTTTTCTCACTCCTACTAGTGAATGTAATGTTACACACCCATACAATGCGCACTACCCAGCGATGTTTTTCAAAAACCTATCCTACATTGCCACTACATGTTCCCCGACCTCCCCATGCTGACCACCCCGCGGGTCTTTTGTCAATCCTACATTGCCACTCACTGCCTATCCTAATTCAGACCCTCCAATTCACACCAAACCGTGATGTTTTTCTCATTCCTACTAGTGAATGTAATGTTACACACACATACAATGCGCACCACCCTGCGATGTTTTTCAGAAACCTATCGTACATTGCCACTGCATGTTACCTGACCTCCCCATGCTGACCACCCCGCAGTGAATTTTTCCCCATACTACATTGCCACTCACTGCCTATCCTAACTCAGACCCTATGATTCACACCACCCCGTGATGTTTTTCTCACTCCTACTAGTGAATGTAATGTTACACACCCATACAATGAGCACCACCCAGCGATGTTTTTCAGAATCCTATCCTGCCTTGACACTGCATGTTCCCCGACCTCACCATGCTGACCACCCCGCGGTGCTTTTCTCCATCCTACATTGCCACTCACTGCCTATCCTAATTCAGACCCTCCAATTCACACCACCCCATGATGTTTTTCTCACTCCTACTAGTGAATGTAATGTTACACACCCATACAATGTGCAACACCCCGTGATGTTTTTCTCACTCTACTAGTGAATGTAATGTTACCCACCCATACAATGCGCACCACCCCGCGATGTTTTTCAGAAACCTATGCTACATTGCCACTGCATGTTCCCTGACCTCCCTATGCTGACCACCCCTTGGTTCTTTTCTCCATCCTACATTGCCTCTCAATGCTTATCCTAATTCAGACCCTCCGATTCACACCACCCCGTGATGTTTTTCTTACTCCCACTAGTGAATGTAATGTTACACACCCATACAATGCGCACCACCCCGCGATGTTTTTCAGAAACCTGTCCTACAATGCCACTGCATGTTCCCTAACCTCACAATGCTGACCACTCCGCGGTGCTTTTCTCCATCCTACATTGCCACTCATTGCCTATCCTAATTCAGACCCTCCGATTCACACCACCCCGTGATGTTTTTCTAACTCCTACTAGTGAATGTAATGTTACACACCCATACAATGCGCACCCCCCTGCGATGTTTTTCAGAAACCTATCCTACATTGCCACTGCATGTTCCCTGACCTACCCATGCTGACCAAACCGCGGGCTTTTCTCCATCCTACATTGCCACTCACTGCCTATTCTAATTCAGACCCTCCGATTCACATCACTCTGTGATGTTTTTCTCACTCCTACTAGTGAATGTAATGTTACACACTCATACAATACGCACCACCCCACAATGTTTTTCAGAAACCTATTCTACATTGCAACTGCATGTTCCCAGACCTCCCCATGCTGACCACCCCGCGGTGCTTTTCTCCATCCTACATTGCCATTCACTGCCTATCCTAATTCAGACCCTCTGATTCACACCACCCCGTGATGATTTTCTCACTCCTACTTGTGAATGTAATGTTACACACCCATACAATGCGCACCACCCCGCGATGCTTTTCAGAAACCTATCCTACATTGCCACTACATGTTTCATTACCTCCCCATGCTGACCACCCCGCTGTACTTTCTCCATCCTACATTGCCACTCACTGCCTATCCTAATTCAGACCCTCTGATTCACACCACCCCGTAATGTTTTTCTCACTCCTACTATTTAATGTATTGTTACACACCCATACAATGCGCACCACCCCACGATGTTTTTCAGAAACCTATCATACATTGCCACTGCACGTTCCCTGACCTCCCCATACCGACCACCCCACGGTGATTTCTCCATCCTATATTGCCACTCACTGCCTATCCTAATTCAGACCCTCCGAGTCACACGATCCCGTGATGTTTTTCTCACTCCTACTAGTAAATGTTATGTTACACACCCATACAATGCGCACCACCCCGAGATGTTTTTCAGAAACCTATCCTACATTGCCACTGCATGTTCCCTGACCTCCCCATGCTGACCACCCCGTGGTGCTTTTCTCCATCCTACATTGCCACTCACTGCCTATCCTAATTCAGACCCTCCGATTCACACCACCCCATGATGTTTTTCTCACTCCTACTAGTGAATGTAATGTTACACACCCATACAGTGCTCACCACCCCACAATGTTTTTCAGAAACCTATCCTACATTGCCACTGCATGTTCCCTGACCTCACATTGCTGACTAACCCGCGGTGCTTTTCTCCATCCTACATTGCCACTCCCTGCCTATCCTTATTCAGACCCTCCGATTCACACCACCCCGTGATGTTTTTCTCACTCCCACTAGTGAATGTAATGTTACACACCAATACAGTGCGCACCACCCTGTGATGTTTTTCTCACTCCTACTAGTGAATGTAATGTTACACACCCATACAATGCGCACCACCCCACGATGTTTTTCAGAAACGTATCCTACATTGCCACTGCATGTTCCCTGACCTCACAATGCTGACCACCCCGCGGTGCTTTTCTCCATCCTACATTGCCACTCCCTGCCTATCCTTATTCAGACCCTCCGATTCACACCACCCCGTGATGTTTTTCTCACTCCCACTAGTGAATGTAATGTTACACACCCATACAATGCGCACCACCCCACGATGTTTTTCAGAAACCTATCCTACATTGCCACTGCATGTTCCCTGACCTCACATTGCTGACCAACCCGCGGTGCTTTTCTCCATCCTACATTGCCACTCACTGCCTATCCTAAGTCAGACCCTCCGATTCAAACCACCCCGTGATGTTTTTCTCAATCCTACTAGTGAATGTAATGTTACACACCCATACAATGCGCAACACTCCGTGTTGTGTTTCTCACTCCTACTAGTGAATGGAATGTTACACACCCATACAATGCGCACCACCCCGCGATGTTTTTCAGAAACCTATCCTACATTGCCACTGCATGTTCCCTGACCTCCCCATGCTGACCACCCCGCGGTGCTTTTCTCCATCCTACATTGCCACTCACTGCCTATCCTAATTCAGACGCTCCGATTCACACAACCCCGTGATGTTTTTCTCACTCCTACTAGTGAATGTAATGCTACAGACCCATACAATGCGCACCAACCCGCGATGTTTTTCAGAAACCTATCCTACATTGCCACTGCATGTTCCCTGACTTCCACAAGCTGACCATCCCGTGGTGCTTTTCTCCATCCTACGTTGCCACTCACTGCCTATCCTAATTCAGACCCTCCGATTCACACCACCCCATGATCTTTTTCTCACTCCTATTGGTGAATGTAATGTTACACACCCATACAATGCTCACCACCCCACGATGTTTTTCAGAAACCTATTCTACATTGCCACTGCATGTTCCCTGACCTCACCATGCTGACCAACCCACGGTGCTTTTCTCCATCCTACATTGCCAGTCACTGCCTATCCTAATTCAGACCCTCCGATTCACACCACCCCGTGATGTTTTTCTCACTCCTACTAGTGAATGTAATGTTACACACCCATACAATGCACACCACCCCCGGATGTTTTTCTGAAACCTATCCTACTTTGCCACTGCATGTTCCCTGATCTCCCCATGCTGACCACCCCACGGTGCTTTTCTCCATCCAACATTGCCACTCCCTTCCTATCTTAATTCAGACCCTCAGATTCACACCACCCCGTGATGTTTTTCTCACTCCTACTAGTGAATGTAATGTTACACACCCATACAATGTGCAAAACCCCGTGATGTTTTTCTCACTCCTACTAGTGAATGTAATGTTACACACCCATACAATGCGCACCACCCAGCGATGTTTTGCAGAGTCCTATCCTACCTTGACACTGCATGTTCCACGACCTCACCATGCTGACCACACCGCGGTGCTTCTCTCCATGCTACATTGCCACTCACTGCCTATCCTAATTCAGACCCTCCAATTCACACCACCCCGAGATGTTTTTCTCACTCCTACGAGTGAATGTAATGTTACACACCCATACAATGTGCAACACCCCGTGATGTTTATCTCACTCTACTTGTGAATGTAATGTTAAACACCCATACAATGCGCACCACCCCGCGATGTTTTTCAGAAACCTATGCTACATTGCCACTGCATGTTCCCTGACCTCCCCATGCTAATCACACCGCGGTGCTTTTCTCCATCCTAAATTGCCCCTCACTGCCTATCCTAATTCAGACCCTTCAATTCAAACCACACCGTGATGTTTTTCTCACTCCTACTAGTGAATGTAATGTTACACACCCATACAATGTGCACCACCCCGCAATGTTTTTCAGAAGCTTATCCTACATTGCCATTGCATGTTCCCTGACCTCCCCATGCTGACCAACCCGCGGTGTTTTCCCCATCCTACATTGCCACTGACTGCCTATCCTAATTCAGACCCTCCGATTCACACCACCCCATGATGTTTTTCTCACTCCTACTAGTGAATGTAATGTTACACACCCATACTATGCACACCATCCCGTGATGTTTTTCTCTCTCCTACTAGTGAATGTAATGTTACACACCCATACAATTCCCACCACCCCGCGATGTTTTTCAGAAATCTGTCCTACAATGCCACTGCATGTTCCCTGACCTCACAATGCTGACCACTCCGCGGTGCTTTTCTCCATCCTACATTGCCACTCACTGCCTATCCTAATTCAGGCCCTCCGATTCAAACCACCCCGTAATGTTTTTCTCAATCCTACTAGTGAATGTAATGTTACACACCCATAAAATGCGCACCACTCCGTGTTGTGTATCTCACTCCTACTAGTGAATGGAATGTTACACACCCATACAATGCGCACCACCCCGCAAAGTTTTTAGAAACCTATCCTACATTGCCACTGCATGTTCCCTGACCTCCCCATGCTGACCACCCCGCGGTGCTTTTCTCCATCCTACATTGCCACTCACTGCCTAACCTAATTCAGACACTCCGATTCACACCACCCCGTGATGTTTTTCTAACTACTAGTGAATGTAATGTTACACACCCATACAATGCGCACCCCCCTGCGATGTTTTTAAGAAACCTATCCTACATTGCCTCTGCATGTTCCCTGACCTCCCCATGCTGACCACCCCGCGGTGCTTTTCTGAATCCTACATTGCAACTCACAGCCTATCCTAATTCAGACCCTGCGATTCACACCACCCCATGATGTTTTTCTCACTCCTACTTGTGAATGTAATGTTACACACCCATACAATGTGCACCACCCCGCGATGCTTTTCAGAAACCTATCCTACATTGCCACTACATGTTCCATTACCTCCTCATGCTGACCACCCCGCGGTGCTTTTCTCCATCCTACATTGGCACTAACTGCCTATCCTAATTCAGACCCTCCGATTAACACCACCCCGTGATGTTTTTCTCACTCCTACTTGTGAATGTAATGTTACACTCCAGTACAGTGCGCACCACCGTGTGATGTTTTTCTCACTCGTACTAGTGAATGTAATGTTACACACCCATACAATGTGCACCGCACCGTGATGAGTTTCTCACTCCTACTAGTAAATGTAATGTTAAACAACCATAAAATGTGCACCAACCCGCGATGATTTTCAGAAACCTATCTGACATTGCCACTGCATGTTCCCTGACCTCCCCATGTTGACCACCCCGCGGTGCTTTTCTACATCCTACATTGCCTCTCCCTGCCTATCCTAATTCAGACCCTCCGATTAACACCACCCCGTGATGTTTTTCTCACTCCTACTAGTGAATGTAATGTTACACACCCATAAAATGCGCACCACCCCGCGATGTTTTTCAGAAACCTATCCTACATTGCCACTGCATGTTCCCTGACCTCCCCATGCTGACCACCACGCGGTGCTTTTATCCATCCTACATTGCCACTCACTGCCTATCCTAATTCAGACCCTCCAATTCACACCACCCTGTGATGTTTTTCTCACTCCTACTAGTGAATGTAATGTTACACACCCATACAATGTGCAAAACCCCGTGATGTTTTTCTCACTCCTACTAGTGAATGTAATGTTACACACCCATACAATGCGCACCACCCAGCGATGTTTTGCAGAGTCCTATCCTACCTTGACACTGCATGTTCCACGACCTCACCATGCTGACCACACCGCGGTGCTTCTCTCCATGCTACATTGCCACTCACTGCCTATCCTAATTCAGACCCTCCAATTCACACCACCCCGAGATGTTTTTCTCACTCCTACGAGTGAATGTAATGTTACACACCCATACAATGTGCAACACCCCGTGATGTTTATCTCACTCTACTTGTGAATGTAATGTTAAACACCCATACAATGCGCACCACCCCGCGATGTTTTTCAGAAACCTATGCTACATTGCCACTGCATGTTCCCTGACCTCCCCATGCTAATCACACCGCGGTGCTTTTCTCCATCCTAAATTGCCCCTCACTGCCTATCCTAATTCAGACCCTTCAATTCAAACCACACCGTGATGTTTTTCTCACTCCTACTAGTGAATGTAATGTTACACACCCATACAATGTGCACCACCCCGCAATGTTTTTCAGAAGCTTATCCTACATTGCCATTGCATGTTCCCTGACCTCCCCATGCTGACCAACCCGCGGTGTTTTCCCCATCCTACATTGCCACTGACTGCCTATCCTAATTCAGACCCTCCGATTCACACCACCCCATGATGTTTTTCTCACTCCTACTAGTGAATGTAATGTTACACACCCATACTATGCACACCATCCCGTGATGTTTTTCTCTCTCCTACTAGTGAATGTAATGTTACACACCCATACAATTCCCACCACCCCGCGATGTTTTTCAGAAATCTGTCCTACAATGCCACTGCATGTTCCCTGACCTCACAATGCTGACCACTCCGCGGTGCTTTTCTCCATCCTACATTGCCACTCACTGCCTATCCTAATTCAGGCCCTCCGATTCAAACCACCCCGTAATGTTTTTCTCAATCCTACTAGTGAATGTAATGTTACACACCCATAAAATGCGCACCACTCCGTGTTGTGTATCTCACTCCTACTAGTGAATGGAATGTTACACACCCATACAATGCGCACCACCCCGCAAAGTTTTTAGAAACCTATCCTACATTGCCACTGCATGTTCCCTGACCTCCCCATGCTGACCACCCCGCGGTGCTTTTCTCCATCCTACATTGCCACTCACTGCCTAACCTAATTCAGACACTCCGATTCACACCACCCCGTGATGTTTTTCTAACTACTAGTGAATGTAATGTTACACACCCATACAATGCGCACCCCCCTGCGATGTTTTTAAGAAACCTATCCTACATTGCCTCTGCATGTTCCCTGACCTCCCCATGCTGACCACCCCGCGGTGCTTTTCTGAATCCTACATTGCAACTCACAGCCTATCCTAATTCAGACCCTGCGATTCACACCACCCCATGATGTTTTTCTCACTCCTACTTGTGAATGTAATGTTACACACCCATACAATGTGCACCACCCCGCGATGCTTTTCAGAAACCTATCCTACATTGCCACTACATGTTCCATTACCTCCTCATGCTGACCACCCCGCGGTGCTTTTCTCCATCCTACATTGGCACTAACTGCCTATCCTAATTCAGACCCTCCGATTAACACCACCCCGTGATGTTTTTCTCACTCCTACTTGTGAATGTAATGTTACACTCCAGTACAGTGCGCACCACCGTGTGATGTTTTTCTCACTCGTACTAGTGAATGTAATGTTACACACCCATACAATGTGCACCGCACCGTGATGAGTTTCTCACTCCTACTAGTAAATGTAATGTTAAACAACCATAAAATGTGCACCAACCCGCGATGATTTTCAGAAACCTATCTGACATTGCCACTGCATGTTCCCTGACCTCCCCATGTTGACCACCCCGCGGTGCTTTTCTACATCCTACATTGCCTCTCCCTGCCTATCCTAATTCAGACCCTCCGATTAACACCACCCCGTGATGTTTTTCTCACTCCTACTAGTGAATGTAATGTTACACACCCATAAAATGCGCACCACCCCGCGATGTTTTTCAGAAACCTATCCTACATTGCCACTGCATGTTCCCTGACCTCCCCATGCTGACCACCACGCGGTGCTTTTATCCATCCTACATTGCCACTCACTGCCTATCCTAATTCAGACCCTCCAATTCACACCACCCTGTGATGTTTTTCTCACTCCTACTAGTGAATGTAATGTTACACACCCATACAATGCGCACCACACCGCGATGTTTTTCAGAAACCTATCCTACATTGCCACTGCATGTTCCCTGACCTCCCCATGCTGACCAACCCGCGGGTCTTTTCTCCATCCTACATTGCCACTCACTGCCTATCCTAATTCAGACCCTCTGATTCACACCACCCCGTGATGTTTTTCTCCCTCCTACTAGTGAATGTATTGTTAAACACCCATACAATGCGCACCACCCTGCAATGCTTTTCCGAAACCTATCCTACATTGCCACTACATGTTCCCTTACCTCCCCATGCTGACCACCCCGCTGTGCTTTCTCCATCCTACATTGCCTCTTACTGCCTATCCTAATTCAGACCCTCTTATTCACACCACCCCGGGATGTTTTTCTCACTCCTACTAGTGAAGGTATTGTTACACACCCATACAATGCGCACCACCCCACGATGTTTTTCAGAAACCTATCCTACATTGCCACTGCATGTTCCCTGACCTCCCCATACCGACCACCCCGCGGTGCTTTTCTCCATCCTATATTGCCACTCACTGCTTTTCCTAATTCAGACCATCTGATTTACATGACCCTGTGATGTTTTTCTCACTCCTACTAGTAAATGTAATGTTACACACCCATACAATGCGCACCACCACGCGATGTTTTTCAGAAACCTATCCTACATTGCCACTGCATGTTCCCTGACCTCCGCGTGCTGACCACCCCGCGGTGCTTTTCTCAATCCTACATTGCCACTCACTGCCTATCCTAATTCAGACCCTCCTATTCACACAACCCCGTGATATTTTTCTCACTCCTACTGGTGAATGTAATGTTACACACCCATACAATGCGCACCACCCCAGGATGATTTTCAGAAACCTTTTCTACATTACCACTGCATGTTCCCTGACCTCCCCATCCTGACCACCCCGCGGTGCTTTTCTCCATCCTACATTGCCACTCACTGCCTATCCTAATTGAGACCATCCGATTCACACCACCCCGTGATGTTTTTCTCACTCCGCCTAGTGAATGTAATGTTACACACCCATACAATGCACACAACCCCGTGATGTTTTTCAGAAACCTATCCTACATTGCCACTGCATGTTCCCTGACCTCCCCATGCTGACCAGCCCGCGGTGCTTTTCTCTATCCTACATTGCCACTCACTGCCTATCCTATTCAGAACCTCCGATTCACACCAGCCCGTGATGTTTTTCTCACTCCTACTTGTGAATGTAATGTTACACACCCATAAAATGCGCACCACCCCGCGATGCTTTTCAGAAACCTATCCTACATTGCCACTACATGTTCCATTACCTCCCCATGCTGACCACCCCGCTGAGCTTTCTCCATCCTACATTGCCACTAACTGCCTATCCTAATTCAGACCCTCTGATTCACACCACCCCGTGATGTTTTTCTCACTCCTACTAGTGAATGTATTGTTACACACCCATACAATGCGCACCAACCCACGATGTTTTTCAGAAACCTATCATACATTGCCACTGCACGTTCACTGACCTCCCCATACCGACCACCCCGTGTTTATTTCTCCATCCTATATTGCCACTCACTGCCTATCCTAATTCAGACCCTCCGAGCCACACAATCCCGTGATGTTTTTCTCACTCCTACTAGTAAATGTTATGTTACACACCCATACAATGTGCACCACCCAGCGATGTTTTTCAGAAACCTCTCCTATTTTGCCACTGCATGTTCCCTGACCTCCACATGCTGACCATCCCGCGGTGCTTTTCTCAATCCTACATTGCCACTAACTGCCTATCCTAATTCAGACCCTCTGATTAACACCACCCCGTGATGTTTTTCTCACTCCTACTTGTTAATGTAATGTTACACAGCAATACAGTGCGCACCACCCTCTGATGTTTTTCTCACTCCTCCTAGTGAATGTAATGTTACACACCCATACAATGTGCACCGCACCGTGATGTGTTTCTCACTCCTACTAGTGAATGTAATGTTAAACACCCATACAATGCACACCACCCCGCGATGTTTTTCAGTAACCTATCCTACATTGCCACTGCATGTTCCCTGATCTCCCCATGCTGACCACCACGTGGTGCTTTTCTCCATCCTACATTGCCACTCACTGCCTATGCTAATTCAGACCCTCCAATTCACACCACCCTGTGATGTTTTTCTCACTCCTACTAGTGAATGTAATGTTACACACCCATACAATGCGCACCACCCCGCGATGTTTTTCAGAAACCTATCCTACATTGCCACTGCATGTTCCCTGACCTCCCCATGCTGACCACCCCGCGGGGCTTTTCTCCATCCTACATTGCCACTCACTGCCTATCCTAATTCAGACCCTCCGATTCACACCACTCCGTGATGTTTTTCTCACTCCTACTAGTGAATGTAATGTTACACAACAATACAGTGCGCACCACCTTGTGATGTTTTTCTCACTCCTACTAGTGAATGTAATGTTACACACCCATAAAATGCACACCATCCCGGGATGTTTTTCAGAAACCTATCTTACATTGCCACTGCATGTTCCCTGACCTCCCCATGCTGACCACCCCGCTGTGCTTTTCTCCATCCTACATTGCCACTCACTGCCTATCCTAATTCAGACACTCCGATTCACACCACCCCGTGATGTTTTTCTCACTCCTAAAAGTGAATGTAATATTACACACCCATACAATGAGCATCACCCCGCGATGTTTTTCAGAAACCTTTCCTACATTGTCACTGCATGTTCCCTGACCTCGACATGCTGCCCAACCCGCGGTGCTTTTCTCCATCCTACATTGACACTCACTTCCTATCCTAATTAAGACCCTCCGATTCACACAACCCCGTTATGTTTTTCTCACTCCTACTTGTGAATGTAATGTTACACACCCATACAATGCGCACCACCCCGCGATGCTTTTCAGAAACCTATCCTACATTGCCACTACATGTTCCATTACCTCCCCATGCTGACCACCCCGCTGTGCTTTCTCCATCCTACATTGCCACTAAATGCCTATCCTAATTCAGACCCTCTTATTCACACCACCCCGTGATGGTTTCTCACTCCTACTAGTGAATGTATTGTTACACACCCATACAATGCGCACCACCCCACGATGTTTTTCAGAAACCTATCATACATTGCCACTGCACGTTCCCTGACCTCCCCATATCGACCACCCCGCGGTGATTTCTCCATCCTATATTGCCATTCACTGCCTATCCTAATTCAGACCCTCCGAGTCACACGATCCCGTGATGTTTTTCTCACTCCTACTAGTAAATGTTATGTTACACAACCATACAATGCGCACCACCCAGCGATGTTTTTCAGAAACCTCTCCTATTTTGCCACTGCATGTTCCCTGACCTCCACATGCTGACCACCCCGCGGTGCTTTTCTCAATCCTACATTGCCACTAACTGCCTATCCTAATTCAGACCCTCTGATTAACACCACCCCGTGATGTTTTACTCACTCCTACTTGTTAATGTAATGTTACACAGCAATACAGTGCGCACCACCCTCTGATGTTTTTCTCACTCCTCCTAGTGAATGTAATGTTACACACCCATACAATGTGCACCGCACCGTGATGTGTTTCTCACTCCTACTAGTGAATGTAATGTTAAACACCCATACAATGCACACCACGCCGCGATGTTTTTCAGAAACCTATCATACATTGCCACTGCACGTTCCGTGACCTCACCATACCGACCACCCCGCGGTGATTTCTCCATCCTATATTGCCACTCTCTGCCTATCCTAATTCAGACCCTACGAGTCACACGATCCCGTGATGTTTTTCTCACTCCTACTAGTGAATGTAATGTTACACACCCATACAATGTGCACCGCACCGTGATGTGTTTCTCACTCCTACTAGTGAATGTAATGTTAAACACCCATACAATGTGCACCACCCCGCGATGTTTTTCAGAAACCTATCCTACATTGCCACTGCATGTTCCCTGACTTCCGCATGATGCCCACCCCGCGGTGCTTTTCTCCATCCTACATTGACACTCACTTCCTATCCTAATTAAGACCCTCTGATTCACACCACCCCGTGATGTTTTTCTCACTCCTACTAGTGAATGTAATGTTACACACCCATACAATGCGCACCACCCTGCGATGCTTTTCAGAAACCTATCCTACATTGCCACTACATGTTCCATTACCTCCCCATGCTGACCACCCCGCTGTGCTTTCTCCATCCTACATTGCCACTAACTGCCTACCCTAATTCAGACCCTCTGATTCACACCACCCCGTGATGTTTTTCTCACTCCTACTAGTGAATGTATTGTTACACATCCATACAATGCGCACCAACCCACGATGTTTTTCAGAAACCTATCATACATTGCCACTGCACGTTCCGTGACCTCACCATACCGACCACCCCGCGGTGATTTCTCCATCCTATATTGCCACTCTCTGCCTATCCTAATTCAGACCCTACGAGTCACATGATCCCGTGATGTTTTTCTCACTCCTACTAGTGAATGTAATGTTACACACCCATACAATGTGCACCGCACCGTGATGTTTTTCTCACTCCTACTAGTGAATGTAATGTTACACCCCCATACAATGTGCACCGCACCGTGATGTTTTTCTCACTCCTACTAGTGAATGTAATGTTACACACCCATACAATGCGCACCACCCCGCAATGTTTTTCAGAAACCTATCCTACATTGCCACTTCATGTTCCCTGACCTCCCCATGCTGACCACCCCGCGGGGCTTTTCTCCATCCTACATTGCCACTCACTGCCTATTCTAATTCAGACCCTCCGATTCACACCACTCTGTGATGTTTTTCTCACTCCTACTACTGTATGTAATGTTACACACCAATACAGTGCGCACCACCCTGTGATGTTTTTCTCACTCCTACTAGTGAATGTAATGTTACACTCCCATACAATGTGCACCGCACCGTGATGTGTTTCTCACTGCTACTAGTTAATGTAATGTTACACACCCATACAATGCGCACCACCCCGCGATGTTTTTCAGAAACCTATCCTACATTGCCACTGCATGTTCCCTGACCTCCCCATGCTGACCACCCCGCGGTGCTTTTCTACATCCTACATTGCCTCTACCTGCCTATCCTAATTCAGACACTCCGATTAACACCAGCCCGTGATGTTTTTCTCACTCCTACTTGTGAATGTAATGTTACACACCAATACAGTGCGCACAACCCTGTGATGTTTTTCTCACTCCTACTAGTGAATGTAATGTTACACACCCATACAATGTGCACCGCACCGTGATGTGTTCCTCACTCCTACTAGTGAATGTAATGTTAAACACCCATACAATGCGCACCACACCGCGATGTTTTTCAGAAACCTATCCTACATTGCCACTGCATGTTCCCTGACCTCCCCATGCTGACCACCCCGCGTCCTTTTCTACATCCTACATTGCCTCTCCCTGCCTATCCTAATTCAGACCCTCCGATTAACACCACCCCGTGATGTTTTCTCATTCCTACTAGTGAACGTAATGTTACACACCCATACAATGCGCACCACCCCGCGATGTTTTTCAGAAACCTATCCTACATTACCACTGCATGTTCCCTGACCTCCCGATGCTGACCAACCCGCGGTGCTTTTCTCCATCCTACATTGCCACTCACTGCCTATCCTAATTCAGACCCTCCGATTCACACCACCCCGTGATGTTTTTCTCACTCCTACTAGTGAATGTAATGTTACACACCCATACAATACGCACCACCCCACGATGTTTTTCAGATACCTATTCTACATTGCCACTGCCTGTTCCCTGACCTCCCCCTGCAGACCACCCCGCGGTGCTTTTCTCCATCCTACATTGCCACTCACTGCCTATCCTAATTCAGACCCTCCGATTCACACCACCCCGTGATGTTTTTCTCACTCCTACTTGTGAATGTAATGTTACACACCAATACAGTGTGCACCACTCTGTGATGTTTTTCTGACTCCTACTAGTGAATGTAATGTTACACAGCCATACAATGTGCATCGCACCGTGATGTTTTTCTCACTCCTTCTAGTGAACGTAATGTTACACCCCCATAAAATGCGCACCACCCCGCGATGTTTTTCAGAAACCTATCCTACATTACCACTGCATGTTCCCTGACCACCCCATGCTCACCACCCCGCGGTGCTTTTCTGAATCCTACATTGCCACTCACTGCCTATCCTAATTCAGACCCTCCGATTCACACCACCCCGTGATGTTTTTCTCACTGCTACTAGTGAATGTAATGTTACACACCAATACAATGCGCACCACTCCGCGATGTTTTTCAGAAACCTATCCTACATTGCCACTGCATGTTCCCTGACTTCCCCATGCTGACCACCCCGAGGTGCTTTTCCCCATCCTACATTGCCACTCACTGCCTATCCTAATTCAGACCCTCCAATTCACACCACCCTGTGATGTTTTTCTCACTCCTACTAGTGAATGTAATGTTACACACCCAAACAATGCGCACCACCCCACGATGTTTTTCAGAAACCTATCCTATATTGCCACTGCATGTTCCCTGATCGCCCCATGCTGACAACCGCGCAGGGCTTTTCTCCATCCTACATTGCCACTCACTGCCTATCCTAATTCAGACCCTCCGATTCACACCACTCCGTGATGTTTTTCTCACTCCTACTAGTGAATGTAATGTTACACACCAATACAGTGCGCACCACCCTGTGATGTTTTTCTCACTCCTACTAGTGAATGTAATATTACACACCCATACAATGCGCACCACCCCGCGATGTTTTTCAGAAACCTATCCTACATTGCCACTGCATGTTCCCTGACCTCCCCATGCTGACCAACCCGCGGTGCTTTTCTCCATCCTACATTTCCACTCACTGCCTATCCTAATTAAGACCCTCCAATTCACACCATCCCCGTGATTTTTTTCTCACTCCTACTAGTGAATGTAATGTTACACACCCATACAATGCACACCACCCCACGATGTTTTTCAGAAACCTATTCTACATTGTCACTGCATGTTCCCTGACCTCCCCATGCTGACCACCACGCGGTGCTTTTCTCCATCCTACATTGCTACTCACTGCCTATCCTAATTCAGACCGTCCAATTCACACCACCCTGTGATGTTTTTCTCACTCCTACTAGTGAATGTAATGTTACACAGCCATACAATGCGCAACACCCCGTGATATTTTTCTCACTCCTACGAGTGAATGTAATGTTACACACACATACAATGCGCACCACACCGCGATGTTTTTCAGAAACCTATCCTACATTGCCACTGCATGTTCCCTGACCTCCCCATGCTGACCAACCTGCGGTGTTTTCCCCATCCTACATTGCCACTCACTGACTACCCTAATTCAGACCCTCTGATTCACACCACCCCGTGATGTTTTTCTCACTCCTACTAGTGAATGTAATGTTACACACCCATACAATTCGCACCACCCCGCGATGTTTTTCAGAAACCTATCCTACATTGCCACTGCATGTTCCCTGACCTCCCTATGCTGACCACCCCGTGGTGCTTTTCTCCATCCTACATTGCCACTCACTGCCTATCCTAATTCAGACCCTCCAATTCACACCACCCCGTAATGTTTTTCTCACTCCCACTAGTGAATGTAATGTTACACACCCATACAATGCGCACCACCCCGCGATGTTTTTCAGAAACCTATCCTACATTGCCACTGCATGTTCCCTGACCTCCCCATACCGACCAACCCGCGGTGCTTTTCTCCATCCTATATTGCCACTCACTGCTTTTCCTAATTCAGACCATCTGATTCACACGACCCCGTGATGTTTTTCTCACTCATACTAGTAAATGTAATGTTACACACACATACAATGCGCACCACCCCGCGATGTTTTTCAGAAACCTATCTTACATTGCCAATGCATGTTCCCTCACCTCCCCCTGCTGACCACCCCGCGGTGCTTTTCTCAATCCTACATTACCACTCACTGCCTATCCTAATTCAGACCCTCCAATTCACACCACCCCGTTATGTTTTTCTCACTCCTACTGGTGAATGTAATGTTACACACCAATACAATGCGCACCACCTCAGGATGTTTTTCAGAAACCTATTCTACATTACCACTGCATGTTCCCTGACCTCCCCATCCTGACCACCCCGCAGTGCTTTTCTCCATCCTACATTGCCACTCACTGCCTATCCTAATTCAGACCATCCGATTCACACCACCCCGTGATGTTTTTCTCACTCCGCCTAGTGAATGTAGTGTCACACACCCATACAATGCGCACGACCCCGCGATGTTTTTCAGAAACCTATCCTACATTGCCACTGCATGTTCCCTGACCTACCCATGCTGACCACCCCGCGGTGCTTTTTTCCATCCTACATTGCCACTCACTGCCGATCCTAATTCAGACCCTCCGATTCACACCACCCCGTGATGTTTTTCTCACTCCTACTAGTGAATGTAATGTTACACACCCCTACAATGCGCACTACCCCGAGATGTTTTTCAGAAATCTATCCTACATTGCCACTGCATGTTTCCTGACCTCCACATGCTGACCACCCCGCGGTGTTGTTCTCCATCCTACATTGCCACTCATTGCCTATCTTTATTCCGACCCTAGGATTCACACCACCCCGTGATGTTTTTCTCACTCTTACTAGTGAATGTAATGTTGCACACCCATACAATGCGCATCACCCCGCGAAGTTTCTCAGAAACCTATCCTACATTGCCACTACATGTTCCCTGACCTTCCCATGTTGACCACCCCGCGGTGCTTTTCTCCATCCTACATTGCCACTCACTGCCTATCCTAATTCAGACACTCTGATTCACACCACCCCGTGATGTTTTTCTCACTCCTACTAGTGAATGTAATGTTACACACCCATACAATGCGCACCACCCCGCGATGTTTTTCAGAAACCTATCCTACATTGCCACTACATGTTCCCTGACCTCACCATGCTGACCACCCCGGGGTGATTTTCTCCATCCTACATTGCCACTCACTGCCTATCCTAATTCAGACCCTCCGATTTAAACCACCCCGTGATATTTTTCTCACTCCTACTAGTGAATGTAATGTTACACACCCATACAATGTGCACCACACCGTGATGTGTTTCTCACTCCTACTAGGAATGTAATGTTACATACCCATACAATGCGCACCACCCCGCGATGTTTTTCAGAATCCTTTCCTACATTGCCACTGCATGTTCCCTGACCTCACCATGCTGACCACCCCGCGGTGCTTTTCTACATCCTACATTGCCTCTCACTGCCTATCCTAATTCAGACCCTCCGATTAACACAACCCCGTGATGTTTTTCTCACTCCTACTAGTGAATGTAATGTTACACACCCATACAATGCGCACCACCCCGCGATGTTTTTCAGAAACCTATCCTACATTGCCACTGCATGTTCCCTGACCTCCCCATGCTGACCACCACGCAGTGCTTTTCTCCATCCTACATTGCCACTCTCTGCCTATCCTAATTCAGACCCTCCAATTCACACCACCCTGTGATGTTTTTCTCACTTATACTAGTGAATGAAATGTTACACACCCATACGATGCGCACCACCCCGCGATGTTTTTCAGAAACCTATCCTACAATGCCACTGCATGTTCCCTGACCTCCCCATGCTGACCACCCCGCGGGGCTTTTCTCCATCCTACATTGCCACTCACTGCCTATCCTAATTCAGACCCTCCGATTCACACCACTCCGTGATGTTTTTCTCACTCCTACTAGTGAATGTAATGTTACACACCAATACAGTGCGCACCACCCTGTGATGTTTTTCTCACTCCTACTAGTGAATGTAATGTTACACACCCATACAATGCGCACCCCCCCGCAATGTTTTTCAGAACCCTATCCTACGTTGCCTCTGCATGTTCCCTGACCTCCCCATGCTGACCACCCCTTGGTGATTTTCTCAATCCTACATTGCCACTCAATGCCTATCCTAATTCAGACCCTCCGATTCACACCACGCCGTGATGTTTTTCTCACTCCTACTGGTGAATGTAATGTTACACACCCATACAATGCGCACCACCCCACGATGTTTTTCCGAAACCTATCCTACATAGCCACTGCATGTTCCCTAACCTCCCCCTGCTGACCACCCGCGGTGCTTTTCTCCATCCTACATTGCCACTCACTGCCTATCCTAATTCAGACCCTCCGATTCAAACCACCCCGTGGTGTTTTTGTCACTCCTACTAGTGAATGTATTGTTACACACCCATACAATACGCACCACCCCACGATGTTTTTCAGAAACATATTCTACAATGCCACTGCATGTTCCCTGACCTCCCCATGCTGACCACCCCGCGGTGCTTTTCTGAATCCTACATTGCCACTCACTGCCTATCCTAATTCAGACCCTCCGATTCACACCACCCCGTGATGTTTTTCTCACTCCTACTAGTGAATGTAATGTTACACACCCATACAATTCGCACCACCCCGCGATGTTTTTCAGAAACCTATCCTACATTGCCACTGCATTTTCCCTGACCTCCCTATGCTGACCACCCCGTGGTGCTTTTCTCCATCCTACATTGCCACTCACTGCCTATCCTAATTCAGACCCTCCGATTCACACCACCCCGTGATGTTTTTCTCACTCCCACTAGTGAATGTAATGTTACACACCCATACAATGCGCACCACCCCGCGATGTTTTTCAGAAACCTATCCTACATTGCCACTGCATGTTCCCTGACCTCCCCATACCGACCAACCCGCGGTGCTTTTCTCCATCCTATATTGCCACTCACTGCTTTTCCTAATTCAGACCATCTGATTGACACGACCCCGTGATGTTTTTCTCACTCATACTAGTAAATGTAATGTTACACACCCATACAATGCGCACCACCCCGCGATGTTTTTCAGAAACCTATCCTACATTGCCACTGCATGTTCCTTGACCTCCCCATCCTGACCACCACGCTGTGCTTTTCTCCATCCTACATTGCCACTCACTGCCTATCCTAATTCAGACCAACCAATTCACACCACCCCGTTATGTTTTTCTCACTCCTACTGGTGAATGTAATGTTACACACCAATACAATGCGCACCACCTCAGGATGTTTTTCAGAAACCTATTCTACATTACCACTGCATGTTCCCTGACCTCCCCATCCTGACCACCCCGCAGTGCTTTTCTCCATCCTACATTGCCACTCACTGCCTATCCTAATTCAGACCATCCGATTCACACCACCCCGTGATGTTTTTCTCACTCCGCCTAGTGAATGTAGTGTCACACACCCATACAATGCGCACGACCCCGCGATGTTTTTCAGAAACCTATCCTTCATTGCCACTGCATGTTCCCTGACCTCCCCATGCTGACCACCCCGCGGTGCTTTTTTCCATCCTACATTGCCACTCATTGCCTATCTTTATTCCGACCCTAGGATTCACACCACCCCGTGATGTTTTTCTCACTCTTACTAGTGAATGTAATGTTGCACACCCATACAATGCGCATCACCCCGCGAAGTTTCTCAGAAACCTATCCTACATTGCCACTACATGTTCCCTGACCTCCACATGCTGACCACCCCCGGTGTTGTTCTCCATCCTACATTTCCACTCATTGCCTATCTTTATTCCGACCCTAGGATTCACACCACCACGTGATGTTTTTCTCACTCTTACTAGTGAATGTAATGTTGCACACCCATACAATGCGCATCACCCCGCGAAGTTTCTCAGAAACCTATCCTACATTGCCACTACATGTTCCCTGACCTTCCCATGCTGACCACCCCGCGGTGCTTTTCTCCATCCTACATTGCCACTCACTGCCTATCCTAATTCAGACACTCTGATTCACACCACCCCGTGATGTTTTTCTCACTCCTACTAGTGAATGTAATGTTACACACCCATACAATGCGCACCACCCCGCGATGTTTTTCAGAAACCTATCCTACATTGCCACTACATGTTCCCTGACCTCACCATGCTGACCACCCCGGGGTGATTTTCTCCATCCTACATTGCCACTCACTGCCTATCCTAATTCAGACCCTCCGATTTAAACCACCCCGTGATGTTTTTCTCACTCCTACTAGTGAATGTAATGTTACACACCCATACAATGTGCACCACACCGTAATGTGTTTCTCACTCCTACTAGGAATGTAATGTTACATACCCATACAATGCGCACCACCCCGCGATGTTTTTCAGAATCCTTTCCTACATTGCCACTGCATGTTCCCTGACCTCACCATGCTGACCACCCCGCGGTGCTTTTCTACATCCTACATTGCCTCTCACTGCCTATCCTAATTCAGACCCTCCGATTAACACAACCCCGTGATGTTTTTCTCACTCCTACTAGTGAATGTAATGTTACACACCCATACAATGCGCACCACCCCGCGATGTTTTTCAGAAACCTATCCTACATTGCCACTGCATGTTCCCTGACCTCCCCATGCTGACCACCACGCAGTGCTTTTCTCCATCCTACATTGCCACTCTCTGCCTATCCTAATTCAGACCCTCCGATTCACACCACTCCGTGATGTTTTTGTCACTCCTACTAGTGAATGTAATGTTACACACCAATACAGTGCGCACCACCCTGTGATGTTTTTCTCACTCCTACTAGTGAATGTAATGTTACACACCCATACAATGCCACCCCCCCGCAATGTTTTTCAGAACCCTATCCTACATTGCGTCTGCATGTACCCTGACCTCCCCATGCTGACCACCCCGCGGGGCTTTTCTCCATCCTACATTGCCACTCACTGCCTATCCTAATTCAGACCCTCCGATTCACACCACTCCGTGATGTTTTTGTCACTCCTACTAGTGAATGTAATGTTACACACCAATACAGTGCGCACCACCCTGTGATGTTTTTCTCACTCCTACTAGTGAATGTAATGTTACACACCCATACAATGCCACCCACCCGCAATGTTTTTCAGAACCCTATCCTACATTGCGTCTGCATGTTCCCTGACCTCCCCATGCTGACCACCCCTTGGTGATTTTCTCAATCCTACATTGCCACTCAATGCCTGTCCTAATTCAGACCCTCCGATTCACACCACGCCGTGATGTTTTTGTCACTCCTACTAGTGAATGTAATGTTACACACCAATACAGTGCGCACCACCCTGTGATGTTTTTCTCACTCCTACTGGTGAATGTAATGTTACACACCCATACAATGCGCACCACCCCACGATGTTTTTCCAAATCCTATCCTACATAGCCACTGCATGTTCCCTAACCTCCCCCTGCTGACCACCCGCGGTGCTTTTCTCCATCCTACATTGCCACTCACTGCCTATCCTAATTCAGACCCTCCGATTCAAACCACCCCGTGATGTTTTTGTCACTCCTACTAGTGAATGTATTGTTACACACCCATACAATACGCACCACCCCACGATGTTTTTCAGGAACATATTCTACATTGCCACTGCATGTTCCCTGACCTCCCCATGCTGACCACCCCGCGGTACTTTTCTGAATCCTACATTGCCACTCACTGCCTATCCTAATTCAGACCCTCCGATTCACACCACCCCGTGATGTTTTTCTCACTGCTACTAGTGAATGTAATGTTACACACCAATACAATGCGCACCACCCCGCGATGTTTTTCAGAAACCTATCCTACATTGCCACTGCATGTTCCTTGACCTCCCCATGCTGACCACCACGCTGTGCTTTTCTCCATCCTACATTGCCACTCACTGCCTATCCTAATTCAGACCAACCAGTTCACACCACCCTGTGATGTTTTTCTCACTCCTACTAGTGAATGTAATCTTACACACCCATACAATGCGCACCACCCCGCGATGTTTTTCAGAAACCTATCCTACATTGCCACAGCATGTTCCCTGACCTCCCCATGCTGACCACCCCGCGGTGCTTTTCTCCATCCTACATTGCCACTCATTGCCTATCCTAATTCAGACCCTCCGATTCACACCACCCCGTGATGTTTTTCTCACTCCTACTAGTGAATGTAATGTTACACACCCATACAATGCGCACCCGCCACGCGATGTTTTTCAGAAACTTACCCTACATTGCCTCTGCATGTTCCCTGACCTCCCCATGCTGACCACCCCGCGGTGCTTTTCTCAATCCTACATTGCCACTCACTGCCTATCCTAATTCAGACGCTCCGATTCACACCACCCCGTGATGTTTTTCTCACTACTACTTGTGAATGTAATGTTACACACCCATACAATGGGCACCACCCCGCGATGCTTTGCAGAAACCTATCCTACATTGCCACTACATGTTCCCTTACCTCCCCATGCTGACCACCCCGCTGTGCTTTCTCCATCCTACATTGCCTCTAACTGCCTATCCTAATTCAGACCCTCTGATTCACACCACCTCGGGATGTTTTTCTCACTCCTACTAGTGAAGGTATTGTTACACACCCATACAATGCGCACCACCCCACGATGTTTTTCAGAAACCTATCCTACATTGCCACTGCATGTTCCTTGACCTCCCCATGCTGACCAACACGCGGTGCTTTTCTCCATCCTACATTGCCACTCACTGCCTATCCTAATTCAGACCAACCAGTTCACACCACCCTGTGATGTTTTTCTCACTCCTACTAGTGAATGTAATCTTACACACCCATACAATGCGCACCACCCCGCGATGTTTTTCAGAAACCTATCCTACATTGGCTCTGCATGTTCCCTGACCTCCCCATACCGACCACCCCGCGGTGCTTTTCTCCATCCTACATTGCCACTCACTGCCTATCCTAATTCAGACCCTCCGATTCAAACCACCCCGTGATGTTTTTCTCAATCCTACTCGTGAATGTAATGTTACACACCCATACAATGCGCACCACCCCGTGTTTTGTTTCTCCCTCCTACTAGTGAATGTAATGTTACACACCCATACAATGCACACCACCCCGCGATGTTTTTCAGAAACCTATCCTACATTGCCAATGCATGTTCCCTGACCTCCCCATGCTGACCACCCCGCGGTGCTTTTCTCCATCCTACATTGCCACTCACTGCCTATCCTAATTCAGACCCTCCGATTCACACCACCCCGTGATGTTTTTCTCACTACTACTTGTGAATGTAATGTTACACACCCATACAATGCGCAACCGCCACGCGATGTTTTTCAGAAACTTACCCTACATTGCCTCTGCATGTTCCCTGACCTCCCCATGCTGACCACCCCACGGTGCTTTTCTCAATCCTACATTGCCACTCACTGCCTATCCTAATTCAGACGCTCCGATTCACACCACCCCGTGATGTTTTTCTCACTACTACTTGTGAATGTAATGTTACACACCCATACAATGGGCACCACCCCGCGATGCTTTGCAGAAACCTATCCTACATTGCCACTACATGTTCCCTTACCTCCCCATGCTGACCACCCCGCTGTGCTTTCTCCATCCTACATTGCCTCTAACTGCCTATCCTAATTCAGACCCTCTGATTCACACCACCCCGGGATGTTTTTCTCACTCCTACTAGTGAAGGTATTGTTACACACCCATACAATGCGCACCACCCCACGATGTTTTTCAGAAACCTATCCTACATTGCCCTGCATGTTCCCTGACCTCCACATACCGACCACCCCGCAGTTCTTTTCTCCATCCTATATTGCCTCTCACTGCCTATCCTAATTCATAACCTATGATTCACACGACCCCGTGATGTTTTTCTCACTCCTACTAGTAAATGTAATGTTACACACCCATACAATGCGCACCACCCCGCGATGTTTTTCAGAAACCTATCCTACATTGCCACTGCATGTTCCCTGACCTCCCCGTGCTGACCACCCCGCGGTGCTTTTCTCAATCCTACATTGCCACTCATTGCCTATCCTAATTCAGACCCCCCAATTCACACCACCCCGTGATGTTTTTCTCACTTGTCACTCCTACTAGTGAATGTAGTGTTACACACCCATACAATGCGCACCACCCCAGGATGTTTTTCAAAAACCTATTCTACATTACCACTGCATGTTCCCTGACCTCCCCATGATGACCACCCCGTGGTGCTTTTCTCCATCCTACATTGCCACTCACTGCCTATCCTAATTCAGACCATCCGATTCACACCAACACGTGAAGTTTTCTCACTCCTACTAGTGAATGTAATGTTACACACACATACAATGTGCACCACCCCGCGATGTTTTTCAGAAACCTATTCTACATTGCATCTGCATGTTCCCTGACCTCCCCATGCTGACCAACACGCGGTGCCTTTCGCCATCCTACATTGCCACTCACTGCCTATCCTAATTCAGACCCTCCGATTCACACCACCCCTTGATGTTTTTCTTACTCCTACTAGTGAATGTAATGTTACACACCCATACAATGCACACCAACCTGTGATGTTTTTCTCACTCCTACTATTGAATGTAATGTTACACACCCATACAATGCGCACCACCCCGTGTTTTGTTTCTCCCTCCTACTAGTGAATGTAATGTTACACACCCATACAATGCACACCACCCCGCGATGTTTTTCAGAAACCTATCCTACATTGCCACTGCATGTTCCCTGACCTCCCCATGCTGACCACCCCGCGGTGCTTTTCTCCATCCTACATTGCCACTCACTGCCTATCCTAATTCAGACCCTCCGATTCACACCACCCCGTGATGTTTTTCTCACTACTACTTGTGAATGTAATGTTACACACCCATACAATGCGCAACCGCCACGCGATGTTTTTCAGAAACTTACCCTACATTGCCTCTGCATGTTCCCTGACCTCCCCATGCTGACCACCCCACGGTGCTTTTCTCAATCCTACATTGACACTCACTGCCTATCCTAATTCAGACGCTCCGATTCACACCACCCCGTGATGTTTTTCTCACTACTACTTGTGAATGTAATGTTACACACCCATACAATGGGCACCACCCCGCGATGCTTTGCAGAAACCTATCCTACATTGCCACTACATGTTCCCTTACCTCCCCATGCTGACCACCCCGCTGTGCTTTCTCCATCCTACATTGCCTCTAACTGCCTATCCTAATTCAGACCCTCTGATTCACACCACCCCGGGATGTTTTTCTCACTCCTACTAGTGAAGGTATTGTTACACACCCATACAATGCGCACCACCCCACGATGTTTTTCAGAAACCTATCCTACATTGCCCTGCATGTTCCCTGACCTCCACATACCGACCACCCCGCAGTTCTTTTCTCCATCCTATATTGCCTCTCACTGCCTATCCTAATTCATAACCTATGATTCACACGACCCCGTGATGTTTTTCTCACTCCTCCTAGTGAATGTAATGTTACACACACATACAATGCGCACCACTCCGCGATGTTTTTCAGAAACCTATCCTACATTGCCACTGCATGTTCCCTGACCTCACCATGCTGAGCACCCCGTGGGGCTTCTCTCCATCCTACATTGCCACTCACTGCCTATCCTATTTCAGACCCTCCGATTCACACCAACCCATGATGTTTTTCTGACTCCTACTAGTGAATGTAATGTTACAAACCCATACAGTGCGCACCACCCCGCTATGTTTTTCAGAAACCTATCCTACATTGCCACTGCATGTTCCCTGACCTCCCCATGCTGACCACCCCGGAGTGCTTTTCTCCATCCTACATTGCCACTCACTGCCTATCCTAATTCCAACCCTCCGATTCTTACCACCCCGTGATGTTTTTCTCACTCCTACTAGTGAATGTAATGTTACACACCCATACAATGCCCACAACCCCGCGATGTTTTTCAGAAATCTATCCTACAGTGCCACTGCATGTTCCCTGACCTCCCCGTGCTGAACACCCCGCGGTGATTTTCTCCATCCTACATGGCCACTCACTGCCTATACTAATTCAGGCCCTCCGATTCACACCACCCCGTGATGTTTTTCTCACTCCTACTAGTGAATGCAATGTTACACACCCATACAATGCTCACCACCCCGCGATGTTTTTCAGAAACCTATCCTACATTGCCACTGCATGTTATCAGACCTCACCATGCTGACCACCCCGCGGTGCTTTTTTCCATCCTAAATTGCCACTCACTGCGTATCCTAATTCAGACCCTCCAAATCACACCAGCCTGTGATATTTTTCTCACAACTACTAGTGAATGTAAAGATACACACCCATACAATGCGCAACACCCCGCGATGTTTTTCTCACTCCTACTAGTGAATGTAATGTTACACACCCATACAATGCTCACCACCCCGCGATGATTTTCAGAAACCTATCCTACATTGCCACTGCATGTTCCCTGACTTCCCCATGCTGACCACCCCGAGGTGCTTTTCTCCATCCTACATTGCCCCTCACTGCCTATCCCAATTCAGTCCCTCTTATTCACAACACCCCGTGACGTTTTTCTCACTCCTACTAGTGAATGTAATGTTACACACCCATACAATGCGCACCACCCTGTGATGTTTTTCTCAATCCTAATAGGGAATGTAATGTTACACAACCATACAATGCGCACCACCCAGCGATGTTTTTCAGAAACCTATCCTACATTGCCACTGTATGTTCCCTGACCTCCCCATGCTGGCCACCCCGCAGTGCTTTTCTCCATCCTACATTGCCACTCCCTGCCTATCTTAATTCAGACCCTCCGGTTCACACCACCCCGTGATGATTTTATCACTCCTACTAGTGAATGTAAAGTTACACACCCATACAATGCGCACCACCCCGCGATGTTTTTCAGAAACCTATCCTACATTGCCACTGCATGTTTCCTGACCTCCCCTTGCTGACCACTCCGCAGTGCTTTTCTCCATCCTACATTGCCACTCACTGCCTATCCTAACTCAGACCCTCCGATTCACACCACCCCGTGATGTTTTTCACACTCCTACTAGTGAATGTAATGGTACACACCCATACAGTGCGCACACCCCGCGATGTATTTCAGAAACCTATCCTAAATTGTCACTGCCTGTTCCCTGACCTCCACATGCTGACCACACCGCGGTGCTTTTCTCCATCCTACATTGCCACTCACTGCCTATCCTAATTCAGACCCTCCGATTCTCATCACCCCGTGAGGTTTTTCTCTCTCCTACTAGTGAATGTAATGTTACACACCCTTACAATGCGCACAACCCCGAGATATTTTTCAGAAACCTATCCTACATTGCCCCTGCATGTTTCCTGACCTCCACATGCTGACCACCCCGCGGTGTTTTTCTCCATCCTACATTGCCATTCACTGCCTATCCTAATTCAGGCCCTCCGATTCACACCATCCAGTGATGTTTTTCTGACTCCTACTAGATTATGTAATGTTACACACCCATACAATGCGCACCACTCTGCGATGTTTTTCAGAAACCTATCCTACATTGCCTCTGCATGTTCCCTGACCTCCCCATGCTGACCACCCCGCGGTGCTTTTCTCCATCCTACATTGCCACTAACTGCCTATCCTAATTCCAACCCTCCGATTCACACCACCCCGTGATGTTTTTCTCACTCCTCCTAGTGAATGTAAAGTTACACACACATACAATGCGCACCACTCCGCGATGTTTTTCAGAAACCTATCCTACATTGCCACTGAATGTTCCCTGACCTCACCATGCTGAGCACCCCGTGGGTCTTCTCTCCATCCTACATTGCCACTCACTGCCTATCCTATTTCAGACCCTCCGATTCACACCACCCCGTGATGTTTTTCTGACTCCTACTAGTGAATGTAATGTTACAAACCCATACAGTGCGCACCACCCCGCGATGTTTTTCAGAAACCTATCCTACATTGCCACTGCATGTTCCCTGACCTCCCCATGCTGACCACCCTGGAGTGCTTTTCTCCATCCTACATTGCCACTCACTGCCTATCCTAATTCCAACCCTCCGATTCTCACCACCCCGTGATGTTTTTCTCACTCCTACTAGTGAATGTAATGTTACACACCCATACAATGCCCACCACCCCGCGATGTTTTTCAGAAATCTATCCTACAGTGCCACTGCATGTTCCCTGACCTCCCCGTGCTGAACACCCCGCGGTGATTTTCTCCATCCTACATGGCCACTCACTGCCTATACTAATTCAGGCCCTCCGATTCACACCACCCCGTGATGTTTTTCTCACTCCTACTAGTGAATGCAATGTTACACACCCATACAATGCTCACCACCCCGCGATGTTTTTCAGAAACCTATCCTACATTGCCACTGCATGTTATCAGACCTCACCATGCTGACCACCCCGCGGTGCTTTTTTCCATCCTAAATTGCCACTCACTGCGTATCCTAATTCAGACCCTCCAAATCACACCAGCCTGTGATATTTTTCTCACAACTACTAGTGAATGTAAAGATACACACCCATACAATGCGCAACACCCCGCGATGTTTTTCTCACTCCTACTAGTGAATGTAATGTTACACACCCATACAATGCGCACCACCCTGTGATGTTTTTCTCACTCCTACTAGGGAATGTAATGTTACACAACCATACAATGCGCACCACCCAGCGATGTTTTTCAGAAACCTATCCT
The DNA here is from genome assembly GCF_034190915.1 of Cavia porcellus. NCBI lineage: Eukaryota > Metazoa > Chordata > Mammalia > Rodentia > Caviidae > Cavia > Cavia porcellus. The sequence goes on from NW_026947502.1 coordinate 70,136,412, forward strand.
ACATTGCCACTGTATGTTCCCTGACCTCCCCATGCTGACCACCCCGCAGTGCTTTTCTCCATCCTACATTGCCACTCCCTGCCTATCTTAATTCAGCCCCTCCGGTTCACACCACCCCGTGATGATTTTATCACTCCTACTAGTGAATGTAAAGTTACACACCCATACAATGCGCACCACTCCGCGATGTTTTTCAGAAACCTATCCTACATTGCACTGCATGTTCCCTGACCTCACCATGCTGAGCAGCCCGCGGGGCTTCTCTCCATCCTACATTGCCACTCACTGCCTATCCTAATTCAGACCCTCCGATTCACACCACCCCGTGTTGTTTTTCTCAATCCTACTAGTGAATGTAATGTTACACACCCATACAATGCGCACCACTCCGCGATGTATTTCAGAAACCTATCCTACATTGGCACTGCATGTTCCCTGACCTCCCCATGCTGACCACCCCGCGGTGCTTTTCTCCATCCTACATTGCCACTCACTGCCTATCCTAATTCCAACCCTCCGATTCACACCACCCCGTGATGTTTTTCTCACTCCTACTAGTGAATGTAATGTTACACACACATACAATGCCCACCACCCCGCGATGTTTTTCAGAAATCTATCCTACAGTGGCACTGCAAGTTCCCTGACCTTCCCGTCCTGACCACCCCGCGGTGATTTTTTCCATCCTACATTGCCACTCACTGCCTATCCTAATTCAGACCCTCCGATTCACACCACCGCGTGATGTTTTTCTCACTCCTACTAGTGAATGTAATGTTACACACCCATACAATGCTCCCCACCCCGCGATGTTTTTCAGAAACCTATCCTACATTGCCATTGCATGTTCCCTAACCTCACCATGCTGACCACCCCCCGGTGCTTTTATCCATCCTAAATTGCCACTCAATGTCTATCCTAATTCAGACCCTCCGATTCAAACCACGCCTTGATGTTTTTCTCACTCCTACTAGTGAATGTAATGTTACACACCCATACAATGGGCACCACCCCGCGATGTTTTTCAGAAACCTACCCTACATTGCCACTGCATGTTCCCTGACCTCCCCGTGCTGAACACCCCGCGGTGCTTTTCCCAATCCTACATTGCCACTCACGGTCTATCCTATTTCCGACCCTCCCATTCACACCAACCCGTGATGTTTTTCTGACTCCTACTAGTGAATGTAATGTTACACACCCATACAATGCGCACCACCCTGCGATATTTTTCAGAAACCTATCCTACATTGCCACGGCATGTTCCCTGACCTCCATGTGCTGACCATCCCGCCGTGCTTTTCTCCATCCTACATTGCCACTCACTGCCTGTCCTAATTCAGACCCTCTGATTCACAAAACCCCGTGATGTTTTTCTCACTCCTACTAGTGAATGTAATGTTACACACCAATACAATGCGAACCACCCCGCGATGTTTTTCAGAAACCTTTCCTACATTGCCACTGGATGTTCCCTGACCTCCCCATGCTGACCACCCCGCGGTTTTTTTCTCCATCCTACATTGCCAATCACTGCCTATCCTAATTCAGACCCTCCGATTCACACCACCCCGTGATGTTTTTCTCACTCCTACTAGTGAATGTAATTTTACACACCCTTACAATGCGCACCACCCCGAGATGTATTTCAAAAACCTATCCTACATTGCCACTGCATGTTTCCTGACCTCCACATGCTGACCACGCCGCGGTGTTTTTCTCCATGCTACATTGCGACTCCCTGCCTATCCTAATTCAGGCCCTCCGATTCACACCGCCCCGTGATGTTTTTCTCACTCTTACTAGTGAATGTAATGTTACACACCCATACATTGAGCACCAACCCGCTATGTTTTTCTCACTCCTACTAGTGAATGCAGTGTTACACACCCATACAATGCTCACCACCCCGCGATGTTTTTCAGAAACCTATCCTACTTTGCCACTGCATGTTATCAGACCTCACCATGCTGACAACCCCGCGGTGCTTTTTTCCATCCTAAATTGCCACTCACTGCGTATCCTAATTCAGACCCTCCAAATCACACCAGCCCGTGATGTTTTTCTCACAACTACTAGTGGATGTAAAGTTACACACCCATACAATGCGCACCACCCCGCGATGATTTTCAGAAACCTATCCTACATTGCCACTGCATGTTCCCTGACTTCCCCATGCTGACCACCCCGAGGTGCTTTTCTCCATCCTACATTTTCCCTCACTGCCTATCCAAATTCAGACCCTCTGATTCACAACACCCCGTGATGTTTTTCTCACTCCTACTAGTGAATGTAATGTTACACACCCATACAATGCCCACCACCCTGTGATGTTTTTCTCACTCCTACTAGTGAATGTAATTTTACACACTCATACAATGTGCACCACCCGGCGATGTTTTTCAGAAACCTATCCTACATTGCCACTGCATATTCCCTGACCTCCCCATGCTGACCACCCCGCGGTGCTTTTCTCCATCCTACATTGCCACTCACTTCCTATCCTAATTCCAACCCTCCAATTCACACCACCCCGTGTTGTTTTTCTCACTCCTACTAGTGAATGTAATGTTACACACGCATACAATGCCCACCACCCCGCGATGTTTTTCAGAAATGTATCCTACAGTGGCACTGCAAGTTCCCTGACCTCCACGTGCTGACCACCCAGCGGTGATTTTCTCCATCCTACATTGCCACTCACTGCCTATCCTAATTCAGACTCTCCGATTCACACCACCGCATGATGTTTTTCTCACTCCTACTAGTGAATGTAATGTTACACACCCATAAATAGCTCCCCACCCCGCGATGTTTTTCAGAAACCTATCCTACATTGCCACTGCATGTTCCCTGACCTCACCATGCTGACCACCGCGCGGTGCTTTTATCCATCCTACATTGCTACTCACTGCCTATCCTAATTCAGACACTCCGATTCACATCACCTCGTGATGTTTTTCTCACTCCTACTAGTGAATGTAATGTTACCCACCCATACAATGCGCACACCGCGCGATGTATTTCAGAAACCTATACTAAATTGTCACTGCCTGCTACCTGACCTCCACATGCTGACCACCCCGCGGTGCTTTTCTCCATCCTACATTGCCACTCACTGCCTATCCTAATTCAGACCCTCAGATTCACACCATCCCGTGATGTTTTTCTCTCTCCTACTAGTGAATGTAATGTTACACACACTTACAATGCGCACCACCCCGAGATGTTTTTCAGAAACCTATCCTACATTGCCACTGCATGTTTCCTGACCTCCACATGCTGACCACCACGCGGTGTTTTTCTCCATTATACATTGCCACTCACTGCCTACCCTAATTCAGGCCCTCTGATACACACCACCTCGTGATGTTTTTCTCACTCCTACTAGTGAATGTAATGTTACACACCCATACAATGCGCACCACTCCGCGATGTTTTTCAGAAACCACTCCTACATTGCCACTGCATTTTCCCTGACCTCCCCATGCTGACCACCCCGCAGTGCATTTCTTCATCCTACATTGCCACTCACTGCCTATCCTATTTAGACCCTCCGATTCACACCACCCTTTATGTTTTTCTCCTCCTACTAGTGAATGTAATGTTACACACCCATACAATGCACACAAACCCATGATGTGTTTCTCACTCCTACTAGTGAATGTAATGTTACACACCCATACGATACGCACCACCCCGCGAAGTTTTTCAGAAACCTATCCTACATTGCCACTGCATGATCCCTGACCTCCTCATGTTAACCACCCCGCGGTGCTTTTCTGCATCCTACATTGGCACTCACTGCCTATCCTAATTGAGATCCTCCAATTCACACCACTCTGTGATGTTTTTTTTCACTCCTACTAGTGAATGTAATATTACACACCAATACAATGCGCACCACCCTGTGATGTTTTTGTTAATCCTACTAGTGAATGTAATGTTACACACCCATACAATATGCACCACCCCGCGATGTTTTTCAGAAACCTATCCTACATTGCCACTGTATGTTCCCTGACCTCCCCATGCTGACCACCCCGCAGTGCTTTTCTCCATCCTACATTGCAACTCACTGCCTATCCTAATTCAGACCCTCCGATTCACACCACCCCGTGATGTTTTTCTCACTCCTACTAGTGAATGTAATGTTACACACACATACAGTGCGCACCACCCCGCGATGATTTTCAGAAACCTATCCTACATTGGCACTGCATGTTCCCTGACTTCCCCATGCTGACCACCCCGAGGTGCTTTTCTCCATCCTACATTGCCCCTCATTGCCTATCCAAATTAAGACCCTCTGATTCACAACACCCCGTGATGTTTTACTCACTCCTACTAGTGAATGTAATGTTACACACCCATACAATGCGCACCACCCTGTGATTTTTTTCTCACTCCAACTAGGGAATGTAATGTTACACAACCATACAATGCGCACCACCCAGCGATGTTTTTCAGAAACCTATCCTACATTGCCACTGTATGTTTCCTGACCTCCCAATGCTGACCACCCCGCAGTGCTTTTCTCCATCCTACATTGCCACTCCATGCCTATCTTAATTCAGACCCTCCGGTTCACAGCACCCCGTGATGATTTTCTCACTCCTACTAGTGAATGTAAAGTTACACACGCATACAATGCGCACCACCCTGCGATGTTTTCCAGAAACCTATCCTACATTGCCACTGCATGTTCCCTGACCTCCCCTTGCTGTCCACTACGCGGTGCTTTTCTCCATCCTACATTGCCACTCACTGCCTATCCTAATTCCGACCCTCCGATTCACACCACGCCGTGACGTTTTTCACACTCCTACTAGTGAATGTAATGTTACACACCCATACAATGCACACACCCCGCGATGTATTTCAGAAACATATCCTAAATTGTCACTGCCTGTTCCCTGACCTCCACATGCTGACCACACCGCGGTGCTTTTCTCCATCCTACATTGCCATTCACTGCCTACCCTAATTCAGTGCCTCTGATACACACCACCCCGTGATGATTTTATCACTCCTACTAGTGAATGTAAAGTTACACACCCATACAATGCGCACCACCCCGCGATGTTTTTCAGAAAACTATCCTACATTGCCACTGCATGTTCCCTGACCTCCCCTTGCTGACCACTCCGCGGTGATTTTCTCCATCCTACATTGCCACTCACTGCCTATCCTATCTCAGACCCTCCGATTCACACCACCCCGTGATGTTTTTCACACTCCTACTAGTGAATGTAATGTTACACACCCATAAAATGCGCAAACACCCCGCGATTATTTCAGAAACCTATCCTAAATTGTCACTCCCTGTTCCCTGACCTCCACATGCTGACCACACCGCGGTGCTCTTCTCCATCCTACTTTGCCACTCACTGCCTATCCTAATTAGGACCCTCCGATTCACATCACCCCGTGATGTTTTTCTCTCTCCTACTAGTGAATGTAATATTACACACCCTTACAATGCGCACCACCCCGAGATGTTTTTCAGAAACCTATCCTACATTGCCCCTGCATGTTTCCTGACCTCCACATGCTGACCACCCCGCGGTGTTTTTCTCCATCCTACATTGCCATTCACTGCCTATCCTAATTCAGGCCCTCCGATTCACACCATCCAGTGATGTTTTTCTGACTCCTACTAGTGAATGTAATGTTACAAACCCATACAATGCGCACCTCTCTGCGATGTTTTTCAGAAACCTATCCTACATTGCCACTGCATGTTCCCTGACCTCACCATGCTGAGCACCCCGCGGGGCTTCTCTCCATCCTACATTGCCACTCACTGCCTATCCTAATTCAGACCCTCCGATTCACACCACACCGTGATGTTTTTCTCACTCCTACTAGTGAATGTAATTTTACACACCCATACAATGTGCACCACCCTGCGATGTTTTTCAGAAACCTATCCTACATTGCCACTGCATATTCCCTGACCTCCCAATGCTGACCACCCCGCGGTGCTTTTCTCCATCCTACATTGCCACTCACTGCCTATCTTAATTCAGACCCTCCGATTCACACCACCGCATGATGTTTTTCTCACTCCTACTAGTGAATGTAATGTTACACACCCATAAATAGCTCCCCACCCCGCGATGTTTTTCAGAAACCTATCCTACATTGCCACTGTATGTTCCCTGACCTCCCCATGCTGACCACCCCGCAGTGCTTTTCTCCATCCTACATTGCCACTCACTGCCTATGCTAATTCAGACCCTCCGATTCACACCACCCCGTGATTTTTTTCTCACTCCTACAAGTGAATGTAAAGTTACACACCCATACAATGCGCACCACCCCGCGATATTTTTCAGAAACCTATCCTACATTGCTACTGCATGTTCCTTGACCTTCCCTTGCTGACCACCCCGCAGTGCTTTTCTCCATCCTACATTGCCACTCACTGCCTATCCTAATTCAGACACTCCGATTCACACCACCCCGTGATGTTTTTCTCACTCCTACTAGTGAATGTAATGTTACACACCCATACAATGCGCACACCGCGCGATGTATTTCAGAAACCTATACTAAATTGTTACTGCCTGCTCCCTGACCTCCACATGCTGACCACCCCGCGGTGCTTTTCTCCATCCTACATTGCCACTCACTGCCTATCCTAATTCAGACCCTCAGATTCACACCATCCCGTGATGTTTTTCTCTCTCCTACTAGTGAATGTAATGTTACACACCCTTACAATGTGCACCACCCCGAGATGTTTTTCAGAAACCTATCCTACATTGCCACTGCATGTTTCCTGACCTCCACATGCTGACCACCACGTGGTGTTTTTCTCCATTATACATTGCCACTCACTGCCTACCCTAATTCAGGCCCTCTGATACACACCACATCGTGATGTTTTTCTCACTCCTACTAGTGAATGTAATGTTACACACCCATACAATGCGCACCACTCCGCGATGTTTTTCAGAAACATATCCTACATTGCCACTGCATTTTCCCTGACCTCCCCATGCTGAGACTCCGCAGTGCTTCTCTCCATTCTACATTGCCCCTCACTGCCTATCCTAATTCAGACCCTCCGATTCACACCACCCCGTGATGTTTTTCTCACTCCTACTAGTGAATGAAATGTTACACACCCATACAATGCGCACCACTCCGCGATGTTTTTCAGAAACCTATCCTACATTGCCACTGCATGTTTCCTGACATCCCCATGCTGACCACCCCGCGGTGCTTTTCTCCATCCTACATTGCCACTCACTTCCTATCCTAATTCAGACCCTCCGATTCACACCACCCTGTCATGTTTTTCTCACTCCTACTACTGAATGTAATGTTACACACCCATACAATGCGCACCACACCGCGATGTTTTTCAGAAACCTATCCTACATTGCCACTGCATGTTCCCTGACCTCCCCATGCGGACCACCCTGCGGTGCTTTTCTCCATTCTACATTGCCACTCACTGCCTATCCTAATTCACACCCTCCGATTCACACCACCCCGTGATGTTTTTCTTACTCCTACTAGTGAATGTAATGTTACACACCCATACAATGCGCACCACCCCGCTATGTTTTTCAGAAACCTATCCTACATTGCCATTGCATGTTCCATGACCTCCCCATGCTGACCACCCCGCAGTGCTTTTCTTTATCCTACATTGCCACTCACTGCCTATCCTATTTAGACCCTCCGATTCACACCACCCTTTATGTTTTTCTCCTCCTACTAGTGAATGTAATGTTACACACCCATACAATGCACACCAACCCATGATGTGTTTCTCACTCCTACTAGTGAATGTAATGTTACACACCCATACAATACGCACAACCCCGCGAAGTTTTTCAGAAACCTATCCTACATTGCCACTGCATGTTCCCTGACCTCCTCATGTTAACCACCCCGCGGTGCTTTTCTGCATCCTACATTGGCACTCACTGCCTAGCCTAATTCAGATCCTCCGATTCACACCACTTTGTGATGTTTTTCTCACTCCTACTAGTGAATGTAATATTACACACCAATACAATGCGCACCACCCTGTGATGTTTTTCTCAATCCTACTAGTGAATGTAATGTTACACACCCATACAATGCGCACCACCCCGCGATGTTTTTCAGAAACCTATCCTACATTGCCACTGTATGTTCCCTGACCTCCCCATGCTGACCACCCCGCAGTGCTTTTCTCCATCCTACATTGCCACTCCATGCCTATCCTAATTCAGACCCTCCGATTCACACCACCCCGTGATGTTTTTCTCACTCCTACTAGTGAATGTAATGTTACACACCCATACAATGCGCACCACCCCCGATGATTTTCAGAAACCTATCCTACATTGCCACTGCATGTTCCCTGACTTCCCCATGCTGACCACCCCGAGGTGCTTTTCTCCATCCTACATTGCCCCTCATTGCCTATCCAAATTCAGACCCTCTGATTCACAACACCCCGTGATGTTTTACTCACTCCTACTAGTGAATGTAATGTTACACACCCATACAATGCGCACCACCCTGTGATGTTTTTCTCACTCCTACTAGGGAATGTAATGTTACACAACCATACAATGCGCACCACCCAGCGATGTTTTTCAGAAACCTATCCTACATTGCCACTGTATGTTTCCTGACCTCCCGATGCTGACCAACCCGCAGTGCTTTTCTCCATCCTACATTGCCACTCCATGCCTATCTTAATTCAGACCCTCCGGTTCACAGCACCCCGTGATGATTTTCTCACTCCTACTAGTGAATGTAAAGTTACACACCCATACAATGTGCACCACCCTGTGATATTTTCCAGAAACCTATCCTACATTGCAACTGCATGTTCCCTGACCTCCCCTTGCTGTCCACTCCGCGGTGCTTTTCTCCATCCTACATTGCCACTCACTGCCTATCCTAATTCCGACCCTCCGATTCACACCACGCGGTGACGTTTTTCACACTCCTACTAGTGAATGCAATGTTACACACCCATACAATGCGCAACACACCTCGATGTTTTTCAGAAACCTATCCTACATTGCCATTGCATGTTCCATGACCTCCCCATGCTGACCACCCCGCAGTGCTTTTCTCCATCCTACATTGCCACTCACTGCCTATCCTATTTAGACCCTCCGATTCACACCACCCTTTATGTTTTTCTCCTCCTACAAGTGAATGTAATGTTACACACCCATACAATGCGCACCATCCCGCGATGTTTTTCAGAAACCTATCCTACATTGCCACTGCATGTTCCCTGACATCACCATGCTGACCACCCCGCGGTGCTTTTATCCATCCTAAATTGCCACTCACTCTCTATCCTAATTCAGATCCTCGGATTCAAACCAACCCGTGATGTTTTTCTCACTCCTACTAGTGAATGTAATGTTACACACCCATACAATGCGCACCAACCCATGATGTGTTTCTCACTCCTACTAGTGAATGTAATGTTACACACCCTTCAATGAGCACCACCCCGAGATGTTTTTCAGAAACCTATCCTACATTGCCCCTGCATGTTTCCTGACCTCCACATGCTGACCACCCCGCGGTGTTTTTCTCCATCCTACATTGCCATTCACTGCCTATCCTAATTCAGGCCCTCCGATTCACACCATCCAGTGATGTTTTTCTGACTCCTACCAGTGAATGTAATGTTACACACCCATACAATGCGCACCACTCCGCGATGTTTTTCAGAAACCTATCCTACATTGCCACTGCATGTTCCCTGACCTCACCATGCTGAGCACCCCGCGGGGCTTCTCTCCATCCTACATTGCCACTCACTGCCTATCCTAATTCAGACCCTCTGATTCACACCACACCGTGATGTTTTTCTCACTCCTACTAGTTAATGTAATGTTACACACCCATACAATGCGCACCACCCCGCGATGTTTTTCAGAAACCTATCCTACATTGCCACTGCATGTTCCCTGATCTCCCCATGCTGACCACCCCGCGGTGCTTTTCTCCATCCTACATTGCCACTCACTGCCTATCCTAATTCCAACCCTCCAATTCACACCACCCCGTGATGATTTTCTCACTCCTAGTAGTGAATGTAATGTTACACACCCATAAAATGCTCCCCACCCCGCGATGTTTTTCAGACCCTATCCTACATTGCCACTGCATGTTCCCTGACCTCACCATGCTGACCACCCCGCGGTGCTTTTATCCATCCTAAATTGCCACTCACTGTCTATCCTAATTCAGACCCTCCGATTCAAACCACCCCATGATGTGTTTCTCACTCCTACTAGTGAATATAATGTTACACACCCGTACAATGCGCACACCCCGCGATGTATTTCAGAAACCTATCCTAAATTGTCACTGCCTGTTCCCTGACTTCCACATGCTGACCACACCGCGGGGCTTTTCTCCATCCTACATTGCCACTCACTGCCTATCCTAATTCAGACCCTCCGATTCACATCACCACGTGATGTTTTTCTCTCTCCTACTAGTGAATGTAATGTTACACACCCTTACATTGCGCACCATCCCGAGATGTTTTTCAGAAACCTATCCTACATTGCCCCTGCATGTTTCCTGACCTCCACATGCTGACCACCCCGCGGTGTTTTTCTCCATCCTACATTGCCATTCACTGCCTATCCTAATTCAGACCCTCCGATTCACACCATCCAGTGATGTTTTTCTGACTCCTACCAGTGAATGTAATGTTACACACCCATACAATGCGCACCACTCCGCGAAGTTTTTCAGAAACCTATCCTACATTGCCACACATGTTCCCTGACCTCACCATGCTGAGCACCCCGCGGGGCTTCTCTCCATCCTACATTGCTACTCACTGCCTATCCTAATTCAGACCCTCTGATTCACACCACCCCGTGATGTTTTTCTCACTCCTACTAGTGAATGTAATGTTACACACCCATACAATGCGCACCACCCCGCGATGTTTTTCAGAAACCTATCCTACATTGCCACTGCATGTTCCCTGATCTCCCCATGCTGACCACCCCGCGGTGCTTTTCTCCATCCTACATTGCCACTCACTGCCTATCCTAATTCCAACCCTCCAATTAACACCACCCCGTGATGTTTTTCTCACTCCTACTAGTGAATGTAATGTTACACACCCATACAATGCGCACCAACCCGCGATGATTTTCCGAAACCTATCCTACATTACCACTGCATGTTCCCTGACTTACCCATGCTGACCACCCCGAGGTGCTTTTCTCCATCCTACATTGCCCCTCACTGCCTATCCAAATTCAGACCCTCTGATTCACAACACCCTGTGATGTTTTTCTCACTCCTACTAGTGAATGTAATGTTACACACCCATACAATGCGCACCAACCCGCGATGATTTTCCGAAACCTATCCTACATTGCCACTGCATGTTCCCTGACCTCCCATTGCTGACCACTCCGCGGTGCTTTTCTCCATCCTACATTGCCACTCACTGCCTATCCTAATTCAGAACCTCCGATTCACATCACCCCGTGATGTTTTTCTCTCTCCTACTAGTGAATGTAATGTTACACACCCTTACAATGCGCACCACCCCGAGATGTTTTTCAGAAACCTATCCTACATTGCCACTGCATGTTCCCTGACCTCCCCTTGCTGAGAACCCTTGGTGCTTCTCTCCATCCTACATTGCCACTCACTGCCTATCCTAATTCATACCCTCCCATTCACACCACCCCGTGATGTTTTTCTCACTCCTACTTGTGAATGAAATGTTACACACCCATACAATGCGCACCACCCCGCGATGTTTTTCAGAAACCTATCCTACATTGCCACTGTATGTTACCTGACCTCCCCATGCTGACCACCCCGCAGTGCTTTTCTCCATCCTACATTGCCACTCACTGTCTATCCTAATTCAGACCCTCCGATTCAAACCACCCCGTGATGTTTTTCTCACTCCTACTAGTGAATGTAATGTTACACACCCATACAATGCGCACCACCCCGCGATGTTTTTCAGAAACCTATCCTACATTGCCACTGTATGTTACCTGACCTCCCCATGCTGACCACCCCGCAGTGCTTTTCTCCATCATACATTGCCACTCACTGCCTATGCTAATTCAGACCCTCCGATTCACACCACCCCGTGATGTTTTTCTCACTCCTACAAGTGAATGTAATGTTACACACCCATACAATGCGCACCACCCCGCCATGTTTTTCAGAAACCTATCCTACATTGCTACTGCATGTTCCTTGACCTCCCCTTGCTGACGACCCCGCAGTGCTTTTCTCCATCCTACATTGCCACTCACTGCCTATCCTAATTCAGACAATCCGATTCACACCACCCCGTGATGTTTTTCTCACTCCTACTAGTGAATGTAATGTTACACACCCATACAATGCGCACACCGCGCGACGTATTTCAGAAACCTATACTAAATTGTCACTGCCTGCTCCCTGACCTCCACATGCTGACCACCCCGCGGTGCTTTTCTCCATCCTACATTGCCACTCACTGCCTACCCTAATTCAGGCCCCCTGAAACACACCACCTCGTGATGTTTTTCTCACTCCTACTAGTGAATATAATGTTACACACCCATACAATGCGCAACACTCCGCGATGTTTTTCAGAAACCTCTCCTACATTGCCACTGCATTTTCCCTAACCTCCCCATGCTGAGACTCCGCGGTGCTTCTCTCCATCCTACATTGCCACTCACTGCCTATCCTAATTCAGACCCTCCGATTCACACCACCCCGTGATGTTTTTCTCACTCCTACTAGTGAATGAAAGGTTACACACCCATACAATGCGCACCACCCCGCGATGTTTTTCAGAAACCTATCCTACATTGCCACTGCATGTTTCCTGACCTCCCCATGCTGACCACCCCGCGGTGCTTTTCTCCATCCTACATTGCCACTCACTGCCTATCCTAATTCAGACCCTCCGATTCACACCACCCTCTCATGTTTTTCTCACTCCTACTAGTGAATGTAATGTTACACACCCATACAATGCGCACCACACCGCGATGTTTTTCAGAAACCTATCCTACATTGCCACTGCATGTTCCCTGACCTCCCCATGCGGACCACCCTGCGGTGCTTTTCTCCATCCTACATTGCCACTCACTGCCTATCCTAATTCACACCCTCCGATTCACACCACCCCGTGATGTTTTTCTTACTCCTACTAGTGAATGTATTGTTACACACCCATACAATGCGCACCAACCCGCGATGTTTTTCAGAAACCTATCCTACATTGCCATTGCATGTTCCATGACCTCCCCATGCTGACCACCCCGCAGTGCTTTTCTCCATCCTGCATTGCCACTCACTGCCTATCCTATTTAGACCCTCCGATTCACACCACCCTTTATGTTTTTCTCCTCCTACTAGTGAATGTAATGTTACACACCCATACAATGCGCACCACCCCGCGATGTTTTTCAGAAACCTATCCTACATTGCCACTGCATGTTCCCTGACCTCACAATGCTGACCACCCCGCGGTGCTTTTGTCCATCCTAAATTGCCACTCACTCTCTATCCTAATTGAGACCCTCGATTCAAACCACCCCGTGATGTTTTTCTCACTCGTACTAGTGAATGTAATGTTACACACCCATACAATGCGCACCACCCCGCGATGTTTTTCAGAAACCTATCCTACATTGCCATTGCATGTTCCATGACCTCCCCATGCTGACCACCCCGCAGTGCTTTTCTCCATCCTACATTGCCACTCACTGCCTTTCCTATTTAGACCCTCCGATTCACACCACCCTTTATTTTTTTCTCCTCCTACTAGTGAATGTAATGTTACACACCCATACAATTCGCACCACCCCGCGAAGTTTTTCAGAAACCTATCCTACATTGCCACTGCATGTTCCCTGACCTCCTCATGTTAACCACACCGCGGTGCTTTTCTGCATCCTACATTGCCACTCACTGCCTATCCTAATTCAGACCTTCCGATTCACACCACTCCGTGATGTTTTCCTAACTCCTACTAGTGAATGTAATGTTACACACCAATACAATGCGCATAACCCTGTGATGTTTTTCTCAATCCTACTAGTGAATGTAATGTTATACACCCATACAATGCGCACCACCCCGCGATGTTTTATAGAAACCTATCCTACATTGCCACTGCCTGCTCCCTGACCTCCACATGCTGACCAACCCGCGCAGCTTTTCTCCATCCTACATTGCCCCTCACTGCCTATCCTAATTCAGAACCTCAGATTCACGCCACCCCGTGATGTTTTTCTCTCTCCTACTAGTGAATGTAATGTTACACACCCTTACAATGCGCACCACCCCGAGATGTTTTTCAGAAACCTATCCTACATTGCCACTGCATGTTTCCTGACCTCCACATGCTGACCACCACGCGGAGTTTTTCTCCATCCTACATTGCCACTCACTGCCTATCCTAATTCAGGCCCTCTGATACACACAACCTCGTGATGTTTTTCTCACTCCTACTAGTGAATGTAATGTTACACACCCATACAATGCGAACCACTGCGCGATGTTTTTGAGAAACCTATCCTACATTGCCACTGCATTTTCCCTGACCTCCCCATGCTGAGACCCCGCGGTGCTTCTCTCCATCCTACATTGCCACTCACTGCCTATCCTAATTCAGACTCTCCGATTCACACCACCCCGTGATGTTTTTCTCACTCCTACTTGTGAATGTAATGTTACACACCCATACAATGCGCACCATCCCGCGATGTTTTTCAAAAACCTATCCTACATTGCCACTGCATGTTCCCTGACCTCCACATGCTGACCACCCCGCGGTGCTTTTCTCCATCCTACATTGCCACTCACTGCATATCCTAATTCAGACCCTCCTATTCACACCAACCCGTGATGTTTTTCTCACTCCTACTAGTGAATGTAATGTTACACACCCATACAATGCGCACCACCCCGCGATGTTTTTCAGAACCATATCCTACATTACCACTGCAGGTTCCCTGACTTCCCGATGTTGACCACCCAGCGGTGCTTTTCTCCATCCTACATTGCCACTCACTGCCTATCCTAATTCACACCCTCCGATTCACACCACCCCATGATGTTTTTCTTACTCCTACTAGTGAATGTAATGTTACACACCCATACAATGCGCACCACCCCGCGATGTTTTTCAGAAACCTATCCTACACTGCCATTGCATGTTCCATGACCTCCCCATGCTGACCACCCCGCAGTGCTTTTCTCCATCCTACATTGCCACTCACTGCCTATCCTTTTTAGACCCTCCGATTCACACCACACTTTATGTTTTTCTCCTCCTACTAGTGAATGTAATGTTACACACCCATACAATGCGCACCACTCCGCGACGTTTTTCAGAAACCTCCACTACATTGCCACTGCATTTTCTCTGACCTCCCCATGCTGAGACCCCGCGGTGCTTCTCTCCATCCTACATTGCCACTCACTGCCTATCCTAATTCCAACCCTCCAATTCACACCACCCCGTGATGTTTTTCTCACTCCTACTAGTGAATGTAATGTTACACACCCATAAAATGCTCCCCACCCCGCGATGTTTTTCAGACCCTATCCTACATTGCCACTGCATGTTCCCTGACCTCACCATGCTGACCACCCCGCGGTGCTTTTATCCATCCTAAATTGCCACTCACTGTCTATCCTAATTCAGACACTCCGATTCAAACCACCCCATGATATTTTTCTCACTCCTACTAGTGAATGTAATGTTACACACCCATACAATGCGCACCACCCGCGATGTTTTTCAGAAACCTATCCTACATTGCCACTGTATGTTACCTGACCTCCCCATGCTGACCACCCCGCAGTGCTTTTCTCCATCATACATTGCCACTCACTGCCTATGCTAATTCAGACCCTCCGATTCACACCACCCCGTGATGTTTTTCTCACTCCTACAAGTGAATATAATGTTACACACCCATACAATGCGCACCACCCCGCGATGTTTTTCAGAAACCTATCCTACATTGCTACTGCATGTTCCTTGACCTCCCCTTGCTGACGACCCCGCAGTGCTTTTCTCCATCCTACATTGCCACTCACTGCCTATCCTAATTCAGACACTCCGATTCACACGACCCCGTGATGTTTTTCTCACTCTTACTAGTGAATGTAATGTTACACACCCATACAATGCGTACACCGCGCGATGTATTTCAGAAACCTATACTAAATTGTCACTGCCTGCTCCCTGACCTCCACATGCTGACCACCCCGCGGTGTTTTTCTCCATCCTACATTGCCACTCACTGCCTACCCTAATTCAGGCCCCTGATACACACCACCTTGTGATGTTTTTCCCACTCCTACTAGTGAATGTAATGTTACACACCTATACAATGCGCAACACTCCGCGATGTTTTTCAGAAACCTCTCCTACATTGCCACTGCATTTTCCCTGACCTCCCCATGCTGAGACTCCGCGGTGCTTCTCTCCATCCTACATTGCCACTCACTGCCTATCCTAATTCAGAACCTCCGATTCACACCACCCCGTGATGTTTTTCTCACTCCTACTAGTGAATGAAAGGTTACACACCCATACAATAAGCACCACCCCGCGATGTTTTTCAGAAACCTATCCTACATTGCCACTGCATGTTTCCTGACCTCCCCATGCTGACCACCCCGCGGTGCTTTTCTCCATCCTACATTGCCACTCACTGCCTATCCTAATTCAGACCCTCCGATTCACACCACCCTGTCATGTTTTTCTCACTCCTACTAGTGAATGTAATGTTACACACCCACAAAATGTGCACCACACTGCGATGTTTTTCAGAAACCTATCCTACATTGCCACTGCATGTTCCCTGACCTCCCCATGCGGACCACCCTGCGGTGCTTTTCTCCATCCTACATTGCCACTCACTGCCTATCCTAATTCACACCCTCCGATTCACACCACCCCGTGATGTTCTTCTTACTCCTACTAGTGAATGTATTGTTACACACCCATACAATGCGCACCACTCCGCGATGTTTTTCAGAAACCTATCCTACATTGCCATTGCATGTTCCATGACCTCCCCATGCTGACCACCCCGCAGTGCTTTTCTCCATCCTACATTGCCACTCACAGCCTATCCTATTTAGACCCTCCGATTCACACCACCCTTTATGTTTTTCTCCTCCTACTAGTGAATGTAATGTTACACACCCATACAATAAGCACCAACCCATGATGTGTTTCTCACTCCTACTAGTGAATGTAATGTTACACACCCATACAATGCGCACCAACCCATGATGTGTTTCTCACTCCTACTAGTGAATGTAATGTTACACACCCATACAATTCGCACCACCCCGCGAAGTTTTTCAGAAACCTATCCTACATTGCCACTGTATGTTCCCTGACCTCCTCATGTTAACCACCCCGCGGTGCTTTTCTGCATCCTACATTGCCACTCACTGCCTATCCTAATTCAGATCCTCCGATTCACACCACTCCGTGATGTTTTTCTCACTCCTACTAGTGAATGTAATGTTACACACCCATACAATGCGCACCACCCCGCGATGTTTTTCAGAAACCTATCCTACATTGCCACTGTATTTTCCCTGACCTCCCCATGCTGACCACCCCGCAGTGCTTTTCTCCATCCAACATTGCCACACACCGCCTATCCTAATTCAGACCCTCCGATTCACACCACCCCGTGATGTTTTTCTCACTCCTACTAGTGAATGTAATGTTACACACCCATACAATGCGCACCACCCCGCGATGATTTTCAGAAACCTATCCTACATTGCCACTGCATGTTCCCTGACTTCCCCATGCTGACCACCCCGTGGTGCTTTTCTCCATCCTACATTGCCCCTCACTGCCTATCCAAATTCAGACCCTCTGATTCACAACACCCCGTGATGTTTTACTCACTCCTACTAGTGAATGTAATGTTACACACCCATACAATGCGCACCACCCCGCGATGTTTTTCAGAAACCTATCCTACATTGCCATTGCATGTTCCATGACCTCCCCATGCTGACCACCCCGCAGTGCTTTTCTCCATCCTACATTGCCACTCACTGCCTTTCCTATTTAGACCCTCCGATTCACACCACCCTTTATTTTTTTCTCCTCCTACTAGTGAATGTAATGTTACACACCCATACAATTCGCACCACCCCGCGAAGTTTTTCAGAAACCTATCCTACATTGCCACTGCATGTTCCCTGACCTCCTCATGTTATCCACACCGCGGTGCTTTTCTGCATCCTACATTGCCACTCACTGCCTATCCTAATTCAGACCTTCCGATTCACACCACTCCGTGATGTTTTCCTAACTCCTACTAGTGAATGTAATGTTACACACCAATACAATGCGCATAACCCTGTGATGTTTTTCTCAATCCTACTAGTGAATGTAATGTTATACACCCATACAATGCGCACCACCCCGCGATGTTTTATAGAAACCTATCCTACATTGCCACTGCCTGCTCCCTGACCTCCACATGCTGACCAACCCGCGCAGCTTTTCTCCATCCTACATTGCCCCTCACTGCCTATCCTAATTCAGAACCTCAGATTCACGCCACCCCGTGATGTTTTTCTCTCTCCTACTAGTGAATGTAATGTTACACACCCTTACAATGCGCACCACCCCGAGATGTTTTTCAGAAACCTATCCTACATTGCCACTGCATGTTTCCTGACCTCCACATGCTGACCACCACGCGGAGTTTTTCTCCATCCTACATTGCCACTCACTGCCTATCCTAATTCAGGCCCTCTGATACACACAACCTCGTGATGTTTTTCTCACTCCTACTAGTGAATGTAATGTTACACACCCATACAATGCGAACCACTGCGCGATGTTTTTGAGAAACCTATCCTACATTGCCACTGCATTTTCCCTGACCTCCCCATGCTGAGACCCCGCGGTGCTTCTCTCCATCCTACATTGCCACTCACTGCCTATCCTAATTCAGACTCTCCGATTCACACCACCCCGTGATGTTTTTCTCACTCCTACTTGTGAATGTAATGTTACACACCCATACAATGCGCACCATCCCGCGATGTTTTTCAAAAACCTATCCTACATTGCCACTGCATGTTCCCTGACCTCCACATGCTGACCACCCCGCGGTGCTTTTCTCCATCCTACATTGCCACTCACTGCATATCCTAATTCAGACCCTCCTATTCACACCAACCCGTGATGTTTTTCTCACTCCTACTAGTGAATGTAATGTTACACACCCATACAATGCGCACCACCCCGCGATGTTTTTCAGAACCATATCCTACATTACCACTGCAGGTTCCCTGACTTCCCGATGTTGACCACCCAGCGGTGCTTTTCTCCATCCTACATTGCCACTCACTGCCTATCCTAATTCACACCCTCCGATTCACACCACCCCATGATGTTTTTCTTACTCCTACTAGTGAATGTAATGTTACACACCCATACAATGCGCACCACCCCGCGATGTTTTTCAGAAACCTATCCTACACTGCCATTGCATGTTCCATGACCTCCCCATGCTGACCACCCCGCAGTGCTTTTCTCCATCCTACATTGCCACTCACTGCCTATCCTTTTTAGACCCTCCGATTCACACCACACTTTATGTTTTTCTCCTCCTACTAGTGAATGTAATGTTACACACCCATACAATGCGCACCACTCCGCGACGTTTTTCAGAAACCTCCACTACATTGCCACTGCATTTTCTCTGACCTCCCCATGCTGAGACCCCGCGGTGCTTCTCTCCATCCTACATTGCCACTCACTGCCTATCCTAATTCCAACCCTCCAATTCACACCACCCCGTGATGTTTTTCTCACTCCTACTAGTGAATGTAATGTTACACACCCATAAAATGCTCCCCACCCCGCGATGTTTTTCAAACCCTATCCTACATTGCCACTGCATGTTCCCTGACCTCACCATGCTGACCACCCCGCGGTGCTTTTATCCATCCTAAATTGCCACTCACTGTCTATCCTAATTCAGACACTCCGATTCAAACCACCCCATGATGTTTTTCTCACTCCTACTAGTGAATGTAATGTTACACACCCATACAATGCGCACCACCCGCGATGTTTTTCAGAAACCTATCCTACATTGCCACTGTATGTTACCTGACCTCCCCATGCTGACCACCCCGCAGTGCTTTTCTCCATCATACATTGCCACTCACTGCCTATGCTAATTCAGACCCTCCGATTCACACCACCCCGTGATGTTTTTCTCACTCCTACAAGTGAATATAATGTTACACACCCATACAATGCGCACCACCCCGCGATGTTTTTCAGAAACCTATCCTACATTGCTACTGCATGTTCCTTGACCTCCCCTTGCTGACGACCCCGCAGTGCTTTTCTCCATCCTACATTGCCACTCACTGCCTATCCTAATTCAGACACTCCGATTCACACGACCCCGTGATGTTTTTCTCACTCCTACTAGTGAATGTAATGTTACACACCCATACAATGCGTACACCGCGCGATGTATTTCAGAAACCTATACTAAATTGTCACTGCCTGCTCCCTGACCTCCACATGCTGACCACCCCGCGGTGTTTTTCTCCATCCTACATTGCCACTCACTGCCTACCCTAATTCAGGCCCCTGATACACACCACCTTGTGATGTTTTTCCCACTCCTACTAGTGAATGTAATGTTACACACCTATACAATGCGCAACACTCCGCGATGTTTTTCAGAAACCTCTCCTACATTGCCACTGCATTTTCCCTGACCTCCCCATGCTGAGACTCCGCGGTGCTTCTCTCCATCCTACATTGCCACTCACTGCCTATCCTAATTCAGAACCTCCGATTCACACCACCCCGTGATGTTTTTCTCACTCCTACTAGTGAATGAAAGGTTACACACCCATACAATAAGCACCACCCCGCGATGTTTTTCAGAAACCTATCCTACATTGCCACTGCATGTTTCCTGACCTCCCCATGCTGACCACCCCGCGGTGCTTTTCTCCATCCTACATTGCCACTCACTGCCTATCCTAATTCAGACCCTCCGATTCACACCACCCTGTCATGTTTTTCTCACTCCTACTAGTGAATGTAATGTTACACACCCACAAAATGTGCACCACACTGCGATGTTTTTCAGAAACCTATCCTACATTGCCACTGCATGTTCCCTGACCTCCCCATGCGGACCACCCTGCGGTGCTTTTCTCCATCCTACATTGCCACTCACTGCCTATCCTAATTCACACCCTCCGATTCACACCACCCCGTGATGTTCTTCTTACTCCTACTAGTGAATGTATTGTTACACACCCATACAATGCGCACCACTCCGCGATGTTTTTCAGAAACCTATCCTACATTGCCATTGCATGTTCCATGACCTCCCCATGCTGACCACCCCGCAGTGCTTTTCTCCATCCTACATTGCCACTCACAGCCTATCCTATTTAGACCCTCCGATTCACACCACCCTTTATGTTTTTCTCCTCCTACTAGTGAATGTAATGTTACACACCCATACAATAAGCACCAACCCATGATGTGTTTCTCACTCCTACTAGTGAATGTAATGTTACACACCCATACAATGCGCACCAACCCATGATGTGTTTCTCACTCCTACTAGTGAATGTAATGTTACACACCCATACAATTCGCACCACCCCGCGAAGTTTTTCAGAAACCTATCCTACATTGCCACTGTATGTTCCCTGACCTCCTCATGTTAACCACCCCGCGGTGCTTTTCTGCATCCTACATTGCCACTCACTGCCTATCCTAATTCAGATCCTCCGATTCACACCACTCCGTGATGTTTTTCTCACTCCTACTAGTGAATGTAATGTTACACACCCATACAATGCGCACCACCCCGCGATGTTTTTCAGAAACCTATCCTACATTGCCACTGTATTTTCCCTGACCTCCCCATGCTGACCACCCCGCAGTGCTTTTCTCCATCCAACATTGCCACACACCGCCTATCCTAATTCAGACCCTCCGATTCACACCACCCCGTGATGTTTTTCTCACTCCTACTAGTGAATGTAATGTTACACACCCATACAATGCGCACCACCCCGCGATGATTTTCAGAAACCTATCCTACATTGCCACTGCATGTTCCCTGACTTCCCCATGCTGACCACCCCGTGGTGCTTTTCTCCATCCTACATTGCCCCTCACTGCCTATCCAAATTCAGACCCTCTGATTCACAACACCCCGTGATGTTTTACTCACTCCTACTAGTGAATGTAATGTTACACACCCATACAATGCGCACCACCCTGTGATGTTTTTCTCACTCCTACTAGTGAATGTAATGTTACACACCCATACAATGCGCACACCCCACGATGTATTTCAGAAACCTATCCTAAATTGTCACTACCTGTTCCCTGATCTCCACATGCTGACCACACCGAGGTGCTTTTCTCCATCCTACATTGCCACTCACTTCCTATCCTAATTCAGACCCTCCGATTCACATCACCCCATGATGTTTTTCTCTCTCCTACTAGTGAATGTAATGTTACACACCCTTACAATGTGCACCACCCCGAGATGTTTTTCAGAAACCTATCCTACATTGCCCCTGCAAGTTTCATGACCTCCACATGCTGACCACCCCGGGGTGTTTTTCTCCATCCTACATTGCCATTCACTGCCTATCCAAATTCAGGCCCTCCGATTCACACCATCCAGTGATGTTTTTCTCACTCCTACTAGTGAATGTAATGTTACACACCCATACAATGCGCACCACTCCGCGATATTTTTCAGAAATCTATCCTACATTGCCACTGCATGTTCCCTGACCTCAGCATGCTGAGCACCCCGCGGGGCTTCTCTCCATCCTACATTGCCACTTACTGCCTATCCTAATTTAGACCCTCCGATTCACACCACCCCGTGATGTTTTTCTCACTCCTACTAGCGAATGTAATGTTACACACCCATAAAATGCGCACCACCCCGCGATGTTTTTCAGAAACCTATCCTACATTGCCACTGCATGTTCCCTGACCTCCCCATGCTGACCAACCCGCGGGGCTTTTCTCCATCCTACATTGCCACTCACTGCCTATTCTAATTCAGACCCTCTGATTCACACCACCCCGTGACGTTTTTCACACTCCGACTACTGAATGTAATGTTACACACCCATACAATGCGCACACCCCGCGATGTATTTCAGAAACCTATCCTAAATTGTCACTGCCTGTTCCCTGACCTCCACATGCTGACCACACCGCGGTGCTTTTCTCCATCCTACATTGCCACTTACTGCCTATCCTAATTCCGACCCTCTGATTCACATCACCCCATGATGTTTTTCTCTCTCCTACTAGTGAATGTAATGTTACACACCCTTACAATTCGCACCACCCCGAGATGTTTTTCAGAAACCTATCCTACATTGCCCCTGCATGTCTCCTGACCACTACATGCTGACCACCCCGCGGTGTTTTTCTCCATCCTACATTGCCATTCACTGCCTACCCTAATTCAGGCCCTCCGATACACACCACCTCGTGATGTTTTTCTCACTCCTACTAGTGAATGTAATGTTACACACCCATACAATGCGCACCACTCCGCGATGTTTTTCAGAAACCTATCCTACATTGCCACTGCATGTTCCCTGAACTCCTCATGTTAACCACCCCGCGGGGCTTTTCTCCATCCTACATTGCCACTCACTGCCTATTCTAATTCAGACCCTCCGATTCACACCACCCCGTGACGTTTTTCACACTCCGACTAGTGAATGTAATGTTACACACCCATACAATGCGCACACCCCGCGATGTATTTCAGAAACCTATCCTAAATTGTCACTGCCTGTTTCCTGACCTCCCTATGCTGACCACCCCGCGGTGCTTTTCTCCATCCTACATTGCCACTCACTGCCTATCCTAATTCAGACCCTCCGATTCACACCACCCTGTCATGTTTTTCTCACTCCTACTAGTGAATGTAATGTTACACACCCATACAATGCGCACCACACCACGATGTTTTTCAGAAACCTATCCTACATTGCCACTGCATGTTCCCTGACCTCCCCATGCGGACCACCCTGCGGTGCTTTTCTCCATCCTACATTGCCACTCACTGCCTATCCTAATTGACACCCTTCGATTCACACCACCCCGTGATGTTTTTCTTACTTCTACTAGTGAATGTAATGTTACACACCCATACAATGCGCAACACCCCGCGATGTTTTTCAGAAACCTATCCTACATTGCAATTGCATGTTCCATGACCTCCCCATGCTGACCACCCCGCAGTGCTTTTCTCCATCCTACATTGCCACTCACTGCCTATCCTATTTAGACCCTCCGATTCACACCACCCTTTATGTTTTTCTCCTCCTACTAGTGAATGTAATGTTACACACCCATACAATGCTCACCATCCCGCGATGTTTTTCAGAAACCTATCCTACATTGCCACTGCATGTTCCCTGACATCACCATGCTGACCACCCCACGGGGCTTTTATCCATCCTAAATTGCCACTCACTCTCTATCCTAATTCAGACCCTCCGATTCAAACCACTCCGTGATGTTTTTCTCACTCCTACTAGTGTATGTAATGTTACACACCCATACAATGCGCACCAACCCATGATGTGTTTCTCACTCCTACTAGTGAATGTAATGTTATACACCCATACAATTCGCACCACCCCGCGAAGTTTTTTAGAAACCTATCCTACATTGCCACTGCATGTTCCCTGACCTCCTCATGTTAACCACCCCGCGGTGCTTTTCTGCATCATACTTTGCCACTCACTGCCTATCCTAATTCAGACTCTCCGATTCACACCACTCCGTGATGTTTTTCTCACTCCTACTAGTGAATGTAATGTTACACAACAATACAATGCGCACCACCCTGTGATGTTTTTCTCAATTCCACTAGTGAATGTAATGTTACACACCCATACAATGCGCACCACCCTGCGATGTTTTTCAGAAACCTATCCTACATTGCCACTGTATGTTCCCTGACCTCCCCATGCTGACCACCCCGCAGTGCGTTTCTCCATCCTACTTTGCCACTCACTGCCTATCCTAATGCAGACCATCCGATGCACACCACCCCGTGATGTTTTTCTCACTCCTACTAGTGAATGTAATGTTACACACCCATACAATGCGCACCAACCCGCGATGATTTTCAGAAACCTATCCTACATTGCCACTGCATGTTCCCTGACTTACCCATGCTGACCACCCCGAGGTGCTTTTCTCCATCCTACATTGCCCCTCACTGCCTATCCAAATTAAGACCCTCTGATTCACAACACCCCGTGATGTTATACTCACTCCTACTTGTGAATGTAATGTTACACACCCATACAATGCGCACCACCCTGTGATGTTTTTCTCACTCCTACTAGGGAATGTAATGTTACAAAACCATACAATGCGCACCACCTCGCGATGTTTTTCAGAAACCTATCATACATTGCCACTGCATGTTCCCTGACCTCCCCTTGCTGACCACTCCGCGGTGCTTTTCTCCAACCTACATTGCCAATCACTGCCTATCCTAATTCAGACCCTCCGATTCACACCACCCCGTGACGAATTCACACTCCTACTAGTGAATGTAATGTTACACACCCATACAATGCGCACACCCCGCGATGTATTTCAGAAACCTATCCTAAATTGTCACTACCTGTTCCCTGATCTCCACATGCTGACCACACCGAGATGCTTTTCTCCATCCTACATTGCCACTCACTTCATATCCTAATTCAGACCCTCCGATTCACATCACCCCATGATGTTTTTCTCTCTCCTACTAGTGAATGTAATGTTACACACCCTTACAATGCGCACCACCCCGAGATGTTTTTCAGAAACCTATCCTACATTGCCCCTGCATGTTTCCTGACCTCCACATGCTGACCACCCCGGGGTGTTTTTCTCCATCCTACATTGCCATTCACTGCCTATCCAAATTCAGGCCCTCCGATTCACACCATCCAGTGATGTTTTTCTCACTCCTACTAGTGAATGTAATGTTACACACCCATACAATGCGCACCACTCCGCGATGTTTTTCAGAAATCTATCCTACATTGCCACTGCATGTTCCCTGACCTCAGCATGCTGAGCACCCCGCGGGGCTTCTCTCCATCCTACATTGCCACTTACTGCCTATCCTAATTCAGAAACTCCGATTCACACCACCCTGTGACGTTTTTCTCACTCCTACTAGTGAATGTAATGTTACACACCCATACAATGCGCACACCCCACGATGTATTTCAGAAACCTATCCTAAATTGTCACTACCTGTTCCCTGATCTCCACAAGCTGACCACACCGAGGTGCTTTTCTCCATCCTACATTGCCACTCACTGCCTATTCTAATTCAGACCCTCCGATTCACACCACCCCGTGACGTTTTTCACACTCCGACTAGTGAATGTAATGTTACACACCCATACAATGCGCACACCCCGCGATGTATTTCAGAAACCTATCCTAAATTGTCACTGCCTGTTTCCTGACCTCCCTATGCTGACCACCCCGCGGTGCTTTTCTCCATCCTACATTGCCACTCACTGCCTATCCTAATTCAGACCCTCCGATTCACACCACCCTGTCATGTTTTTCTCACTCCTACTAGTGAATGTAATGTTACACACCCATACAATGCGCACCACACCACGATGTTTTTCAGAAACCTATCCTACATTGCCACTGCATGTTCCCTGACCTCCCCATGCGGACCACCCTGCGGTGCTTTTCTCCATCCTACATTGCCACTCACTGCCTATCCTAATTGACACCCTTCGATTCACACCACCCCGTGATGTTTTTCTTACTTCTACTAGTGAATGTAATGTTACACACCCATACAATGCGCAACACCCCGCGATGTTTTTCAGAAACCTATCCTACATTGCAATTGCATGTTCCATGACCTCCCCATGCTGACCACCCCGCAGTGCTTTTCTCCATCCTACATTGCCACTCACTGCCTATCCTATTTAGACCCTCCGATTCACACCACCCTTTATGTTTTTCTCCTCCTACTAGTGAATGTAATGTTACACACCCATACAATGCTCACCATCCCGCGATGTTTTTCAGAAACCTATCCTACATTGCCACTGCATGTTCCCTGACATCACCATGCTGACCACCCCACGGGGCTTTTATCCATCCTAAATTGCCACTCACTCTCTATCCTAATTCAGACCCTCCGATTCAAACCACTCCGTGATGTTTTTCTCACTCCTACTAGTGTATGTAATGTTACACACCCATACAATGCGCACCAACCCATGATGTGTTTCTCACTCCTACTAGTGAATGTAATGTTATACACCCATACAATTCGCACCACCCCGCGAAGTTTTTTAGAAACCTATCCTACATTGCCACTGCATGTTCCCTGACCTCCTCATGTTAACCACCCCGCGGTGCTTTTCTGCATCATACTTTGCCACTCACTGCCTATCCTAATTCAGACTCTCCGATTCACACCACTCCGTGATGTTTTTCTCACTCCTACTAGTGAATGTAATGTTACACAACAATACAATGCGCACCACCCTGTGATGTTTTTCTCAATTCCACTAGTGAATGTAATGTTACACACCCATACAATGCGCACCACCCTGCGATGTTTTTCAGAAACCTATCCTACATTGCCACTGTATGTTCCCTGACCTCCCCATGCTGACCACCCCGCAGTGCGTTTCTCCATCCTACTTTGCCACTCACTGCCTATCCTAATGCAGACCATCCGATGCACACCACCCCGTGATGTTTTTCTCACTCCTACTAGTGAATGTAATGTTACACACCCATACAATGCGCACCAACCCGCGATGATTTTCAGAAACCTATCCTACATTGCCACTGCATGTTCCCTGACTTACCCATGCTGACCACCCCGAGGTGCTTTTCTCCATCCTACATTGCCCCTCACTGCCTATCCAAATTAAGACCCTCTGATTCACAACACCCCGTGATGTTATACTCACTCCTACTTGTGAATGTAATGTTACACACCCATACAATGCGCACCACCCTGTGATGTTTTTCTCACTCCTACTAGGGAATGTAATGTTACAAAACCATACAATGCGCACCACCTCGCGATGTTTTTCAGAAACCTATCATACATTGCCACTGCATGTTCCCTGACCTCCCCTTGCTGACCACTCCGCGGTGCTTTTCTCCAACCTACATTGCCAATCACTGCCTATCCTAATTCATACCCTCCGATTCACACCACACCGTGACGAATTCACACTCCTACTAGTGAATGTAATGTTACACACCCATACAATGCGCACACCCCGCGATGTATTTCAGAAACCTATCCTAAATTGTCACTACCTGTTCCCTGATCTCCACATGCTGACCACACCGAGATGCTTTTCTCCATCCTACATTGCCACTCACTTCATATACTAATTCAGACCCTCCGATTCACATCACCCTATGATGTTTTTCTCTCTCCTACTAGTGAATGTAATGTTACACACCCTTACAATGCGCACCACCCCGAGATGTTTTTCAGAAACCTATCCTACATTGCCCCTGCATGTTTCCTGACCTCCACATGCTGACCACCCCGGGGTGTTTTTCTCCATCCTACATTGCCATTCACTGCCTATCCAAATTCAGGCCCTCCGATTCACACCATCCAGTGATGTTTTTCTCACTCCTACTAGTGAATGTAATGTTACACACCCATACAATGCGCACCACTCCGCGATGTTTTTCAGAAATCTATCCTACATTGCCACTGCATGTTCCCTGACCTCAGCATGCTGAGCACCCCGCGGGGCTTCTCTCCATCCTACATTGCCACTTACTGCCTATCCTAATTCAGAAACTCCGATTCACACCACCCTGTGACGTTTTTCTCACTCCTACTAGTGAATGTAATGTTACACACCCATACAATGCGCACACCCCACGATGTATTTCAGAAACCTATCCTAAATTGTCACTACCTGTTCCCTGATCTCCACAAGCTGACCACACCGAGGTGCTTTTCTCCATCCTACATTGCCACTCACTTCCTATCCTAATTCAGACCCTCCGATTCACATCACCCCATGATGTTTTTCTCTCTCCTACTAGTGAATGTAATGTTACACACCCTTACAATGCGCACCACCCCGAGATGTTTTTCAGAAACCTATCCTACATTGCCCCTGCAAGTTTCCTGACCTCCACATGCTGACCACCCCGGGGTGTTTTTCTCCATCCTACATTGCCATTCACTGCCTATCCAAATTCAGGCCCTCCGATTCACACCATCCAGTGATGTTTTTCTCACTCCTACTAGTGAATGTAATGTTACACACCCATACAATGCGCACCACTCCGCGATATTTTTCAGAAATCTATCCTACATTGCCACTGCATGTTCCCTGACCTCCCCATGCTGAGACCCCGCGGTGCTTCTCTCCATCCTACATTGCCACTCACTGCCTATCCTAATTCAGACTCTCCGATTCACACCACCCCGTGATGTTTTTCTCACTCCTACTTGTGAATGTAATGTTACACACCCATACAATGCGTACCATCCCGCGATGTTTTTCAAAAACCTATCCTACATTGCCACTGCATGTTCCCTGACCTCCACATGCTGACCACCCCGCGGTGCTTTTCTCCATCCTACATTGCCACTCACTGCATATCCTAATTCAGACCCTCCTATTCACACCAACCCGTGATGTTTTTCTCACTCCTACTAGTGAATGTAATGTTACACACCCATACAATGCGCACCACCCCGCGATGTTTTTCAGAACCATATCCTACATTTCCACTGCAGGTTCCCTGACTTCCCGATGTTGACCACCCAGCGGTGCTTTTCTCCATCCTACATTGCCACTCACTGCCTATCCTAATTCACACCCTCCGATTCACACCACCCCATGATGTTTTTCTTACTCCTACTAGTGAATGTAATGTTACACACCCATACAATGCGCACCACCCCGCGATGTTTTTCAGAAACCTATCCTACACTGCCATTGCATGTTCCATGACCTCCCCATGCTGACCACCCCGCAGTGCTTTTCTCCATCCTACATTGCCACTCACTGCCTATCCTTTTTAGACCCTCCGATTCACACCACACTTTATGTTTTTCTCCTCCTACTAGTGAATGTAATGTTACACACCCATACAATGCGCACCACTCCGCGACGTTTTTCAGAAACCTCCACTACATTGCCACTGCATTTTCTCTGACCTCCCCATGCTGAGACCCCGCGGTGCTTCTCTCCATCCTACATTGCCACTCACTGCCTATCCTAATTCCAACCCTCCAATTCACACCACCCCGTGATGTTTTTCTCACTCCTACTAGTGAATGTAATGTTACACACCCATAAAATGTTCCCCACCCCGCGATGTTTTTCAGACCCTATCCTACATTGCCACTGCATGTTCCCTGACCTCACCATGCTGACCACCCCGCGGTGCTTTTATTCATCCTAAATTGCCACTCACTGTCTATCCTAATTCAGACACTCCGATTCAAACCACCCCATGATGTTTTTCTCACTCCTACTAGTGAATGTAATGTTACACACCCATACAATGCGCACCACCCGCGATGTTTTTCAGAAACCTATCCTACATTGCCACTGTATGTTACCTGACCTCCCCATGCTGACCACCCCGCAGTGCTTTTCTCCATCATACATTGCCACTCACTGCCTATGCTAATTCAGACCCTCCGATTCACACCACCCCGTGATGTTTTTCTCACTCCTACAAGTGAATATAATGTTACACACCCATACAATGCGCACCACCCCGCGATGTTTTTCAGAAACCTATCCTACATTGCTACTGCATGTTCCTTGACCTCCCCTTGCTGACGACCCCGCAGTGCTTTTCTCCATCCTACATTGCCACTCACTGCCTATCCTAATTCAGACACTCCGATTCACACGACCCCGTGATGTTTTTCTCACTCCTACTAGTGAATGTAATGTTACACACCCATACAATGCGTACACCGCGCGATGTATTTCAGAAACCTATACTAAATTGTCACTGCCTGCTCCCTGACCTCCACATGCTGACCACCCCGCGGTGTTTTTCTCCATCCTACATTGCCACTCACTGCCTACCCTAATTCAGGCCCCTGATACACACCACCTCGTGATGTTTTTCCCACTCCTACTAGTGAATGTAATGTTACACACCTATACAATGCGCAACACTCCGCGATGTTTTTCAGAAACCTCTCCTACATTGCCACTGCATTTTCCCTGACCTCCCCATGCTGAGACTCCGCGGTGCTTCTCTCCATCCTACATTGCCACTCACTGCCTATCCTAATTCAGACCCTCCGATTCACACCACCCCGTGATGTTTTTCTCACTCCTACTAGTGAATGAAAGGTTACACACCCATACAATAAGCACCACCCCGCGATGTTTTTCAGAAACCTATCCTACATTGCCACTGCATGTTTCCTGACCTCCCCATGGTGACCACCCCGCGGTGCTTTTCTCCATCCTACATTGCCACTCACTGCCTATCCTAATTCAGACCCTCCGATTCACACCACCCTGTCATGTTTTTCTCACTCCTACTAGTGAATGTAATGTTACACACCCACAAAATGTGCACCACACTGCGATGTTTTTCAGAAACCTATCCTACATTGCCACTGCATGTTCCCTGACCTCCCCATGCGGACCACCCTGCGGTGCTTTTCTCCATCCTACATTGCCACTCACTGCCTATCCTAATTCACACCCTCCGATTCACACCACCCCGTGATGTTCTTCTTACTCCTACTAGTGAATGTATTGTTACACACCCATACAATGCGCACCACTCCGCGATGTTTTTCAGAAACCTATCCTACATTGCCATTGCATGTTCCATGACCTCCCCATGCTGACCACCCCGCAGTGCTTTTCTCCATCCTACATTGCCACTCACAGCCTATCCTATTTAGACCCTCCGATTCACACCACCCTTTATGTTTTTCTCCTCCTACTAGTGAATGTAATGTTACACACCCATACAATGCGCACCAACCCATGATGTGTTTCTCACTCCTACTAGTGAATGTAATGTTACACACCCATACAATGCGCACCAACCCATGATGTGTTTCTCACTCCTACTAGTGAATGTAATGTTACACACCCATACAATTCGCACCACCCCGCGAAGTTTTTCAGAAACCTATCCTACATTGCCACTGTATGTTCCCTGACCTCCTCATGTTAACCACCCCGCGGTGCTTTTCTGCATCCTACATTGCCACTCACTGCCTATCCTAATTCAGATCCTCCGATTCACACCACTCCGTGATGTTTTTCTCACTCCTACTAGTGAATGTAATGTTACACACCCATACAATGCGCACCACCCCGCGATGTTTTTCAGAAACCTATCCTACATTGCCACTGTATTTTCCCTGACCTCCCCATGCTGACCACCCCGCAGTGCTTTTCTCCATCCAACATTGCCACACACCGCCTATCCTAATTCAGACCCTCCGATTCACACCACCCCGTGATGTTTTTCTCACTCCTACTAGTGAATGTAATGTTACACACCCATACAATGCGCACCACCCCGCGATGATTTTCAGAAACCTATCCTACATTGCCACTGCATGTTCCCTGACTTCCCCATGCTGACCACCCCGTGGTGCTTTTCTCCATCCTACATTGCCCCTCACTGCCTATCCAAATTCAGACCCTCTGATTCACAACACCCCGTGATGTTTTACTCACTCCTACTAGTGAATGTAATGTTACACACCCATACAATGCGCACCACCCTGTGATGTTTTTCTCACTCCTACTAGGGAATGTAATGTTACACAACCTTACAACGCGCACCACCCAGCGATGTTTTTCAGAAACCTATCCTACATTGCCACTGTATGTTTCCTGACCTCCCCATGCTGACCACCCCGCAGCGCTTTTCTCCATCCTACATTGCCACTCCATGCCTATCTTAATTCAGACCCTCCGGTTCACACCACCCCGTGATGATTTTCTCACTCCTACTAGTGAATGTAAAGTTACACACCCATACAATGCGCACAACCCTGCGATGTTTTCCAGAAACCTATCCTACATTGCCACTGCATGTTCCCTGACCTCCCCTTGCTGACCACTCCGCGGTGCTTTTCTCCATCCTACATTGCCACTCACTGCCTATCCTAATTCAGACCCTCCGATTCACACCACCCTGTCATGTTTTTCACACTCCGACTAGTGAATGTAATGTTACACACCCATACAATGCGCACACCCCGCGATGTATTTCAGAAACCTATCCTAAATTGTCACTGCCTGTTCCCTGACCTCCACATGCTGACCACACCGCGGTGCTTTTCTCCATCCTACATTGCCACTTACTGCCTATCCTAATTCCGACCCTCCGATTCACATCACCCCGTGATGTTTTTCTCTCTCCTACTAGTGAATGTAATGTTACACACCCTTACAATGCGCACCACCCCGAGATGTTTTTCAGAAACCTATCCTACATTGCCCCTGCATGTCTCCTGACCACCACATGCTGACCACCCCGCGGTGTTTTTCTCCATCCTACATTGCCATTCACTGCCTACCCTAATTCAGGCCCTCCGATACACACCACCTCGTGATGTTTTTCTCACTCCTACTAGTGAATGTAATGTTACACACCCATACAATGCGCACCACTCCGCGATGTTTTTCAGAAACCTATCCTACATTGCCACTGCATGTTTCCTGACCTCCCCATGCTGACCACTCCGCGGTGCTTTTCTCCAACCTACATTGCCACTCACTGCCTATTCTAATTCAGACCCTCCGATTCACACCACCCCGTGACGTTTTTCACACTCCGACTAGTGAATGTAATGTTACACACCCATACATTGCGCACACCCCGCGATGTATTTCAGAAACCTATCCTAAATTGTCACTGCCTGTTCCCTGACCTCCACATGCTGACCACACCGCGGTGCTTTTCTCCATCCTAAATTGCCACTTACTGCCTATCCTAATTCCGACCCTCCGATTCACATCACCCCGTGATGTTGTTCTCTCTCCTACTAGTGAATGTAATGTTACACACCCTTACAATGCGCACCACCCCGAGATGTTTTTCAGAAACCTATCCTACATTGCCCCTGCATGTCTCCTGACCACCACATGCTGACCACCCCGCGGTGTTTTTCTCCATCCTACATTGCCATTCACTGCCTACCCTAATTCAGGCCCTCCGATACACACCACCTCGTGATGTTTTTCTCACTCCTACTAGTGAATGTAATGTTACACACCCATACAATGCGCACCACTCCGCGATGTTTTTCAGAAACCTATCCTACATTGCCACTGCATGTTCCCTGAACTCCTCATGTTAACCACCCCGCGAGGCTTTTCTCCATCCTACATTGCCACTCACTGCCTATTCTAATTCAGACCCTCCGATTCACACCACCCCGTGACGTTTTTCACACTCCGACTAGTGAATGTAATGTTACACACCCATACAATGCGCACACCCCGCGATGTATTTCAGAAACCTATCCTAAATTGTCACTGCCTGTTTCCTGACCTCCCTATGCGGACCACCCTGCGGTTCTTTTCTCCATCCTACATTGCCACTCACTGCCTATCCTAATTGACACCCTTCGATTCACACCACCCCGTGATGTTTTTCTTACTCCTACTAGTGAATGTAATGTTACACACCCATACAATGCGCACCACTCCGCGATGTTTTTCAGAAACCTATCCTACATTGCCACTGCATGTTCCCTGAACTCCTCATGTTAACCACCCCGCGGGGCTTTTCTCCATCCTACATTGAAACTCACTGCCTATTCTAATTCAGACCCTTCGATTCACACCACCCCGTGATGTTTTTCTTACTCCTACTAGTGAATGTAATGTTACACACCCATACAATGCGCAACACCCCGCGATGTTTTTCAGAAACCTATCCTACATTGCCATTGCATGTTCCATGACCTCCCCATGCTGACCACCCCGCAGTGCTTTTCTCCATCCTACATTGCCACTCACTGCCTATCCTATTTAGACCCTCCGATTCACACCACCCTTTATGTTTTTCTCCTCCTACTAGTGAATGTAATGTTACACACTCATACAATGCTCACCATCCCGCGATGTTTTTCAGAAACCTATCCTACATTGCCACTGCATGTTCCCTGACATCACCATGCTGACCACCCCACGGGGCTTTTATCCATCCTAAATTGCCACTCACTCTCTATCCTAATTCAGACCCTCCGATTCAAACCACTCCGTGATGTTTTTCTCACTCCTACTAGTGTATGTAATGTTACACACCCATACAATGCGCACCAACCCATGATGTGTTTCTCACTCCTACTAGTGAATGTAATGTTACACACCCATACAATTCGCACCACCCCGCGAAGTTTTTTAGAAACCTATCCTACATTGCCACTGCATGTTCCCTGACCTACTCATGTTAACCACCCCGCGGTGCTTTTCTGCATCATACTTTGCCACTCACTGCCTATCCTAATTCAGACTCTCCGATTCACACCACTCCGTGATGTTTTTCTCACTCCTACTAGTGAATGTAATGTTACACACCAGTACAATGCGCACCACCCTGTGATGTTTTTCTCAATTCCACTAGTGAATGTAATGTTACACACCCATACAATGCGCACAACCCTGCGATGTTTTTCAGAAACATATCCTACATTGCCACTGTATGTTCCCTGACCTCCCCATGCTGACCACCCCGCAGTGCGTTACTCCATCCTAATTTGCCACTCACTGCCTATCCTAATTCAGACCATCCGATGCACACCACCCCGTAATGTTTTTCTCACTCCTACTAGTGAATGTAATGTTACACACCCATACAATGCGCACCAACCCGCGATGATTTTCAGAAACCTATCCTACATTGCCACTGCATGTTCCCTGACTTACCCATGCTGACCACCCCGAGGTGCTTTTCTCCATCCTACATTGCCCCTCACTGCCTATCCAAATTAAGACCCTCTGATTCACAACACCCCGTGATGTTATTCTCACTCCTACTTGTGAATGTAATGTTACACACCCATACAATGCGCACCACCCTGTGATGTTTTTCTCACTCCTACTAGGGAATGTAATGTTACACAACCATACAATGCGCACCACCCCGCGATGTTTTTCAGAAACCTATCCTACATTGCCTCTGCATGTTCCCTGACCTCCCCTTGCTGACCACTCCGCGGTGCTTTTCTCCAACCTACATTGCCAATCACTGCCTATCCTAATTCAGACCCTCCGATTCACACCACCCCGTGACGAATTCACACTCCTACTAGTGAATGTAATGTTACACACCCATACAATGCGCACACCCCGCGATGTATTTCAGAAACCTATCCTAAATTGTCACTACCTGTTCCCTGATCTCCACATGCTGACCACACCGAGGTGCTTTTCTCCATCCTACATTGCCACTCACTTCCTATCCTAATTCAGACCCTCCGATTCACATCACCCCATGATGTTTTTCTCTCTCCTACTAGTGAATGTAATGTTACACACCCTTAGAATGCGCACCACCCCGAGATGTTTTTCAGAAACCTATCCTACATTGCCCCTGCATGTTTCCTGACCTCCACATGCTGACCACCCCGGGGTGTTTTTCTCCATCCTACATTGCCATTCACTGCCTATCCAAATTCAGGCCCTCCGATTCACACCAACCAGTGATGTTTTTCTCACTCCTACTAGTGAATGTAATGTTACACATCCATACAATGCGCACCACTCCGCGATGTTTTTCAGAAATCTATCCTACATTGCCACTGCATGTTCCCTGACCTCAGCATGCTGAGCACCCCGCGGGGCTTCTCTCCATCCTACATTGCCACTTACTGCCTATCCTAATTCAGACCCTCCGATTCACACCACCCCGTGATGTTTTTCTCACTCCTACTAGTGAATGTAATGTTACACACCCATACAATGCGCACACCCCACGATGTATTTCAGAAACCTATCCTAAATTGTCACTACCTGTTCCCTGATCTCCACATGCTGACCACACCGAGGTGCTTTTCTCCATCCTACATTGCCACTCACTTCCTATCCTAATTCAGACCCTCCGATTCACATCACCCCATGATGTTTTTCTCTCTCCTACTAGTGAATGTAATGTTACACACCCTTACAATGCGCACCACCCCGAGATGTTTTTCAGAAACCTATCCTACATTGCCCCTGCATGTTTCCTGACCTCCACATGCTGACCACCCCGGGGTGTTTTTCTCCATCCTACATTGCCATTCACTGCCTATCAAAATTCAGGCCCTCCGATTCACACCATCCAGTGATGTTTTTCTCACTCCTACTAGTGAATTTAATGTTACACACCCATACAATGCGCACCACTCCGCGATGTTTTTCAGAAATCTATCCTACATTGCCACTGCATGTTCCCTGACCTCAGCATGCTGAGCACCCCGCGGGGCTTCTCTCCATCCTACATTGCCACTTACTGCCTATCCTAATTCAGACCCTCCGATTCACACCACCCCGTGATGTTTTTCTCACTCCTACTAGCGAATGTAATGTTACACACCCATAAAATGCGCACCACCCCGCGATGTTTTTCAGAAACCTATCCTACATTGCCACTGCATGTTCCTTGACCTCCCCATGCTGACCACCCCGCGGGGCTTTTCTCCATCCTACATTGCCACTCACTGCCTATTCTAATTCAGACCCTCCGATTCACACCACCCCGTGACGTTTTTCACACTCCGACTAGTGAATGTAATGTTACACACCCATACAATGCGCACACCCCGCGATGTATTTCAGAAACCTATCCTAAATTGTCACTGCCTGTTCCCTGACCTCCACATGCTGACCACACCGCGGTGCTTTTCTCCTTCCTACATTGCCACTTACTGCCTATCCTAATTCCGACCCTCCGATTCACATCACCCCGTGATGTTTTTCACTCTCCTACTAGTGAATGTAATGTTACACACCCTTACAATGCGCACCACCCCGAGATGTTTTTCTGAAACCTATCCTACATTGCCCCTGCATGTCTCCTGACCGCCACATGCTGACCACCCCGCGGTGTTTTTCTCCATCCTACATTGCCATTCACTGCCTACCCTAATTCAGGCCCTCCGATACACACCACCTCGTGATGTTTTTCTCACTCCTACTAGTGAATGTAATGTTACACACCCATACAATGCGCACCACTCCGCGATGTTTTTCAGAAACCTATCCTACATTGCCACTGCATGTTCCCTGAACTCCCCATGTTAACCACCCCGCGGGGCTTTTCTCCATCCTACATTGCCACTCACTGCCTATTCTAATTCAGACCCTCCGATTCACACCACCCCGTGACGTTTTTCACACTCCGACTAGTGAATGTAATGTTACACACCCATACAATGTGCACACCCCGCGATGTATTTCAGAAACCTATCCTAAATTGTCACTGCCTGTTTCCTGACCTCCCTATGCTGACCACCCCGCGGTGCTTTTCTCCATCCTACATTGCCACTCACTGCCTATCCTAATTCAGACCCTCCGATTCACACCACCCTGTCATGTTTTTCTCACTCCTACTAGTGAATGTAATGTTACACACCCATACAATGCGCACCACACCGCGATGTTTTTCAGAAACCTATCCTACATTGCCACTGCATGTTCCCTGACCTCCCCATGCGGACCACCCTGCGGTGCTTTTCTCCATCCTACATTGCCACTCACTGCCTATCCTAATTGACACCCTTTGATTCACACCACCCCGTGATGTTTTTCTTACTCCTACTAGTGAATGTAATGTTACACACCCATACAATGCGCAACACCCCGCGATGTTTTTCAGAAACCTATCCTACATTGCCACTGCATGTTCCCTGACATCACCATGCTGACCACCCCACGGTGCTTTTATCCATCCTAAATTGCCACTCACTCTCTATCCTAATTCAGACCCTCCGATTCAAACCACTCCGTGATGTTTTTCTCACTCCTACTAGTGTATGTAATGTTACACACCCATACAATGCGCACCAACCCATGATGTGTTTCTCACTCCTACTAGTGAATGTAATGTTACACACCCATACAATTCGCACCACCCCGCGAAGTTTTTTAGAAACCTATCCTCCATTGCCACTGCATGTTCCCTGACCTCCTCATGTTAACCACCCCGCGGTGCTTTTCTGCATCATACTTTGCCACTCACTGTCTATCCTAATTCAGACTCTCCGATTCACACCACTCCGTGATGTATTTCTCACTCCTACTAGTGAATGTAATGTTACACACCCATACAATGCTCACCATCCCGCGATGTTTTTCAGAAACCTATCCTACATTGCCACTGCATGTTCCCTGACATCACCATGCTGACCACCCCACGGTGCTTTTATCCATCCTAAATTGCCACTCACTCTCTATCCTAATTCAGACCCTCCGATTCAAACCACTCCGTGATGTTTTTCTCACTCCTGCTAGTGTATGTAATGTTACACACCCATACAATGCGCACCAACCCATGATGTGTTTCTCACTCCTACTAGTGAATGTAATGTTACACACCCATACAATTCGCACCACCCCGCGAAGTTTTTTAGAAACCTATCCTAAATTGCCACTGCATGTTCCCTCACCTCCTCATGTTAACCACCCCGCGGTGCTTTTCTGCATCATACTTTGCCACTCACTGCCTATCCTAATTCAGACTCTCCGATTCACACCACTCCGTGATGTTTATCTCACTCCTACTAGTGAATGTAATGTTACACACCAATACAATGCGCACCACCCTGTGATGTTTTTCTCAATTCCACTAGTGAATGTAATGTTACACACCCATACAATGCGCACCACCTTGCGATGTTTTTCAGAAACCTATCCTACATTGCCACTGTATGTTCCCTGACCTCCCCATGCTGACCACCCCGCAGTGCGTTTCTCCATCCTACTTTGCCACTCACTGCCTATCCTAATTCAGACCATCCGATGCACACCACCCCGTGATGTTTTTCTCACTCCTACTAGTGAATGTAATGTTACACACCCATACAATGCGCACCAACCCGCGATGATTTTCAGAAACCTATCCTACATTGCCACTGCATGTTCCCTGACTTACCCATGCTGACCACCCCGAGGTGCTTTTCTCCATCCTACATTGCCCCTCACTGCTTATCCAAATTAAGACTCTCTGATTCACAACACCCCGTGATGTTATTCTCACTCCTACTTGTGAATGCAATGTTACACACCCATACAATGCGCACCACCCTGTGATGTTTTTCTCACTCCTACTAGGGAATGTAATGTTACACAACCATACAATGCGCACCACCCCGCGATGTTTTTCAGAAACCTATCCTACATTTCCACTGCATGTTCCCTGACCTCCCCGTGCTGACCACTCCGCGGTGCTTTTCTCCAACCTACATTGCCAATCACTGCCTATCCTAATTCAGACCCTCCGATTCACACCACCCCGTGACGAATTCACACTCCTACTAGTGAATGTAATGTTACACACGCATACAATGCGCACACCCCGCGATGTATTTCAGAAACCTATCCTAAATTGTCACTACCTGTTCCCTGATCTCCACATGCTGACCACACCGAGGTGCTTTTCTCCATCCTACATTGCCACTCACTTCCTATCCTAATTCAGCCCCTCCGATTCACATCACCCCATGATGTTTTTCTCTCTCCTACTAGTGAATGTAATGTTACACACCCTTACAATGCGCACCACCCCGAGATGTTTTTCAGAAACCTATCCTACATTGCCCCTGCATGTTTCCTGACCTCCACATGCTGACCACCCCGGGGTGTTTTTCTCCATCCTACATTGCCATTCACTGCCTATCCAAATTCAGGCCCTCCAATTCACACCATCCAGTGATGTTTTTCTCACTCCTACTAGTGAATGTAATGTTACACACCCATACAATGCGCACCACTCCGCGATGTTTTTCAGAAATCTATCCTACATTGCCACTGCATGTTCCCTGACCTCAGCATGCTGAGCACCCCGCGGGGCTTCTCTCCATCCTACATTGCCACTTACTGCCTATCCTAATTCAGACCCTCCGATTCACACCACCCCGTGATGTTTTTCTCACTCCTACTAGCGAATGTAATGTTACACACCCATAAAATGCACACCACCCCGCGATGTTTTTCAGAAACCTATCCTACATTGCCACTGCATGTTCCCTGACCTCCCCATGCTGACCACCCCGCGGGGCTTTTCTCCATCCTCCATTGCCACTCACTACCTATCCTAATTCCAACCCTCCGATTCACACCACCCCGTGATGTTTTTCTCACTCCTACTAGTGAATGTAATGTTACACACCCATACAATGCTCCCCACCCTGCGATGTTTTCCAGAAACCTATCCTACATTGCCACTGCATGTTCCCTGACCTCACCATGCTGACCACCCCGCGGTGCTTTTATCCATCCTAAATTGCCACTCACTGCCTATCCTAATTCAGACCCTCCGATTCACACCACCCCGTGATGTTTTTCTCACTCCTACAAGTGAATTTAATGTTACACACCCATACAATGCGCACCACCCCGCGATATTTTTCAGAAACCTATCCTACATTGCCACTGCATGTTCCTTGACCTCCCCTTGCTGAACACCCCGCAGTGCTTTTCTCCATCCTACATTGCCACTCACTGCCTATCCTAATTCAGACCCTCCGATTCACACCACCCCGTGATGTTTTTCTCACTCCTACTAGTGAATGTAATGTTACACACCCATACAATGCGCACACCGCGCGATGTATTTCAGAAACCTATACTAAATTGTCACTGCATGTTTCCTGACCTCCACATGCTGACAACCATGCGGTGTTTTTCTCCATCCTACATTGCCACTCACTGCCTACCCTAATTCAGGTCCTCTGATACACACCACCTCGTGATGTTTTTCTCTCTCCTACTAGTGAATGTAATGTTACACACCCATACAATGCGCACCACTCCGCGATGTTTTTCAGAAACCTCTCCTATATTGCCACTGCATTTTCTCTGACCTCCCCATGCTGAGAATCCTCGGTGCTTCTCTCCATCCTACATTGCCACTCACTGCCTATCCTAATTCAGACCCTCCCATTCACACCACCCCGTGATGTTTTTCTCACTCCTACTTGTGAATGAAATGTTACACACCCATACAATGCGCACCACCCCACGATGTTTTTCAGAAACCTATCCTACATTGCCACTGCATGTTTCCTGACCTCCCCATGCTGACCACCCCGCGGTGCTTTTCTCCATCCTACATTGCCACTCACTGCCTATCCTAATTCAGACCCTCCGATTCACACCACCCTGTCATGTTTTTCTCACTCCTACTAGTGAATGTAATGTTACACACCCATACAATGCGTACCACACCGCGATGTTTTTCAGAAACCTATCCTACATTGCCACTGCATGTTCCTTCACCTCCCCATACGGACCACCCTCCGGTGCTTTTCTCCATGCTACATTGCCACTCACTGCCTATCCTAATTCACACCCTCCGATTCACACCACCCCGTGATGTTTTTCTTACTCCTACTAGTGAATGTAATGTTACACACCCATACAATGCGCACCACCCCGCGATGTTTTTCAGAAACCTATCCTACATTGCCATTGCATATTCCATGACCTCCCCATGCTGACCACCCCGCAGTGCTTTTCTCCATCCTACATTGCCACTCACTGCCTATCCTATTTAGACCCTCCGATTCACACCACCCTTTATGTTTTTCTCCTCCTACTAGTGAATGTAATGTTACACACCCATACAATGCGCACCACCCCGCGATGTTTTTCAGAAACCTATCCTACATTGCCACTGCATGTTCCCTAACCTCACCATGCTGACCACCCCGCGGTGCTTTTATCCATCCTAAATTGCCACTCACTCTCTATCCTAATTCAGACCCTCCGATTCAAACCACTCCGTGATGTTTTTCTCACTCCTGCTAGTGTATGTAATGTTACACACCCATACAATGCGCACCAACCCATGATGTGTTTCTCACTCCTACTAGTGAATGTAATGTTACACACCCATACAATTCGCACCACCCCGCGAAGTTTTTTAGAAACCTATCCTAAATTGCCACTGCATGTTCCCTGACCTCCTCATGTTAACCACCCCGCGGTGCTTTTCTGCATCATACTTTGCCACTCACTGCCTATCCTAATTCAGACTCTCCGATTCACACCACTCCGTGATGTTTTTCTCACTCCTACTAGTGAATGTAATGTTACACACCAATACAATGCGCACCACCCTGTGATGTTTTTCTCAATTCCACTAGTGAATGTAATGTTACACACCCATACAATGCGC
Source organism: Cavia porcellus (assembly GCF_034190915.1). Taxonomy (NCBI): domain Eukaryota; kingdom Metazoa; phylum Chordata; class Mammalia; order Rodentia; family Caviidae; genus Cavia; species Cavia porcellus. The sequence continues at coordinate 70,179,877 of NW_026947502.1, forward strand.
ACCACCCTGCGATGTTTTTCAGAAACCTATCCTACATTGCCACTGTATGTTCCCTGACCTCCCCATGCTGACCACCCCGCAGTGCGTTTCTCCATCCTACTTTGCCACTCACTGCCTATCCTAATTCAGACCATCCGATGCACACCACCCCGTGATGTTTTTCTCACTCCTACTAGTGAATGTAATGTTACACACCCATACAATGCGCACCACCCTGTGATGTTTTTCTCACTCCTACTAGGGAATGTAATGTTACACAACCATACAATGCGCACCACCCCGCGATGTTTTTCAGAAACCTATCCTACATTGCCACTGCATGTTCCCTGACCTCCCCTTGCTGACCACTCCGCGGTGCTTTTCTCCAACCTACATTGCCAATCACTTCCTATCCTAATTCAGACCCTCCGATTCACACCACCCCGTGACGAATTCACACTCCTACTAGTGAATGTAATGTTACACACCCATACAATGCGCACACCCCGCGATGTATTTCAGAAACCTATCCTAAATTGTCACTACCTGTTCCCTGATCTCCACATGCTGACCACACCGAGGTGCTTTTCTCCATCCTACATTGCCACTCACTTCCTATCCTAATTCAGACCCTCCGATTCACATCACCCCATGATGTTTTTCTCTCTCCTACTAGTGAATGTAATGTTACACACCCTTACAATGCGCACCACCCCGAGATGTTTTTCAGAAACCTATCCTACATTGCCCCTGCATGTTTCCTGACCTCCACATGCTGACCACCCCGGGGTGTTTTTCTCCATCCTACATTGCCATTCACTGCCTATCCAAATTCAGGCCCTCCGATTCACACCATCCAGTGATGTTTTTCTCACTCCTACTAGTGAATGTAATGTTACACACCCATACAATGCGCACCACTCCGCGATGTTTTTCAGAAATCTATCCTACATTGCCACTGCATGTTCCCTGACCTCAGCATGCTGAGCACCCCGCGGGGCTTTTCTCCATCCTCCATTGCCACTCACTACCTATCCTAATTCCAACCCTCCGATTCACACCACCCCGTGATGTTTTTCTCACTCCTACTAGTGAATGTAATGTTACACACCCATACAATGCTCCCCACCCTGCGATGTTTTCCAGAAACCTATCCTACATTGCCACTGCATGTTCCCTGACCTCACCATGCTGACCACCCCGCGGTGCTTTTATCCATCCTAAATTGCCACTCACTGCCTATCCTAATTCAGACCCTCCGATTCACACCACCCCGTGATGTTTTTCTCACTCCTACAAGTGAATATAATGTTACACACCCATGCAATGCGCACCACCCCGCGATATTTTTCAGAAACCTATCCTACATTGCCACTGCATGTTCCTTGACCTCCCCTTGCTGAATACCCCGCAGTGCTTTTCTCCATCCTACATTGCCACTCACTGCCTATCCTAATTCAGACCCTCCGATTCACACCACCCCGTGATGTTTTTCTCACTCCTACTAGTGAATGTAATGTTACACACCCATACAATGCGCACACCGCGCGATGTATTTCAGAAACCTATACTAAATTGTCACTGCATGTTTCCTGACCTCCACATGCTGACAACCATGCGGTGTTTTTCTCCATCCTACATTGCCACTCACTGCCTACCCTAATTCAGGTCCTCTGATACACACCACCTCGTGATGTTTTTCTCTCTCCTACTAGTGAATGTAATGTTACACACCCATACAATGCGCACCACTCCGCGATGTTTTTCAGAAACCTCTCCTATATTGCCACTGCATTTTCTCTGACCTCCCCATGCTGAGAACCCTCGGTGCTTCTCTCCATCCTACATTGCCACTCACTGCCTATCCTAATTCAGACCCTCCCATTCACACCACCCCGTGATGTTTTTCTCACTCCTACTTGTGAATGAAATGTTACACACCCATACAATGCGCACCACCCCACGATGTTTTTCAGAAACCTATCCTACATTGCCACTGCATGTTTCCTGACCTCCCCATGCTGACCACCCCGCGGTGCTTTTCTCCATCCTACATTGCCACTCACTGCCTATGCTAATTCAGACCCTCCGATTCACACCACCCTGTCATGTTTTTCTCACTCCTACTAGTGAATGTAATGTTACACACCCATACAATGCGTACCACACCGCGATGTTTTTCAGAAACCTATCCTACATTGCCACTGCATGTTCCTTCACCTCCCCATGCGGACCACAGTCCGGTGCTTTTCTCCATGCTACATTGCCACTCACTGCCTATCCTAATTCACACCCTCCGATTCACACCACCCCGTGATGTTTTTCTTACTCCTACTAGTGAATGTAATGTTACACACCCATACAATGCGCACCACCCCGCGATGTTTTTCAGAAACCTATCCTACATTGCCATTGCATGTTCCATGACCTCCCCATGCTGACCACCCCGCAGTGCTTTTCTCCATCCTACATTGCCACTCACTGCCTATCCTATTTAGACCCTCCGATTCACACCACCCTTTATGTTTTTCTCCTCCTACTAGTGAATGTAATGTTACACACCCATACAATGCGCACCACCCCGCGATGTTTTTCAGAAACCTATCCTACATTGCCACTGCATGTTCCCTAACCTCACCATGCTGACCACCCCGCGGTGCTTTTATCCATCCTAAATTGCCACTCACTCTCTATGCTAATTCAGACCCTCCGATTCAAACCACCCCGTGATGTTTTTCTCACTCCTACTAGTGAATGTAATGTTACACACCCATACAATGCGCACCAACCCATGATGTGTTTCTCACTCCTACTAGTGAATGAAATGTTACACACCCATACAATTCGCACCACCCCGCGAAGTTTTTCAGAAACCTATCCTACATTGCCACTGCATGTTCCCTGACCTCCTCATGTTAACCACCCCGCGGTGCTTTTCTGCATCCTACATTGCCACTCACTGCCTATCCTAATTCAGACCCTCCGATTCACACCACTCCGTGATGTTTTTCTCACTCCTACTAGTGAATGTAATGTTACACACCAATACAATGCGCATAACCCTGTGATATTTTTCTCAATCCTACTAGTGAATGTAATGTTACACACCCATACAATGCGCACCACCCCGCGATGTTTTTCAGAAACCTCCAACATTGCCACTGTATGTTCCCTGACCTCCCCATGCTGACCACCCCGCAGTGCTTTTCTCCATCTTACATTGCCACTCACTGCCTATCCTAATTCTGACCCTCCGATTCACACCACCCCGTGATGTTTTTCTCACTCCTACTAGTGAATGTAATGTTACACACCATACAATGCGCACCACCCCGCGATGTTTTTCAGAAACCTATCCTACATTGCCACTGCATGTTCCCTGACCTCCCCTTGCTGACCACCCCGCAGTGCTTTTCTCCATCCTACATTGCCACTCACTGCCTATCCTAATTCAGACCCTCCGATTCACACCACCCCGTGATGTTTTTCTCACTCCTACTAGTGAATGTAATGTTACACACCCATACAATGCGCACACCGCGCGATGTATTTCAGAAACCTATACTAAATTGTCACTGCCTGCTCCCTGACCTCCACATGCTGACCAACCCGCGCAGCTTTTCTCCATCCTACATTGCCCCTCACTGCCTATCCTAATTCAGACCCTCAGATTCACACCACCCCATGATGTTTTTCTCTCTCCTACTAGTGAATGTAATGTTACACACCATACAATGCGCACCACCCCGCGATGTTTTTCAGAACCCTATCCTACATTGCCACTGCATGTTCCCTGACTTCCCGATGTTGACCACCACGCGGTGCTTTTCTCCATCCTACATTGCCACTCACTGCCTATCCTAATTCACACCCTCCGATTCACACCACCCCATGATGTTTTTCTTACTCCTACTAGTGAATGTAATGTTACACACCCATACAATGCGCACCACCACGCGATGTTTTTCAGAAACCTATCCTACATTGCCACTGCATGTTCCCTGACATCACCATCCTGACCACCCCGCGGTGCTTTTATCCATCCTAAATTGCCACTCACTCTCTATCCTAATTCAGACCCTCCGATTCGAACCACCCCGTGATGTTTTTCTCACTCCTACTAGTGTATGTAATGTTACACACCCATACAATGCGCACCAACCCGTAATGTGTTTCTCACTCCTACTAGTGAATGTAAAGTTACACACCCATACAATGCGCACCACCCTGCGATGTTTTCCAGAAACCTATCCTACATTGCCACTGCATGTTCCCTGACCTCCCCTTGCTGACCACTCCGCGGTGCTTTTCTCCATCCTACAGTGCCACTCACTGCCTATCCTAATTCAGACCCTCCGATTCACACCACCCCGTGACGTTTTTCAAACTCCGACTAGTGAATGTAATGTTACACACCCATACAATGCGCACACCCCGCGATGTATTTCAGAAACCTATCCTAAATTGTCACTGCCTGTTCCCTGACCTCCACATGCTGACCACACCGCGGTGCTTTTCTCCATCCTACATTGCCACTTACTGCCTATCCTAATTCCGACCCTCCGATTCACATCACCCCGTGATGTTTTTCTCTCTCCTACTAGTGAATGTAATGTTACACACACTTGCAATGCGCAACATCCCGAGATGTTTTTCAGAAACCTATCCTACATTGCCCCTGCATGTCTCCTGACCACCACATGCTGACCACCCCGCGGTGTTTTTCTCCATCCTACATTGCCATTCACTGCCTACCCTAATTCAGGCCCTCCGATACACACCACCTCGTGATGTTTTTCTCACTCCTACTAGTGAATGTAATGTTACACACCCATACAATGCGCACCACTCCGCGATGTTTTTCTGAAACCTATCCTACATTGCCACTGCATGTTTCCTGACCTCCCCATGCTGACCACCCCGCGGTGCTTTTCTCCATCCTACATTGCCACTCACTGCCTATCCTAATTCAGACCCTCCGATTCACACCACCCTGTCATGTTTTTCTCACTCCTACTAGTGAATGTAATGTTACACACACATACAATGCGCACCACCCTGCGATGTTTTCCAGAAACCTATCCTAAATTGTCACTGCCTGTTCCCTGACCTCCTCATGTTAACCACCCTGCGGTGCTTTTCTGCATCATACTTTGCCACTCACTGCCTATCCTAATTCAGACTCTCCGATTCACACCACTCCGTGATGTTTTTCTCACTCCTACTAGTGAATGTAATGTTACACACCAATACAATGCGCACCACCCTGTGATGTTTTTCTCAATTCCACTAGTGAATGTAATGTTACACACCCATACAATGCGCACCACCCCGCGATGTTTTTCAGAAACCTATCCTACATTGCCACTGTATGTTCCCTGACCTCCCCATGCTGACCACCCCGCAGTGCGTTTCTCCATCCTACTTTGCCACTCACTGCCTATCCTAATTCAGACCATCCGATGCACACCACCCCGTGATGTTTTTCTCACTCCTACTAGTGTATGTAATGTTACACACCCATACAATGCGCACCAACCCGTAATGTGTTTCTCACTCCTGCTAGTGAATGTAAAGTTACACACCCATACAATGCGCACCACCCTGCGATGTTTTCCAGAAACCTATCCTACATTGCCACTGCATGTTCCCTGACCTCCCCTTGCTGACCACTCCGCGGTGCTTTTCTCCATCCTACAGTGCCACTCACTGCCTATCCTAATTCAGACACTCCGATTCACACCACCCCGTGACGTTTTTCACACTCCGACTAGTGAATGTAATGTTACACACCCATACAATGCGCACACCCCGCGATGTATTTCAGAAACCTATCCTAAATTGTCACTGCCTGTTCCCTGACCTCCATATGCTGACCACACCGCGGTGCTTTTCTCCATCCTACATTGCCACTTACTGCCTATCCTAATTCCGACCCTCCGATTCACATCACCCCGTGATGTTTTTCTCTCTCCTACTAGTGAATGTAATGTTACACACACTTGCAATGCGCAACATCCCGAGATGTTTTTCAGAAACCTATCCTACATTGCCCCTGCATGTTTCCTGACCACCACATGCTGACCACCCCGCGGTGTTTTTCTCCATCCTACATTGCCATTCACTGCCTACCCTAATTCAGGCCCTCCGATACACACCACCTCGTGATGTTTTTCTCACTCCTACTAGTGAATGTAATGTTACACACCCATACAATGCGCACCACTCCGCGATGTTTTTCTGAAACCTATCCTACATTGCCACTGCATGTTTCCTGACCTCCCCATGCTGACCACCCCGCGGTGCTTTTCTCCATCCTACATTGCCACTCACTGCCTATCCTAATTCATACACTCCGATTTACACCACCCTGTCATGTTTTTCTCACTCCTACTAGTGAATGTAATGTTACACACACATACAATGCGCACCACCCTGCGATGTTTTCCAGAAACCTATCCTAAATTGTCACTGCCTGTTCCCTGACCTCCTCATGTTAACCACCCTGCCGTGCTTTTCTGCATCATACTTTGCCACTCACTGCCTATCCTAATTCAGACTCTCCGATTCACACCACTCCGTGATGTTTTTCTCACTCCTACTAGTGAATGTAATGTTACATACCAATACAATGCGCACCACCCTGTGATGTTTTTCTCAATTCCACTAGTGAATGTAATGTTACACACCCATACAATGCGCACCACCCCGCGATGTTTTTCAGAAACCTATCCTACATTGCCACTGTATGTTCCCTGACCTCCCCATGCTGACCACCCCGCAGAGCGTTTCTCCATCCTACTTTGCCACTCACTGCCTATCCTAATTCAGACCATCCGATGCACACCACCCCGTGATGTTTTTCTCACTCCTACTAGTGAATGTAATGTTACACACCCATACAATGCGCACCAACCCGGAATGATTTTCAGAAACCTATCCTACATTGCCACTGCATGTTCCCTGACTTACCCATGCTGACCACCCCGAGGTGCTTTTCTCCATCCTACATTGCCCCTCACTGCCTATCCAAATTCAGACCCTCTGATTCACAACACCCCGTGATGTTATTCTCACTCCTACTTGTGAATTTAATGTTACACACCCATACAATGCGCACCACCCTGTGATGTTTTTCTCACTCCTACTAGGGAATGTAATGTTACACAACCATACAATGCGCACCACCCAGCGATGTTTTTCAGAAACCTATCCTACATTGCCACTGTATGTTCCCTGACCTCCCCATGCTGACCACCCCGCAGTGCTTTTCTCCATCCTACATTGCCACTCCATGCCTATCTTAATTCAGACCCTCCGGTTCACACCACCCCGTGATGATTTTCTCACTCCTACTAGTGAATGTATAGTTACACACCCATACAATGCGCACCACCCCGCGATGTTTTTCAGAAACCTATCCTACATTGCCACTGCATGTTCCCTGACCTCCCCTTGCTGACCACTCCGCGGTGCTTTTCTCCAACCTACATTGCCAATCACTGCCTATCCTAATTCAGACCCTCCGATTCACACCACCCCGTGACGAATTCACACTCCTACTAGTGAATGTAATGTTACACACCCATACAATGCGCACACCCCGCGATGTATTTCAGAAACCTATCCTAAATTGTCACTACCTGTTCCCTGACCTCCACATGCTGACCACACCGAGGTGCTTTTCTCCATCCTACATTGCCACTCACTTCATATCCTAATTCAGACCCTCCGATTCACATCACCCCATGATGTTTTTCTCTCTCCTACTAGTGAATGTAATGTTACACACCCTTACAATGCGCACCACCCCGAGATGTTTTTCAGAAACCTATCCTACATTGCCCCTGCATGTTTCCTGACCTCCACATGCTGACCACCCCGGGGTGTTTTTCTCCATCCTACATTGCCATTCACTGCCTATCCAAATTCAGGCCCTCCGATTCACACCATCCAGTGATGTTTTTCTCACTCCTACTAGTGAATGTAATGTTACACACCCATACAATGCGCACCACTCCGCGATGTTTTTCAGAAATCTATCCTACATTGCCACTGCATGTTCCCTGACCTCAGCATGCTGAGCACCCCGCGGGGCTTCTCTCCATCCTACATTGCCACTTACTGCCTATCCTAATTCAGACCCTCCGATTCACACCACCCCGTGATTTTTTCTCACTCCTACTAGCGAATGTAATGTTACACACCCATACAATGCGCACCACCCCGCGATGTTTTTCAGAAACCTATCCTACATTGCCACTGCATGTTCCCTGACCTCCCCTTGCTGACCACTCCGCGGTGCTTTTCTCCAACCTACATTGCCAATCACTGCCTATCCTAATTCAGACCCTCCGATTCACACCACCCCGTGCCGAATTCACACTCCTACTAGTGAATGTAATGTTACACACCCATACAATGCGCACACCCCGCGATGTATTTCAGAAACCTATCCTAAATTGTCACTACCTGTTCCCTGACCTCCATATGCTGACCACACCGAGGTGCTTTTCTCCATCCTACATTGCCACTCACTTCATATCCTAATTCAGACCCTCCGAATCACATCACCCCATGATGTTTTTCTCTCTCCTACTAGTGAATGTAATGTTACACACCCTTACAATGCGCACCACCCCGAGATGTTTTTCAGAAACCTATCCTACATTGCCCCTGCAGGTTTCCTGACCTCCACATGCTGACCACCCCGGGGTGTTTTTCTCCATCCTACATTGCCATTCACTGCCTTTCCAAATTCAGGCCCTCCGATTCACACCATCCAGTGATGTTTTTCTCACTCCTACTAGTGAATGTAATGTTACACACCCATACAATGCGCACCACTCCGCGATGTTTTTCAGAAACCTATCCTACATTGCCACTGCATGTTCCCTGACATCCCCATGCTGACCACCCCGCGGGGCTTTTCTCCATCCTACATTGCCACTCACTGCCTATCCTAATTCCAACCCTCCGATTCACACCACCCCGTGATGTTTTTCTCACTCCTACTAGTGAATGTAATGTTACACACCCATACAATGCTCCCCACCCTGCGATGTTTTCCAGAAACCTATCCTACATTGACACTGCATGTTCCCTGACCTCACCATGCTGACCACCCCGCGGTGCTTTTATCCATCCTAAATTGCCACTCACTGCCTATCCTAATTCAGACCCTCCGATTCACACCACCCCGTGATGTTTTTCTCACTCCTACAAGTGAATGTAATGTTACACACCCATACAATGCGCACCACCCCGCGATGTTTTTCAGAAACCTATCCTACATTGCCACTGCATGTTCCTTGACCTCCCCTTGCTGAACACCCCGCAGTGCTTTTCTCCATCCTACATTGCCACTCACTCCCTATCCTAATTCAGACCCTCCGATTCACACCACCCCGTGATGTTTTTCTCACTCCTACTAGTGAATGTAATGTTACACACCCATACAATGCGCACACCGCGCGATGTATTTCAGAAACCTATACTAAATTGTCACTGCATGTTTCCTGACCTCCACATGCTGACAACCATGCGGTGTTTTTCTCCATCCTACATTGCCACTCACTGCCTACCCTAATTCAGGTCCTCTGATACACACCACCTCGTGATGTTTTTCTCTCTCCTACTAGTGAATGTAATGTTACACACCCATACAATGCGCACCACTCCGCGATGTTTTTCAGAAACCTCTCCTATATTGCCACTGCATTTTCTCTGACCTCCCCATGCTGAGAACCATCGGTGCTTCTCTCCATCCTACATTGCCACTCACTGCCTATCCTAATTCAGACCCTCCCATTCACACCACCAGGTGATGTTTTTCTCACTCCTACTTGTGAATGAAATGTTACACACCCATACAATGCGCACCACCCCACGATGTTTTTCAGAAACCTATCCTACATTGCCACTGCATGTTTCCTGACCTCCCCATGCTGACCACCCCGCGGTGCTTTTCTCCATCCTACATTGCCACTCACTGCCTATCCTAATTCAGACCCTCCGATTCACACCACCCTGTCATGTTTTTCTCACTCCTACTAGTGAATGTAATGTTACACACCCATACAATGCGCACCACACCGCGATGTTTTTCAGAAACCTATCCTACATTGCCACTGCATGTTCCTTCACCTCCCCATGCGGACCACCCTCCGGTGCTTTTCTCCATGCTACATTGCCACTCACTGCCTATCCTAATTCCAACCCTCCGATTCACACCACCCCGTGATGTTTTTCTCACTCCTACAAGTGAATGTAATGTTACACACCCATACAATGCGCACCACCCCGCGATGTTTTTCAGAAACCTATCCTACATTGCCACTGCATGTTCCCTGACCTCCCCTTGCTGACCACCACGCAGTGCTTTTCTCCATCCTACATTGCCACTCACTGCCTGTCCTAATTCAGACCCTCCGATTCACACCACCCCGTGATGTTTTTCTCACTCCTACTAGTGAATGTAATGTTACACACCCATACAATGCACACACTGCGCGATGTATTTCAGAAACCTATACTAAATTGTCACTGCCTGCTCCCTGACCTCCACATGCTGACCAACCCGCGCAGCTTTTCTCCATCCTACATTGCCCCTCACTGCCTATCCTAATTCAGACCCACAGATTCACACCACCCCGTGATGTTTTTCTCTCTCCTACTAGTGAATGTAATGTTACACACCATACAATGCGCACCACCCCGCGATGTTTTTCAGAACACTATCCTACATTGCCACTGCATGTTCCCTGACTTCCCGATGTTGACCACCCCGCGGTGCTTTTCTCCATCCTACATTGCCACTCACTGCCTATCCTAATTCACACCCTCCGATTCACACCACCCCATGATGTTTTTCTTACTCCTACTAGTGAATGTAATGTTACACACCCATACAATGCGCACCACCACGCGATGTTTTTCAGAAACCTATCCTACATTGCCACTGCATGTTTCCTGACCTCCCCATGCTGACCACCCCGCAGTGCTTTTCTCCATCCTACATTGCCACTCACTGCCTATCCTAATTCAGACCCTCCGATTCACACCACTCCATGATGTTTTTCTCACTCCTACTAGTGAATGTAATGTTACACACCAATAAAATGCGCACCAACCCGTGATGTGTTTCTCACTCCTACTAGTGAATGTAATGTTACACACCCATACAATTCGCACCACCCCGCGAAGTTTTTTAGAAACCTATCCTACATTGCCACTGGATGTTCCCTGAACTCCTCATGTTAACCACCCCGCGGTGCTTTTCTGCATCCTACTTTGCCACTCACTGCCTATCCTAATTCAGTCCCTCTGATTCACACCACTCCATGATGTTTTTCTCACTCCTACTAGTGAATGTAATGTTACACACCAATAAAATGCGCACCACCCTGTGATGTTTTTCTCAATCCTACTAGTGAATGTAATGTTACACACCCATACAATGCGCACCACCCCGCGATGTTTTTCAGAAACCTATCCTACATTGCCACTGTATGTTCCCTGAACTCCCCATGCTGAGCACCCCGCAGTGCGTTTCTCCATCCTACATTGCCACTCACTGCCTATCCTAATTCAGACCATCCAATGCACACCACCCCGTGATGTTTTTCTCACTCCTACTAGTGAATGTAATGTTACACACCCATACAATGCGCACCAACCCGGGATGATTTTCAGAAACCTATCCTACATTGCCACTGCATGTTCCCTGACTTACCCATGCTGACCACCCCGAGGTGCTTTTCTCCATCCTACATTGCCTCTCACTGCCTATCCAAATTCAGACCCTCTGATTCACAACACCCCGTGATGTTTTTCTCACTCCTACTAGTGAATGTAATGTTACACACCCATACAATGCGCACCACCCTGTTTTGTTTTTCTCACTCCTACTAGGGAATGTAATGTTACACAACCATACAATGCGCACCACCCAGCGATGTTTTTCTGAAACCTATCCTACATTGCCACTGTATGTTCCCTGACCTCCCCAAGCTGACCACCCCGCAGTGCTTTTCTCCATCCTACATTGCCACTGCATGTTCCTTCACCTCCCCATGCGGACCACCCTGCGGTGCTTTTCTCCATGCTACAATGCCACTCACTGCCTATCCTAATTCACACCCTCCGATTCACACCACCCCGTGATCTTTTTCTTACTCCTACTAGTGAATGTAATGTTACACACCCATACAATGCGCACCACCCCGCGATGTTTTTCAGAAACCTATCCTACATTGCCATTGCATGTTCCATGACCTCCCCATGGTGACCATCCCGCATTGCTTTTCTCCATCCTACATTGCCACTCACTGCCTATCCTATTTATACCCTCCAATTCACACCACCCTTTATGTTTTCTCCTCCTACTAGTGAATGTAATGTTACAAACCCATACAATGCGCACCACCCTGCGATGTTTTTCAGATACCTATCCTACATTGCCACTGTATATTCCCTGAACTCCACATGCTGACCACCCCGCAGTGCGTTTCTCCATCCTACATTGCCACTCACTGCCTATCCTAATTCAGACCATCCGATGCACACCACCCCGTGATGTTTTTCTCACTCCTACTAGCGAATGTAATGTTACACACCCATAAAATGCGCACCACCCCGCGATGTTTTTCAGAAACCTATCCTACATAGCCACTGCATGTTCCCTGACCTCCCCATGCTGACCACCCCGCGGGGCTTTTCTCCATCCTACATTGCCACTCACTGCCTATTCTAATTCCAACCCTCCGATTCACACCACCCCGTGATGTTTTTCTCACTCCTACTAGTGAATGTAATGTTACACACCCATACAATGCTCCCCACCCCGCGATGTTTTTCAGAAACCTATCCTACATTGCCACTGCATGTTCCCTGACCTCACCATGCTGACCACCCCGCGGTGCTTTTATCCATCCTAAATTGCCACTCACTGCCTATCCTAATTCAGACCCTCCGATTCACACCACCCCGTTATGTTTTTCTCACTCCTACAAGTGAATGTAATGTTACACACACATACAATGCGCACCATCCCGTGATGTTTTTCAGAAACCAATCCTACATTGCCACTGCATGTTCCTTGACCTCCCCTTGCTGAACACCCCGCAGTGCTTTTCTCCATCCTACATTGCCACTCACTGCCTATCCTAATTCAGACCCTCCGATTCTCACCACCCCGTGATGTTTTTCTCACTCCTACTAGTGAATGTAATGTTACACACCCATACAATGCGCACACCGCGCGATGTATTTCAGAAACCTATACTAAATTGTCACTGCATGTTTCCTGACCTCCACATGCTGACAACCATGCGGTGTTTTTCTCCATCCTAAATTGCCACTCACTCTCTATCCTAATTCAGACCCTCCGATTCAAACCACCCCGTGATGTTTTTCTCACTCCTACTAGTGTATGTAATGTTACACACCCATACAATGCGCACCAACCCGTGATGTGTTTCTCACTCCTAGTAGTGAATGAAATGTTACACACCCATACAATTCGCACCACCCCACGAAGTTTTTCAGAAACCTATGCTACATTGCCACTGCATGTTCCCTGACCTCCTCATGTTAACCACCCCGCGGTGCTTTTCTGCACCCTACATTGCCACTCACTGCCTATCCTAATTCAGACCCTCCGTTTCACACCACTCCGTGATGTTTTTCTCACTCCTACTAGTGAATGTAATGTTACACACCAATACAATGCGCATAACCCTGTGATATTTTTCTCAATCCTACTAGTGAATGTAATGTTACACACCCATACAATGCGCACCACCCCGCGATGTTTTTCAGAAACCTATCCTACATTGCCACTGTATGTTCTCTGACCTCCCCATGCTGACCACCCCGCAGTGCTTTTCTCCATCTTACATTGCCACTCACTGCCTATCCTAATTCAGACCCTCCGATTCACACCACCCCATGATGTTTTTCTCACTCCTACTAGTGAATGTAATGTTACAAACCCATACAATGCGCAAACTGCGCGATGTATTTCAGAAACCTATACTAAATTGTCACTGCCTGCTCCCTGACCTCCACATGCTGACCAACCCGCGCAGCTTTTCTCCATCCTACATTGCCCCTCACTGCCTATCCAAATTCAGACCCTCAGATTCACACCACCCCGTGATGTTTTTCTCTCTCCTACTAGTGAATGTAATGTTACACACCATACAATGCGCACCACCCCGCGATGTTTTTCAGAAACCTATCCTACATTGCCATTGCATGTTCCATGACCTCCCCATGCTGACCACCCCGCAGTGCTTTTCTCCATCCTACATTGCCACTCACTGCCTATCCTATTTAGACCCTCCGATTCACACCACCCTTTATGTTTTTCTCCTCCTACTAGTGAATGTAATGTTACACACCCATACAATGCGCACCAACCCATGATGTGTTTCTCACTCCTACTAGTGAATTAAATGTTACACACCCATACAATTCGCACCACCCCGCGAAGTTTTTCAGAAACCTATCCTACATTGCCACTGCATGTTCCCTGACCTCCTCATGTTAACCACCCCGCGGTGCTTTTCTGCATCCTACATTGCCACTCACTGCCTATCCTAAATCAGACCCTCCGATTCACACCACTCCGTGATGTTTTTCTCACTCCTACTAGTGAATGTAATGTTACACACCAATACAATGCGCATAACCCTGTGATATTTTTCTCAGTCCTACTAGTGAATGTAATGTTACACACCCATACAATGCGCACCACCCCGCGATGTTTTTCAGAAACCTATCCTACATTGCCACTGTATGTTCCCTGACCTCCCCATGCTGACCACCCCGCAGTGCTTTTCTCCATCTTACATTGCCACTCACTGCCTATCCTAATTCAGACCCTCCGATTCACACCACCCCGTGATGTTTTCTCACTCCTACTAGTGAATGTAATGTTACACACCATACAATGCGCACCACCCCGCGATGTTTTTCAGAAACCTATCCTACATTGCCACTGCATGTTCCCTGACCTCCCCTTGCTGACCACCCCACAGTGCTTTTCTCCATCCTACATTGCCACTCACTGCCTGTCCTAATTCAGACCCTCCGATTCACACCACCCCGTGATGTTTTTCTCACTCCTACTAGTGAATGTAATGTTACACACCCATACAATGCACACACTGCGCGATGTATTTCAGAAACCTATACTAAATTGTCACTGCCTGCTCCCTGACCTCCACATGCTGACCAACCCGCGCAGCTTTTCTCCATCCTACATTGCCCCTCACTGCATATCCTAATTCAGACCCACAGATTCACACCACCCCGTGATGTTTTTCTCTCTCCTACTAGTGAATGTATTGTTACACACCATACAATGCGCACCACCCCGCGATGTTTTTCAGAACCCTATCCTACATTGCCACTGCATGTTCCCTGACTTCCCGATGTTGACCACCCCGCGGTGCTTTTATCCATCCTAAATTGCCACTCACTCTCTATCCTAATTCAGACCCTCCGATTCAAACCACCCCGTGATGTTTTTCTCACTCCTACTAGTGTATGTAATGTTACACACCCATACAATGCGCACCAACCCGTGATGTGTTTCTCACTCCTACTAGTGAATGTAATGTTACACACCCATACAATTCGCACCACCCCGCGAAGTTTTTTAGAAACCTATCCTACATTGCCACTGCATGTTCCCTGAACTCCTCATGTTAACCACCCCGCGGTGCTTTTCTGCATCCTACTTTGCCACTCACTGCCTATCCTAATTCAGACCCTCTGATTCACACCACTCCATGATGTTTTTCTCACTCCTACTAGTGAATGTAATGTTACACACCAATAAAATGCGCACCACCCTGTGATGTTTTTCTCAATCCTACTAGTGAATGTAATGTTACACACCCATACAATGCGCACCACCCCGCGATGTTTTTCAGAAACCTATCCTACATTGCCACTGTATGTTCCCTGAACTCCCCATGCTGACCACCCCGCAGTGCGTTTCTCCATCCTACATTGCCACTCACTGCCTATCCTAATTCAGACCATCCGATGCACACCACCCCGTGATGTTTTTCTCACTCCTACTAGTGAATGTAATGTTACACACCCATACAATGCGCACCAACCCGCGATGATTTTCAGAAACCTATCCTACATTGCCACTGCATGTTCCCTGACTTACCCATGCTGACCACCCCGAGGTGCTTTTCTCCATCCTACATTGCCTCTCACTGCCTATCCAAATTCAGACCCTCTGATTCACAACACCCCGTGATGTTTTTCTCACTCCTACTAGTGAATGTAATGTTACACACCCATACAATGCGCACCACCCTGTGATGTTTTTCTCACTCCTACTAGGGAATGTAATGTTACACAACCATACAATGCGCACCACCCAGCGATGTTTTTCAGAAACCTATCCTACATTGCCACTGTATGTTCCCTGACCTCCCCAAGCTGACCACCCCGCAGTGCTTTTCTCCATCCTACATTGCCACTGCATGTTCCTTCACCTCCCCATGCGGACCACCCTGCGGTGCTTTTCTCCATGCTACAATGCCACTCACTGCCTATCCTAATTCACACCCTCCGATTCACACCACCCCGTGATGTTTTTCTTACTCCTACTAGTGAATGTAATGTTACACACCCATACAATGCGCACCACCCCGCGATGTTTTTCAGAAACCTATCCTACATTGCCATTGCATGTTCCATGACCTCCCCATGGTGACCATCCCGCAGTGCTTTTCTCCATCCTACATTGCCACTCACTGCCTATCCTATTTATACCCTCCAATTCACACCACCCTTTATGTTTTCTCCTCCTACTAGTGGATGTAATGTTACACACCCATACAATGCGCACCACCCCGCGATGTTTTTCAGATACCTATCCTACATTGCCACTGTATGTTCCCTGAACTCCCCATGCTGACCACCCCGCAGTGCGTTTCTCCATCCTACATTGCCACTCACTGCCTATCCTAATTCAGACACTCCGATTCACACCACCCCGTGACGTTTTTCTCACTCCTACTAGCGAATGTAATGTTACACACCCATAAAATGCGCACCACCCCGCGATGTTTTTCAGAAACCTATCCTACATTGCCACTGCATGTTCCCTGACCTCCCCATGCTGACCACCCCGCTGGGCTTTTCTCCATCCTACATTGCCACTCACTGCCTATCCTAATTCCAACCCTCCGATTCACACCACCCCGTGATGTTTTTCTCACTCCTACTAGTGAATGTAATGTTACACACCCATACAATGCTCCCCACCCCGCGATGTTTTTCAGAAACCTATCCTACATTGCCACTGCATGTTCCCTGACCTCACCATGCTGACCACCCCGCGGTGCTTTTATCCATCCTAAATTGCCACTCACTGCCTATCCTAATTCAGACCCTCCGATTCACACCACCCCGTTATGTTTTTCTCACTCCTACAAGTGAATGTAATGTTACACACACATACAATGCGCACCACCCCGTGATGTTTTTCAGAAACCTATCCTACATTGCCACTGCATGTTCCCTGAACTCCCCATGCTGACCAACCCACGGTTCTTTTCCCCATCCTACACTGCCACTCACTGCCTATATTAATTCTGACCCTCCGATTCACACCACCCTGTGATGTTTTTCTCACTCCTACTAGTTAATGTAATGTTACACTCCCATACAATGCGCACCAACCCGTGATGTTTTTCTCACTCCTACTAGTGAATGTAATGTTACAAACCCATACAATGCGCACACTGCGCGATGTATTTCAGAAACCTATACTAAATTGTCACTGCCTGCTCCCTGACCTCCACATGCTGACCAACCCGCGCAGCTTTTCTCCATCCTACATTGCCCCTCACTGCCTATCCAAATTCAGACCCTCAGATTCACCCCACCCCGTGATGTTTTTCTCTCTCCTACTAGTGAATGTAATGTTACACACAATACAATGCGCACCACCCCGCGATGTTTTTCAGAACCCTATCCTACATTGCCACTGCATGTTCCCTGACTTCCCGATGTTGACCACCCCGCGGTGCTTTTCTCCATCCTACATTGCCACTCACTGCCTATCCTAATTCACACCCTCCGATTCACACCACCCCATGATGTTTTTCTCACTCCTACTAGTGAATGTAATGTTACACACCCATACAATGCGCACCACCCCGCGATGTTTTTCAGAAACCTATCCTACATTGCCACTGTATGTTCCCTGACCTCCCCATGCTGACCACCCCGCAGTGCTTTTCTCCATCTTACATTGCCACTCACTGCCTATCCTAATTCAGACCCTCCGATTCACACCACCCCGTGATGTTTTCTCACTCCTACTAGTGAATGTAATGTTACACACCATACAATGCGCACCACCCCGCGATGTTTTTCAGAAACCTATCCTACATTGCCACTGCATGTTCCCTGACCTCCCCTTGCTGACCACCCCGCAGTGCTTTTCTCCATCCTACATTGCCACTCACTGCCTGTCCTAATTCAGACCCTCCGATTCACACCACCCCGTGATGTTTTTCTCACTCCTACTAGTGAATGTAATGTTACACACCCATACAATGCACACACTGCGCGATGTATTTCAGAAACCTATACTAAATTGTCACTGCCTGCTCCCTGACCTCCACATGCTGACCAACCCGCGCAGCTTTTCTCCATCCTACATTGCCCCTCACTGCATATCCTAATTCAGACCCACAGATTCACACCACCCCGTGATGTTTTTCTCTCTCCTACTAGTGAATGTAATGTTACACACCATACAATGCGCACCACCCCGCGATGTTTTTCAGAACCCTATCCTACATAGCCACTGCATGTTCCCTGACTTCCCGATGTTGACCACCCCGCGGTGCTTTTATCCATCCTAAATTGCCACTCACTCTCTATCCTAATTCAGACCCTCCGATTCAAACCACCCCGTGATGTTTTTCTCACTCCTACTAGTGTATGTAATGTTACACACCCATACAATGCGCACCAACCCGTGATGTGTTTCTCACTCCTACTAGTGAATGTAATGTTACACACCCATACAATTCGCACCACCCCGCGAAGTTTTTTAGAAACCTATCCTACATTGCCACTGCATGTTCCCTGAACTCCTCATGTTAACCACCCCGCGGTGCTTTTCTGCATCCTACTTTGCCACTCACTGCCTATCCTAATTCAGACCCTCTGATTCACACCACTCCATGATGTTTTTCTCACTCCTACTAGTGAATGTAATGTTACACACCAATAAAATGCGCACCACCCTGTGATGTTTTTCTCAATCCTACTAGTGAATGTAATGTTACACACCCATACAATGCGCACCACCCCGCGATGTTTTTCAGAAACCTATCCTACATTGCCACTGTATGTTCCCTGAACTCCCCATGCTGACCACCCCGCAGTGCGTTTCTCCATCCTACATTGCCACTCACTGCCTATCCTAATTCAGACCATCCGATGCACACCACCCCGTGATGTTTTTCTCACTCCTACTAGTGAATGTAATGTTACACACCCATACAATGCGCACCAACCCGCGATGATTTTCAGAAACCTATCCTACATTGCCACTGCATGTTCCCTGACTTACCCATGCTGACCACCCCGAGGTGCTTTTCTCCATCCTACATTGCCTCTCACTGCCTATCCAAATTCAGACCCTCTGATTCACAACACCCCGTGATGTTTTTCTCACTCCTACTAGTGAATGTAATGTTACACACCCATACAATGCGCACCACCCTGTGATGTTTTTCTCACTCCTACTAGGGAATGTAATGTTACACAACCATACAATGCGCACCACCCAGCGATGTTTTTCAGAAACCTATCCTACATTGCCACTGTATGTTCCCTGACCTCCCCAAGCTGACCACCCCGCAGTGCTTTTCTCCATCCTACATTGCCACTGCATGTTCCTTCACCTCCCCATGCGGACCACCCTGCGGTGCTTTTCTCCATGCTACAATGCCACTCACTGCCTATCCTAATTCACACCCTCCGATTCACACCACCCCGTGATGTTTTTCTTACTCCTACTAGTGAATGTAATGTTACACACCCATACAATGCGCACCACCCCGCGATGTTTTTCAGAAACCTATCCTACATTGCCATTGCATGTTCCATGACCTCCCCATGGTGACCATCCCGCAGTGCTTTTCTCCATCCTACATTGCCACTCACTGCCTATCCTATTTATACCCTCCAATTCACACCACCCTTTATGTTTTCTCCTCCTACTAGTGGATGTAATGTTACACACCCATACAATGCGCACCACCCCGCGATGTTTTTCAGATACCTATCCTACATTGCCACTGTATGTTCCCTGAACTCCCCATGCTGACCACCCCGCAGTGCGTTTCTCCATCCTACATTGCCACTCACTGCCTATCCTAATTTAGACCATCCGATGCACACCACCCCGTGATGTTTTTCTCACTCCTACTAGCGAATGTAATGTTACACACCCATAAAATGCGCACCACCCCGGGATGTTTTTCAGAAACCTATCCTACATTGCCACTGCATGTTCCCTGACCTCCCCATGCTGACCACCCCGCTGGGCTTTTCTCCATCCTACATTGCCACTCACTGCCTATCCTAATTCCAACCCTCCGATTCACACCACCCCGTGATGTTTTTCTCACTCCTACTAGTGAATGTAATGTTACACACCCATACAATGCTCCCCACCCCGCGATGTTTTTCAGAAACCTATCCTACATTGCCACTGCATGTTCCCTGACCTCACCATGCTGACCACCCCGCGGTGCTTTTATCCATCCTAAATTGCCACTCACTGCCTATCCTAATTCAGACCCTCCGATTCACACCACCCCGTTATGTTTTTCTCACTCCTACAAGTGAATGTAATGTTACACACACATACAATGCGCACCACCCCGTGATGTTTTTCAGAAACCTATCCTACATTGCCACTGCATGTTCCCTGAACTCCCCATGCTGACCAACCCACGGTTCTTTTCCCCATCCTGCACTGCCACTCACTGCCTATATTAATTCTGACCCTCCGATTCACACCACCCCGTGATGTTTTTCTCACTCCTACTAGTTAATGTAATGTTACACTCCCATACAATGCGCACCAACCCGTGATGTTTTTCTCACTCCTACTAGTGAATGTAATGTTACAAACCCATACAATGCGCACACTGCGCGATGTATTTCAGAAACCTATACTAAATTGTCACTGCCTGCTCCCTGACCTCCACATGCTGACCAACCCGCGCAGCTTTTCTCCATCCTACATTGCCCCTCACTGCCTATCCAAATTCAGACCCTCAGATTCACACCACCCCGTGATGTTTTTCTCTCTCCTACTAGTGAATGTAATGTTACACACAATACAATGCGCACCACCCCGCGATGTTTTTCAGAACCCTATCCTACATTGCCACTGCATGTTCCCTGACTTCCCGATGTTGACCACCCCGCGGTGCTTTTCTCCATCCTACATTGCCACTCACTGCCTATCCTAATTCACACCCTCCGATTCACACCACCCCATGATGTTTTTCTTACTCCTACTAGTGAATGTAATGTTACACACCCATACAATGCGCACCACCACGCGATGTTTTTCAGAAACCTATCCTACATTGCCACTGCATGTTTCCTGACCTCCTCATGCTGACCACCCCGCGGTGCTTTTCTCCATCCTACATTGCCACTCATTGCCTATCCTAATTCAGACCCTCCGATTCACACCACCCTGTCAGGTTTTTCTCACTCCTACTAGTGAATGTAAAGTTACACACCCATACAATGCGCACCATCCCGCGATGTTTTTCAGAAACCTATCCTACATTGCCACTGCATGTTCTCTGACATCACCATGCTGACCACCCCGCGGTGCTTTTATCCATCCTAAATTGCCACTCACTCTCTATCCTAATTCAGACCCTCCATTCAAACCACCCCGTGATGTTTTTCTCACTCCTACTAGTGTATGTAATGTTACACACCCATACAATGCGCACCAACCCGTGATGTGTTTCTCACTCCTACTAGTGAATGTAATGTTACACACCCATACAATTCGCACCACCCCGCGAAGTTTTTTAGAAACCTATCCTACATTGCCACTGCATGTTCCCTGAACTCCTCATGTTAACCACCCCGCGGTGCTTTTCTGCATCCTACTTTGCCACTCACTGCCTATCCTAATTCAGACCCTCCGATTCACACCACTCCGTGATGTTTTTCTCACTCCTACTAGTGAATTTAATGTTACACACCAATAAAATGCGCACAACCCTGTGATGTTTTTCTCAATCCTACTAGTGAATGTAATGTTACACACCCATACAATGCGCACCACCCCGCGATGTTTTTCAGAAACCTATCCTACATTGCCACTGTATGTTCCCTGAACTCCCCATTCTGACCACCCCGCAGTGCGTTTCTCCATCCTACATTGCCACTCACTGCCTATCCTAATTCAGACCATCCGATGCACACCACCACGTGATGTTTTTCTCACTCCTACTAGCGAATGTAATGTTACAGACCCATAAAATGCGCACCACCCCGCGATGTTTTTCAGAAACCTATCCTACATTGCCACTGCATTTTCCCTGACCTCCCCATGCTGACCACCCCGCGGGGCTTTTCTCCATCCTACATTGCCACTCACTGCCTATCCTAATTCCAACCCTCCGATTCACACCACCCCGTGATGTTTTTCTCACTCCTACTAGTGAATGTAATGTTACACACCCATACAATGCTCTCCACCCCGCGATGTTTTTCAGAAACCTATCCTACATTGCCACTGCATGTTCCCTGACCTCACCATGCTGACCACCCCGCGGTGCTTTTATCCATCCTAAATTGCCACTCACTGCCTATCCTAATTCAGACCCTCCGATTCACACCACCCCGTTATGTTTTTCTCACTCCTACAAGTGAATGTAATGTTACACACACATACAATGCGCACCACCCCGTGATGTTTTTCAGAAACCTATCCTACATTGCCACTGCATGTTCCTTGACCTCCCCTTGCTGAACACCCCGCAGTGCTTTTCTCCATCCTACATTCCCACTCACTGCCTATCCTAATTCAGACCCTCCGATTCTCACCACGCCGTGATGTTTTTCTCACTCCTACTACTGAATGTAATGTTACACACCCATACAATGCGCACACCGCGCGATGTATTTCAGAAACCTATACTAAATTGTCAATGCATGTTTCCAGACCTCCACATGCTGACAACCATGCGGTGTTTTTCTCCATCCTACATTGCCACTCACTGCCTACCCTAATTCAGGTCCTCTGATACACACCACCTCGTGAGGTTTTTCTCATCCTACTTGTGAATGTAATGTTACACACCCATACAATGCGCACCACTCCGCGATGTTTTTCAGAAACCTCTCCTACATTGCCACTGCATTTTCTCTGACATCCCCATGCTGAGACCCCTCGGTGCTTCTCTCCATCCTACATTGCCACTCACTGCATATCCTAATTCAGACCCTCCCATTCACAACACCCCGTGATGTTTTTCTCACTCCTACTTGTGAATGAAATGTTACACACCCATACAATGCGCACCACCCCACGATGTTTTTCAGAAACCTATCCTACATTGCCACTGCATGTTTCCTGAC
This sequence comes from Cavia porcellus, assembly GCF_034190915.1. Lineage (NCBI taxonomy): Eukaryota > Metazoa > Chordata > Mammalia > Rodentia > Caviidae > Cavia > Cavia porcellus. The sequence continues at coordinate 70,203,538 of NW_026947502.1, forward strand.
CTCCCCATGCTGACCACCCCGCGGTGCTTTTCTCCATCCTACATTGCCACTCACTGCCTATCCTAATTCAGACCCTCCGATTCACACCACCCTGTCATGTTTTTCTCACTCCTACTAGTGAATGTAATGTTACACACCCATACAAAGCGCACCACACCGCGATGTTTTTCAGAAACCTATCCTATATTGCCACTGCATGTTCCTTCACCTCCCCATGCAGACCACCCTGCGGTGCTTTTCTCCATCCTACATTGGAACTCACTGCCTATCCTAATTCACACCATCCGATTCACACCACCCCGTGATGTTTTTCTTACTTCTACTAGTGAATGTAATGTTACACACCCATACAATGCGCACCACCCCGCGATGTTTTTCAGAAACCTATCCTACATTGCCATTGCATGTTCCATGACCTCCACATGCTGACCACCCCGCAGTGCTTTTCTCCATCCTACATTGCCACTCACTGCCTATCCTATTTAGACCCTCCGATTAAAACAACCCTTTGTTTTTCTCCTCCTACTAGTGAATGTAATGTTACACACCCATACAATGCGCACCACCCCGCGATGTTTTTCAGAAACCTATCCTACATTGCCACTGCATGTTTCCTGACCTCCACATGCTGACCACCACGTCTAGTTTTTCTCCATCCTACATTGCCACTCAATGCCTATCCTAATTCAGACCCTCCGATTCACACCACCCCGTGATGTTTTTCTCACTCCTACTAGTGAATGTAATTTTACACACCATACAATGCGCACCACCCCGCGATGTTTTTCAGAAACCTATCCTACATTGCCACTGCATGTTCCCTGACCTCCCCTTGCTGACCACCCCGCAGTGCTTTTCTCCATCCTACATTGCCCCTCACTGCCTATCCTAATTCAGAACCTCAGATTCACACCACCCCGTGATGTTTTTCTCTCTCCTACTAGTGAATGTAATGTTACACAACCTTACAATGCGCACCACCCCGAGATGTTTTTCAGAAACCTATCCTACATTGCCACTGCATGTTTCCTGACCTCCACATGCTGACCACCACGTCTAGTTTTTCTCCATCCTACATTGCCACTCACTGCCTATCCTAATTCAGGCCCTCTGATACACACAACCTCGTGATGTTTTTCTCACTCCTACTAGTGAATGTAATGTTACACACCCATACAATGCGAACCACTGCGCGATGTTTTTCAGAAACCTATCCTACATTGCCACTGCATTTTCCCTGACCTCCCCATGCTGAGACCCCGCGGTGCTTCTCTCCATCCTACATTGCCACTCACTGCCTATCCTAATTCAGACTCTCCGATTCACACCACCCCGTGATGTTTTTCTCACTCCTACTTGTGAATGTAATGTTACACACCCATACAATGAGCACCATCCCGCGATGTTTTTCAAAAACCTATCCTACATTGCCACTGCATGTTCCCTGACCTCCACATGCTGACCACCCCGCGGTGCTTTTCTCCATCCTACATTGCCACTCACTGCCTATCCTTTTTAGACCCTCCGATTCACACCACACTTTATGTTTTTCTCCTCCTACTAGTGAATGTAATGTTACACACCCATACAATGCGCACCACCCCGCGATGTCTTTCAGAAACCTATCGTACACTGCCATTGCATGTTCCATGACCTCCCCATGCTGACCACCCCGCAGTGCTTCTCTCCATCCTACATTGCCACTCACTGCCTATCCTAATTCAAACACTCCCATTCACACCACCCCGTGATGTTTTTCTCACTCCTACTAGTGAATGAAATGTTACACACCCATACAATGCGCACCACCCCGCGTTGTTTTTCAGAAACCTATCCTATATTGCCACTGCATGTTTCCTGACCTCCCCATGCTGACCATCCCGCGGTGCTTTTCTCCATCCTACATTGCCACTCACTGCCTATCCTAATTCAGACCCTCCGATTCACACCACCCTGTCATGTTTTTCTCACTCCTACTAGTGAATGTAATGTTACACGCCCATACAATGCGCACCACACCGCGATGTTTTTCAGAAACCTATCCTACATTGCCACTGCATGTTCCCTCACCTCCTCATGCGGACCACCCTGCGGTGCTTTTCTCCATCCTACATTGCCACTCACTGCCTATCTTATTTAGACCCTCCGATTCACACCACCCTTTAAGTTTTTCTCCTCCTACTAGTGAATGTAATGTTACACACCCATACAATGCGCACCAACCCATGATGTGTTTCTCAATCCTACTAGGGAATGTAATGTTACACAGCCATACAATGCGCACCACCCCGCGATGTTTTTCAGAAACCTATCCTACATTGCCACTGTATGTTCCCTGACCTCCCCATGCTGACCACCCCGCAGTGCTTTTCTCCATCCTACATTGCCACTCACTGCCTATCCTAATTCAGACCCTCCGATTCACACCACCCCGTGATGTTTTTCTCACTCCTACTAGTGAAGGTCATGTTACACACCCATACAATGCGCACACTGTGCGATGTATTTCAGAAACCTATACTAAATTGTCACTGCCTGCTCCCTGAACTCCACATGCTGACCAACCCGCGGTGCTTTTCTCCATCCTACATTGCCACTCACTGCCTATCCTAATTCAGACCCTCAGATTCACACCACCCCGTGATGTTTTTCTCTCTCCTACTAGTGAATGTAATGTTACACACCCTTACAATGCGCACCACCCCAAGATGTTTTTCAGAAACCTATCCTACATTGCCACTGCATGTTTCCTGACCTCCACATGCTGACCACCACGCGGAGTTTTTCTCCATCCTACATTGCCACTCACTGCCTATCCTAATTCAGGCCCTCTGATACACACCACCTCGTGATGTTTTTCCGACTCCTACTAGTGAATGTAATGTTACACACCCATACAATGCGCACACCCCGCGATGTATTTCAGAAACCTATCCTAAATTGTCACTGCCTGTTCCCTGACCTCCACATGCTGACCACACCGAGGTGCTTTTCTCCATCCTACATTGCCATTCACTGCCTATCCAAATTCAGGCCCTCCGATTCACACCATCCAGTGATGTTTTTCTCACTCCTACTAGTGAATGTAATGTTACACACCCATACAATGCGCACCACTCCGCGATGTTTTTCAGAAACCTATCCTACATTGCCACTGCGTGTTCCCTGACCTCAGCATTCTGAGCACCCCGCGGGGCTTCTCTCCATCCTACATTGCCACTTACTGCCTATCCTAATTGAGACCCTCCGATTCACACCACCCCGTGATGTTTTTCACACTCCTACTAGCGAATGTAATGTTACACACCCATAAAATGCGCACCACCCCGCGATGTTTTTCAGAAACCTATCCTACATTGCCACTGCATGTTCCCTGACCTCCCCATGCTGACAACCCCGCGGGGCTTTTCTCCATCCTACATTGCCACTCACTACCTATCCTAATTCCAACCCTCCGATTCACACCAACCCGTGATGTTTTTCTCACTCCTACTAGTGAATGTAATGTTACGCTCCCATACAATGCTCCCCACCCCGCGATGTTTTTCCGAAACCTATCCTATATTGCCACTGCATGTTCCCTGACCTCACCATGCTGAACACCCCGCGGTGCTTTTATTTATCCTAAGTTGCCACTCACTGTGTATCCTAATTCAGACCCTCCGATTCAAACCACCCCATGATGTTTTTCTCTCTCCTACTAGTGAATGTAATGTTACACACCCATACAATGCGCACACCGTGCGATGTATTTCAGAAACCTATACTAAATTTTCACTGCATGTTTCCTAACCTCCACATGCTGACAACCACGCGGGGTTTTTCTCCAACCTACATTGCCACTCACTGCCTACCCTAATTCATGCCCTCTGATACACACCACCTCGTGATGTTTTTCTCACTCCTACTAGTGAATGTAATGTTACACACCCATACAATACGCACAACTCCACGATGTTTTTCAGAAACCTCTCCTACATTGCCACTGCATTTTCTCTGACCTCCCCATGCTGAGACCCCGCGGTGCTTCTCTGCATCCTACATTGCCACTCACTGCCTATCCTAATTCAGACCCTCCCATTCACACCACCCCGTGATGTTTTTCTCACTCCTACTTGTGAATGAAATGTCACACACCCATACAATGCGCACCACCCCGCGATGTTTTTCAGAAACCTATCCTACATTGCCACTGCATGTTTCCTGACCTCCCCATGCTGACCACCCCGCGGTGGTTTTCTCCATCCTACATTGCCACTCACTGCCTACCCTAATTCAGGCCCTCCTATTCACACCAACCCGTGATGTTTTTCTCACTCCTACTAGTGAATGTAATGTTACACACCCATACAATGCGCACCACCCCGCGATGTTTTTCAGAACCCTATCCTACATGCCACTGCATGTTCCCGGACTTCCCGATGTTGACCACCACGCGGAGCTTTTCTCCATCCTACATTGCCACTCACTGCCTATCCTAATTCACACCCTCCGATTCACACCACCCCGTGATGTTTTTCTCACTCCTACTAGTGAATGTAATGTTACACACCATACAATGCGCAGCACCCCGCGATGTTTTTCAGAAACCTATCCTACATTGCCACTACATGTTCCCTGACCTCCCCTTGCTGACCACCCCGCAGTGCTTTTCTCCATCCTACATTGCCACTCACTGCCTATCCTAATTCAGTCCCTCCGATTCACACCACCCCGTGATGTTTTTCTCACTCCTACTAGTGAATGTAATGTTACACCCCCATACAGTGTGCACCGCACCGTGATGTTTTTCTCACTCCTACTAGTGAATGTAATGTTACACACCCATACAATGTGCACCACCCCGCGATGTTTTTCAGAAACCTATCCTACATTGCCACTGCATGTTCCCTGACCTCCCCATGCTGACCACCCCGGGGGGCTTTTCTCCATCCTACATTGCCACTCACTGCCTATCCTAATTCAGACCCTCCGATTCACACCACTCTGTGATGTTTTTCTCACTCCTACTACTGTATGTAATGTTACACACCAATACAGTGCGCACCACCCTGTGATGTTTTTCTCACTCCTACTAGTGAATGTAATGTTACCATCCCATACAATGTGCACCGCACCGTGATGTGTTTCTCACTCCTACTAGTTAATGTAATGTTACACACCCATACAATGCGCACCACCCCGCGATATTTTTCAGAAACCTATCCTACATTGCCACTGCATGTTCCCTGACCTCCCCATGCTGACCACCCCACGGTGCTTTTCTACATCCTACATTGCCTCTACCTGCCGATCCTAATTCAGACCCTCCGATTAACACCAGCCCGTGATGTTTTTCTCACTCCTACTTGTGAATGTAATGTTACACACCAATACAGTGCGCACAACCCTGTGATGTTTTTCTCACTCCTACTAGTGAATGTAATGTTACACACCCATACAATGTGCACCGCACCGTGATGTGTTTCTCACTCCTACTAGTGAATGTAATGTTAAACACCCATACAATGCGCACCACACCGCGATGTTTTTCAGAAACCTATCCTACATTGCCACTGCATGTTCCCTGACCTCCCCATGCTGACCACCCCGCGTCCTTTTCTACATCCTACAGTGCCTCTCCCTGCCTATCCTAATTCAGACCCTCCGATTAACACCACCCCGTGATGTTTTTCTCACTCCTACTAGTGAACGTAATGTTACACACCCATACAATGCGCACCACCCCGCGATGTTTTTCAGAAACCTATCCTACATTACCACTGCATGTTCCCTGACCTCCCGATGCTGACCAACCCGCGGTGCTTTTCTCCATCCTACATTGCCACTCACTGCCTATCCTAATTCAGACCCTCCGATTCACACCACCCCGTGATGTTTTTCTCACTCCTACTAGTGAATGTAATGTTACACACCCATACAATACGCGCCACCCCACGATGTTTTTCAGAAACCTATTCTACATTGCCACTGCCTGTTCCCTGACTTCCCCCTGCAGACCACCCCGCGGTGCTTTTCTCCATCCTACATTGCCACTCACTGCCTATCCTAATTCAGACCCTCCGATTCACACCACCCCGTGATGTTTTTCTCACTCCTACTTGTGAATGTAATGTTACACACCAATACAGTGTGCACCATCCTGTGATGTTTTTCTCACTCCTACTAGTGAATGTAATGTTACACACCCATACAATGTGCACCGCACCGTGATGTTTTTCTCACTCCTACTAGTGAACGTAATGTTACACCCCCATACAATGCGCACCACCCCGCGATATTTTTCAGAAACCTATCCTACATTACCACTGCATGTTCCCTGACCTCCCCTTGCTGACCACCCCGCAGTGCTTTTCTCCATCCTACATTGCCCCTCACTGCCTATCCTAATTCAGAACCTCAGATTCACACCACCCCGTGATATTTTTCTCTCTCCTACTAGTGAATGTAATGTTACACAACCTTACAATGCGCACCACCCCGAGATGTTTTTCAGAAACCTATCCTACATTGCCACTGCATGTTTCCTGACCTCCACATGCTGACCACCACGTCTAGTTTTTCTCCATCCTACATTGCCACTCACTGCCTATCCTAATTCAGGCCCTCTGATACACACAACCTCGTGATGTTTTTCTCACTCCTACTAGTGAATGTAATGTTACACACCCATACAATGCGAACCACTGCGCGATGTTTTTCAGAAACCTATCCTACATTGCCACTGCATTTTCCCTGACCTCCCCATGCTGAGACCCCGCGTTGCTTCTCTCCATCCTACATTGCCACTCACTGCCTATCCTAATTCAGACTCTCCGATTCACACCACCCCGTGATGTTTTTCTCACTCCTACTTGTGAATGTAATGTTACACACCCATACAATGAGCACCATCCCGCGATGTTTTTCAAAAACCTATCCTACATGGCCACTGCATGTTCCCTGACCTCCACATGCTGACCACCCCGCGGTGCTTCTCTCCATCCTACATTGCCACTCACTGCCTATCCTAATTCAGACTCTCCGATTCACACCACCCCGTGATGTTTTTCTCACTCCTACTTGTGAATGTAATGTTACACACCCATACAATGCGCACCACCCCACGATGTTTTTCAGAAACCTATCCTACATTGCCACTACATGTTCCCTGACCTCCCCGTGCTGACCACCCCGCAGTGCTTTTCTCCATCCTACATTGCCACTCACTGCCTTTCCTAATTCAGTCCCTCCGATTCACACCACCCCGTGATGTTTTTCTCACTCCTACTAGTGAAGGTCATGTTACACACCCATACAATGCGCACACTGTGCGATGTATTTCAGAAACCTATACTAAATTGTCACTGCCTGCTCCCTGAACTCCACATGCTGACCAACCCGCGGTGCTTTTCTCCATCCTATATTGCCACTCACTGCCTATCCTAATTCAGACCCTCAGATTCACACCACCCCGTGATGTTTTTCTCTCTCCTACTAGTGAATGTAATGTTACACACCCTTACAATGCGCACCACCCCAAGATGTTTTTCAGAAACCTATCCTACATTGCCACTGCATGTTTCCTGACCTCCACATGCTGACCACCACGCGGAGTTTTTCTCCATCCTACATTGCCACTCACTGCCTATCCTAATTCAGGCCCTCTGATACACACCACCTCGTGATGTTTTTCCGACTCCTACTAGTGAATGTAATGTTACACACCCATACAATGCGCACACCCCGCGATGTATTTCAGAAACCTATCCTAAATTGTCACTGCCTGTTCCCTGACCTCCACATGCTGACCACACCGAGGTGCTTTTCTCCATCCTACATTGCCATTCACTGCCTATCCAAATTCAGGCCCTCCGATTCACACCATCCAGTGATGTTTTTCTCACTCCTACTAGTGAATGTAATGTTACACACCCATACAATGCGCACAACTCCGCGATGTTTTTCAGAAACCTATCCTACATTGCCACTGCATGTTCCCTGACCTCAGCATTCTGAGCACCCCGCGGGGCTTCTCTCCATCCTACATTGCCACTTACTGCCTATCCTAATTGAGACCCTCCGATTCACACCACCCCGTGATGTTTTTCACACTCCTACTAGCGAATGTAATGTTACACACCCATAAAATGCGCACCACCCCGCGATGTTTTTCAGAAACCTATCCTACATTGCCACTGCATGTTCCCTGACCTCCCCATGCTGACAACCCCGCGGGGCTTTTCTCCATCCTACATTGCCACTCACTACCTATCCTAATTCCAACCCTCCGATTCACACCAACCCGTGATGTTTTTCTCACTCCTACTAGTGAATGTAATGTTACGCTCCCATACAATGCTCCCCACCCCGCGATGTTTTTCCGAAACCTATCCTATATTGCCACTGCATGTTCCCTGACCTCACCATGCTGAACACCCCGCGGTGCTTTTATTTATCCTAAGTTGCCACTCACTGTGTATCCTAATTCAGACCCTCCGATTCAAACCACCCCATGATGTTTTTCTCTCTCCTACTAGTGAATGTAATGTTACACACCCATACAATGCGCACACCGTGCGATGTATTTCAGAAACCTATACTAAATTTTCACTGCATGTTTCCTAACCTCCACATGCTGACAACCACGCGGGGTTTTTCTCCAACCTACATTGCCACTCACTGCCTACCCTAATTCAGGCCCTCTGATACACACCACCTCGTGATGTTTTTCTCACTCCTACTAGTGAATGTAATGTTACACACCCATACAATACGCACCACTCCACGATGTTTTTCAGAAACCTCTCCTACATTGCCACTGCATTTTCTCTGACCTCCCCATGCTGAGACCCCACGGTGCTTCTCTGCAACCTACATTGCCACTCACTGCCTATCCTAATTCAGACCCTCCCATTCACACCACCCCGTGATGTTTTTCTCACTCCTACTTGTGAATGAAATGTCACACACCCATACAATGCGCACCACCCCGCGATGTTTTTCAGAAACCTATCCTACATTGCCACTGCATGTTCCCTGACCTCCCCATGCTGACCACCCCGCGGTGGTTTTCTCCATCCTACATTGCCACTCACTGCCTACCCTAATTCAGGCCCTCCTATTCACACCAACCCGTGATGTTTTTCTCACTCCTACTAGTGAATGTAATGTTACACACCCATACAATGCGCACCACCCCGCGATGTTTTTCAGAACCCTATCCTACATGCCACTGCATGTTCCCTGACTTCCCGATGTTGACCACCACGCGGTGCTTTTCTCCATCCTACATTGCCACTCACTGCCTATCCTAATTCACACCCTCCGATTCACACCACCCCATGATGTTTTTCTTACTCCTACTAGTGAATGTAATGATACACACCCATACAATGCGCACCACCCCGCGATGTTTTTCAGAAACCTATCCTACATTGCCATTGCATGTTCCATGACCTCCCCATGCTGACCACCCCGCAGTGCTTTTCTCCATCCTACATTGCCACTCACTGCCTATCCTAATTCAGACCCTTCGATTCACACCACCCCGTGATGTTTTTCTCACTCCTACTAGTGAATGTAATGTTACACACCATACAATGCGCAGCACCCCGCGATGTTTTTCAGAAACCTATCCTACATTGCCACTACATGTTCCCTGACCTCCCCTTGCTGACCACCCCGCAGTGCTTTTCTCCATCCTACATTGCCACTCACTGCCTATCCTAATTCAGTCCCTCCGATTCACACCACCCCGTGATGTTTTTCTCACTCCTACTAGTGAATGTAATGTTACACCCCCATACAGTGTGCACCGCACGGTGATGTTTTTCTCACTCCTACTAGTGAATGTAATGTTACACACCCATACAATGCGCACCACCCCGCTATGTTTTTCAGAAACCTATCCTACATTGCCACTGCATGTTCCCTGACCTCCCCATGCTGACCACCCCGGGGGGCTTTTCTCCATCCTACATTGCCACTCACTGCCTATCCTAATTCAGACCCTCCGATTCACACCACTCTGTGATGTTTTTCTCACTCCTACTACTGTATTTAATGTTACACACCAATACAGTGCGCACCACCCTGTGATGTTTTTCTCACTCCTACTAGTGAATGTAATGTTACAATCCCATACAATGTGCACCGCACCGTGATGTGTTTCTCACTCCTACTAGTTAATGTAATGTTACACACCCATACAATGCGCACCACCCCGCTATATTTTTCAGAAACCTATCCTACATTGCCACTGCATGTTCCCTGACCTCCCCATGCTGACCACCCCGCGGTGCTTTTCTACATCCTACATTGCCTCTACCTGCCTATCCTAATTCAGACCCTCCGATTAACACCAGCCCGTGATGTTTTTCTCACTCCTACTTGTGAATGTAATGTTACACACCAATACAGTGCGCACAACCCTGTGATGTTTTTCTCACTCCTACTAGTGAATGTAATGTTACACACCCATACAATGTGCACCGCACCGTGATGTGTTTCTCACTCCTACTAGTGAATGTAATGTTAAACACCCATACAATGGGCACCACACCGCGATGTTTTTCAGAAACCTATCCTACATTGCCACTGCATGTTCCCTGACCTCCCCATGCTGACCACCCCGCGTCCTTTTCTACATCCTACAGTGCCTCTCCCTGCCTATCCTAATTCAGACCCTCCGATTAACACCACCCCGTGATGTTTTTCTCACTCCTACTAGTGAACGTAATGTTACACACCCATACAATGCGCACCACCCCGCGATGTTTTTCAGAAACCTATCCTACATTACCACTGCATGTTCCCTGACCTCCCGATGCTGACCAAACCGCGGTGCTTTTCTCCATCCTACATTGCCACTCACTGCCTATCCTAATTCAGACCCTCCGATTCACACCACCCCGTGATGTTTTTCTCACTCCTACTAGTGAATGTAATGTTACACACCCATACAATACGCACCACCCCACGATGTTTTTCAGAAACCTATTCTACATTGCCACTGCCTGTTCCCTGACTTCCCCCTGCAGACCACCCCGCGGTGCTTTTCTCCATCCTACATTGCCACTCACTGCCTATCCTAATTCAGACCCTCCGATTCACACCACCCCGTGATGTTTTTCTCACTCCTACTTGTGAATGTAATGTTACACACCAATACAGTGTGCACCATCCTGTGATGTTTTTCTCACTCCTACTAGTGAATGTAATGTTACACACCCATACAATGTGCACCGCACCGTGATGTTTTTCTCACTCCTACTAGTGAACGTAATGTTACACCCCCATACAATGCGCACCACCCCGCGATATTTTTCAGAAACCTATCCTACATTACCACTGCATGTTCCCTGACCTCCCCTTGCTGACCACCCCGCAGTGCTTTTCTCCATCCTACATTGCCCCTCACTGCCTATCCTAATTCAGAACCTCAGATTCACACCACCCCGTGATGTTTTTCTCTCTCCTACTAGTGAATGTAATGTTACACAACCTTACAATGCGCACCACCCCGAGATGTTTTTCAGAAACCTATCCTACATTGCCACTGCATGTTTTCTGACCTCCACATGCTGACCACCACGTCTAGTTTTTCTCCATCCTACATTGCCACTCACTGCCTATCCTAATTCACACACGACGATTCACACAACCCCGTGATGTTTTTCTCACTGCTACTAGTGAATGTAATGTTACACACCAATACAATGCGCACCACCCCGCGATGTTTTTCAGAAACCTATCCTACATTGCCACTGCATGTTCCCTGACCTCCCCGTGCTGACCACCCCGCGGTGCTTTTCTCAATCCTACATTGCCACTCACTGCCTATCCTAATTCAGACCCCCCGATTCACACCACCCCGTGATGTTTTTCTCACTTGTCACTCCTACTAGTGAATGTAGTGTTACACACCCATACAATGCGCACCACCCCAGGATGTTTTTCAGAAACCTATTCTACATTACCACTGCATGTTCTCTGACCTCCCCATGATGACCAACCCGTGGTGTTTTCTCCATCCTACATTGCCACTCACTGCCTATCCTAATTCAGACCATCCGATTCACACCACCCCGTGATGTTTTTCTCACTCCGCATAGTCAATGTAATCTTAAACACCCATACAATGCGCACAACCCCGCGATGTTTTTCAGAAACCTATCCTACATTGCCACTGCATGTTCCCTGAACTCCCCATGCTGACCACCCCGCGGTGCTTTTCTCCATCCTACATTGCCTCTCACTGCCTATCCTATTCTGAACCTCCGATTCACACCACCCCGTGATGTTTTTCTCACTCATACTAGTAAATGTAATGTTACACACCCATACAATGCGCACCACCCCGCGATGTTTTTCAGAAACCTATCTTACATAGCCAATACATGTTCCCTGACCTCCCCCTGCTGACCACCCCGCGGTGCTTTTCTCAATCCTACATTACCACTCACTGCCTATCCTAATTCAGACCCTCCAATTCACACCACCCCGTTATGTTTTTCTCACTCCTACTGGTGAATGTAATGTTACACACCAATACAATGCGCACCACCTCAGGATGTTTTTCAGAAACCTATTCTACATTACCACTGCATGTTCCCTGACCTCCCCATCCTGACCACCCCGCAGTGCTTTTCTCCATCCTACATTGCCACTCACTGCCTATCCTAATTCAGACCCTCCGATTCACACCACTCCGTGATGTTTTTCTCACTCCTACTAGTGAATGTAATGTTACACACCAATACAGTGCGCACCACCCTGTGATGTTTTTCTCACTCCTACTAGTGAATGTAATATTACACACCCATACAATGCGCACCACCCCGCGATGTTTTTCAGAAACCTATCCTACATTGCCACTGCATGTTCCCTGACCTCCCCATACCGACCAACCCGCGGTGCTTTTCTCCATCCTATATTGCCACTCACTGCTTTTCCTAATTCAGACCATCTGATTCACACGACCCCGTGATGTTTTTCTCACTCATACTAGTAAATGTAATGTTACACACCCATACAATGCGCACCACCCCGCGATGTTTTTCAGAAACCTATCTTACATAGCCAATGCATGTTCCCTGACCTCCCCCTGCTGACCACCCCGCGGTGCTTTTCTCAATCCTACATTACCACTCACTGCCTATCCTAATTCAGACCCTCCAATTCACACCACCCCGTTATGTTTTTCTCACTCCTACTGGTGAATGTAATGTTACACACCAATACAATGCGCACCACCTCAGGATGTTTTTCAGAAACCTATTCTACATTACCACTGCATGTTCCCTGACCTCCCCATCCTGACCACCCCGCAGTGCTTTTTTCCATCCTACATTGCCACTCACTGCCTATCCTAATTCAGACCATCCGATTCACACCACCCCGTGATGTTTTTCTCACTCCGCCTAGTGAATGTAGTGTCACACACCCATACAATGCGCACGACCCCGCGATGATTTTCAGAAACCTATCCTACATTGCCACTGCATGTTCCCTGACCTCCCCATGCTGACCACCCCGCGGTGCTTTTCTCCATCCTACATTGCCACTCACTGCCTATCCTATTCAGAACCTCGGATTCACACCACCCCGTGATGTTTTTCTCACTCCTACTAGTGAATGTAATGTTACACACCCATACAATGCACACCAACCCGTGATGTTTTTCTCACTCCTACTAGTGAATGCAATGTTCCACACCCATACAATGCGCACCACCCCGCGATGTTTTTCAGAAACCTATCCTACATTGCCACTGCATGTTCCCTGACCTGCCCATGCTTACCACCCCACGGTGCTTTTCTCCAGCCTACATTGCAACTCACTGCCGATCCTAATTCAGACCCTCCGATTCACACCACCCCGTGAATTTTTTCTCACTCCTACTAGTGAATGTAATGTTACACACCCCTACAATGCGCACTACCCCGAGATGTTTTTCAGAAATCTATCCTACATTGCCAGTGCATGTTTCCTGACCTCCACATGCTGACCACCCCGCGGTGTTGTTCTCCATCCTACATTGCCACTCATTGCCTATCTTTATTCCGACCCTAGGATTCACACCACCCCGTGATGTTTTTCTCACTCTTACTAGTGAATGTAATGTTGCACCCCCATACAATGCGCATCACCCCGCGAAGTTTTTCAGAAACCTATCCTACATTGCCACTACATGTTCCCTGACCTCCCCATGCTGACCACCCCGCGGTGCTTTTCTCCATCCTACATTGCCACTCACTGCCTATCCTAATTCAGACACTCTGATTCACACCACCCCGTGATGTTTTTCTCACTCCTACTAGTGAATGTAATGTTATACACCCATACAATGCGCACCACCCCGCGATGTTTTTCAGAAACCTATCCTACATTGCCACTACATCTTCCCTGACCTCACCATGCTGACCACCCCGGGGTGATTTTCTCCATCCTACATTGCAACTCACTGCCGATCCTAATTCAGACCCTCCGATTTAAACCACCCCGTGATGTTTTTCTCACTCCTACTAGTGAATGTAATGTTACACACCCATACAATGTGCACCACACCGTGATGTGTTTCTCACTCCTACTAGGAATGTAATGTTACACACCCATACAATGCGCACCACCCCGCGATGTTTTTCAGAATCCTTTCCTACATTGCAACTGCATGTTCCCTGACCTCACCATGCTGACCACCCCGCGGTGCTTTTCTACATCCTACATTGCCTCTCACTGGCTATCCTAATTCAGACCCTCCGATTAACACAACCCCGTGATGTTTTTCTCACTCCTACTAGTGAATGTAATGTTACACACCCATACAATGCGCACCACCCCGCGATGTTTTTCAGAAACCTATCCTACTTTGCCACTGCATGTTCCCTGACCTCCCCATGCTGACCACAACGCAGTGCTTTTCTCCATCCTACATTGCCACTCTCTGCCTATCCTAATTCAGACCCTCCAATTCACACCACCCTGTGATGTTTTTCTCACTCCTACTAGTGATTGAAATGTTACACACCCATACGATGCGCACCACCCCCCTATGTTTTTCAGAAACCTATCCTACATTGCCACTGCATGTTTCCTGACCTCCCCATGCTGACCACCCCGCGGTGCTTTTCTCCATCCTACATTGCCACTCACTGCCTATCCTAATTCAGACCCTCCGATTCACACCACCCTCTCATGTTTTTCTCACTCCTACTAGTGAATGTAATGTTACACACCCATACAATGCGCACCACACCACGATGTTTTTCAGAAACCTATCCTACATTGCCACTGCATGTTCCCTGACCTCCCCATGCGGACCACCCTGCGGTGCTTTTCTCCATCCTACATTGCCACTCACTGCCTATCCTAATTCACACACTCCGATTCACACCACCCCGTGATGTTTTTCTCACTGCTACTAGTGAATGTAATGTTACACACCAATACAATGCGCACCACCCCGCGATGTTTTTCAGAAACCTATCCTACATTGCCAATGCATGTTCCTTGACCTCCCCATGCTGACCACCACGCGGTGCTTTTCTCCATCCTACATTGCCACTCACTGCCTATCCTAATTCAGACCAACCAGTTCACACCACCCTGTGATGTTTTTCTCACTCCTACTAGTGAATGTAATCTTACACACCCAGACAATGCGCACCACCCCGCGATGTTTTTCAGAAACCTATCCTACATTGCCACTGCATGTTCCCTGACCTCCCCATACCGACCACCCCGCGGTGCTTTTCTCCATCCTACATTGCCACTCACTGCCTATCCTAATTCAGACCCTCCGATTCAAACTACCCCGTGATGTTTTTCTCAATCCTACTCGTGAATGTAATGTTACACACCCATACAATGCGCACCACCCCGTGTTTTGTTTCTCACTCCTACTAGTGAATGTAATGTTACACACCCATACAATGCACACCACCCTGCGATGTTTTTCAGAAACCTATCCTACATTGCCACTGCAAGTTCCCTGACCTCCCCATGCTGACGACACCGCGGTGCTTATCTCCATTCTACATTGCCACTCACTGCCTTTCCTAATTCAGACCCTCCAATTCACACCACCCCGTGATGTTTTTCTCACTCCTACTAGTGAATGTAATGTTACACACCCATACAATGCGCTACCGCCACGCGATGTTTTTCAGAAACTTACCCTACATTGCCTCTGCATGTTCCCTGACCTCCCCATGCTGACCACCCCGCGGTGCTTTTCTCAATCCTACATTGCCACTCACTGCCTATCCTAATTCAGACGCTCCGATTCACACCACCCCGTGATGTTTTTCTCACTACTACTTGTGAATGTAATGTTACACACCCATACAATGGGCACCACCCCGCGATGCTTTGCAGAAACCTATCCTACATTGCCACTACATGTTCCCTTACCTCCCCATGCTGACCACCCCGCTGTGCTTTCTCCATCCTACATTGCCTCTAACTGCCTATCCTAATTCAGACCCTCTGATTCACACCACCCCGGGATGTTTTTCTCACTCCTACTAGTGAAGGTATTGTTACACACCCATACAATGCGCACCACCCCACGATGTTTTTCAGAAACCTATCCTACATTGCCACTGCATGTTGCCTGACCTCCACATACCGACCACCCCGCAGTTCTTTTCTCCATCCTATATTGCCACTCACTGCCTATCCTAATTCAGAACCTATGATTCACACGACCCCGTGATGTTTTTCTCACTCCTACTAGTAAATGTAATGTTACACACCCATACAATGCGCACCACCCCGCGATGTTTTTCAGAAACCTATCCTACATTGCCACTGCATGTTCCCTGACCTCCCCGTGCTGACCACCCCGCGGTGCTTTTCTCAATCCTACATTGCCACTTACTGCCTATTCTAATTCAGACCCCCCGATTCACACCACCCCGTGATGTTTTTCTCACTTGTCACTCCTACTAGTGAATGTAGTGTTACACACCCATACAATGCGCACCACCCCAGGATGTTTTTCAGAAACCTATCCTACATTGCCACTGCATGTTCTCTGACCTCCCCATGATGACCAACCCGTGGTGTTTTCTCCATCCTACATTGCCACTCACTGCCTATCCTAATTCAGACCATCCGATTCACACCACCCCGTGATGTTTTTTTCACTCCGCCTAGTCAATGTAATCTTAAACACCCATACAATGCGCACAACCCCGCGATGTTTTTCAGAAACCTATCCTACATTGCCACTGCATGTTCCCTGAACTCCCCATGCTGACCACCCCGCGGTGCTTTTCTCCATCCTACATTGCCTCTCACTGCCTATCCTATTCTGAACCTCCGATTCACACCACCCCGTGATGTTTTTCTCACTTGTCACTCCTACTAGTGAATGTAATGTTACACACCCATACAATGCGCATCACCCCGCGATGTTTTTCAGAAACCTATCCTAGATTGTCACTGCATATTCCCTGACCTCGACATGCTGGCCATCCCGCGGTGCTTTTCTCCATCCTACATTGCCACTCACTTCCTATCCTAATTCAGACCCTCCGATTCACACCACCCCGTGATGTTTTTCTCACTCCGCCTAGTGAATGTAATGTTACACACCCATAAAATGTGCACCACCCCACGATGTTTTTCAGAAACCTATGCTACATTGCCACTGCATGTTCCCTGACCTCCCCATGCTGACCACCCCGCGGTGCTTTACTCCATCCTACATTGCCACTCACTGCCTATCCTAATTCAGACCCTCCAATTCACACCAACCCGTGATGTTTTTCTCACTCGTACTAGTGAATGTAATGTTACACACACATACAATGTGCACCACCCCGCGATGTTTTTCAGAAACCTATTCTACATTGCATCTGCATGTTCCCTGACCTCCCCATGCTGACCAACACGCGGTGCCTTTCCGCATCCTACATTGCCACTCACTGCCTATCCTAATTCAGACCCTTCGATTCACACCACCCCTTGATGTTTTTCTTACTCCTACTAGTGAATGTAATGTTACACACCCATACAATGCACACCAACCTGTGATGTTTTTCTCACTCCTACTAGTGAATGTAATGTTCCACACCCATACAATGCGCACCACCCCGTGATGTTTTTCAGAAACCTATCCTACATTGCCACTGCATGTCCGTGACATCCCCAAGCTGAACAATCCGCGGTGTTTTCCCCATCCTACATTGCCACTCACTGCCTATCCTAATTCAGACCCTCTGATTCACACCAACCCGTGATGTTTTTCTCACTCCTACTAGTGAATGTATTGTTACACACCCATACAATGCGCACCAAACCACGATGTTTTTCAGAAACCTATCATACATTGTAACTGCACGTTCCCTGACCTCCCCATACCGACCACCCTGCGGTGATTTCTCCATCCTATATTGCCACTCACTGCCTATCCTAATTCAGACACTACAAGTCACACGATCCCGTGATGTTTTTCTCACTCCTGCTAGTAAATGTTATGATACACAACCATACAATGCGCACCACCCAGCGATGTTTTTCAGAAACCTATCCTACATTGCCACTGCATGTTCCCAGACCTCCCCGTGCTGACCACCCCGCGGTGCTTTTCTCAATCCTACATTGCCACTAACTGCCTATCCTAATTCAGACACTCCTATTAACACCACCCCGTGATGTTTTCCTCACTCCTACTAGTGAATGTATTGTTACACACCCATACAATGCGCACCACCCCGTGAGGTTTTTCTCACTCCTACTAGTGAATGTAATGTTACACACCCATACAATGTGCACCGCACCGTGATGTGTTTCTCACTCCAACTAGTGAATGTAATGTTAAACACCCATACAATGCGCACCACCCCGCGATGTTTTTCAGAAACCTATCCTACATTGCCACTGCATATTCCCTGACCTGCCCATGCTGACGACCACGCGGTGCTTTTCTCCATCCTACATTGCCACTCACTGCCTATCCTAATTCAGACCCTGCGATTAACACCACCCCGTGATGTTTTTCTCACTCCTACTTGTGAATGTAATGTTACACACCAATACAGTGCGCACCACCTTATGATGTTTTTCTCACTCCTACTAGTGAATGTAATGTTACACACCCATACAATGCGCACCATCCGGCGATGTTTTTCAGAAACCTATCCTACATTGTCACTGCATGTTCCCTGACCTCGACATGCTGGCCACCCCGCGGTGCTTTTCTCCATCCTACATTGGCACTCACTTCCTATCCTAATTCAGATCCTCTGATTCACACCACCCCGGGATGTTTTTCTCACTCCGCCTAGTGAATGTAATGTTACACACCCATACAATGTGCACCACCCCGCGATGTTTTTCAGAAACCTATCCTACATTGCCACTGCATGTTCCCTGACCTCCCCGTGCTGACCACCCCGCGGTGCTTTTCTCAATCCTACATTGCCACTTACTGCCTATCCTAATTCAGACCCCCCGATTCACACCACCATGTGATGTTTTTCTCACTTGTCACTCCTACTAGTGAATGTAGTGTTACACACCCATACAATGCGCACCACCCCAGGATGTTTTTCAGAAACCTATCCTACATTGCCACTGCATGTTCTCTGACCTCCCCATGATGACCAACCCGTGGTGTTTTCTCCATCCTACATTGCCACTCACTGCCTATCCTAATTCAGACCATCCGATTCACACCACCCCGTGATGTTTTTCTCACTCCGCCTAATCAATGTAATCTTAAACACCCATACAATGCGCACAACCCCGCGATGTTTTTCAGAAACCTATCCTACATTGCCACTGCATGTTCCCTGAACTCCCCATGCTGACCACCCCGCGGTGCTTTTCTCCATCCTACATTGCCTCTCACTGCCTATCCTATTCTGAACCTCCGATTCACACCACCCCGTGATGTTTTTCTCACTTGTCACTCCTACTAGTGAATGTAATGTTACACACCCATACAATGCGCATCACCCCGCGATGTTTTTCAGTAACCTATCCTAGATTGTCACTGCATATTCCCTGACCTCGACATGCTGGCCATCCCGCGGTGCTTTTCTCCATCCTACATTGCCACTCACTTCCTATCCTAATTCAGACCCTCCGATTCACACCACCCCGTGATGGTTTTCTCACTCCGCCTAGTGAATGTAATGTTACACACCCATAAAATGTGCACCACCCCACGATGTTTTTCAGAAACCTATGCTACATTGCCACTGCATGTTCCCTGACCTCCCCATGCTGACCACCCCGCGGTGCTTTACTCCATCCTACATTGCCACTCACTGCCTATCCTAATTCAGACCCTCCAATTCACACCAACCCGTGATGTTTTTCTCACTCCTACTAGTGAATGTAATGTTACACACACATACAATGTGCACCACCCCGCGATGTTTTTCAGAAACCTATTCTACATTGCATCTGCATGTTCCCTGACCTCCCCATGCTGACCAACACGCGGTGCCTTTCCCCATCCTACATTGCCACTCACTGCCTATCCTAATTCAGACCCTCCGATTCACACCACCCCGTGATGTTTTTCTCACTTGTCACTCCTACTAGTGAATGTAATGTTACACACCCATACAATGCGCACAACCCCGCTATGTTTTTCAGAAACCTATCCTACATTGCCACTGCATGTTCCCTGACCTCCCCATGCTGACCACCCCGCATTGCTTTTCTCCATGCTACATTGCCTCTCACTGCCTATCCTATTCAGAAGCTCCGATTCACACCACCCCGTGATGTTTTTCTCACTTGTCACTCCTACTAGTGAATGTAATGTTACACACCCATACAATGCGCATCACCCCGCGATGTTTTTCAGAAACCTATCCTACATTGTCACTGCATGTTCCCTGACTTCGACATGCTGGCCACCCCGCGGTGCTTTTCTCCATCCTACATTGCCACTCACTTCCTATCCTAATTCAGACACTCCGATTCACACCACCCCGTAATGTTTTTCTCACTCCGCCTAGTGAATGTAATGTTACACACCCATACAATGCGCACCACACCACGATGTTTTTCAGAAACCTATCCTACATTGCCACTGCATGTTCCCTGACCTCCCCATACCGACCACCCCGCGGTGCTTTTCTCCATCCTACATTGCCACTCACTGCCTATCTTAATTCAGACCCTCCGATTCAAACTACACCGTGATGTTTTTCTCAATCCTACTCGTGAATGTAATGTTACACACCCATACAATGCGCACCACCCCGTGTTTTGTTTCTCACTCCTACTAGTGAATGTAATGTTACACACCCATACAATGCACACCACCCCGCGATGTTTTTCAGAAACCTATCCTACATTGCCACTGCATGTTCCCTGACCTCCCCATGCTGACGACACCGCGGTGCTTTTCTCCATCCTACATTGCCACTCACTGCCTTTCCTAATTCAGACCCTCCGATTCACACCACCCCGTGATGTTTTTCTCACTCCTACTAGTGAATGTAATGTTACACACCCATACAATGCGCTACCGCCACGCGATGTTTTTCAGAAACTTACCCTACATTGCCTCTGCATGTTCCCTGACCTCCCCATGCTGACCACCCCGCGGTGCTTTTCTCAATCCTACATTGCCACTCACTGCCTATCCTAATTCAGACGCTCCGATTCACACCACCCCGTGATGTTTTTCTCACTACTACTTGTGAATGTAATGTTACACACCCATACAATGGGCACCACCCCGCGATGCTTTGCAGAAACCTATCCTACATTGCCACTACATGTTCCCTTACCTCCCCGTGCTGACCACCCCGCTGTGCTTTCTCCATCCTACATTGCCTCTAACTGCCTATCCTAATTCAGACCCTCTGATTCACACCACCCCGGGATGTTTTTCTCACTCCTACTAGTGAAGGTATTGTTACACACCCATACAATGCGCACCACCCCACGATGTTTTTCAGAAACCTATCCTACATTGCCACTGCATGTTGCCTGACCTCCACATACCGACCACCCCGCAGTTCTTTTCTCCATCCTATATTGCCACTCACTGCCTATCCTAATTCAGAACCTATGATTCACACGACCCCGTGATGTTTTTCTCACTCCTACTAGTGAATGTAATCTTACACACACATACAATGTGCACCACCCCGCGATGTTTTTCAGAAACCTATTGTACATTGCAACTGCATGTTCCCTGACCTCCCCATGCTGACCAACACGCGGTGCTTTTCCCCAACCTACATTGCCACTCACTGCCTATCCTAATTCAGACCCTCCGATTCACACCACCCCGTGATGTTTTTCTCACTCCTACTAGTGAATGTAATGTTACACACCCATACAATGCACACCAACCCGTGATGTTTTTCTCACTCCTACTAGTGAATGTAAGGTTCCACACCCATACAATGCGCACCACCCCGCGATGTTTTTCAGAAACCTATCCTACATTGCCACTGCATGTTCCCTGACCTCCCCATGCTGACCAACCCGCGGTGTTTTCCCCATCCTACATTGCCACTCACTGCCTATCCTAATTCAGACCCTCTGATTCACACCAACCCGTGATGTTTTTCTCACTCCTACTAGTGAATGTAAGGTTCCACACCCATACAATGCGCACCACCCCGCGATGTTTTTCAGAAACCTATCCTACATTGCCACTGCATGTTCCCTGACCTCCCCATGCTGACCAACCCGCGGTGTTTTCCCCATCCTACATTGCCTCTCACTGCCTATCCTATTCAGAACCTCCGATTCACACCACCCCGTGATGTTTTTCTCACTTGTCACTCCTACTAGTGAATGTAATGTTACACACCCATACAATGTGCATCACCCCGCGATGTTTTTCAGAAACCTATCCTACATTGTCACTGCATGTTCCCTGACCTCGACATGCTGGCCACCCCGCGGTGCTTTTCTGCATCCTACATTGCCACTCACTTCCTATCCTAATTCAGACCCTCTGATTCATACCACCCCGTAATGTTTTTCTCACTCCGCCTAGTGAATGTAATGTTACACACGCATAAAATGCGCACCACCCCACGATGTTTTTCAGAAACCTATCCTACATTGCCACTGCACGTTCCCTGACCTCCCCATGCTGACCACCCTGCGGTGCTTTACTCCATCCTACATTGCCACTCACTGCCTATCCTAATTCAGACCCTCCAATTCACACCACCCCGTGATGTTTTTCTCACTCCTACTAGTGAATGTAATGTTACACACACATACAATGTGCACCACCCCGCGATGTTTTTCAGAAACCTATTCTACATTGTCACTGCATGTTCCCTGACCTCCCCATGCTGACCAACACGCGGTGCTTTTCCCCATCCTACATTGCCACTCACTGCCTATCCTAATTCAGACCCTCCGATTCACACCACCCCTTGATGTTTTTCTCACTCCTACTAGTGAATGTAATGTTACACACCCATACAATGCACACCAACCCGTGATGTTTTTCTCACTCCTACTAGTGAATGTAATGTTCCACACCCATACAATGCGCACAACCCCGGGATGTTTTTCAGAAACCTATCCTACATTGCCACTGCATGTTCCCTGACCTCCCCATGCTGACCAACCCGCGGTGTTTTCCCCATCCTACATTGCCACTCACTGCCTATCCTAATTCAGACCCAACGAGTCACACGATACCGTGATGTTTTTCTCTCTCCTGCTATTAAATGTTATGCTACACACCCATACAATGCGCACCACCCAGCGATGTTTTTCAGAAACCTATCCTACATTGCCAATGCATGTTCCCTGACCTCCCCGTGCTGACCACCCCGCGGTGCTTTTCTCAATCCTACATTGCCACTAACTGCCTATCCTAATTCAGACCCTCCGAATAACACCACCCCGTGATGTTTTTCTCACTCCTACTTGTGAATGTAATGTTACACACCAATACAGTGCGCACCACCCTGTGATGTTTTTCTCACTCCTACTAGTGAATGTAATGTTACACACCCATACAATGTGCACTGCACCGTGATGTGTTTCTCACTCCTACTAGTGAATGTAATGTTAAACACCCATACAATGCGCACCACCCCGCGATGTTTTTCAGAAAAATATCCTACATTGCCACTGCATGTTCCCTGACCTCCCCATGCTGACCACCACACGATGCTTTTCTCCATCCTACATTGCCACTCACTGCCTATCCTAATTCAGACCCTCCAATTTACACCACCCTGTGATGTTTTTCTCACTCCTACTAGTGAATGTAATGTTACACACCCATACAATGCGCACCACCCCGCGATGTTTTTCAGAAACCTATCCTACATTGCCACTGCATGTTCCCTGACCTTCCGATGCTTACCAACCCGCGGTGCTTTTCTCCATCCTACATTGCCACTCACTGCCTATCCTAATTCAGACCCTCGGATTCACACCACCCCGTGATGTTTTTCTCACTCCTACTAGTGAATGTAATGTTACACACCCATACAATACGCACCACCCCACGATGTTTTTCAGAAACCTATTCTACATTGCCACTGCATGTTCCCTGACCTCCCCATGCTGACCACCCCGCGGTGCTTTTCTCCATCCTACATTGCCACTCACTGCGTATCCTAATTCAGACCCTCCGATTCACACCACCCCGTGATGTTTTTCTCACTCCTACGTGTGAATGTAATGTTACACACCAATACAGTGTGCACCAACCTGTGATGTTTTTCTCACTCCTACTAGTGAATGTAATGTTACACACCCTTACAATGTGCACCGCACCGTGATGTGTTTCTCACTCCTACTAGTGAATGTAATGTTAAACACCCATACAATGCGCACCACCCCGCGATGTTTTTCAGAAACCTATCCTACATTGCCACTGCATGTTCCCTGACCTCCCAATGCTGTCCACCCCGCGGGGCTTTTCTCCATCCTACATTGCCACTCACTGCCTATCCTAATTCAGACCCTCCGATTCACACCACTCCGTGATGTTTTTCTCACTCCTAAAACTGAATGTAATGTTACACACCAATACAGTGCGCACCACCCTGTGATGTTTTTCTCACTCCTACTAGTGAATGTAATGTTACACACCCATACAATGCGCCCCACCCCGCGATGTTTTTCAGAAACCTATCCTACATTGCCATTGCATGTTCCGTGACCTCCCGATGCTGACCAACCCGCGGTGCTTTTCTCCATCCTACATTGCCACACACTGCCTATCCTAATTGAGACCCTCCGATTCACACCACCCCGTGATGTTTTTCTCACTCCTACTAGTGAATGTAATGTTACACACCCATACAATACGCACCACCCCACGATGTTTTTCAGAAACCTATTCTACATTGCCACTGCATGTTCTCTGACCTCCCCATGCTGACCACCCCGCGGTGCTTTTCTCCATCCTACATTGCCACTCACTGCCTATCCTAATTCAGACCCTCCGATTCACACCACCCCGTGATGTTTTTCTCACTCCTACTTGTGAATGTAATGTTACACACCAATACAGTGTGCACCAACCTGTGATGTTTTTCTCACTCCTACTAGTGAATGTAATGTTACACACCCTTACAATGTGCACCGCACCGTGATGTGTTTCTCACTCCTACTAGTGAATGTAATGTTAAACACCCATACAATGCGCACCACCCCGCGATGTTTTTCAGAAACCTATCCTACATTGCCACTGCATGTTCCCTGACCTCCCCATGCTGACCACCCCGCGGAGCTTTTCTACATCCTACATTGCCTCTCCCTGCCTATCCTAATTCAGACCCTCCGATTAACACCAACTCATGATGTTTTTCTCAATCCTACTTGTGAATGTAATGTTACACACCAATACAGTGCACACAACCCTGTGATGTGTTTCTCACTCCTAGTAGTGAATGTAATGTTAAACACCCATACAATGCGCACCACCCCGCGATGTTTTTCAGAAACCTATCCTACATTGCCACTGCATGTTCCCTGACCTCCCCATGCTGACCACCCCGCGTGCTTTTCAACATCCTACATTGCCTCTCCCTGCCTATCCTAATTCAGACCCTCCGATTAACACCACTCCGTGATGTTTTTCTCACTCCTACTAGTGAACGTAATGTTACACACCGATACAATGCGCACCACCCCGCGATGTTTTTCAGAAACCTATCTTACATTGCCACTGCATGTTCCCTGACCTCCCCGTGCTGACCACCCCGCGGTGCTTTTCTCAATCCTACATTGCCACTAACTGCCTATCCTAATTCAGACCCTCCGATTAACACCACCCCATGATGTTTTTCTCACTCCTACTTGTGAATGTAATGTTACACACCAATACAGTGCGCACCACCTTATGATGTTTTTCTCACTCCTACTAGTGAATGTAATGTTACACACCTATACAATGCGCACCACCCCGCGATGTTTTTAAGAAACCTATCCTGCATTGCCACTGCATGTTCCCTGACCTCCCCCTGCTGACCACCCCGCGGTGCTTTGCTCCATCCTACATTGCCACTCACTGCCTATCCTAATTCAGACCCTCAGATTCAAACCACCCCGTGATGTTTTTCTCAATCCTACTCGTGAATGTAATGTTACACACCCATACAATGCGCACCACCCCATTTTGTGTTTCTGACTCCTACTAGTGAATGTAATGTTACACACCCATACAATGCGAATCACCCCGCGATGTTTTTCAGAAACCTATCCTACATTGTCACTGCATGTTCCCTGACCTCGACATGCTGGCCACCCCGCGGTGCTTTTCTCCATCCTACATGGCCACTCACTTCCTATCCTAATTCAGACCCTCCGATTCACACCACCCCGTGATGTTTTTCTCACTCCGCCTAGTGAATGTAATGTTACACACCCATACAATGCGCACCACCCCACGATGTTTTTCAGAAACCTATCCTACATTGCCACTGCATGTTCCCTGACCTCCCCATGCTGACCACCCCGCGGTGCTTTTCTCCATCCTACATTGCCACTCACTGCCTATCCTAATTCAGACACTCTGATTCACACCACCCCGTGATGTTTTTCTCACTCCTACTAGTGAATGTAATGTTACACACCCATACAATGCGCACCACCCCGCGATGTTTTTCAGAAACCTATCCTACATTGCCACTGCATGTTCCCTAACCTCACCATGCTGACCACCCCGCGGTGATTTTCTCCATCCTACATTGCCACTCACTGCCTATCCTAATTCAGACCCTAGGATTCACACCACCCCGTGATTTTTTCTCACTCCTACTAGTGAATGTAATGTTACACACCCATACAATGCGCATCACCCCGCGATGTTTATCAGAAACCTATCCTACATTGCCACTACATGTTCCCTGACCTCCCCATGCTGACCACCCCGCGGTGCTTTTCTCCATCCTACATTGCCACTCACTGCCTATCCTAATTCAGGCCCTCCGATTCACACCACCCCGTGATGTTTTTCTCACTCCTACTAGTGAATGTAATGTTACACACCCATACAATGCGCACCAACCCGTGATGTTTTCCTCACTCCTACTAGTGAATGTAATGTTACACATCCATACAATTCCCACCGCCCCGCAATGTTTTTCAGAAACCTAACCTACATTGCCAATGCATGTTCCCTGACCTCCCCATGCTGACCACCCCGCGGTGCTTTTCTCCATCCTACATTGCCACTCACTGGCTATCCTAATTCAGACACTCTGATTCATACCACGCCGTGATGTTTTTCTCACTCCTACTAGTGAATGTAATGTTACACACCCATACAATGCGCACCAACCCGCGATGTTTTTCAGAAACCTATCCTACATTGCCACTGCATGTTCCCTGACCTCACCATGCTGACCAGCCCGCGGTGATTTTCTCCATCCTACATTGCCACTCACTGCCTATCCTAATTCAGACCCTCCGATTAAAACCACCCCGTGATGTTTTTCTCACTCGTACTAGTGAATGTAATGTTACACAACCATACAATGTGCACCACACCGTGATGTGTTTCTCACTCCTACTAGTGAATGTAATGTTACACACCCATACAATGCGCACCACCCCGCGATGTTTTTCAAAAACCTATCCTACATTGCCACTGCATTGTTCCCTGACCTCCCCATGCTGACCACCCCGCGGTGCTTTTCTACATCGTACATTGCTCTCACTGCCTATCCTAATTCAGACCCTCCGATTAACACCACCCCGTGATGTTTTTCTCACTCCTACTATTGAATATAATTTTACACACCCATACAATGCGCACCACCCAGGGATGTTTTTCAGAATCCTATCCTACATTGCCACTGCAGGTTCCCTGACATCCCCATGCTGACCACCCCGCGGTGCTTTTCTCAATCCTACATTGACACTCACTGCCTATCCTCATTCAGACCCACCGATTCACACCACCCCGTGATGTTTTTCTCACTCCTACTAGTGAATGTAATGTTACACACCCATACAATGGGCACCACCCCGCGATGCTTTGCAGAAACCTATCCTACATTGCCACTACATGTTCCCTTACCTCCCCATGCTGACCACACCGCTGTGCTTTCTCCATCCTGCATTGCCTCTAACTGCCTATCCTAATTCAGACCCTCCGATTCACACCACCCCGGGATGTTTTTCTCACTCCTACTAGTGAAGGTATTGTTACACACCCATACAATGCGCACCACCCCACGATGTTTTTCAGAAACCTATCCTACATTGCCACTGCATGTTCCCTGACCTCCCCGTGCTGACCCCCCCGCGGTGCTTTTCTCAATCCTACATTGCCACTCACTGCCTATCGTAATTCAGAAACTCCGATTCACACTACCCCGTGATGTTTTTCTCACTCCTAGTTGTGAATGTAATGTTACACACCCATACAATGCGCAACACCCCAGGATGTTTTTCAGAAACCTATTCTACATTACCACTGCATGTTCCCTGACCTCGCCATTCCGAACAACCCGCCGTGCTTTTCTCCATCCTACATTGCCACTCAGTGCCTATCCTAATTCAGACCATCCGATTCACACCACCCTGTGATGTTTTTCTACTCCGCCTAGTGAATGTAATGTTAAACACCCATACAATGCGCACCACCCAGCGATGTTTTTCAGAAACCTATCCGAAATTGCCACTGCATGTTCCCTGACCTCCCCATGCTGACCACCCCGCGGTGCTTTTCTCCTTTCTACATTGCCTCTCACTGCCTATCCCATTCAGAACCTGCGATTCACACCACCCCGTGATGTTTTTCTCACTTGTCACTCGTACTAGTGAATGTAATGTTACACACCCATACAATGCGCATCACCCCGCGAAGTTTTTCAGAAACCTATCCTACATTGTCACTGCATGTTCCCTGACCTCGACATGCTGGCCACCCCGCGGTGCTTTTCTCCATCCTACATTGCCACTCACTTCCTATCCTAATTCAGACCCTCCGATTCACACCAACCCGTGATGTTTTTCTCACTCCGCCTAGTGAATGTAATGTTACACACCCATACAATGCGCACCACCCCACGATGTTTTTCAGAAACCTATCCTACATTGTCACTGCATGTTCCCTGACCTCGACATGCTGGCCACCCCGCGGTGCTTTTCCCCATCCTACATTGCCACTCACTGCCTATCCTAATTCAGACCCTCCGATTCACACCACCCCTTGATGTTTTTCTCACTCCTACTAGTGAATGTAATGTTACACACCCATACAATGCACACCAACCCGTGATGTTTTTCTCACTCCTACTAGTGAATGTAATGTTACACACACATACGATGTGCACCACCCCGCGATGTTTTTCAGAAACCTATTCTACATTGCAACTGCATGTTCCCTGACCTCCCCATGCTGACCAACACGCGGTGCTTTTCCCCATCCTACATTGCCACTCACTGCCTATCCTAATTCAGACCCTCCGATTCACACCATCCCTTGATGTTTTTCTCACTCCTACTAGTGAATGTAATGTTCCACACCCATACAATGCACACCAACCCGTGATGTTTTTCAGAAACCTATCCTACATTGCCACTGCATGTTCCCTGACATCCCCATGATTACCACCCCGCGGTGCTTTTCTCCAGCCTACATTGCCACTCACTGCCTATCCTAATTCAGGCCCTCCGATTCACACCACCCCGTGATGTTTTTCTCACTCCTACTAGTGAATGTAATGTTACAAACCCATACAATGCACACCAACCCGTGATGTTTTTCTCACTCCTACTAGTGAATGTAATGTTCCACACCCATACAATGCGCACCACCCAGCGATGTTTTTCAGAAACCTATCCTACATTGCCACTGCATGTTCCCTGACCTCCCCATGATTACCACCCCGCGGTGCTTTTCTCCAGCCTACATTGCCACTCACTGCCTATCCTAATTCAGGCCCTCCGATTCACACCACCCCGTGATGTTTTTCTCACTCCGTCTAGTGAATGTAATGTTAAACACACATACAATGCGCACCACCCCACGATGTTTTTCAGAAACCTATCCTACATTGCCACTGCATGTTCCCTGACCTCCCCATGCTGACCACCCCGCGGTGCTTTACTCCATCCTACATTGCCATTCACTGCCTATCCTTATTCAGACCCTCCAATTCACACCACCCCGTGATGTTTTTCTCACTCCTACTAGTGAATGTAATGTTACACACACATACGATGTGCACCACCCCGCGATGTTTTTCAGAAACCTATTCTACATTGCAACTGCATGTTCCCTGACCTCCCCATGCTGACCAACACGCGGTGCTTTTCCCCATCCTACATTGCCACTCACTGCCTATCCTAATTCAGACCCTCCGATTCACACCACCCCTTGATGTTTTTCTCACTCGTACTAGTGAATGTAATGTTACACACCCATACAGTGCACACCAACCCGTGATGTTTTTCTCACTCCTACTAGTGAATGTAATGTACCACACCCATACAATGCGCACCACCCCGCGATGTTTTTCAGAAACCTATCCTATATTGCCACTGCATGTTCCATGACCTCCCCATGATTACCACCCTGCGGTGCTTTTCTCCAGCCTACATTGCCACTCACTGACTATCCTAATTCAGGCCCTCCGATTCACACCACCCCTTGATGTTTTTCTCACTCCTACTAGTGAATGTAATGTTACACACCCATACAATGCACACCACCCCGTTATGTTTTTCTCCTCCTACTAGTGAATGTAATGTTACACACCCATACAATGCGCACCACCCCGCGATGTTTTTCAGATACCTATCCTACATTGCCACTGCATGTTCCCTAACCTCACCATGTTGACCACCCCGCGGTGATTTTCTCCATCCTACATTGCCACTCACTACCTATGCTAATTCACACACTAGGATTCACACCACCCCGTGATTTTTTCTCACTTCTACTAGTGAATGTAATGTTTCACACCCATACAATGCGCATCAACCCGCGATGTTTTTCAGAAACCTATCCTACATTGCCACTACATGTTCCCTGACCTCCCCATGCTGACCACCCCGCGGTAGTTTTCTCCATCCTACATTGCCACTCACTGCCTATCCTAATTCACACCCTCCGTTTCACACAACCCCCTGATGTTTTTCTCACTCCTAATAGTGAATGTAATGTTACACACCCAAACAATGCGCACCACCCCGCGATGTTTTTCAGAAACCTATCCTACAATGCCACTGCATGTTCCATGACCTCCCCATGCTGAGCATCCCGCAGTGCTTTTCTCCAACCTACATTGCCACTCACTGCCTATCCTATTTAGACCCTCCGATTAACACCACCCCATGATGTTTTTCTCACTCCTACTAGTGAATGTGATGTAACACACACCCATACAATGCGCACCACCCCGCGATGTTTTTCAGAAACCTATTATACATTGCCACTGCATGTTCCCTGACTTCCCCATGCTGACCACCCCGCGGTGCTTTTCTCGATCCTACATTGCCACTCAATGCCTATCCTAATTCACACCCTCCGATTCACACCACCCCATGATGTTTTTCTTACTCCTACTAATGAATGTAATATTACACACCCATACAATGCGCACCACCCCGCGATGTTTTTCAGAAACCTATCCTCCATTGCCATTGCATGTTCCATGACCTCCCCATGCTGACCACCCCGCAGTGCTTTTCTCCATCCTACATTGCCACTCACTGCCTATCCTATTTAGACCCTCCGATTCACACCACCCTTTATGTTTTTCTCCTCCTACTAGTGAATGTAATGTTACACACCCATACAATGGGCACCACCCCGGGATGTTTTTCAGAAACCTATCCTACTTTGCCACTGCATGTTCCGTGACCTCACCATGCTGACCACCCCGCGGTGCTTTTATCCATCCTGAATTGCCACTCACTGTCTATCCTAATTCAGACACTCCGATTCAAACCACCCCGTGATGTTTTTCTCACTCCTACTACTGAATGTAATATTACACACCCATACAATGCGCACCAACCCATGATGTGTTTCTCACTCCTACTAGTGAATGTAATGTTACACACCCATACAATTCGCACCACCCCGCGAAGTTTTTCAGAAACCTATCCTACATTGCCACTGCATGTTCCCTGACCTCACCATGTTGACCACCCCGCGGTGCTTTTCTGCATCCTACATTGCCACTCACTGCCTATCCTAATTCAGACCCTCCGATTCACACCACCCCTTGATGTTTTTCTCACTCCTACTAGTGAATGTAATGTTACACACCCATACAATGCACACCAACCCGTGATGTTTTTCTCACTCCTACTAGTGAATGTAATGTTACACACACATACGATGTGCACCACCCCGCGATGTTTTTCAGAAACCTATTCTACATTGCAACTGCATGTTCCCTGACCTCCCCATGCTGACCAACACGCGGTGCTTTTCCCCATCCTACATTGCCACTCACTGCCTATCCTAATTCAGACCCTCCAATTCACACCATCCCTTGATGTTTTTCTCACTCCTACTAGTGAATGTAATGTTCCACACCCATACAATGAACTCCAACCCGTGATGTTTTTCAGAAACCTATCCTACATTGCAACTGCATGTTCCCTGACATCCCCATGATTACCACCCCGCGGTGCTTTTCTCCAGCCTACATTGCCACTCACTGCCTATCCTAATTCAGGCCCTCCGATTCACACCACCCCGTGATGTTTTTCTCACTCCGTCTAGTGAATGTAATGTTAAACACACATACAATGCGCACCACCCCACGATGTTTTTCAGAAACCTATCCTACATTGCCACTGCATGTTCCCTGACCTCCCCATGATGACCACCCCGCGGTGCTTTACTCCATCCTACATTGCCATTCCCTGCCTATCCTTATTCAGACCCTCCAATTCACACCACCCCGTGATGTTTTTCTCACTCCTACTAGTGAATGTAATGTTACACACACATACGATGTGCACCACCCCGCGATGTTTTTCAGAAACCTATTCTACATTGCAACTGCATGTTCCCTGACCTCCCCATGCTGACCAACACGCGGTGCTTTTCCCCATCCTACATTGCCACTCACTGCCTATCCTAATTCAGACCCTCCGATTCACACCACCCCTTGATGTTTTTCTCACTCCTACTAGTGAATGTAATGTTACACACCCATACAGTGCACACCAACCCGTGATGTTTTTCTCACTCCTACTAGTGAATGTAATGTACCACACCCATACAATGCGCACCACCCCGCGATGTTTTTCAGAAACCTATCCTATATTGCCACTGCATGTTCCATGACCTCCCCATGATTACCACCCCGCGGTGCTTTTCTCCAGCCTACATTGCCACTCACTGACTATCCTAATTCAGGCCCTCTGATTCACACCACCCCTTGATGTTTTTCTCACTCCTACTAGTGAATGTAATGTTACACACCCATACAATGCACACCACCCCGTGATGTTTTTCTCCCTCCTACTAGTGAATGTAATGTTACACACCCATACAATGCGCACCAACCCGTGATGTTTTTCTCACTCCTACTAGTGAATGTAATGTTACACATCCATACAATTCCCACCACCCCGCAATGTTTTTCAGAAACCTATCCTACATTGCCACTGCATGTTCCCTGACCTCCCCATGCTGACCACCCCGCGGTGCTTTTCTCCATCCTGCATTGCCACTCACTGCCTATCCTAATTCAGACACTCTGATTCACACCACCCCGTGATGTTTTTCTCACTCCTACTAGTGAATGTAATGTTACACACCCATACAATGCGCACCACCCCGCGATGTTTTTCAGATACCTATCCTACATTTCCACTGCATGTTCCCTAACCTCACCATGCTGACCACCCCGCGGTGATTTTCTCCATCCTACATTGCCACTCACTACCTATCCTAATTCACACCCTAGGATTCACACCACCCCGTGATTTTTTCTCACTTCTACTAGTGAATGTAATGTTACACACCCATACAATGCGCATCACCCCGCGATGTTTTTCAGAAACCTATCCTACATTGCCACTACATGTTCCCTGACCTCCCCATGCTGACCACCCCGCGGTAGTTTTCTCCATCCTACATTGCCACTCACTGCCTATCCTAATTCACACCCTCCGTTTCACACAACCCCCTGATGTTTTTCTCACTCCTAATAGTGAATGTAATGTTACACACCCATACAATGCGCACCACCCCGCGATGTTTTTCAGAAACCTATCCTACAATGCCACTGCATGTTCCATGACCTCCCTATGCTGAGCACCCCGCAGTGCTTTTCTCCAACCTACATTGCCACTCACTGCCTATCCTATTTAGACCCTCCGATTAACACCACCCCGTGATGTTTTTCTCACTCCTACTAGTGAATGTGATGTAACACACACCCATACAATGCGCACCACCCCGCGATGTTTTTCAGAAACCTATTATACATTGCCACTGCATGTTCCCTGACTTCCCCATGCTGACCACCCCGCGGTGCTTTTCTCCATCCTACATTGCCACTCAATGCCTATCCTAATTCACACCCTCCGATTCACACCACCCCATGATGTTTTTCTTACTCCTACTAATGAATGTAATATTACACACCCATACAATGCGCACCACCCCGCGATGTTTTTCAGAAACCTATCCTCCATTGCCATTGCATGTTCCATGACCTCCCCATGCTGACCACCCCGCAGTGCTTTTCTCCATCCTACATTGCCACTCACTGCCTATCCTATTTAGACCCTCCGATTCACACCACCCTTTATGTTTTTCTCCTCCTACTAGTGAATGTAATGTTACACACCCATACAATGGGCACCACCCCGGGATGTTTTTCAGAAACCTATCCTACTTTGCCACTGCATGTTCCGTGACCTCACCATGCTGACCACCCCGCGGTGCTTTTATCCATCCTGAATTGCCACTCACTGTCTATCCTAATTCAGACCCTCCGATTCAAACCACCCCGTGATGTTTTTCTCACTACTACTACTGAATGTAATATTACACACCCATACAATGCGCACCAACCCATGATGTGTTTCTCACTCATACTAGTGAATGTAATGTTACACACCCATACAATTCGCACCACCCCGCGAAGTTTTTCAGAAACCTATCCTACATTGCCACTGCATGTTCCCTGACCTCACCATGTTGACCACCCCACGGTGCTTTTCTGCATCCTACATTGCCACTCACGGCCTATCCTAATTCAGACCCTCCGATTCACACCACCCCTTGATGTTTTTCTCACTCCTACTAGTGAATGTAATGTTACACACCCATACAATGCACACCAACCCGTGATGTTTTTCTCACTCCTACTAGTGAATGTAATGTTACACACCCATACAATGGGCACCATCCCGCGATGTTTTTCTAAAACCTATCCTACATTGTCACTGCATGTTCCCTTACCTCCACATGCTGACCACCCCGCGGTGCTGTTCTCCATCCTACATTGCCACTCACTGCATATCCTAATTCAGACCCTCCTATTCACACCAACCCGTGACTTTTTTCTCACTCCTACTAGTGAATGTAATGTTACACACCCATACAAGGCGCACCACCCCGCGATGTTTTTCAGAACCCTATCTAACATTGCAACTGCATGTTCCCTGACTTCCCCATGCTGACCACCCTGCGGTGCTTTTCTCCATCCTACATTGCCACTCACTGCCTATCCTAATTCACACACTCCGATTCAAACCACCCCATGATGTTTTTCTTACTCCTACTAGTGAATGTAATGTTACAAACCCATACAATGCGCACCACCCCGCGATGTTTTTCAGAAACCTATCCTCCATTGCCATTGCATGTTCCATGACCTCCCCATGCTGACCACCCCGCGGTGCTTTTCTCCATCCTACATTGCCACTCACTGCCTATCCTTTTTAGACCCTCCGACTCACACCACCCTTTATGTTTTTCTCCTCCTACTAGTGAATGTAATGTTACACACCCATACAATGTGCACCACCCCGCGATGTTTTTCAGAAACCTATCCTACATTGCCACTGCATGTTCCCTGAAAACCCCATGCTGACCACCCCGCGGTGCTTTTTTCCATCCTACATCGCCACTCACTGCCTATCCTAATTCAGACCCTACGAATCACACCACCCCGTGATGTTTTTCTCACTCCTACTAGTGAATGTAAGGT
Organism: Cavia porcellus; assembly: GCF_034190915.1. Taxonomy (NCBI): domain Eukaryota; kingdom Metazoa; phylum Chordata; class Mammalia; order Rodentia; family Caviidae; genus Cavia; species Cavia porcellus. Next base: position 70,240,137 of record NW_026947502.1, read on the forward strand.
TACACACCCATACAATGCGCACCACCCCGAGATGTTTTTCAGAAACCTATCCTACATTGCCACTTCATTTTCCCTGACCTCCCCATGCTGACCACCCCGCGGTGCTTTTCCCCATCCTACATTGCCACTCACTGCCTATCCTACTTCAGACACTCCGATTCACACCACCCCGTGATGTTTTTCTCACTTCTACTAGTGAATGTAATGTTACACACCCATACAATGCTCACAACCCCGCGATGTTTTTCAGAAACCTATCCTACATGCCACTGCATGTTGTCTGACCTCACCATGCTGACCACCACGCGGTGCTTTTTTCCATCCTAAATTGCCACTCACAGCGTATCCTAATTCAGACCCTCTGATTCAAACCACCCCGTGATGTTTTTCTCACTCCTACTAGTGAATGTAATGTTACCGACCATACAATTCGCACCACCCCATGATGTGTTTCTCACTCCTACTAGTGAATGTAATGTTACACACCCCTACAATGCGCACCATCCCGCGATGTTTTTCAGAAACCTATCCGTCATTGCAACTGCATGTTCCATGACCTCCCCATGCTGACCACCACGCGGTGCTTTTCTCCATCCTACATTGCCTCTCAATGCCTATCCTAAGTCAGACCCTCCTATTCACACCAACCTGTGATGTTTTTCTCAATCCTACTAGTGAATGTAATGTTACACACCCATGCAATGCGCACCACCCCGCGTTGTTTTTCAGAACCCTATCCTACATTGCCACTGCATTTTTCCTGACTTCCCCATGCTGACCACCCCGCAGTGCTTTTCTCCATCCTACATTGCCACTCACTGCCTATCCTAATTCACACCCTCCGATTCACACAACCCCCTGATGTTTTTCTCACTCCTAATAGTGAATGTAATGTTACACACCCATACAATGCGCACCACCCCGCGATGTTTTTCAGAAACCTATCCTACAATGCCACTGCATGTTCCATGACCTCCCCATGCTGAGCACCCCGCAGTGCTTTTCTCCAACCTACATTGCCACTCACTGCCTATCCTATTTAGACCCTCCAATTAACACCACCCCGTTATGTTTTTCTCCTCCTACTAGTGAATGTAATGTTACACACCCATACAATGTGCACCACCCCGCGATGTTTTGCAGAAACCTATCCTACATTGTCACTGCATGTTCCCTGACCTCCTCATGCTGACCACCCTGCTGTGCTTTTCCCCATCCTACATTGCCACTCAATGCCTATCCTAATTCAGACCCTCTGATTCACACCACCCCGTGATGTTTTTCTCACTCCTACGAGTGAATGTAATGTTACACATGCATACAATGTGCACCACCCACGATGTTTTTCAGAAACCTATCCTACATTGCCACTGCATGTTCCCTGACCTCCCCATGCTGACCACCCCACGGTGCTTTTCTCCATCCTACATTGCCACTCACTGCCTATCCTAATTCAGGCCCTCTGATACACACCACTTCGTGATGTTTTTCTCACTCCTACTAGTGAATGTAATGTTACACACCCATACAATGCGCACCACCCCGCGATGTTTTTCAGAAACCTATCCTACATTGCCTTTGCATGTTCCATGACCTCCCCATGCTGACCACCCCGCAGTGCTTTTCTCCATCCTACATTGCCACTCACTGCCTATCCTTTTTAGAACCTCCGATTCTCACCACCCTTTATGTTTTTCTCCTCCTACTAGTGAATTTAATGTTACACACCCATACAATGTGCACCACCCCGCGATGTTTTTCATAAACCTATTCTACATTGTCACTGCATGTTCCCTGACCTCCACATCCTGACCACCCCGCGGTGCTTTTCCCAATCCTACATTGCCACTCCATGCCTATTCTAATTCAGACCCTCCCATTAAGACCACCCCGTGATGTTTTTCTCACTCCTACTAGTGAATCTAATGTTACACCCCGATAAAATGCGAACCACCCTGCGATGTTTTTCAGAAACCTATCCTACATTGCAACTGCATGTTCCCTGACCTCCCCATGCTGACCACCCCGCGGTGCTTTTCTCCATCCTACATTGCCACTCACTGCCTATCCTAATTCAGACGCTCCGATTCACACAACCCCGTGATTTTTTTCTCACACCTACTAGTGAATGTAAAGTTACACACACATACAATTCGCAACACCCAGCGATGTTTTTCTCACGCCTACTAGTGAATGTAATGTTACACACCCATACAATGCACACAACCGCGATTATTTTCAGAAACGTATCCTACATTGGAACTGAATGTTACCTGACTTACACATGCTGACCACCCCGAGGTGCTTTTCTCCATCCTACATTGCCACTCACTTCCTATCCTAATTCAGACCCGCCAATTAACACCACCCCGTGATGATTTTCTCACTCTTACTAGTGAATGTAATGTTACACACCCATACAATGCGCACCACCCCGTAATGTTTTTCTCACTCCTACTAGTGAATGTAATGTTACACACCCATACAGTGCACACCACCCCGCGATGTTTTTCAGAAACCTATCCTACATTGACACTGCATGTTCCCTGACCCCCCCATGCTGACCACCCCGCGGTGCTTTTCTCCATCCTACATAGCCACTCACTGCCTATCCTAATTCAGACTCTACGAATCACACCACCCCGTGATGTTTTTCTCACTCCTACTAGTGAATGTAATGTTACATACCTATACAATGCGCACCACCCCGCAATGTTTTTCAGAAACCTATCCTACATTGACACTGCATGTTCCCTGACCTCCCCATGCTGACCACCCCGTGGTGCTTTTCCCCATCCTACATTGCCACTCACTGCCTATCCTAATTCAGACCCTCCGATTCACACCACCCCGTGATGTTTTTCTCACTCCTACTAGTGAACGTAATGTTACACACCCATACAAGCGCACCACCCCGCGATGTTTTTCAGAAACCTATCCTACATTGCCACTGCCTGTTCCCTGACCTCCCCTTGATGACCACCCCGCAGTGCTTTTCTCCATCCTACATTGCCACTCACTGCCTATCCTAATTCAGACCCTCCGATTCACACCACCCCGTGATGTATTTCTCACTCCTACTAGTGAATGTAATGTTACACAACCTTACAATGCGCACCCGGCGCGATGTATTTCAGAAACCTATACTATATTGTCACTGCCTGCTCCCTGACCTCCACATGCTGACCACCCCGCGGTGCTTTTCTTCATCCTACATTGCCACTCACTGCCTATCCTAATTCAGACCCTCAGATTCACACCACCCCGTGATGTTTTTCTCTCTCCTACTAGTGAATGTAATGTTACACACCCTTACTATGCGTACAACCCCGAGATGTTTTTCAGAAACCTATCCTACATTGCCACTGCATGTTTCCTGACCTCCACATGCTGACCACCACACGGTGTTTTTCTCCATCCTACATTGCCACTCACTGCCTATCCTAATTCAGGCCTTCTGATACACACCACCTCGTGATGTTTTTCTCATTCCTACTAGTGAATGTAATGTTACACACCCATACAATGGGCACCATCCCGCAATGTTTTTCTAAAACCTATCCTACATTGCCACTGCATGTTCCCTGACCTCCACATGCTGACCACCCCGCGGTGCTATTCTCCATCCTATGTTGCCACTCAGTGCATATCCTAATTCAGACCCTCCTATTCACACCAACCCGTGACTTTTTTCTCACTCCTACTAGTGAATGTAATGTTACACACCCTTACAAGGCGCACCACCCCGCGATGTTTTTCAGAACCCTATCCTACATTGCCACTGCATGTTCCCTGACTTCCCCATGCTGACCACCCCGCGGTGCTTTTCTCCATCCTACATTGCCACTCACTGCCTATCCTAATTCACACACTCCGATTCAAACCACCCCATGATGTTTTTCTTACTCCTACTAGTGAATGTAATGTTACACACCCATACAATGCGCACCACCCCGCGATGTTTTTCAGAAACCTATCCTCCATTGCCATTGCATGTTCCATGACCTCCCCATGCTGACCACCCCGCAGTGCTTTTCTCCATCCTACATTGCCACTCACTGCCTATCCTTTTTAGACCCTCCGATTCACACCACCCTTTATGTTTTTCTCCTCCTACTAGTGAATGTAATGTTACACACCCATACAATGCGCACCACCCCGCGATGTTTTTCAGAAACCTATCCTACATTGCCACTGCATGTTCCCTGACCACCCCATGCGGACCACCCCGCGGTGCTTTTCTCCATCCTACATCGCCACTCACTGCCTATCCTAATTCAGACCCTACGAATCACACCACCCCGTGATGTTTTTCTCACTCCTACTAGTGAATGTAATGTTACACACCCATAGAATGCGCACCACCCCGCGATGTTTTTCAGAAACCTATCCTACATTGCCACTTCATTTTCCCTGACCTCCCCATGCTGACCACTCCGCGGTGCTTTTCCCCATCCTACATTGCCACTCACTGCCTATCCTAATTCAGGCACTCCGATTCACACCACCCCGTGATTTTTTCTCACTTCTACTAGTGAATGTAATGTTACACACCCATACAATGCTCACAACCCCGCGATGTTTTTCAGAAACCTATCCTACATGCCACTGCATGTTGTCTGACCTCACCATGCTGACCACCACGCGGTGCTTTTTTCCATCCTAAATTGCCACCTACAGCGTATCCTAATTCAGACCCTCCGATTCAAACCACCCCGTGAAGTTTTTCTCACTCCTACTAGTGAATGTAATGTTACCCACCATACAATTCGCACCACCCCATGATGTGTTTCTCACTCCTACTAGTGAATGTAATGTTACACACCCATACAATGCGCACCATCCCGCGATGTTTTTCAGAAACCTATCCGTCATTGCAACTGCATGTTCCATGACCTCCCCATGCTGACCACCCCGCGGTGCTTTTCTCCATCCTACATTGCCTCTCAATGCCTATCCTAATTCAGACCCTCCGATTCAAACCACCCCGTGATGTTTTTCTCACTCCTACTAGTGAATGTAATGTTACACACCCATATAATGCGCACCACCCCGCGATGTTTTTCAGAAACTTATCCTACAGTGCCACTGCATGTTCCCTGACTTCCCCATGCTGACCATCCAGCGGTGCTTTTCTCCATCCTACATTGCCACTCAGGGCCTATCCTAATTCAGGCCATCCTATTCAAACCAACCCGTGTTGTTTTTCTCACTCCTACTAGTGAATGTAATGTTACACACCCATGCAATGCGCACCACCCCGCGTTGTTTTTCAGAACCCTATCCTACATTGCCACTGCATGTTTCCTGACTTCCCCATGCTGACCACCCCGCGGTGCTTTTCTCCATCCTACATTGCCACTCACTGCCTATCCTAATTCACACACTCCGATTCAAACCACCCCATGATGTTTTTCTTACTCCTACTTGTGAATGTAATGTTACACACCCATACAATGCGCACCACCCCGCGATGTTTTTCAGAAACCTATCCACCATTGTCATTGCATGTTCCATGACCTCCCCATGCTGACCACCCCGCAGTGCTTTTCTCCATCCTACATTGCCACTCACTGCCTATGCTTTTTAGACCCTCCGATTCACACCACGCTTTATGTTTTTCTCCTCCTACTAGTGAATGTAATGTTACCCACCCATACAATGCGCACCACCCCGCGATGTTTTTCAGAAACCTATCCTACATTGCCACTGCATGTTCCCTGACCACCCCATACTGACCATCCCGCGGTGCTTTTCTCCATCCTACATCACCACTCACTGCCTATCCTAATTCAGACCCTACGAATCACACCACCTCGTGATGTTTTTCTCACTCCTACTAGTGAATGTAATGTTACACACCCATACAATGCGCACCACCCCGCGATGTTTTTCAGAAACCTATCCTACATTGCCACTTCATTTTCCCTGACCTCCCCATGCTGACCATCCCGCGGTGCTTTTCCCCATCCTACATTGCCACTCACTGCCTATCCTAATTCAGACACTCGGATTCACAACAACCCGTGATGTTTTTCTCACTTCTACTAGTGAATGTAATGTTACACACCCATACAATGCTCACAACCCCGCGATGTTTTTCAGAAACCTATCCTACATGCAACTGCATGTTGTCTGACCTCACCATGCTGACCACCACGCGGTGCTTTTTTCCATCCTAAATTGCCACTCACAGCGTATCCTAATTCAGACCCTCCGATTCAAACCACCCCGTGATGTTTTTCTCACTCCTACTAGTGAATTTAATGTTACACACCCATACAATGCGCACCACCCAGCGATGTTTTTCAGAAACCTATCCTACATTGCCATTGCATGTTCCCTGACTTCCCCATGCTGACCACCCCGAGGTGCTTTTCTGCATCCTACATTGCCACTCACTTCCTATCCTAATTCAGACCCTCCGATTAACACCAGCCCGTGATGTTTTTCTCACTCCTACTAGTGAATCTAATGTTACACCACGGTACAATGCGCACCACCCCGCGATGTTTTTCAGAAACCTATCCTACATTGCCACTGCATGTTCCCTGACCTCCCCATGCTGACAACCCCACGGTGCTTTTCTCCATTCTACATTGCCACTCACTGCCTATCCTAATTCAGACCCTACGATTCACACTACCCCGTGATGTTTTTCTCACTCCTACTAGTGAATGTAATGTTACACACGCATACAATGCGCACCACCCCCGGATGTTTTTAAGAAACTTATCCTACATTGCCACTGCATGTTCCCTGACTTCCCCATGCTGACCACCCCGAGGTGCTTTTCTGCATCCTACATTGCCACTCACTTCCTATCCTAATTCAGACCCTCCGATTAACACCACCCCGTGATGTTTTTCTCACTCTTACTAGTGAATGTAATGTTACACACCCATACAATGCGCACCACCCCGTAATGTTTTTCTCACTCCTACTAGTGAATGTAATGTTACACACCCATACAATGCGCACCACCCCGCGATGTTTTTCAGAAACCTATTCTACAATGCCACTGCATGTTCCTTGACCCCCCCATACTGACCACACCGCGGTGCTTTTCTCCATCCTACATCGCCACTCACTGCCTATCCTAATTCAGACACTACGAATCACACCACCCCGTGATGTTTTTCTCACTCCTACTAGTGAATGTAATGTTACACACCCATACAATGCGCACCACCCCGCGATGTTTTTCAGAAACCTATCCTACATTGCCACTGCATGTTCCATGACCTCCCCATGCTGACCACCCCGCGGTGCTTTTCCCCATCCTACATTGCCACTCACTGCCTATCCTAATTCCGACACTCCGATTCACACCACCCCGTGATGTTTTTCTCACTCCTACTAGTGAATGTAATGTTACACACCAATACAATGCTCACCACCCCGCGATGTTTTTCAGAAACCTTTCCTACATGCCACTGCATGTTGTCTGACCTGACCATGCTGACCACCACGCGATGCTTTTTTCCATCCTAAATTGCCACTCACTGCGTATCCTAATTCAGACCCTCCGATTCAAACCACCCCGAGATGTTTTTCTCACTCCTACTAGTGAATGTAATGTTACACACCATACAAATCGCACCACCCCATGATGTGTTTCTCACTCCTACTAGTGAATGTAATGTTACACACCCATACAATGCGCAACACCCCGCGAAGTTTTTCAGAAACCTATCCTTCATTGCCACTGCATGTTCTATGACCTCCCCATGCTGACCACCCCGCGGTGCTTTTCTCCATCCTACATTGCCTCTCAATGCCTATCCTAATTCAGACCCTCCGATTCAAACCACCCCGTGATGTTTTTCTCACTCCTACTAGTTAATGTAATGTTACACACCCATGTAATGCGCACCACCCCGCGTTGTTTTTCAGAACCCTATCCTGCATTGCCACTGTATATTCCCTGACTTCCCCATGCTGACCACCCCGCGGTGCTTTTCTCCATCCCACAATGCCACTCACTGCCTATACTAATTCACACCCTCCGATTCACACCACCCCGTGATGTTTTTCTCACTCTACCTAGTGAATGTAATGTTACACACCTATACAATGCGCACCACCCCGTGATTTTTTTCTCACTCCTACTAGTGAATGTAATGTTACACAGCCATACAATGCGCACCACCCCGCGATGTTTTTCAGAAACCTATCCTACATTGCCACTGCATGTTCCCTGACCACCCCATGCTGACCACCCCGCGGTGCTTTTCTCCATCCTACATCGCCACTCACTGCCTATCCTAATTCAGACCCTACGAATCACACCACCCCGTGATGTTTTTCTCACTCCTACTAGTGAATGTAATGTTACACACCCATACAATGCGCACCACCCCGCGATGTTTTTCAGAAACCTATCCTACATTGTCACTTCTTTTTCCCTGACCTCCCCATGCTGACCACCCCGCGGTGCTTTTCCCCATCCTACATTGCCACTCACTGCCTATCCTAATTCAGACACTCCGATTCACACCACCCCGTGATGTTTTTATCACTTCTACTAGTGAATGTAATGTTACACACCCATACAATGCTCACAACCCCGCGATGTTTTTCAGAAACCTATCCTACATGCCACTGCATGTTGTCTGACCTCACCATGCTGACCACCACGCGGTGCTTTTTTCCATCCTAAATTGCCACTCACAGCGTATCCTAATTCAGACCCTCCGATTCAAACCACCCCGTGATGTTTTTCTCACTCCTACTAGTGAATGTAATGTTACCCACCATACAATTCGCACCACCCCATGATGTGTTTCTCACTCCTACTAGTGAATGTAATGTTACACACCCATACAATGCGCACCATCCCGCGATGTGTTTCAGAAACCTCTCCGTCATTGCAACTGCATGTTCCATGTCCTCCCCATGCTGACCACCCCGCGGTGCTTTTCTCCATCCTAAATTGCCTCTCAATGCCTATCCTAATTCAGACCCTCCGATTCAAACCACCCCGTGATGTTTTTCTCACTCCTACTAGTGAATGTAATGTTACACACCCATATAATGCGCACCACCCCGCGATGTTTTTCAGAAACCTATCCTACAATGCCACTGCATGTTCCATGACCTCCCCATGCTGAGCACCCCGCAGTGCTTTTCTCCAACCTACATTGCCACTCACTGCCTATCCTATTTAGACCCTCCAAGTAACACCACCCCGTTATGTTTTTCTCCTCCTACTAGTGAATGTAATGTTACACCCCCATACAATGTGCACCACCCCGCGATGTTTTTCAGAAACCTATCCTACATTGCCACTGCATGTTATCTGACCTCCCCATGCTGACCACCCCGCGGTGCTTTTTTCCATCCTAAATTGCCACTCACTGCGTACCCTAATTCAGACCCTCTGATTCACACCACCCCGTGATGTTTTTCTCACTCCTACTAGTGAATGTAATGGTACACATGCATACAATGTGCACCACCTCCGATGTTTTTCAGAAACCTATCCTACATTGCCACTGCATGTTCCCTGACCTCCCCATGCTGACCACCCCACGGTGCTTTTCTCCATCCTACATTGCCACTCACTGCCTATCCTTTTTAGATCCTCCGATTCACACCACCCTTTATGTTTTTCTCCTCCTACTAGTGAATGTAATGTTACACACCCATACAATGTGCACCACCCCGCGATGTTTTTCAGAAACCTATCCTACATTGTCACTGCATGTTCCCTGACCACCACATCCTGACCACCCCGCGGTGCTTTTCCCAATCCTACATTGCCACTCCATGCCTATTCTAATTCAGACCCTCCCATTAACACCACCCCGTGATGTTTTTCTCACTCCTACTAGTGAATCTAATGTAACACCCCGATACAATGCGCACCACCCCGCGATGTTTTTCAGAAACCTATCCTACTTTGCCACTGCATGTTCCCTGACCTCCCCATGCTGACCACCCCACGGTGCTTTTCTCCATTCTACATTGCCACTCACTGCCTCTCCTAATTCAGACCCTATGATTCACACCACCCCGTGATGTTTTTCTCACTCCTACTGGTGAATGTAATGTTACACACCCATACAATGCGCACCTCCCCCGGATGTTTTTCAGAAACCTATCCTACATTGCCACTGCATGTTCCCTGACTTCCCAATGCTGACCACCCCGAGGTGCTTTTCTGCATCCTACATTGCCACTCACTTCCTATCCTAATTCAGACCCTCCGATTAACACCACCCAGTGATGTTTTTCTCACTCTTACTAGTGAATGTAATGTTACACACCCATACAATGCGCACCACCCCGTAATGTTTTTCTCACTCCTACTAGTGAATGTAATGTTACACACCCATACAATGCCCACCACCCCGCGATGTTTTTCAGAAATCTATCCTACAGTGCCACTGAATGTTCCCTGACCTCCCCGTGCTGACCACCTTGCGGTGTTTTTCTCCATCCTACATGGCCACTCACTGCCTATACTAATTCAGGCCCTCCGATTCACACCACCCCGTGATGTTTTCTCACTCCTACTAGTGAATGCAATGTTACACACCCATACAATGCTCACCACCCCGCGATGTTTTTCAGAAACCTGTCCTACATTGCCACTGCATGTTCCCTGACCTCCCCATGCTGACCACCCCACGGTGCTTTTCTCCATCCTACATTGCCACTCACTGCCTATCCTAATTCAGGCCCTCTGATCCACACCACCTCGTGATGTTTTTCTCACTCCTACTAGTGAATGTAATGTTACACACCCATACAATGCGCACCACCCCGCGATGTTTTTCAGAAACCTATCCTACATTGCCATTGCATGTTCCATGACCTCCCCATGCTGACCACCCCACAGTGCTTTTCTCCATCCTACATTGCCACTCACTGCCTATCCTTTTTAGAACCTCCGATTCACACCACCCTTTATGTTTTTCTCCTCCTACTAGTGAATGTAATGTTACACACCCATACAATGTGCACCACCCCGCGATGTTTTTCAGAAACCTATCCTACATTGTCACTGCATGTTCCCTGACCTCCACATCCTGACCACCCCGCGGTGCTTTTCCCAATCCTACATTGCCACTCCATGCCTATTCTAATTCAGACCCTCCCATTAACACCACCCCGTGATGTTTTTCTCACTCCTACTAGTGAATCTAATGTAACACCCCGATACATTGCGCACCACCCCGCGATGTTTTTCAGAAACCTATCCTACATTGCCACTGCATGTTCCCTGACCTCCCCATGCTGACCACCCCACGGTGCTTTTCTCCATTCTACATTGCCACTCACTGCCTCTCCTAATTCAGACCCTATGATTCACACCACCCCGTGATGTTTTTCTCACTCCTACTAGTGAATGTAATGTTACACACCCATACAATGCGCACCACCCCCGGATGTTTTTCAGAAACCTATCCTACATTGCCACTGCATGTTCCCTGACTTCCCAATGCTGACCACCCCGAGGTGCTTTTCTGCATCCTACATTGCCACTCACTTCCTATCCTAATTCAGACCCTCCGATTAACACCACCCAGTGATGTTTTTCTCACTCTTACTAGTGAATGTAATGTTACACACCCATACAATGCGCACCACCCCGTAATGTTTTTCTCACTCCTACTAGTGAATGTAATGTTACACACCCATACAATGCCCACCACCCCGCGATGTTTTTCAGAAATCTATCCTAGAGTGCCACTGAATGTTCCCTGACCTCCCCGTGCTGACCACCTTGCGGTGTTTTTCTCCATCCTACATGGCCACTCACTGCCTATACTAATTCAGGCCCTCCGATTCACACCACCCCGTGATGTTTTCTCACTCCTACTAGTGAATGCAATGTTACACACCCATACAATGCTCACCACCCCGCGATGTTTTTCAGAAACCTGTCCTACATTGCCACTGCATGTTATCAGACCTCACCATGCTGACCACCCCGCGGTGCTTTTTTCCATCCTACATTGCCACTCACTGCGTATCCTAATTCAGACCCTCCAAATCACACCAGCCCATGATGTTTTTCTCACAACTACTAGTGAATGTAAAGTTACACACCCATACAATGCGCAATACCCCGCGATGTTTTTCTCACTCCTACTAGTGAATGTAATGTTACACACCCATACAATGCGCACCACCCCGCGATGATTTTCAGAAACCTATCCTACATTGCCACTGCATGTTCCCTGACTTCCCCATGCTGACCACCCCGAGGTGCTTTTCTCCATCCTACATTGCCCCTCACTGCCTATCCAAATTCAGACTCTCTGATTCACAACACCCCGTGATGTTTTTCTCACTCCTACTAGTGAATGTAATGTTACACACCCATACAATGCGCACCACCCTGTGATGTTTTTCTCACTCCTACTAGGGAATGTAATGTTACACACCCACACAATGCGCACCACCCCGCGATGTTTTTCAGAAACCTATCCTACATTGCCACTGTATGTTCCCTGACCTCCCCATGCTGACCACCCCGCAGTGCTTTTCTCCATCCTACATTGCCTCTCACTGCCTATCCTAATTCAGACCCTCCGATTCACACCACCCCGTGATGTTTTTCTCTCTCCTAAAAGTGAATGTAATGTTACACACCCATACAATGCGCACCACGCCGCGATGTTTTTCAGAAACCTATCCTACATTGCCACTGCATGTTTGCTGACCTCCCCATGCTGACCACCCCGCGGTGCTTTTCTCCATCCTACGTTGCCACTCACTGCCTATCCTAATTCAGACCCTCTGATTCACAACACCCCGTGATGTTTTACTCACTCCTACTAGTGAATGTAATGTTACACACCCATACAATGCGCACCACGCTGTGATGTTTTTCTCACTCCTACTAGGGAATGTAATGTTACACAACCATACAATGCGCACCACCCAGCGATGTTTTTCAGAAACCTATCCTACATTGCCTCTGTATGTTCCCTGACCTCCCCATGCTGACCACCCCGCAGTGCTTTTCTCCATCCTACATTGCCACTCCATGCCTATCTTAATTCAGACCCTCCGGTTCACACCACCCCGTGAGGATTGTCTCACTCCTACTAGTGAATGTAATGTTACACACCCATACAATGCGCACCACCCCGCGATGTTTTTCAGAAACCTATCCTACATTGCCACTGCATGTTTCCTGACCTCCCCATGCTGAGAATCCGCGGTGCTTCTCTCCATCCTACATTGCCACTCACTGCCTATCCTAATTCAGACCCTCCGATTCACACCACCCCGTGATGTTTTTCTCACTCCTACTAGTGAATGAAATGTTACACACCCATACAATGCGCACCACCCCGCGATGTTTTTCAGAAACCTATCCTACATTGCAACTGCATGTTTCCTGACATCACCATGCTGACCACCCCGTGGTGCTTTTCTCCATCGTACATTGCCACTCACTCTCTATCCTAATTCAGACGCTCCGATTCAAACCACCCCGTGATGTTTTTCTCACTCCTACTAGTGTATGTAATGTTACACACCCATACAATGCGCACCAACCCGTGATGTGTTTCTCACTCCTACTAGTGAATGTAATGTTACACACCCATACAATTCGCACCACCCCGCGAAGTTTTTTTAGAAACCTATCCTACATTGCCACTGCATGTTCCCTGAACTCCTCATGTTAACCACCCCGCGGTGCTTTTCTGCATCCTACTTTGCCACTCACTACCTATCCTAATTCAGACCCTCCGATTCACACCACTTCGTGATGTTTTTCTCACTCCTACTAGTGAATGTATTGTTACACACCAATAAAATGCGCACCACCCTGTGATGTTTTTCTCAATCCTACTAGTGAATGTAAAGTTACACACCCATACAATGCGCACCACCCCGCGATGTTTTTCAGAAACCTATCCTACATTGCCACTGTATGTTCCCTGAACTCCCCATGCTGACCACCCCGCAGTGCGTTTCTCCATCCTACATTGCCACTCACTGCCTATCCTAATTCAGACCATCCGATGCACACCACCCCGTGATGTTTTTCTCACTCCTACTAGTGAATGTAATGTTACACACCCATACAATGCGCACCAACCCGCGATGATTTTCCGAAACCTATCCTACATTGCCACTGCATGTTCCCTGACTTACCCATGCTGACCACCCCGAGGTGCTTTTCTCCATCCTACATTGCCCCTCACTGCCTATCCAAATTCAGACCCTCTGATTCACAACACCCCGTGATGTTTTTCTCACTCCTACTAGTGAATGTAATGTTACACACCCATACAATGCGCACCACCCTGTGATGTTTTTCTCACTCCGACTAGGGAATGTAATGTTACACAACCATACAATGCGCACCACCCAGCGATGTTTTTCAGAAAACTATCCTACATTGCCACTGTATGCTCCCTGACCTCCCCATGCTGACCACCCCGCAGTGCTTTTCTCCATCCTACATTGCCACTCCATGCCTATCTTAATTCAGACCCTCCGGTTCACACCACCCCGTGATGATTTTCTCACTCCTACTAGTGAATGTAATGTTACATACCCTTACAATGCGCACCACCCCGCGATGTTTTTCAGAAACCTATCCTACATTGCCACTGCATGTTCCCTGACCTCCCATTGCTGACCACTCCGCGGTGCTTTTCTCCATCCTACATTGCCACTCACTGCCTATCCTAACTCAGACCCTCCGATTCACACCACCCCGTCATGTTTTTCACACTCCTACTAGTGAATGTAATGTTACACACCCATACAATGCGCACACCCCGCGATGTATTTCAGAAACCTATCCTAAATTGTCACTGCCTGTTCCCTGACTTCCACATGCTGACCACACCGCGGTGCTTTTCTCCATCCTACATTGCCACTCACTGCCTATCCTAATTCAGACCCTCCGATTCACATCACCCCGTGATGTTTTTCTCTCTCCTACTAGTGAATGAAATGTTACACACCCTTACAATGCGCACCACCCCGAGATGTTTTTCAGAAACCTATCCTACATTGCCCCTGCATGTCTCCTGACCACCACATGCTGACCACCCCGCGGTGTTTTTCTCCATCCTACATTGCCATTCACTGCCTACCCTAATTCAGGCCCTCCGATTCACACCATCCAGTGATGTTTTTCTGACTCCTACCAATGAATGTAATGTTACACACCCATACAATTCGCACCACTCCGCGATGTTTTTCAGAAACCTATCCTACATTGCCACTGCATGTTCCCTGACCTCACCATGCTGAGCACCCCGTGGGGCTTCTCTCCATCCTACATTGCCACTCACTGCCTATCCTAATTCAGACCCTCTGATTCACACCACCCCGTGATGTTTTTCTCACTCCTACTAGTGAATGTAATGTTACACATCCATACAATGCGCACCACCCCGCGATGTTTTTCAGAAACCTATCCTACATTGCCACTGCATGTTCCCTGACCTCCCCATGCTGACCACCCCGCGGTGCTTTTCTCCATCCTATATTGCCTCTCACTGCCTATCCTAATTCAGACCCTCCGATTCACACCACCCCGTGATGTTTTTCTCTCTCCTAAAAGTGAATGTAATGTTACACACCCATACAATGCGCACCACGCCGCGATGTTTTTCAGAAACCTATCCTACATTGCCACTGCATGTTTGCTGACCTCCCCATGCTGACCACCCCGCGGTGCTTTTCTCCATCCTACGTTGCCACTCACTGCCTATCCTAATTCAGACCCTCTGATTCACAACACCCCGTGATGTTTTACTCACTCCTACTAGTGAATGTAATGTTACACACCCATACAATGCGCACCACGCTGTGATGTTTTTCTCACTCCTACTAGGGAATGTAATGTTACACAACCATACAATGCGCACCACCCAGCGATGTTTTTCAGAAACCTATCCTACATTGCCACTGTATGTTCCCTGACCTCCCCATGCTGACCACCCCGCAGTGCTTTTCTCCATCCTACATTGCCACTCCATGCCTATCTTAATTCAGACCCTCCGGTTCACACCACCCCGTGAGGATTGTCTCACTCCTACTAGTGAATGTAATGTTACACACCCATACAATGCGCACCACCCCGCGATGTTTTTCAGAAACCTATCCTACATTGCCACTGCATGTTTCCTGACCTCCCCATGCTGAGAATCCGCGGTGCTTCTCTCCATCCTACATTGCCACTCACTGCCTATCCTAATTCAGACCCTCCGATTCACACCACCCCGTGATGTTTTTCTCACTCCTACTAGTGAATGAAATGTTACACACCCATACAATGCGCACCACCCCGCGATGTTTTTCAGAAACCTATCCTACATTGCAACTGCATGTTTCCTGACATCACCATGCTGACCACCCCGTGGTGCTTTTCTCCATCGTACATTGCCACTCACTCTCTATCCTAATTCAGACGCTCCGATTCAAACCACCCCGTGATGTTTTTCTCACTCCTACTAGTGTATGTAATGTTACACACCCATACAATGCGCACCAACCCGTGATGTGTTTCTCACTCCTACTAGTGAATGTAATGTTACACACCCATACAATTCGCACCACCCCGCGAAGTTTTTTTAGAAACCTATCCTACATTGCCACTGCATGTTCCCTGAACTCCTCATGTTAACCACCCCGCGGTGCTTTTCTGCATCCTACTTTGCCACTCACTACCTATCCTAATTCAGACCCTCCGATTCACACCACTTCGTGATGTTTTTCTCACTCCTACTAGTGAATGTATTGTTACACACCAATAAAATGCGCACCACCCTGTGATGTTTTTCTCAATCCTACTAGTGAATGTAAAGTTACACACCCATACAATGCGCACCACCCCGCGATGTTTTTCAGAAACCTATCCTACATTGCCACTGTATGTTCCCTGAACTCCCCATGCTGACCACCCCGCAGTGCGTTTCTCCATCCTACATTGCCACTCACTGCCTATCCTAATTCAGACCATCCGATGCACACCACCCCGTGATGTTTTTCTCACTCCTACTAGTGAATGTAATGTTACACACCCATACAATGCGCACCAACCCGCGATGATTTTCCGAAACCTATCCTACATTGCCACTGCATGTTCCCTGACTTACCCATGCTGACCACCCCGAGGTGCTTTTCTCCATCCTACATTGCCCCTCACTGCCTATCCAAATTCAGACCCTCTGATTCACAACACCCCGTGATGTTTTTCTCACTCCTACTAGTGAATGTAATGTTACACACCCATACAATGCGCACCACCCTGTGATGTTTTTCTCACTCCGACTAGGGAATGTAATGTTACACAACCATACAATGCGCACCACCCAGCGATGTTTTTCAGAAAACTATCCTACATTGCCACTGTATGCTCCCTGACCTCCCCATGCTGACCACCCCGCAGTGCTTTTCTCCATCCTACATTGCCACTCCATGCCTATCTTAATTCAGACCCTCCGGTTCACACCACCCCGTGATGATTTTCTCACTCCTACTAGTGAATGTAATGTTACATACCCTTACAATGCGCACCACCCCGCGATGTTTTTCAGAAACCTATCCTACATTGCCACTGCATGTTCCCTGACCTCCCATTGCTGACCACTCCGCGGTGCTTTTCTCCATCCTACATTGCCACTCACTGCCTATCCTAACTCAGACCCTCCGATTCACACCACCCCGTCATGTTTTTCACACTCCTACTAGTGAATGTAATGTTACACACCCATACAATGCGCACACCCCGCGATGTATTTCAGAAACCTATCCTAAATTGTCACTGCCTGTTCCCTGACTTCCACATGCTGACCACACCGCGGTGCTTTTCTCCATCCTACATTGCCACTCACTGCCTATCCTAATTCAGACCCTCCGATTCACATCACCCCGTGATGTTTTTCTCTCTCCTACTAGTGAATGAAATGTTACACACCCTTACAATGCGCACCACCCCGAGATGTTTTTCAGAAACCTATCCTACATTGCCCCTGCATGTCTCCTGACCACCACATGCTGACCACCCCGCGGTGTTTTTCTCCATCCTACATTGCCATTCACTGCCTACCCTAATTCAGGCCCTCCGATTCACACCATCCAGTGATGTTTTTCTGACTCCTACCAATGAATGTAATGTTACACACCCATACAATTCGCACCACTCCGCGATGTTTTTCAGAAACCTATCCTACATTGCCACTGCATGTTCCCTGACCTCACCATGCTGAGCACCCCGTGGGGCTTCTCTCCATCCTACATTGCCACTCACTGCCTATCCTAATTCAGACCCTCTGATTCACACCACCCCGTGATGTTTTTCTCACTCCTACTAGTGAATGTAATGTTACACATCCATACAATGCGCACCACCCCGCGATGTTTTTCAGAAACCTATCCTACATTGCCACTGCATGTTCCCTGACCTCCCCATGCTGACCACCCCGCGGTGCTTTTCTCCATCCTATATTGCCACTCACTGCCTATCCTAATTCCAACCCTCCAATTCACACCACCCCGTGATGTTTTTCTCACTCCTACTAGTGAATGAAAGGTTACATACCCATACAATGCGCACCACCCCGCGATGTTTTTCAGAAACCTATCCTACATTGCCACTGCATGTTTCCTGACCTCCCCATGCTGACCACCCCGCGGTGCTTTTCTCCATCCTACATTGCCACTCACTGTCTATCCTAATTCAGACATTCCGATTCACACCACACTCTCATGTTTTTCTCACTCCTACTAGTGAATGTAATGTTACACACCCATACAATGCGCACCAAACCGCGATGTTTTTCAGAAACCTATCCTACATTGCCAATGCATGTTCCCTGACCTCCCCATGCGGACCACACTGCGGTGCTTTTCTCCATCCTACATTGCCACTCACTGCCTATCCTAATTCACACCCTCCGATTCACACCACCCCGTAATGTTTTTCTTACTCCTACTAGTGAATGTATTGTTACACACCCAAACAATGCGCACCACCCCGCGATGTTTTTCAGAAACCTATCCTACATTGCCATTGCATGTTCCATGACCTCCCCATGCTGACCACCCCGCAGTGCTTTTCTCCATCCTACATTGCCACTCACTGCCTATCCTATTTAGACCCTCCGATTCACACCACCCTTTATGTTTTTCTCCTCCTACTAGTGAATGTAATGTTACACACCCATACAATGCGCACCAACCCATGATGTGTTTCTCACTCCTACTAGTGAATGTAATGTTACACACCCATACAATTCGCACCACCCCGCGAAGTTTTTCAGAAGCCTATCCTACATTGCCACTGTATGTTCCCTGACCTCCTCATGTTAACCACCCCGCTGTGCTTTTCTGCATCCTACATTGCCACTCACTGCCTATCCTCATTCAGATCCTCAGATTCACACCACTCCGTGATGTTTATCTCACTCCTACTAGTGAATGTAATGTTACACACCAATACAATGCGCACAACCCTGTGATGTTTTTCTCAATCCTACTAGTGAATGTAATGTTACACAACCATACAATGCGCACCACCCCGCGATGTTTTTCAGAAACCTATCCTACATTGCCACTGTATTTTCCCTGACCTCCCCATGCTGACCACCCCGCAGTGCTTTTCTCCATCCTACATTGCCACTCACTGCCTATCCTAATTCAGACCCTCCGATTCACACCACCCCATGATGTTTTTCTCACTCCTACTAGTGAATGTAATGTTACACACCCATACAATGCGCACCACCCTGTGATGTTTTTCTCACTCCTACTAGGGAATGTAATGTTACACAACCATACAACGCGCACCAGCCAGCGATGTTTTTCAGAAACCTATCCTACATTGCCACTGTATGTTTCCTGACCTCCCCATGCTGACCACCCCGCAGTGCTTTTCTCCATCCTACATTGCCACTCCATGCCTATCTTAGTTCAGACCCTCCAGTTCACACCACCCCGTGATAATTTTCTCACTCCTACTAGTGAATGTAAAGTTACACACCCATACAATGCGCACCACCCTGCGATGTTTTCCAGAAACCTATCCTACATTGCCACTGCATGTTCCCTGACCTCCCCTTGCTGACCACTCCGCTGTGCTTTTCTCTATCCTACATTGCCACTCACTGCCTATCCTAATTCAGACCCTCCGATTCACACCACCCCGTGACGTTTTTCACACTCCTACTAGTGAATGTAATGTTACACACCCATACAATGCGCACACCCCGCGATGTATTTCAGAAACCTATCCTAAATTGTCACTGCCTGTTCCCTGACCTCCACATGCTGACCACACCGCGGTGCTTTTCTCCATCCTACATTGCCACTTACTGCCTATCCTAATTCCGACCGTCCGATTCACATCACCCCGTGATGTTTTTCTCTCTCCTACTAGTGAATGTAATGTTACACACCCTTACAATGCGCACCACCCCGAGATGTTTTTCAGAAACCTATCCTACATTGCCACTGAATGTTCCCTGACCTCCCCATGCGGACCACCCTGCGGTGCTTTTCTCCATCCTACATTGCCACTCACTGCCTATCCTAATTGCCACCCTCCGATTCACACCACCCCGTGATGTTTTTCTCACTCCTACTAGTGTATGTAATGTTACACACCCATACAATGCGCACCAACCCATGATGTGTTTCTTACTCCTACTAGTGAATGTAATGTTACACACCCATACAATTCGCACCACCCCGCGAAGTTTTTTAGAAACCTATCCTACATTGCCACTGCATGTTCGCTGACCTCCTCATGTTAACCACCCCGCGGTGCTTTTCTGCATCATACTTTGCCACTCACTGCCTATCCTAATTCAGACCCTCCGATTCACACCACTCCGTGATGTTTTTCTCACTCCTACTAGTGAATGTAATGTTACACACCAATACAATGCGCACCACCCTGTGATGTTTTTCTCAATTCCACTAGTGAATGTAATGTTACACACCCATACAATGCGCACCACCCCGCGATGTTTTTCAGAAACCTATCCTACATTGCCACTGTATTTTCCCTGACCTCCCCATGCTGACCACCCCGCATTGCGTTTCTCCATCCTACTTTGCCACTCACTGCCTATCCTAATTCAGACCATCCGATGCACACCACCCCGTGATGTTTTTCTCACTCCTACTAGTGAATGTAATGTTACACACCCATACAATGCGCACCACCCCGCGATGATTTTCAGAAACCTATCCTACATTGCCACTGCATGTTCCCTGACTTCCCCATGCTGACCACCCCGTGGTGCTTTTCTCCATCCTACATTGCCCCTCACTGCCTATCCAAATTCAGACCCTCTGATTCACAACACCCCGTGATGTTTTACTCACTCATACTAGTGAATGTAATGTTGCACACCCATACAATGCGCACCACCCTGTGATGTTTTTCTCACTCCTACTAGGGAATGTAATGTTACACAACCATACAACGCGCACCACCCAGCGATGTTTTTCAGAAACCTATCCTACATTGCCACTGTATGTTTCCTGACCTCCCCATGCTGACCACCCCGCAGTGCTTTTCTCCATCCTACATTGCCACTCCATGCCTATCTTAGTTCAGACCCTCCAGTTCACACCACCCCGTGATAATTTTCTCACTCCTACTAGTGAATGTAAAGTTACACACCCATACAATGCGCCCCACCCTGCGATGTTTTCCAGAAACCTATCCTACATTGCCACTGAATGTTCCCTGACCACCCCTTGCTGACCACTCCGCGGTGCTTTTCTCTATCCTACATTGCCACTCACTGCCTATCCTAATTCAGACCCTCCGATTCACACCACCCCGTGACGTTTTTCACACTCCTACTAGTGAATGTAATGTTACACACCCATACAATGCGCACACCCCGCGATGTATTTCAGAAACCTATCCTAAATTGTCACTGCCTGTTTCCTGACCTCCACATGCTGACCACACCGCGGTGCTTTTCTCCATCCTACATTGCCACTTACTGCCTATCCTAATTCCGACCCTCCGATTCACATCACCCCGTGATGTTTTTTTCTCTCCTACTAGTGAATGTAATGTTACACACCCTCACAATGCGCACCACCCCGAGATGTTTTTCAGAAACCTATCCTACATTGCCACTGAATGTTCCCTGACCTCCCCATGCGGACCACCCTGCGGTGCTTTTCTCCATCCTACATTGCCACTCACTGCCTATCCTAATTGCCACCCTCCGATTCACACCACCCCGTGATGTTTTTCTCACTCCTACTAGTGTATGTAATGTTACACACCCATACAATGCGCACCAACCCATGATGTGTTTCTCACTCCTACTAGTGAATGTAATGTTACACACCCATACAATTCGCACCACCCCGCGAAGTTTTTTAGAAACCTATCCTACATTGCCACTGCATGTTCGCTGACCTCCTCATGTTAACCACCCCGCGGTGCTTTTCTGCATCATACTTTGCCACTCACTGCCTATCCTAATTCAGACCCTCCGATTCACACCACTCCGTGATGTTTTTCTCACTCCTACCAGTGAATGTAATGTTACACACCAATACAATGCGCACCACCCTGTGATGTTTTTCTCAATTCCACTAGTGAATGTAATGTTACACACCCATACAATGCGCACCACCCCGCGATGTTTTTCAGAAACCTATCCTACATTGCCACTGTATGTTCCCTGACCTCCCCATGCTGACCACCCCGCAGTGCGTTTCTCCATCCTACTTTGCCACTCACTGCCTATCCTAATTCAGACCATCCGATGCACACCACCCCGTGATGTTTTTCTTACTCCTACTAGTGAATGTAATGTTACACACCCATACAATGCGCACCAACCCGCGATGATTTTCAGAAACCTATCCTACATTGCCACTGCATGTTCCCTGACTTACCCATGCTGACCACCCCGAGGTGCTTTTCTCCATCCTACATTGCCCCTCACTGCCTATCCAAATTCAGACCCTCTGATTCACAACACCCCGTGATGTTATTGTCACTCCTACTAGTGAATGTAATGTTACACACCAATACAATGCGCACCACCCTGTGATGTTTTTCTCACTCCGACTAGGGAATGTAATGTTACACAACCATACAATGCGCACCACCCAGCGATGTTTTTCAGAAACCTATCCTACATTGCCACTGTATGTTCCATGACCTCCCCATGCTGACCACCCCGCAGT
The DNA here is from genome assembly GCF_034190915.1 of Cavia porcellus. NCBI lineage: Eukaryota > Metazoa > Chordata > Mammalia > Rodentia > Caviidae > Cavia > Cavia porcellus. The sequence continues at coordinate 70,263,297 of NW_026947502.1, forward strand.
GCTTTTCTCCATCCTACATTGCCACTCCATGCCTATCTTAATTCAGACCCTCCGGTTCACACCTCCCCGTGATGATTTTCTCACTCCTACTAGTGAATGTAAAGTTACACACCCATACAATGCGCACCACCCCGCGATGTTTTTCAGAAACCTATCCTACATTGCCACTACATGTTCCCTGACCTCCCCTTGCTGACCACTCCGCGGTGCTTTTCTCCAACCTACATTGCCAATCACTGCCTATCCTAATTCAGACCCTCCGATTCACACCACCCCGTGACGAATTCACACTAGTACTAGTGAATGTAATGTTACACACCCATACAATGCGCACACCCCGCGATGTATTTCAGAAACCTATCCTAAATTGTCACTACCTGTTCCCTGACCTCCACATGCTGACCACACCGAGGTGCTTTTCTCCATCCTACATTGCCACTCACTGCCTATCCTAATTCAGACCCTCCGATTCACATCACCCCATGATGTTTTTCTCTCTCCTACTAGTGAATGTAATGTTACACACCCTTACAATGCGCACCACCCCGAGATGTTTTTTAGAAACCTATCCGACATTGCCCCTGCATGTTTCCTGACCTCCACATGCTGACCACCCCGGGGTGTTTTTCTCCATCCTACATTGCCATTCACTGCCTATCCTAATTCAGACCCTCCGATTCACACCACCCCGTGATGTTTTTCTCACTCCTACTAGCGAATGTAATGTTACACACCCATAAATGCGCACCACCCAGCGATGTTTTTCAGAAACCTATCCTACATTGCCACTGCATGTTCCCTGACCTCCCCATGCTGACCACCCCGCGGGGCTTTTCTCCATCCTACATTGCCACTCACTGCCTATCCTAATTCCAACCCTCCGATTCACACCACCCCGTGATGTTTTTCTCACTCCTACTAGTGAATGTAATGTTACACACCCATACAATGCTCCCCACCCTGCGATGTTTTCCAGAAACCTATCCTACATTGCCACTGCATTTTCTCTGACCTCCCCATGCTGAGAACCCTCGGTGCTTCTCTCCAACCTACATTGCCACTCACTGCCTATCCTAATTCATACCCTCCCATTCACACCACCCCGTGATGTTTTTCTCACTCCTACTTGTGAATGAAATGTTACACACCCATACAATGCGCACCACCCCACGATGTTTTTCAGAAACCTATCCTACATTGCCACTGCATGTTTCCTGACCTCCCCATGCTGACCACCCCGCGGTGCTTTTCTCCATCCTACATTGCCACTCACTGCCTATCCTAATTCAGACCCTCCGATTCACACCACCCTGTCATGTTTTTCTCACTCCTACTAGTGAATGTAATGTTACACACCCATACAATGCGCACCACACCGCGATGTTTTTCAGAAACCTATCCTATATTGCCACTGCATGTTCCTTCACCTCCCCATGCGGACCACCCTGCGGTGCTTTTCTCCATGCTACATTGCCACTCACTGCCTATCCTAATTCATACCCTCTGATTCACACCACCCCGTGATGTTTTTCTTACTCCTACTAGTGAATGTAATGTTACACACCCATACAATGCGCACCACCCCGCGATGTTTTTCAGAAACCTATCCTACATTGCCATTGCATGTTCCATGACCTCCCCATGCTGACCACCCCGCAGTGCTTTTCTCCATCCTACATTGCCACTCACTGCCTATCCTATTTAGACCCTCCGATTCACACCACCCTTTATGTTTTTCTCCTCCTACTAGTGAATGTAATGTTACACACCCATACAATGCGCACCACCCCGTGATGTTTTTCAGAAACCTATCCTACATTGCCACTGCATGTTCCCTAACCTCACCATGCTGACCACCCCGCGGTGCTTTTATCCATCCTAAATTGCCACTCACTCTCTATCCTAATTAGGACCCTCTGATTCAAACCACCCCGTGATGTTTTTCTCACTCCTACTAGTGAATGTAATGTTACACACCCATACAATGCGCACCAACCCATGATGTGTTTCTCACTCCTACTAGTGAATGAAATGTTACACACCCATACAATTCGCACCACCCCGCGAAGTTTTTCAGAAACCTATCCTACATTGCCACTGCATGTTCCCTGACCTCCTCATGTTAACCACCCCGCGGTGCTTTTCTGCATCCTACATTGCCACTCACTGCCTATCCTAATTCAGACCCTCCGATTCACACCACTCCGTGATGTTTTTCTCACTCCTACTAGTGAATGTAATGTTACACACCAATACAATGCGCATAACCCTGTGATATTTTTCTCAATCCTACTACTGAATGTAATGTTACACATCCATACAATGCGCACCACCCCGCGATGTTTTTCAGAAACCTATCCTACATTGCCACTGTATGTTCCCTGACCTCCCCATGCTGACCACCCCGCAGTGCTTTTCTCCATCTTACATTGCCACTCACTGCCTATCCTAATTCAGACCCTCCGATTCACAACACCCCGTGATGTTTTTCTCACTCCTACTAGTGAATGTAATGTTACACACCATAAAATGCGCACCACCGCGCGATGTTTTTCAGAAACCTATCCTACATTGCCACTGCATGTTCCCTGACCTCCCCTTGCTGACCACCCCGCAGTGCTTTTCTCCATCCTACATTGCCACTCACTGCCTATCCTAATTCAGACCCTCTGATTCACACCACCCTGTGATCTTTTTCTCACTCCTACTAGTGAATGTAATGTTACACACCCATACAATGCACACACTGCGCGATGTATTTCAGAAACCTATACTAAATTGTCACTGCCTGCTCCCTGACCTCCACATGCTGACCAACCCGCGCAGCTTTTCTCCATCCTACATTGCCCCTCACTGCCTATCCTAATTCAGACCCTCAGATTCACACCACCCCGTGATGTTTTTCTCTCTCCTACTAGTGAATGTAATGTTACACACCATACAATGCGCACCACCCCGCGATGTTTTTCAGAACCCTATCCTACATTGCCACTGCATGTTCCCTGACTTCCCGATGTTGACCACCCCGCGGTGCTTTTCTCCATTCTACATTGCCACTCACTGCCTATCCTAATGCACACCCTCCGATTCACACCACCCCATGATGTTTTTCTTACTCCTACTAGTGAATGTAATGTTACACACCCATACAATGCGCACCACCACGCGATGTTTTTCAGAAACCTATCCTACATTGCCACTGCATGTTTCCTGACCTCCCCATGCTGACCACCCCGCGGTGCTTTTCTCCATCCTACATTGCCACTCACTGCCTATCCTAATTCAGACCCTCCGATTCACACCACCCTGTCATGTTTTTCTCACTCCTACTAGTGAATGTAATGTTACACACCCATACAATGCGCACCATCCCGCGATGTTTTTCAGAAACCTATCCTACATTGCCACTGCATGTTCCCTGACATCACCATGCTGACCACCCCGCGGTGCTTTTATCCATCCTAAATTGCCACTCACTCTCTATCCTAATTCAGACCCTCCGATTCAAACCACCCCGTGATGTTTTTCTCACTCCTACTAGTGTATGTAATGTTACACACCCATACAATGCGCACCAACTCGTGATGTGTTTCTCACTCCTACTAGTGAATGTAATGTTACACACCCATACAATTCGCACCACCCCGCGAAGTTTTTTAGAAACCTATCCTACATTGCCACTGCATGTTCCCTGAACTCCTCATGTTAACCACCCCGCGGTGCTTTTCTGCATCCTACTTTGCCACTCACTGCCTATCCTAATTCAGACCCTCCGATTCACACCACTCCGTGATGTTTTTCTCACTCCTACTAGTGAATGTAATGTTACACACCAATAAAATGCGCACCACCCTGTGATGTTTTTCTCAATCCTACTAGTGAATGTAATGTTACACACCCATACAATGCGCACCACCCCGCGATGTTTTTCAGAAACCTATCCTACATTGCCACTGTATGTTCCCTGACCTCCCCATGCTGACCACCCCGCAGTGCTTTTCTCCATCCTACATTGCCACTGCATGCTCCTTCACCTCCCCATGCGGACCACCCTGCGGTGCTTTTCTCCATGCTACATTGCCACTCACTGCCTATCCTAATTCACACCCTCCGATTCACACCACCCCGAGATGTTTTTCTTACTCCTACTATTGAATGTAATGTTACACACCCATACAATGCGCACCACCCCGCGATGTGTTTCAGAAACCTATCCTACATTGCCATTGCATGTTCCATGACCTCCCCATGCTGACCACCCCGCAGTGCTTTTCTCCATCCTCCATTGCCTCTCACTGCCTATCCTATTTAGACCCTCCGATTCACACCACCCTTTATGTTTTTCTCCTCCTACTAGTGAATGTAATGTTACACACCCATACAATGCGCACCACCCCGCGATGTTTTTCAGATACCTATCCTACATTGCCACTGCATGTTCCCTGACCTCACCATGCTGACAACTCCGCGGTGCTTTTATCCATCCTAAATTGCCACTCACTCTCTATCCTAATTCAGACCCTCCGATTCAAACCACCCCGTGATGTTTTTCTCACTCCTACTAGTGAATGTAATGTTACACACCCATACAATGCGCACCAACCCATGATGTGTTTCTCACTCCTACTAGTGAATGAAATGTTACACACCCATACAATTCGCACCACCCTGCGAAGTTTTTCAGAAACCTATGCTACATTGCCACTGCATGTTCCCTGACCTCCTCATGTTAACCACACCGCGGTGCTTTTTTGCATCCTACATTTCCACTCACTGCCTATCCTAATTCAGACCCTCCGATTCACACCACTCCGTGATGTTTTTCTCACTCCTACTAGTGAATGTAATGTTACACACCAATACAATGCGCATAACCCTGTGATATTTTTCTCAATTCTACTAGTGAATGTAATGTTACACACCCATACAATGCGCACCACCCCGCGATGTTTTTCAGAAACCTATCCTACATTGCCACTGTATGTTCCCTGACCTCCCCATGCTGACCACCCCGCAGTGCTTTTCTCCATCTTACATTGCCACTCACTGCCTATCCTAATTCAGACCCTCCGATTCACACCACCCCGTGATGTTTTTCTCACTCGTACTAGTGAATGTAATGTTACAAACCCATACAATGCGCACACTGCGCGATGTATTTCAGAAACCTATACTAAATTGTCACTGCCTGCTCCCTGACCTCCACATGCTGACCAACCTGCGCAGCTTTTCTCCATCCTACATTGCCCCTCACTGCCTATCCTAATTCAGACCCTCAGATTCACACCACCCCGTGATGTTTTTCTCTCTCCTACTAGTGAATGTAATGTTACACACCATACAATGCGCACCACCCCGCGATGTTTTTCAAAACCCTATCCTACATTGCCACTGCATGTTCCCTGACTTCCCGATGTTGACCACCCCGCGGTGCTTTTCTCCATCCTACATTGCCACTCACTGCCTATCCTAATTCACACCCTCCGATTCACACCACCCCATGATGTTTTTCTTACTCCTACTAGTGAATGTAATGTTACACACCCATACAATGCGCACCACCATGCGATGTTTTTCAGAAACCTATCCTACATTGCCACTGCATGTTTCCTGACCTTCCCATGCTGACCATACCGCGGTGCTTTTATCCATCCTACATTGCCACTCACTGCCTATCCTAATTCAGACCCTCCGATTCACACCACCCTGTCATGTTTTTCTCACTCCTACTAGTGAATGTAATGTTACACACCCATACAATGCGCACCATCCCGCGATGTTTTTCAGAAACCTATCCTACATTGCCACTGCATGTTCCCTGACATCACCATGCTGACCACCCCGCGGTGCTTTTATCCATCCTAAATTCCCCCTCACTCTCTATCCTAATTCAGACCCTCCGAGTCAAACCACCCCGTGATGTTTTTCTCACTCCTACTAGTGTATGTGATGTTACACACCCATACAATGCGCACCAACCCGTGATGTGTTTCTCACTCCTACTAGTGAATGTAATGTTACACACCCATACAATTCGCACCACCCCGTGAAGTTTTTTAGAAACCTATCCTACATTGCCACTGCATGTTCCCTGAACTCCTCATGTTAACCACCCCGCGGTGCTTTTCTGCATCCTACTTTGCCACTCACTGCCTATCCTAATTCAGACCCTCCAATTCACACCACTCCGTGATGTTTTTCTCACTCCTACTAGTGAATGTAATGTTACACACCAATAAAATGCGCACCACCCTTTGATGTTTTTCTCAATCCTACTAGTGAATGTAATGTTACACACCCATACAATGCGCACCACCCCGCGATGTTTTTCAGAAACCTATCCTACATTGCCACTGTATGTTCCCTGAACTCCCCATGCTGACCACCCCGCAGTGCGTTTCTCCATCCTACATTGCCACTCACTGCCTATCCTAATTCAGACCATCCGATGCACACCACCCCGTGATGTTTTTCTCACTCCTACTAGTGAATGTAATGTGACACACCCATACAATACGCACCACTCCGCGATGTTTTTCAGAAACCTATCCTACATTGCCACTGCATGTTCCCTGACCTCAGCATGCTGAGCACCCCGCGGGGCTTCTCTCCAACCTACATTGCCACTTACTGCCTATCCTAATTCAGACCCTCCGATTCACACCACCCCGTGATGTTTTTCTCACTCCTACTAGCGAATGTAATGTTACACACCCATAAAATGCGCACCACCCCGCGATGTTTTTCAGAAACCTATCCTACATTGCCACTGCATGTTCCCTGACGTCTCCATGCTGACCACCCCGCGGGGCTTTTCTCCATCCTACATTGCCACTCACTGCCTATCCTAATTCCAACCCTCCGATTCACACCACCCCGTGATGTTTTTCTCACTCTAACTAGTGAATGTAATGTTACACACCCATACAATGCTCCCCACCCCGCGATGTTTTTCAGAAACCTATCCTACATTGCCACTGCATGTTCCCTGACCTCACCATGCTGACCACCCCGCGGTGCTTTTATCCATCCTAAATTGCCACTCACTGCCTATCCTAATTCAGACCGTCCGATTCACACCACTCCGTGATGTTTTTCTCACTCCTACAAGTGAATGTATTTTTACACACACATACAATGCGCACCACCCCGTGATGTTTTTCAGAAACCTATCCTACATTGCCACTGCATGTTCCTTGACCTCCCCTTGCTGAACACCCCGCAGTGCTTTTCTCCATCCTACATTGCCACTCACTGCCTATACTAATTCAGACCCTCCGATTCTCACCACCCCGTGATGTTTTTCTCACTCTTACTAGTGAATGTACTGTTACACACCCATACAATGCGCACACCGCGCGATGTATTTCAGAAACCTATACTAAATTGTCACTGCATGTTTCCTGACCTCCACATGCTGACAAACATGCGGTGTTTTTCTCCATCCTACATTGCCACTCACTGCCTACCCTAATTCAGGTCCTCTGATACACACCACCTCGTGATGTTTTTCTCACTCCTACTTGTGAATGTAATGTTACACACCCATACAATGCGCACCACTCCGCGATGTTTTTCAGAAACCTCTCATACATTGCCACTGCATTTTCTCTGACCTCCCCATGCTGAGACCCCTCGGTGCTTCTCTCCATCCTACATTGCCACTCACTGCATATCCTAATTCAGACCCTCCCATTCACACCACCCCGTGATGTTTTTCTCACTCCTACTTGTGAATGAAATGTTACACACCCATACAATGCGCACCACCCCAAGATGTTTTTCAGAAACCTATCCTACATTGCCACTGCATGTTTCCTGACCTCCCCATGCTGACCACCCCGCGGTGCTTTTCTCCATCCTACATTGCCACTCACTGCCTATCCTATTTAGACCCTCCGATTCACACCACCCCGTGATGTTTTTCTTACTTCTACTAGTGAATGAAATGTTACACACCCATACAATGCGCACAACCCCACGATGTTTTTCAGAAACCTATCCTACATTGCCACTGCATGTTCCTTCACCTCCCCATGCAGACCACCCTGCGGTGCTTTTCTCCATCCTACATTGCCACTCACTGCCTATCCTAATTCACACCCTCCGATTCACACCACCCCGTGATGTTTTTCTTACTTCTACTAGTGAATGTAATGTTACACACCCATACAATGCGCACCACCCCGCGATGTTTTTCAGAAACCTATCCTACATTGCTATTGCATGTTCCATGACCTCCCCATGCTGACCACCCCGCAGTGCTTTTCTCCATCCTACATTGCCACTCACTGCCTTTCCTATTTAGACCCTCCGATTCACACCACCCTTTATTTTTTTCTCCTCCTACTAGTGAATGTAATGTTACACACCCATACAATTCGCACCACCCCGCGAAGTTTTTCAGAAACCTATCCTACATTGCCACTGCATGTTCCCTGGCCTCCTCATGTTAACCACCCCGCGGTGCTTTTCTGCATCCTACATTGCCACTCACTGCCTATCCTAATTCAGACCCTCCGATTCACACCACTCCGTGATATTTTCCTCACTCCTACTAGTGAATGTAATGTTACACACCAATACAATGCCCATAACCCTGTGATGTTTTTC